>NC_091823.1:108860535-109460535 GCF_038994185.2 Dermacentor albipictus
GAGAGAGAGAGGGCGAGGGTTAGCCAGATTCCTGTCGTTTCCGTTTCCTGACGTCGCTTGGATATCTTCACGCGTTTGCGAAATACCCTGTGTTTTTCTAAAGATAGTTAAATGGTTGATCACTGCAGTGAGAGAGAGAGAGAGAGAGAGAAAGCAAGGGTAGGGAAGGCAGGGAGGTCAACCAGAACAGCATCCGGTTTGCTACCCTACACTGGGGGTGGGGGAAAGGGGAATAGAAAGAATTTTCTATTTTGTGTATCCGAATGTCAAAACACGGGCAATAGCAAAAAAATAAAACAGCAGACTTCGGCGATTATTTCGGCTCTAAAGCTATTTACTACGACAGCAGCATTTATCTGTATTGGAAACTGCTATATTTCGTTCTTGTTCGTACCTGCTTGTTCCTTAACGTGGTCCCACGTTATTAGAAGACCTCGTCTTTTTTTCCTTTCTTTTTTCGTTGGGAAACTGGCTCCAATCATACCAGACAGTGGCCGAACCTCGGTGTGATGCGATAAATGAACATTTACAAAATACCAAGGACGGGTGATTTACCTGCCGCTCCAAGTAGGCAAATTATGCTAATAGCGTTGCTGACACCCAGATTTCTGGGACAAGGTCTGCAGCAAGGCCCTGAAGAGGAATGGTGCTGCCTCCAGAAGCGCCGCAGAGAAAACCTCCTGGTTGCGAGCTCCTGATTCAAACGACCCTATTCGCAGATTGCGCAAGCTCTTGGGCCACTTGGTGCATGATGAACTTAAAAAATTAGGGTATACCAGCGAAACACAAAGAACGCGTATACACAGCGCCAGTTCGTGTCTAACGCCTTTTCCTTGTGTGTGCGTCCCTTGCGTTTCACTGGTACCCCCTTTTACAAATTCCTAATCGCAGAGGGTTACGCCGAGGTGCGCAAGCCATTGTAACCATGGAAACGTCATGGGATAACAGAGGTCATCATCGTTTTATGGCAATGCATGGTGACGGCAGCGCAGTGGCCCCAACCGATCGCAATCACATCCCCAAGCGAAATGCTATGCACGCTCGAGGGAAGTAACTCAATCTCTCGTGTGGGAATATGAACAGCTCAAGATATTCCGGGAAAAGCATCGCCCAGAGAGGTGACATCGTTTGAGGACCGACTTCGACCACGGGTTAATGTCGAACAGTCGTTGAACTCGCTATATGGCGCTTCGAATGCGTGAAACTTCTTCAGAGACACATTTAGCTCCCTCTCCTTTTTACCCACATTCCCAAATAGGCCCAGAGCGATTGTTTAAATGCATAATCCTTTACCTCTCGGATGTTTCTTGCACAGCATCACGTTTACTATACAGGAATCACCGAACCAGAAAGGAGTAATAGCTTTCCATGCCACTAAGCGACTGGTAAACACTTCAGGTCTGTATGCGACCACGGATCGTGACGGGCACCCGCTCGACTTGACCACGCGCTTTCTTTGAATTCCGCGCCCGTAGCCAAAGCGTCTCCGTGACTGATGAACTGCGATCCGACTTATCCAGTTTTGTTTGTCTGCGTGAATCGTCTATACGGAGGACGTATCGATACGCAGATCTGTGTACGTCTATGCTGCCGCTTTATAGGACGGCATCCCATTTGCCCTTGACGAAAACAAGTTCAGTATTCTGCTCACTCCTCTGAAACCTTCTTTCTCTTCTTTATTATTGTATTTTCTTCATCGCTTTCGCTTCGTGCATCATGTGCAGCCGCAGTGGACTCGCCGCTGTTTGTTGCTGTTCTTGAAGACTTCGGTCAAAATCTACACTGAGCACGAAAACAAAAAAAAATGTGGTTCTCACCGAATCGGCGGGCGCATCACACAGTGGCGGCGCTCAACGGCATGGCAATCACCACGGCGTCTTTTTTTTTTTTTTTCACACGCCTGCTGCCAACAGCGACAATTCTCGAGTGGTCTACAGCATGTCCCTCATAAACGCGGGAAGGCGTCTCAACGAGTGGACCGCCCAGCTGACTTATTCCTTTCTCGTTCTCTCTGTATATACGCAACTCGGAGTTTATTCCACGGTTTCGATTGTTACACGACGCAGAGCCCGACGACTGGCTCATACGTGGCATAATTTTCGAAGAGCGCTTACTCGAAGAAGCAGATGAAGAAGCAACAAAAGAGAGCACACCTCTGCTTCTTCTTTCGTGTTCCCCGAGTTTCTTACTGGTTCATACCCTGCAGTACACATTGTTGACACTCGCGTAAAATGTACGCTACATTGCCAGGCACAGTGTACTCATCATTTCCGTCGAATGCCGCTTGGCCTGTCGCCACAAGAGAGGGATACGGCCGCATCCATGGAGCCCGCACCTTTACAATACAACGCCATACTACAGCACCACAGATTGAACAGACGACAATACCCACCTCCACACAAGACCCACTCACGTGAAGACGCCATAGCATGGCGACAACTACAAACCAACACATACCCCCATTTAAGCAGACTACACGCAATCCACCCTACACTATATTCATACAAATGTCCCCTTTGTAATGATTACGCCTTCCTATATGACACCACATGGGCGGGCCCCAACGTGAAGGCGGCCCCGCAAATACCCAACTCCACACCCGAGCAGTGGGAGGCCGTGCTGACTAGTTCGGACCCTCGTAACCAGCAGCAACTGGTGCGGCTGGCCCGGGAGACAGCAAGAGCCGCAGTAGCCCTGGACTAAGGGCACCTACCGTACAAACAGAAAGACACCTGCTTGTCCTTTATTTTTGAATATATGTTTCTCCTCCTCCTCCTCGCTTGACCAATCGAGATGATTTATCCGTGTAGTGTTAGAAGCCCGAAATGAAAAGAAAAAAATTAAGGTAAGGGAGCGAGTGATCTGTTCACGAAGATGGTGTTGCTGCTCTTTGGATCGTTCGAAGTTTTCAAATTCGTAGGTCATCGCCTTTCTAACTTGATACTTCCTGAGGCAGCCTGTTTTGACGGATTGTAATCTAGCAGTTATACAGTAGGTGCGACGGTGGTTGCGGGGTTGGCGGTGCTTAAGGAGAGGGTAGGACAGGCAGGTAGGACAGGTAGGAGGTAGGACTCTGGGCTGGCCTATCCCGTGTCTCCGTGGGCGGCTCTAGACAGGTCTCTGAAACGTGTTGCTACGTGTCCATCAGTTCAGAGCAGCACGAATGCCAAGCACAAGAGGTCAGACATCATTTTGCACTACCTGCGGTTCTGCGGGAAACAATATAACTTTTTTTGTCTGCACCCGCTTGGCGAAACCGTTTCCTTGCGATGTTTTGTAGCCAGCTCATTCCGCGAACGCTGAAACGATGGCACGGCGGATAAGAAAAAGTTACTTGGGTAAGGAACCTCGCGATGCCAAATGTACGGTTATGGTTGGTTTGAGGTTCAGTAATGCGATGTCTCGATAGCTAGCTTGAAGAATGGCACCTAGACCTTCCCTGTCAGCGCGGATCTTTCGTATTATGTTGTTTAAAAAGAAGCGAAGGCTACAGTGTCTCGTGTTGCAACGCTTGTTCTACAGCTTTTCCCAAAGTCGCGCCTGCCGCATATTTATCTTGTGCACTAGACAAACCTTACCCACAACCATTTGAAAGAGCCGACGTCTCACAGTATCATAAAAAAAAAAATTCATTTGGCGCGTTTCAAACTGGTTGCGGACTAGGACTGCACTCTGTTCTCCAGCGGTGACAAGAGTCTAACCTGGATGTGCCTTCTGTCACTTGAGATGCGGCTTACGCAGATAAGAACTGAATACATTACTGAACTCCACAGAAAAAGAAAGCTAACCGGACCACCGGTTTGAGGTACAGGGAAAGAAAAAAAATGGTCTAAAAAAATATATGGCTGCGATGGATAAGTGCTACTAAACATAGTCGCGAGCTTTATTTGTGGCTTAGATAGAAGCAGCCACACACCTGCGGTGTACAAATTGCGGCACTATTTCACACTATCAGCTGCCGCATATCCGGCGTTGATGTGGTTAGAGTTAGGGGCTGCAGGTTACGACCACTTTACCACGAACGCTGTAGGCGCGGTAATCGTCGCGAAATCTGACGTGCGCCGACATCTCTCCTCGATGGTGCGCATGGAAGAAGAAGAAGAAGTTTACTTTTACCACATAAGTACACTGATATATACAACGTGGTAGGGATGGCAGGATAAAAGCTGCATAACGGCAGCTTGACTAGTCCTACCTCCCCATAGCATACCATACCAGTTTTCAAGATTTTATTCTTTATTATATTTTGCACGCATTTGCATAACGAGAGTTAAGATGTCGCAGCACGTCTGACGGCGTCGAACGAACTCGGTGCCATTCAGTTAGGGCAACCAAACTGGCTACCACAAGTTGCTGCCGACCCTTCTGTGCTTAAGCCACGCCTAACAACACTGTCCGCGGCCATCCTAACCGTGCTGGTTCGGCTTTTGCTTCTTGGTGCACGTGGAAACGACGGTTGCGCAGCCCTTTCTGCCGTTGACCATTGCAGCGCGAGCTCGCTTTCCCAAAGCGCGTTTCAAGCCCTCTGCAGCAGGTCTTTCAAAGCGAGATAAAAGGCTCGGCAGCATCACGTAACGCATTCACCACAGTATAATGCGCCGCCTTTTCGTTAGTTCGTAATTATTGCGGCATTTTTTGTACATTGCAGCGGCGCCTGCTTTCATTTGGCTTGCGCACACGGAGATCTCCATTAACCGTGTGTTTAAGATGCGTCGCTTAACAGGGGAGCAAAGTTTTCCGAAGATCCGCCCTTAAATATATCAGACCATCTGCACCAAGAGGAGGAACGCTTTCACGGTTAAGCTGAGATCCGGCATCTTACGAAAGAGCAGCCGACTAAAGCGCCTTTATGGGGCTCGCGCGACATATATGCGGGAAAGTTTTTCTTTCGACCCTGAAGTAAAAAGAAAGAAAGAAAGAAACAAGGGCATTGGCTGGAGGAAAATGCGCTGACTAAAAAAAAAAGAAAACAGAAATTGATTTTTTTTTTCGAGTTCTCAATCAGACTTGCTTGGACTTCCTCCATCCTTGTCCTTGGCTTTTCCTTTGTCACAATTCACTGCGGCCAATTTCTCTGCCAGTGAGGAAACAGCGACTGAGAATAGTACACACGTGGTATAAATTCTCGCATACGCTAACAGGTGCCGTGCCTTTCTATTTATTTTTTTTTTGGGGTGGCTTTCTATTCGCTATAGTAAGCTTTGAGTCTGCCTCGAGTTTCCTCATGTTTCGCTCTCGAATTTTAACAGCCTCAAGAGATTCCTTTGACCTTATTTTGCTTCTCATTGCGACATCCGTAGTATACACCCACGCTGGTCAATTGGTATCAAGCCCACGCCTTTGAAGAACATGAAGAAGAAAAAATAAGTTCTCTAAATGTCGAGAAAAAGCTCAAGTAGGCTGCATTCTTAATTTATGGCTCCTTAACTGCCAAGTTTTGTTTCCACTCAGGGTACATGAACGGTGGGCGAATCACATTTTCTTTCCAAGAATGCGGATTTCATTAATTGAAGGTTTGATGTAACCTTTTACCGCAGGTTATGTTCTCTTTCTGACCAGCCTTCTTGATATTATATTTCGTAACTACACGAAGGTTGTCTTTGAAACCACAGTGAATTTATAGCCGAGCACGGTGCAACAGAGGAGAGGCAACTTCGTCGACCTTATTCTCCATAACCATTCTTCCTTTCTCTAAGTGGCTTTGTCTTTACTGCTGTCTTTCTGGCTTTCTGTAGCACGGAGCATTCACTCGGAATAAATTAACTCCGTAAAGACAAAGAAGCGCTTGACAACGTAGCACG
The DNA here is from genome assembly GCF_038994185.2 of Dermacentor albipictus. Lineage (NCBI taxonomy): Eukaryota > Metazoa > Arthropoda > Arachnida > Ixodida > Ixodidae > Dermacentor > Dermacentor albipictus. The sequence goes on from NC_091823.1 coordinate 108,866,337, forward strand.
TGAACCCGATACCGGCACGTTAAATGTGCGAGAAAGCGGAGGCATATACTTCTGCAAAATTGATCCCTGCACCTGAGTGCGATGCAGATTTCAGTATTCAGCCGTTGCTAAACGCCTGCGCAGGTATATTCAAGTGGCCTTAGGTATCGAAACTTGCTTGATTGATTGCTTGCTTGCTTGCTTGATTGATTGATTGATTGATTGATTGATTGATTGATTGATTGATTGATTGATTGATTGATTGATTGATTGATTGATTGAGTGAGTGAGTGAGTGAGTGAGTGAGTGAGTGAGTGAGTGAGTGAGTGAGTGAGTGAGTGAGTGAGTGAGTGAGTGAGTGCATATGCTAGCGCAGCCCCACGAGGTTATGTAAGGAGGATAACGACATTTCTCCCAAAACAATCATAAAATATGTAAAACGAAAAAAAAATTTGTGCCCAGTCGTATATGATCTCGCAAGTCTCCGCGACATTTGACACGAACACGTGATGGCGCCCTTGTCGTTTTTATCACCGCAGCCTTCCGTGGCAGCCACATTTCAACCGCGGCAAGGTTACAAAAAAATGCGCGAGTCGCGCCTCCATTCAACGACTCCCCAATTCTCTCTAGGCGGTGTCGCAGGCCCTGGGGCCAACGACGTGATCGTCGACACGAATGCTCCTAAACTTGGAGGTCCAGGCTTCCCCGCGAATGTACTAAACGCTTCTGAGCTAAACCGTCGACAACTAATTGCTCAGACGCCCGTTTTTCTTGTGTATGTGTGTCTTCTTTTTTTTTTTAATAGAAACTCGATTTCCTCCTCCACTGTCTCCGCAACGCCACGCGCCGGCGAAGGCCAAGAAGACGCAGCCAAGCAGGGCAACGCCGCCGCGGTTCATCGGTTCGCTGAACCTGGCGAAAGCGCCGCTGGCCGGGTCACTGACTTCGCGAAAGCGAAAGTCCGATGAGACGCGAGAGCCTCGCACCCTCTCAGTCTGCCGCCTTCATAGTCGGCCGATTATCTCCGCGGCGCGCAGGTAGATATATACGCACGCCCGGCGCACAAAACTACGCGCCAGCGGCGCTTCATAGACGGCGTCGTCGGTCGGAGCGTGCCTGCTCAGCCGTGGCACGGAACGCGAGGTGGTCGCCACGCACAGGTCTTCTACAACCTGCGTGTGTGTGTGTGTGTGTGTGTGTGTGTGTGTGTGTGTGTGTGTGTGTGTGTGTGTGTGTGTGTGTGTGCGTGTGCGTGTGCGTGTGTGTGTGTGTGTGTGTAGGGGCAGCTCACCCATGGGCGCGTGTCAACGCCCTCCGCGACGACCGGGCGGCGCAGAGTTCAGCCGGTTAGAAGAACGGCCGGAAGCGATCGAAGGCGCCCACCGTTTTCGTATAGTGGACACGCACGCGTCCAGCTGTACGCCGACGCTGAGACGCTTGCCTCGCGGCTTCCGTTCCGTGCGCCGTCTATAACCGGCGCAGGGGACGCCGCAGCGACGGCGTGCCGTATGAATACTGCGTTTTGTTTCTGGCCATGCAAACGGTATGGGTCGCCACTCACGCGATGCTCCTTGGGGTCATACAGCGCGCATTTATCTTTTTCTTCTGAAAAAAAGAAAGGATAAAAAACAAGAATGCCGTTGGTATGGAGCTAAACCAATGCAGGCCAGTTTAATCATCTTCGTTGTGCTCGTCAGTAAAGTTTAAGACGTTGTTCTGGGAAAGAGAGGATGGGGGGGGGGAAGGGGTGGGGGGCGGAGGTTTCCACCGACTTGGCTGCAGCGTTGGCACTGGCTTAGTTTCCATACAGCGCATGGCCACGGAAGCCGAGGCGCCAATTTTTCGCCTCAGCAGGCCACACAATCTCACATTTTAACGCATGCTTACTCGCGATACTAAAGTTCCTGCGGACTACGGGACTTGACGATAGACTTTAAGAACGCCGCCTCCTACCGCTCCATAGTGCATGCAGTTTGTTCGCGCTCGTCTCTCTTTCTCTCTATCTCCCCCTTCCACTCTCTATTTTTATCCCCCTTAAACCTTCCGCCCGTGGAGAGCAGCCAACCGGAACTACGTCTGGTTAACCTCCATGCCTTTCTATGCATCCTTCTCTCTCTCTCTTAACGCATGCACGTTTGTTGCTCCTAGGCCTCCCTAAGCTTCTGGACAAAATGTGCAACGAAGCTTTTAACCCCTTGCATATATGTCGTACAGTCATGTGAACCGCAATAAACACTAAACCTGTACATTACAGGCTGTTTCCCTGCCCACTTATAATATCTGCGCTGTTGCCACTTTAAAACGCAGCAAAAATTAGCAAACCATGACCATTTTCTTTATATCTCCACCTTCATTGCTTTCATCGATACCTCACGCATAAGGGGGCACCTGCAGTTTGTTGTCTTTCTGCGTCGCCTTGCTTATGTTTCGTCTTGTGCTAGACCTCCATTTGAGCGCAGGAGCGTTTTGCGGCTAGGCGTTCTTGCAACGTCCTTTGAAAATATGCTGAGAAACTTGCAGAATCGGAGGCCCACAGCTGAGCTACGGCGGCGTCCACGTCTTGTAGACTGAAATTTCCTGGAGCTGTCCTGTAGATGCTTACGATGCGCGTAGCCTTGTTGCATAGCGACCGCAGCAATCAATCGCAAACTTTTTCAGATTTCGCAAGTATATTCCTGTGGCATAGGTGGCAATCCCGTACTTTTGTTGCAGGATGAAAGTAAATGTTTTTGAGAGTAACAACAGAGGCTTGCGCACCCCTGGGAAAAATTCGTACGATATTCATAATGGCATCTACACCGATGTATGGAAGATCAAGTTCCACGCAACTTGGCTTCTTTTTTGAACAACCTTTGCTTTTTGCGGCCCGTTGATTCCCTAGACGTGCCGATTTCAATAAGTTTACCGACATTCACTGTTATGAGCGTTCACAATTCCCTTTTCAAAAGATAACAGCAATGTAACTTGCTTACTCGTTGTTCGCAAGATGCCAACGCCTATAAGTTATTTTTCTTGAGCTTTTTTTCTTAACTGCAACATGCACTTTTAGCCAGGCACGTTGTGAGACGCTGTAGTAACTGGCATGCATGTGTTCCCCATGCCCAAATATGCCCCCGCGTATACACAGTTTGAAAGCGAAACTTTCTTCCTCTGTTCCCTCGGGTTCGGCGTTGTTGCAGTCTGCTGCCTGCTGCTAGGTCGGCCGAATTCTCGGCAGATATATTTGGAAATACGAAATGTCACATGTGCGCCACATACAATTATTATTACTATATTATATATGGAAACATACAATCACACAAAGGAAACAGGGAGGAAGCAAGCTGTCAACTGCCACCGAGAGGGGCACAACGCCTGCCTACTCTTTCGGGAGGAGGGAATGAAAATAGGAGAAGAGGAGACGAAGATAGGAAACAAATAAATAGGAAAGAAAATAGAAAATAAACAATTAAATGACAGAGACATGGATAGCGGGAACATGGAAAATTTGCCTATAAACGGGAGGCCAAATCACTTTTATGCATGAAAGTTAGCAAGGCTCTATGGATCTGGTCGCATTGAGGAGCACTTCCTCTCGGAAACCGGAAATCGTCAAGCAAATGGACTATATTGTCACGTGGTAGTGACGGTGAAGAAAGAAGCAATAACACAGTAGCAATACTGTGAACGAGAAAACTAACTTTTATTGGGCGAACCTGTGCCCACAAAAACAGGCTACACTTATAGCACAACGATAGCGGCGAACACGGTCGGCGATCGTCGGAAAAACTGATCAGCGGGCCAAGCGCGTCGGCTTTTATAGATCAGTCGTCGAATGTTCCAGATTACCTGATGGGACCCGCGTGTCTTCCACAAAGTTCTACACCATTCGTGTCACGCGATGAAATCTGATAACACAAGGTTCGGCGACAACAGACACGCGGATAGAAGCATCGGTAACTTTCCAGAAACTTCGGATACATGCAAGCGCGTCCCGCGCTGCGCGATAAGATTTGTTAGGCGGTGAAACCTGGTGACCCGATAAATATAAATACACGTGTCAATACCCCCCTCTTAAAAAGCATCGTCCCGATGCTACAAAGAGGGCGAAACACAAAGGGACACTTATTAAACATAAGTAACAAAACAACGAAAAGAAATAAAGTCCAAAGGTCAGTTACGCGAAGTACCAAAGTTCTTCAACGCTGGTGGTACGGCTTGAGCCGCACAACGTGGACAATTTCAGGTCGTGAGCGGCGCCGCTGTGACAGCGAAATGCCGTCTGGCACGACCTCGTAGTCCAGAGCACCAATACGTCGGATGATCTTGTACGGTCCAAAATAGCGACGCAAAAGCTTCTCGCTCAGTCCTCGTCGGCGTATAGGGGTCCATACCCAAACACGGTCGCCGGGCTGGTACTCGACGAAGCGTCGTCGGAGATTGTAGTGTCGGCTGTCGGTCCTCTGCTGGTTCTTGATTCGCAGGCGGGCGAGCTGTCGGGCTTCTTCGGCGCGCTGGAGATAGGTAGCGACGTCAAGATTCTCTTCGTCCGTTACGTGCGGCAGCATGGCGTCGAGCGTCGTCGTCGGGTTCCTGCCGTAAACCAACTTGAACGGCGTGATCTGTGTTGTTTCTTGCACCGCCGTGTTATAAGCGAATGTTACGTACGGCAGGACGGCATCCCAGGTCTTGTGTTCGACGTCGACGTACATCGCCAGCATGTCGGCGAGGGTCTTATTCAGCCGCTCCGTAAGACCATTCGTCTGCGGGTGGTAAGCCGTTGTCCTCCTGTGCCTTGTCTGACTGTATTTCAGAATGGCTTGGGTGAGCTCCGCTGTAAAGGCCGTTCCTCGGTCGGTGATGAGGACTTCTGGGGCGCCATGTCGCAGCAGGATGTTTTCGATAAAGAATTTCGCCACTTCGGCTGCGCTACCTTTCGGCAGTGCTTTTGTTTCAGCGAAGCGGGTGAGGTAGTCCGTCGCCACGACGATCCACTTATTTCCGGTTATTGACGTCGGGAAGGGTCCCAGCAAGTCCATCCCGATCTGCTGGAATGGTCGGCAAGGGGGCTCGATTGGCTGTAGTAATCCGGCTGGCCTTGTCGGCGGTGTCTTGCGTCGCTGACAGTCTCGGCATGTTCTGACATAACGGGCGACGTCGGTGGTCAGGCGCGGCCAATAATACTTTTCTTGTATCCTTGATAGTGTCCGGGAAAATCCGAGGTGTCCAGCGGTCGGATCGTCATGTAGGGCATGCAATACTTCTGGACGAAGTCCTGACGGGACAACAAGAAGGTAATTGGCGCGGACTGGCGAGAAGTTCTTCTTCACGAGTAGACTGTCTTGAAGCGTGAAGGAAGATAATCCGCGCTTAAATGCCCTGGGGACAACGTCGGTGTGCCCTTCCAAATAATCGACGAGGCCTTTAAGTTCCGGGTCCGCTCGTTGTTGTTCGGCGAAGTCTTCCGCGCTTATTATTCCAAGGAAGGCGTCGTCATCCTCGTCATCTTGCGGCGGCGGGTCAACGGGGGCGCGGGATAGGCAATCGGCGTCTGAGTGTTTGCGTCCGGACTTGTATGTTACGGTGATGTCGTATTCTTGTAGTCTGAGGCTCCACCGTGCCAGCCGTCCTGAGGGATCCTTTAAATTCGCTAGCCAACACAAGGCGTGATGGTCGCTGACGACTTTGAATGGCCTGCCATATAGGTAAGGGCGAAATTTCGCTGTAGCCCAAACGATGGCGAGGCATTCCTTTTCGGTTGTAGAATAATTGCCTTCCGCTTTTGACAACGACCGGCTAGCGTAAGCTATCACGTGTTCATGTCCATCTTTTCTCTGGACCAGGACGGCGCCGAGGCCTAGGCTACTGGCGTCAGTGTGGATTCCGGTATCGGCGTGATCGTCGAAGTGCGCAAGTACGGGCGGCGACTGCATGCGTCGTTTGAGTTCTTGAAATGCCTCGGCCTGCGGCGTTTCCCACTTGAACTCGACGTCGCATTTAGTTAGCTGCGTCAGCGGCTAAGCGATGCGTGAAAGGTCCTTGACAAATCGCCTATAGTAGGCACACATGCCAAGGAATCTGCGCACTGCCTTCTTGTCGATTGGCTGCGGGAACTTTGCGATGGCAGCTGTCTTCTGCGGGTCGGGGCGTACTCCAGATTTGCTGATGACATGGCCTACACTCTAAGCCAAAAAGGACTAAAACGGGTATGGCTGTTAGTCTCTTGGGGGACTAAATGACCTGCCACAGATTTTGAACCAATTTTGGACTAACTGCGGGAGCAAATGCAGCGGCCTAACTGGGGGAGCAACTACTGCAGACTAAAAGTGAGGGCAACTTTTAGACCCTCCCAGTTAGTCCCTAGAGAACCAACGGTTAGTCTGTTAAGGTTAGTCCACAGGGAGTAACTGCAGGAGCAACTTTTAGTCCTTCCCGTTAGTTCCTAGAGGACCAACAGTTAGTCTGTTAAGGTTAGTCCACAGGGAGTAACTGCAGGAGCAACTTTTAGTCCTTCCCAGTTAGTCCGAAATCACTTTTCCAATGATTCCAGGTTGCCATAGCTTTTCAAGCAAAAACAATGATCGAACTCAAGTAACCCATGTTTATTTTTGATTACATATTGCCACCATCATCTTGAGCCACAATTAACAAAACAAATAAAGGAATACTAGCATACAAATGCCAAGTCCTTGGTAAACAGTAATGACATATAGATACAGAAGATAAAAAAATTGACTGGAAATATGCAGCAGTTCAAACAAAATAAAACAACTCCAAAGTATACAGCAGATGGAACGTGTCATAGCCAGAGTAAAATCATGAAAATGAAATTAAGTCAGGAGCAGTCACAGTCAAATATAAGTTAGAAGCACTCTACAACCCCCGAATGCAGAGATCTAACTTGGCTCGAACTTGACTTCTGGCAGTCTCAAGACAGCTTCGCCGCGCGTCGTAAATCGTGCTTGATCTTGCGGACGACTTGGGAACGACTTGGCTGCGTCGAAGTCCGCTCAAGTTTGAAGTCTGCTCCCGGGCTAGCTTGAAACTGACTTCGTGTGTTATTCCAACATGGCAGCCTCCCGAACGGACGTCGCGCGGAGGTTAGCTGCTTTCGAGTTTGCTTGCTACGCCATGGATACAGCATTTTCAGAGGCGCAGCCCTTGCCGAAAATTCCGCGACCCACCCTACGTGACCGAGGGAATTCGATGGAGCTGTACGACGACGAACAATTCCTCGGTCGCTACAGATTCACGAAGAACGCCGTGCGACTTCTCGCTACGTTGCCTATCCGGGTAAGCTGGGACAATAGAGGACCGACTGTGTGCCTCCTATGCTGCAGTTGCTGATGGCTGTGATGTTTTACGGCGCTGGCACGTTTCAAACAGTCACCGGAGGTCCGGTCCGCATTCCTCAGTCAACAGTGTGCCGCGCAGTAGGAAAGGTGACTCTGCTCATCGCGAAGCACCCGCGCTGGTACTGGTGCGCTTCCCGCAGTCGCGGAAAGATTGATTGCGAGCGTATTTTCTTATCTCCTGTGACTACACATAACAAAAAGTAGCCCAAATAAGTCAGTCATGCAGAACATGTCCGCTTACCAGTTTTGTGGCGCTTTCCCTGTTCTTCCGCAGCTTCCTCTTTCCGCTTTTGCTTCAGGTTGGTCCAGCATTTTTTCAGTTGCAGGTGATCGCGCCGCGTAATCCCGTGGTTGGCATTCAAATGTTTTGCTATTTCTTTCCATGTCTGATTCTTCTTGGTCAACGACGCGACGTAAGTTTTCTTGCATTCCACAATATGCTTGTAGCCGTTCAGGAATGTCGTCGGCAGGCTCCTTTCGTCTTCTTTAAAACGGGCTGCCGTGTTGCGTTGCGGTGCATTCTCTTGGGAGCAGACCGTACGTGAGTGCGACATTTCAGCGTCAAAGCCTGTTGACAGAACAGCAATTTCGTACCAAATGCGGCGCGCGGCCGTCGCGCGAGCCCCACAACTTGTTTTCCTAACAGACGACACTTTCGTAGCGGACGACACGCTCTGCCGATTTGCGATGTCTACGACGGTGCCGCACTCTCCCTCTCGTTGTTCTCGACAAACCCTCCATGCGAAGCAGGCAAATCGTTTGCACGTGTCATTTTATTTATTTATTTTGTTTTCTATCGGGTGTTGTCACCCATATGGGTCCGGGCAGGGGACTCAACGGCGCTCGGTACTCTTTGTTCACAGCACATGTTGCAGTTTTTTTTCTTGTTTGTGACTCCGGCCTAGTGCGTTCGAATAGGTTGGCTTTTTCTTCAAAGGGTCACGTAGCCCGAGCAGAACACGGGCCATCGCCTTCGTTCTGGAATGCCTAGAGGCGAAAAGGGACGCGCGAGCTCCCTCAGAAACCGACCGTATGCCTCGTCTCGGCCTCTTGTATCCGGTTGCCGGCCCAGACGGCGCATGAACGCCTTGCGGCAATCGAGAACAAAAGCCGAGAAAGAAATGACAGACGAACAGACGGGGGCATGATCGGCAGACGCTGCCTCAGGATATCGAGACGACGGAAGAGTGCGCGCGCGCCCGCCGGGACCCCGACGAGCCGAAGTAGCCATCGGCCGGCGGCGGACAAAGGGGGCCGCCGCCGGCAGAGAAAAACACGTACGCACCTTCAGACGCCCCGATGTGGTCTCCCCGGGACCCGACTTGCGCGCGCTTACCCGGAGTGCACGCAAGCAGGGCCCGATTCCCGCCAAAATGTTAGCCAATGGCGAAAGTCTGTTGACCTTCGTGTGGGCGGGATGACAGCAGAGCGACAGTGTTTTATGACCCGCTGCCACCCCGTCCAGGCAGGGAGGAGAGGGACACGGAGCTCCCCTCTCTAAAGGGACTAAAGTCAGAGGACTAAATTGTGCCGTTGATCCCCACCGTCGACTGTTACCTTGCAAGGACGAACATTTAGTCCCACAAATTTGCGCACGACACTTCGCCTCTGCACACGGCACGCACGGTGGATTAACCGTTGATCCAAAGGTCCAACGGCTGCCGTTAGTCCCCTTTTCCCCGTTTTCGGCTTGGAGTGTAGGAATAGAAGCTCATCGTAAGCGAAGTGACACTTTTCCGGCTTCAGGGTGAGCCCTGATGACTTGATGGCCTCTAATACTGTCGCAAGCCGCTTAAGGTGATCGTCGAAATTTCCGGCGAAGACGACGACGTCATCCAAGTAAACAAGACAGGTCTGCCACTTCAATCCTGCTAAAACCGTGTCCATCACGCGCTGGAACGTTGCAGGCGCCGAGCACAGTCCAAACGGCATAACCTTGAATTCATAGAGGCCGTCTGGCGTGATGAAGGCGGTCTTTTCGCGATCCCTTTCGTCGACTTCTATTTGCCAGTAGCCAGACTTGAGGTCCATCGATGAGAAGTATTTAGCATTGCAGAGCCGATCTAATGCGTCGTCTATCCGTGGGAGGGGGTATACGTCTTTCTTCGTGATTTTGTTCAGTCGACGATAATCGACGCAGAAACGTAGGGTACCGTCCTTTTTCTTCACTAAAACAACTGGAGACGCCCACGGGCTTTTCGACGGCTGGATGATGTCGTCGCGCAGCATTTCGTCGACTTGTTGTCTTATAGCTTCGCGTTCTCGCGTCGAAACTCGGTAAGGGCTCTGGCGTAGTGGTCGAGCGCTCTCTTCGGTGATTATGCGATGCTTTGCGACTGGTGTTTGTCGAATCCTTGATGACGTCGAAAAGCAGTCTTTGTATCGTCGAAGCAGACTTCTGAGCTGTTGCTGCTTAATCACGGGGAGACTTGGATTTATGTTGAAGTCTGGCTCGGGAACGACGGTCGTCGGGGTAGATGCAACAGAATCCGAGAGGACGAAGGCATCGCTGGTTTCCTGTATTTCCTCGATGAATGCGATCGTCGTGCCCTTGTTGATGTGCTTGAACTCCTGGCTGAAGTTTGTCAGCAACACTCTCGTGTTTCCTCCGTGCAGTCGAGCGATCCCTCTTGCGACGCAAATTTCACGGTCGAGTAGTAGACGTTGGTCGCCTTCGATGACGCCTTCTACGTCAGCGGGTGTTTCGGTGCCGACCGAAATAACGATGCTCGAGCGAGGCGGGATGCTCACTTGATCTTCGAGCACACTCAAGGCGTGGTGGCTACAAGGGCGCTCCGATGGTATCGCTTGATCTTCCGACAGCGTTATTGACTGCGACTTCAGGTCGATGATGGCGCCGTGTTGGTTCAGGAAGTCCATGCCGAGAATGACGTCTCGTGAACACTGTTGCAGGATAACGAAGGTGGCAGGGTAAGTCCGGTCATGAATGGTAATTCTTGCCGTGCAGATTCCAGTCGGCGTAATGAGGTGCCCTCCAGCGGTCCGAATTTGGGGGCCCTCCCATGCAGTCTTAACCTTCTTCAACTGGGCGGCGATGCGTCCACTCATTACGGAGTAATCGGCCCCTGTGTCGACTAAGGCAGTGACTGCGTGGCCGTCGAGAAGCACGTCAAGGTCGGTGGTTCTTTGTCTGGCGTTGCAGTTAGGTGGTGGCGTCGGATCACGGCTGCGTCGTGTTGAACTGAAGCTGGAACGTCGCTTCGTCAGGTCGTCTTTCGTCGGTGTAGTCTTGGCTTCCCGACTTCGTCGGGACGGCGGCGTGTCGTCATTAGGTCGTCGAGACGGTTTCTTCGTCGTCTTCGTCGGCGGCGGAGGATCTTCGTCAATTCGACGAACAGCAACCGCACCTCCATCGGTTGCTGCTTTTAGTTTTCCGGATATGGGCTCGCAGAGCGGCCCCGGGCTGGGCCGGTGTATGGTCGGTGCTGCGGCGACAGGTAGCGGCCTGGTGACGGCGAACGGGACGGTCGTCGAGGGCTCCACTGAGTAGCGGCGAGGTAATCGGCGATGTCACGAGGGCGTTCACCTTCCCTCGGGCGCTGTGCGTTCACGGCGAAGCCTCGCAATCCCAGGTCGCGGTATGGGCATCGGCGGTACACGTGCCCGGCTTCGCCGCAGTGGTAGCAGAGCGGGCGGTGGTCGGGGGCGCGCCAAATGTCCGTCTTCCTCGCGTAGGTGCGCTGGGCGACGGGTGGGCGTGCTGGCGGCGGCGGCGGTGGACGACGGAATTGCGGCGTTACAGGGACCTGGCGTTGTCGCGGAGGGGGAGCTTGACGGCGTGCGATGGCGGCGTAAGTCATCGCTTCTGGCTGGGGCTGCGGTAATTGTGGTTGCACCTCAGGAACTCCTAGCGATCGGTGCACCTCTTCTTTCACGACGTCGGCGATCGAGGCCACTTGAGGCTGCGACGATGGCAAGACCTTGCGCAGTTCTTCGCGCACGATGGCCCTGATGGTCTCGCATAAATCGTCCGTGGCCAGTGATTGAATTCCGGAGTAGCTTGTTGGCTTGGTGCGTCGGTCAAATTGCCGGTTCCGCAATTCCAGTGTTTTCTCGATGCTCGTCGCCTCACGAAGAAACTCGTCGACGGTCTTCGGTGGACTTCTTACCATACCGGCGAAAAGTTCCTCCTTTACGCCACGCATCAGTAGACGTACTTTCTTCTCCTCGGACATTTCGGGGTCGGCGTGGCGGAACAGACGGCTCATTTCCTCAGTGAAAATCGCGATCGTCTCATTCGGTAGCTGCGCTCTTGTCTCCAGTAGAGCTTGGGCTCGCTCTTTTCGCACGACGCTTTGAAATGTTTTCAGGAAGCCGCTTCGGAAGAGGTCCCACGTCGTCAAGGTGGCTTCTCGATTCTCGAACCACGTCTTGGCGGCGTCCTCCAATGCGAAATAGACATGTCGTAGCTTGTCCTCGCTTGCCCAGTTGTTAAACGTAGCGACCCTCTCATACGTTTCCAGCCAGGTTTCCGGGTCCTCAAATGTGGAACCGCGGAACGTCGGTGGTTCCCTGGGCTGCTGCAGGACGATGGGGGACGCTGGGGCTGCCATTGCGGTTGCCTTGGCCACAATCTTCTTGGTCTTCTCAGGTAGAAGTCCGTGCTCCGGGGGCAGCTGTTGAAGACGGCGGCTTGCTCGGTGGTCCGGGATTACGTTGGTGTTCTGTTCGCGGTCTGGGCTGGGATCACGGCTTGTCGGGGGCGTCCTGTACATGGACGAAAAGCACCTCCACCAGATGTCACGTGGTAGTGACGGTGAAGAAAGAAGCAATAACACAGTAGCAATACTGTGAACGAGAAAACTAACTTTTATTGGGCGAACCTGTGCCCACAAAAACAGGCTACACTTATAGCATAACGATAGCGGCGAACACGGTCGGCGATCGTCGGAAAAACTGATCAGCGGGCCAAGCGCGTCGGCTTTTATAGATCAGTCGTCGAATGTTCCAGATTACCTGATGGGACCCGCGTGTCTTCCACAAAGTTCTACACCATTCGTGTCACGCGATGAAATCTGATAACACAAGGTTCGGCGACAACAGACACGCGGATAGAAGCATCGGTAACTTTCCAGAAACTTCGGATACATGCAAGCGCGTCCCGCGCTGCGCGATAAGATTTGTTAGGCGGTGAAACCTGGTCGCCCGATAAATATAAATACACGTGTCAATATAACCCACGAATTCTGACTGGCAAGGTACAACCGCTTAGAGGCCCTCTTTAGTGTGATATAAAAACTATGTAATTTTCTCATACAATGTATCTCTACGGCATACCTATTTCTTAATGGAATACGACATCATATTCAAATGATTCATTGATTTACTCGATTTCATTTCATTTAGCCGATGAGTATGTGCTACCTTGTCCATCCTTGGCCCATCCTTCAGAGTGGGTATGCGCCACTGTGACACAAGAAGTACCGAGTCTTTCAGTGTAGCTCGACATGTGTAACACTTCTCTGTGCATACGTGCGTCATCACCGTCCTTCTCTCGAAAAGCATCACTCATCGCCTTCGTCATCGTAACATCGCTGCGTAGGCGCCTCCCACCTAATTAGGCGTAGCTGGGAGCGGTGTGGTTCGTAAACATAAAGGTTGCACGAGATTAAAGTATTTCCTTTTGCGGTGAATAAATGTAAACATTGCACGAGGCTGCTTCGTTGCGTAGGAGGAAATAAGATAATTGCACGCACCACAGATTCGCTTTATATAGATTTCTACATGTGCGTTATATCGAATAAACTTTATTCTCCCAATAATTCTTTTTTTTTTCGTTGTTGCCTGCCTCGGCCTTTCTCCTTTATGTGAGAAGAGCAAATCATTGAATGTTTTATTTTATTACTAATCTACAGACACTCTTGTCTCGAGCACTGCAGAAAAGTATGTCAGAGAAAACCAACGTGAAAAACAGGGTGCGTTCTCGGGGGATATTCTGTAAGAGTACACCTAGTGGACTATCGATTTCAGTCGCTGCTGATTGGCTGGGGCTGCTCCTCTCCTCCTCTCTCATACAGCTGCATCCAATCAGCAGTCTCGATCGGCAAGAGCAGATGCTGCAGTTTGTATCTTAATTCGGCCTTCACATGTCCTCTAACGTCGTTAACCGGTGTCTTATAATTTGGCAGTGTTACGAACTTGTACCGCTGCACCACGATTACGGCTTTGTGGTCCCGTAGCGCTCGTCACCCGTTTCGTGACAGAGCGTTGGTAGCGATGACTCCGAGCCTGGCGTCGATGAGAATAACAAAAGGGACTTTATACATTATATACAGGTTATCATACAGGACATGAACGGGTCGGCACTGGGGCCGAGTGCTCACAACAAACGCGACTGTTCTCGCACGACGACGTCCGGCGAAAACGCGTTACACATCTCACCCCAGTCGGGAGCGACACTCTCTCCCGGTGGGGTCGGCAGATCCTGTTTTCGAGCGGCGTGTCGCTGCTTTTATAATCCCCGAGGCCCATTGTCACTCAAACGGCCCAATACAAAGTCAGCACACGACGGTCGTCCGAGGGGTCCAACCAGCGACCGCGCTGGCCACCCGGTTCAAAGTTCGCGCGCGCGGTGACCTCCAGGCAAGGGAGGTGCGGCGCCGGGCTGTCGGGCACACGCGGACACGTCAAAACACGCTGCTCGCCGAGGCTTCTCCCGCACGACGGCGCAGCATCTTGTCTTGTGAAGGGAGAATTATGGCGCTCGCAGGATAGATTCCGCATCTTGCAGATTCGGAATCCGGGCTTGTGGTAATGGCACAACAGCATCCCCGCCCTCAGATAAGGCGCCGGGAAGACGAGCTGCCTCCACGTGGCTCGGATGCCAGGCGCGCACGTTCGTCAGGCTCGTCCAAGTTCACGTCCAGTGTCGGGACGCCAGGGAACATCACGTGCCCAGGTCCGACTCGCCAGGACAGGAGCTCTGCTCACCACGTCGTCGCCAAGGCACCTTGACCAGCTCCGCTCGGGTCGTTCCTAAGACCTTGCTTCTCGCCACTGGTCCCGCTTGGTCGTTCTGCAGCTTGCAAAACCGACCGGCAAAAAGCAACACCCAACACGAACAAGTGCCCTCTGTCTCCCGTCAAACACCAGACAAGGCCATAATTCAAATCAACCTAACTAAATTGTTTTCCCCTTTTTTCTCCCGCTGCAACAAGAGGCAGGTGTACGATCTAGCACACAAGGCTTAAACAATCAGTTTTCAAATCATCAACACAACAAAATAGAAACAATTATTAATCAGCAATAATAATTACAAATAGAATGGTCCCCTTGAAATCGCTTGGACCGAAAACATACTACTGAGGAAGCAAATGAGGTCATTCATTTTTGCCCCGATCTCCCTGTGAACAGGACAGGTCGTCGCGAAGTAAGAGAAGGTAAGCAACGAGCAGGAACGAGTAGGCCACTGAAAGAAGCGAGGCCTAGAATGCACGACTTAGAGCATCAGCGTTCGCGTTCAACCTTCCCTTCTTATAACGGACAACGAGGCTGTGCTGCTGTAGGGTCATGCTCCATCTCAGCAAACGGCCGCTTTTAGAGGACATGCTACTTAACCAAGTTAGAGGGCAATGGTCTGTTTCCACAACAAACTTAGAACCGGAGACATAACAAGCCAGCTTCTGAACGGCCCACACAACGCAGGCGCACTCTTTCTCAGAGGTGCTGTATGCCTCTTCTCTACAACTTAGTTTGCGACTTAAATACAAAATTGGTCGTTCATGACCACTAGCATCTTCCTGGCATAGTACTGCTCCCATGCCGCGATCACTCGCGTCGCATTGAATGATGAAACCTTTCGAAAAGTCTGGTGCAGTCAGAACCGGCTTATGGCTTAATGCTCGCTTCAGCATTTCGAACGCATTGTCTTTCTTGGAGTCCCACGTCACCTTAACGGGCTCCGACTTCCGAAGTGCGTCGGTTAGCGGGCTGGCAAGGTCAGAGTAGTCTCTCACATAGTGTTGGTAATATCCAGCTAAACCTAAAAAGGCCCGTATATCCGTCTTCGTGGTTGGCCGGGGATAGTTCAAAATAGCAGCTACTTTGATGTCGGACGGTCTACGCCGGCCGCGCCCCACCACATGGCCCAAATAAGTCACTTCACCGCAACCTAGGTGACATTTAGCTGGTTTCACAGTAAGACCTGCCTCTTTCAACCGGCTCAACACGACTCGCAAGTGCTCCAGATGTGATTCCCAAGTGTCCGAAAATATGGCAACATCATCGAGGTACGGCAATGCGAACTCGCCTAAACCATTAAGCACTCTGTCCATCAGGCTAGAGAAACAATACGGCGCGTTTTTGAGGCCGAAGCTCAACATGAGTGGCCGGAATGTTCCAAGCGGGGAAACGAAGGCGGCATAGCGGCTAGCCCGTTCCGTAAGGGGTACTTGCCAATAGCCTCTCACGAGATCCAGGGTAGAGATATAATTTGCCTTCGACACTGTCTCTACCCTTTCTTCCAGGTTCGGTATAGGATATGTCTGATCTCGGGTTATCGCGTTCAGACGCCGATAATCGACACATGGCCTCGGATCTTTTCCTGGAGCCTGGACTAGTATCGAGGGCGACGTGTAGTCGCTCTCACTTGGTACTATAACCCCCAAGTCACGCATGTGCTGAATCTCCTCAGCCATGATTTTTTTCTGCACGGGCGAACAACGGTACGGTTTACTGCGGATCGGTTGATCAGAGGTTAACTCGATGTCATGCTCTAGGACCGTTGTTCTTCCGGGACGGCTCGAAAAAACCTCCCTAAACTCTGAAACGATTCCCTTTAAATCCTCCTTTTGGGCGGCACTTAGACGCGCTTCCAACGTCAGCTGTTCCACCATTAGCTCTATACCACATCCCTTCATGTCAGCCGTCGTCAGGATTTCGGCCCCTTCCTCATCGTCAGCATTTATCGTCATGCTTATAATCGCGCGACGCTGAATGTAGGGTTTCATCAAGTTACTGTGGTAAATTTTGTTGGGCCGTTTCCCTAATTTAACTTCGTAGTTGGTATCGGAAAGCTTAGTTACAACCTTTGCGGGCCCCTCCCAATGAACCTCGAGCTTGTTTTTTTTTCGACGGTCGCAGCAACATCACTTGGCTACCTTCTTCGAAGGTGCGTTTTTTTGCTGACTTGTCGTAGTATTCCTTTGACAAGGTTTTCGCCGCCTTCATGTGGCTCTCTACAAGATCTTTGGTTTTCCCGAGCCTCTGGAGGAGGTCAAGGACGTACGAGACTACATTTGGGTCGTCGTCACTGCCTTCCCAAGACTCTCGCAGCATGCGCAACGGAGTTCTTAGGCTCCGGCCATATACAAGCTCCGCGGGGCTAAAGCCGGTGCTCTCATGGGGAGCCGATCTCAGGGCGAACATAGCGGCGGGAATGCAGGCCTCCCAGTCACAGTGACGCTCAAAGCACAGGGCTCTCAATATTCGCTTCAGCACCGAGTGCATCCGCTCTACTGGGTTAGATTGCGGGTGATAGATGGAACTGTGCACTACTTTAATGCCGCATCTTTCCAAAAAAGTAGAAGTTAGGCAGCTGGTAAAGACGCTGCCATTGTCGCACTGAATCTCGGAAGGGAACCCGACGCGTGCGAACATTGAGAGCAGAGCGTCCACGACCTGGGAGGAATTTAGCTCCTTAAGAGGTACTGCCTCGGGGAACTTGGTCGCGACACACAGGGCGGTCAGAACATACCTACAACCGTTCGTTGATTCTGGCAGAGGGCCTACAATATCGATTACTAGTCGCCGAAAAGGTTCGGATATGACTGGCACCAACTTCATCGGTGCCTTCCACTTGTCAGTGGATTTGCCGATTCTCTGGCAGGTGTCGCAAGAGCGCACGAATTGTTCGACATCCTTCCAACAATACGGCCAATAAAACTCCTGAGCCATTCTAGCCTTGGTCTTTTTCAAGCCAAGATGCCCTGCCCACGCATTTTCGTGCGCGAGTTCCAGTAACTGTCGGCGATATTTCCGAGGAATCAGAAGCTGTTCATATTTGCGACCCTGCTTATCTGTATAGCGGCGGTACAATAAGCCAGATTCCTCGTAAAATGAAACCCTCTTTTTTTTCACTCCCAGTTTGACGCTCTTCATCAGATCGGCTATTGAACAATCTTCCTTTTGCTCACGAACCAGAGTTTCTCTTTCAACTGCAGCCAGCTCCTGCCAGCTGGCGGAAACCGGAGCGAGTAGGGATCCTGCGTCGCCTAACGGCGGCGTCGTGTCCTTATCGCGGCTAGCACGGGACGCGTCACTCCCAGTCACTTCCAGGACACGCTCGACCAGGCCAGCCTCCGAGCTCTGCCTCTCCGGTGCCTGCTCGCCACTCAAGTTACCCTGATCAGTCCGTGTGCCGCACCGCTGTTCGCTCACCGACTCAAAGTCAAGTTCCCTCGACAGCTGGCGCGCTTTGGATCGCGTGAGGGCCATGTACGCCACGTCGGCAAAGAATGATTTGCCCTGATCCTTCAGCAGCTGCTCCGAGCTATTTGAGAAGAGGTAGGGAAAGTGCTCCGGGAGGGCGGCAGACACAGCGGCTTCTGTGTTAAGTTTCCCAAACTCTCCTTCAATGGTAACCGTTGCGATCGGTAAACAGACACTCTCCTCCTCGGCCACTTGCCGTATCCAAGCGCACTCTCCCGTAAAATCACTCGAGGAGACGAAAGACGGGTGGACAACGTCCATAGTTGCTGCAGAGTCTCGAAGTGCTCGGCACTTCTTGCCGTTTACCTTAATTTCCCGCATATATGGCTCCAATAGTCGTATGTTTTTGTTAGTTTCCCGTATTGTCGCAAAAGCAATTTTCTCTGGGCAGCTCGCTGCGATGTGCCCTTGCTTTTTGCAATTGTAGCAAGTTAACGGCTTCCGTTTTTCAAAAGAACGCGTCGTATCGTTTCGCTGCTTGGGACCATCGTTAGCATTCTGAGATGCATTCTGTCCTTCCCTTACAGTTTCTTTGGTAAGAGACTCATCTTTCCGAAACTCGCGACGCGTGATTTGCTTCCGTTCGTCGGACTTCCCGGAAAACCCATCTCTTCTATCAGCTTTTTCTACGCGCACTGCCTTGCTGTGCAAGCTGCGGCGGGTGTAATACTCTTCCGCTAACTCTGCTGCCTTGTTTAGCTTAACCTCCTTTAGCCTATCTTGCAGCCAGAGCCGGACATCCTCATCAATGCAACGGTAGAACTGCTCCAACGCGATGCATTCGACAATTTTGTCGCGGTCGTCGTAAACCTCTTCGCCCTTCAGCCATTCCACCAGGTCGGCTTTTAGACGAAACGCGAAGTCAACATTCGACTCCTTGCCCTTTTTTGCATACCGGAACCTCTGCCGGAAAGCTTCGGGCGACAATTTGTACTTCCGCAGTAGCGCTTCCTTCACATCACTGTAGCTCTCAAACGCCTCTTTCGATAAGCAAGTTATTACGTCTGATGCCTCCCCAGGAAGCAACGCTAACAGATTCTGTGCCCAAAGGGATCGCTCAATGCTATTTCGTTCACACACGTGCTCAAATTTCACGAGGTATTTGGCCATATCCTCTCCGACGACAAAGGGTGGAAGTTGATCGCGTATTCTGGGAACATTAGAAGTGAGACTAGGCGCCGGCGAGTTATTTCGGTTCTCCAACTCTTTCATTTTAAGCTCGTGCTCACGAATCTCTCTCCTTTCCTCCTTTTCCTCCTCGCGACGTTGCTGTTCTCTCCTTTCCTGCTCGCAACGTTCCTTCTCCCTTTCCTCCCTTTCCCGACGTTCATTGATATCCGCCCAGGCCTCTGCGGCTTCCTCAGCCGTTACGTCCCCAGTCCTCATGACCTCAAGGATCGCATTCTTTCTTTTGGTTGAGCCCAACTCAATGCCCAACTCCTCACAAATTTCGAGAAGTTCCTTCACCTTGTACTTCTCCATCGTTCACACTGTCCTCCTGCTGTTTACCCTTTTTGAATATACCTGCCGAACGCTACTATAATGCTACTAGTAAGACATATGCAAGTATTTCACACACTGCCCTGTTTACCCCCTCAGCATCCCCTGGTTTCCAAAACACTCTTACTAGGCTTGAAACACTCAAGGTTATCACAATGCAACACCAAATCCTTCCCTAAGCTACTATAACCTGTGTCAGAGAAAGTCTGGTGTTTGAGGTAAACTTCAGGCACTCACCGCGCCGAGGTAGCTGATGCCGGTCAATCCCACCGCTGCCACCAGTGTTACGAACTTGTACCGCTGCACCACGATTACGGCTTTGTGGTCCCGTAGCGCTCGTCACCCGTTTCGTGACAGAGCGTTGGTAGCGATGACTCCGAGCCTGGCGTCGATGAGAATAACAAAAGGGACTTTATACATTATATACAGGTTATCATACAGGACATGAACGGGTCGGCACTGGGGCCGAGTGCTCACAACAAACGCGACTGTTCTCGCACGACGACGTCCGGCGAAAACGCGTTACACATCTCACCCCAGTCGGGAGCGACACTCTCTCCCGGTGGGGTCGGCAGATCCTGTTTTCGAGCGGCGTGTCGCTGCTTTTATAATCCCCGAGGCCCATTGTCACTCAAACGGCCCAATACAAAGTCAGCACACGACGGTCGTCCGAGGGGTCCAACCAGCGACCGCGCTGGCCACCCGGTTCAAAGTTCGCGCGCGCGGTGACCTCCAGGCAAGGGAGGTGCGGCGCCGGGCTGTCGGGCACACGCGGACACGTCAAAACACGCTGCTCGCCGAGGCTTCTCCCGCACGACGGCGCAGCATCTTGTCTTGTGAAGGGAGAATTATGGCGCTCGCAGGATAGATTCCGCATCTTGCAGATTCGGAATCCGGGCTTGTGGTAATGGCACAACAGCAGCCAACTTCGTGCACTATACCAGTCATCGCTGCGTTAACATGTGCACGATTATTCACTCTCTGCAAACATGTGTACAAGAGGGATAGGAAAAAAAAAAAAGAAACAAGGGCATGGAGGTCAACCCGGTTGCAGCCTGCTTCCTATACCCAAAGCCCAAAAAGAATGTACGAACTCCGCCAATTTGAACAAGACAACATGATTTTGTTTCAAAGAGTGACTCCTGTAAGGTGTAACTTTGAACCTCGCTCGCTGCCGTTTGCTGTGTATCGTACGTTCTTCGTCTGAAGAATCCCGCTAATGTAAATTTATTTCAGGTTAGGAACGAAAAGAAAAAAAGAATACAGAGACGAAAATTTGGCTTTAGGTGGGAATCTGGTTTCCCCTTTCTTGTTGGCGCATGTGTGTGCCTTAGAGAAGAAGTCGGGCTACGTCTCTGTAGCGCTGGAACAAAAGCTCAAAATACAACAGGCCACGGGAATATGCTATGCCCCCCCCCCCCCAACTCCCGCCACATTTTTTTTTCTTTTCTTTTTTGTACGTGTGTGGCCTGTCATCGTCGAGCCAGTATTGCGCTCATCAGAGCACGGTTTCTCCAGAATCATTAACATAATTGTCCGCGCCGCCACTGTCTCCCACAAGGCCTGCTGCTGCACTTTTGTTGCAAAATATTCGAACAATATGCCCGGCATACAGCGAGGCCGTGATCGAAGCTAACCCAAGCGCTTCCCACCAGCACCGACGGAGATAATTAATGGGCGCCTGCACTATACTTCCGTGGAATGCAGCGCTCAAGTAAAGTGCCGTGTCTTGAATAACACATACAAGTGCATCGCGCGGTGGACTGCGAAACACCGTCACGGTGCAGCCTCTTTCGTCACAGCGCTGTTCGGCGCATTTAATTGCTGACTACACCGTCACACGGCCGAGGGGTGATAACGAAGACCGCACTATGCGATACCATCCGACGATCGGAGAAGGCGGACATCGTTAGTTGCCAGGAAGGACGGTTCAGTACACGCCTTCTTATATATAAATTATCTTTCCGTGTGAAATGTAATGGTTCCGCCCTTTTGCACCCGAAATCTCCGTCTTGGTGGTCCACGCTCACATGAATACAAACGACGTTTCTTAGCAAGATGCATCGCCGACGCCTGTGTTTCTTGGGCTTCTTGATTTTTTTTTTCGTTTTTCGTTCGCAAAGGTAGTCACGCTTCCGCACTTATGCTTAATTTCTAAGACACACGATCAGGAAGTTCCACACGAACGCAATGAGGTGCGGCTGAAGCTGTCGAAACGTGACTGGCGAATGTAGCCGGAGCCTTTACTTGCGTTGAGAGGCGATTTACGGTAGGAAAAAAAGAACAGAAAGAAAGAAGGAAGGAGAAATTTAATGTATATATACAACATTACTCGTGTCCAACGATTTGTCACCAGGCACTTTCTTATCACGCAAAAGGCGCGACAAGGTATGGCAAAACGGACGAACAGGAAAGATTGAATAAAAGTCGGTCTTTCACTTTAAAGATACTAAATTTTGGTGTTTTATTTGCCAAAACACCGATCTATTTGTGAAGCACGCCGCAGTGGAGCCAGTCGGATTACTTTGGCTACCTGAAGTTAACGCTCATGAATGCGTTGGTGCACGAGTGCTTCTGCATGCGGCTCCCAATGCGGTGGCCATGATCGAATCCGCGACCTTATTCTCAACAGCGCAAGGCGATATCCACTTGGCTACCGCAACGGGCGAGAGGGTTTGTTACGTTCAGCCATTTCCTACTATTGTTTGGCATCCGTTACAACATAACAAGAGCGAGAGAGAGAGAGAGAGAGAGAGAGAGAGAGAGAGAGAGAGAGAGGGGGGGGGGGGGAAGGAGGGAGGGAGGGAGGGAGGGAGAAAAGGATGCATCGAAAGGCAGGGAGGTTAACCAGAGGTAGTTCCGGTTGGTTGCCCTTCATGGGGGGAAGGGTTAAGAGGGATAAAAATAGAAAGAGAGTGGAAGCGCGAGATATAGAGAAAGAGATATGAGCACGAACAAACTGCGTACACTACAGAGCGGTAGGGGGCAGCGTTCTTAAAGTACATCGTGAAGGCCCGTACACCGCAGGAACCTTAGTAACGCGAGTAAGGCCTTCAGCGCGGGTGTTCTTTGGGAGCACTGACCTAAAGCTTTTTGTTCTCACAGTGGACGATTGTCTAACTGGTCCAGTACTCGGCACATCACTTGTATTTGGGCACTATATCGCGGGCAGGCACAGACGATATGTACGAGCGTCCCATAGCTGTTGCATGTGTCGCACGTGAAGCTGTTGGCCATCCTAATAAGGAAGGCATATGAGTTCGTAAATGCAACGCCTAGCCACAGGCGGCACAGCATGATCTGCTCACGTCGTGGTAACTCAGGTGGTAGGTGCATCCGTATCTCACACACGAACGCAAACAACACACAGTGAAAACGTTCGAGTCCCACAGGGGCAAAGTACATTCAAGGACGTGAATCGGAGCCTAGCCGCAGCGTCTGTTCGTGAACGCGGAATCACGACACGTTGACAACTTTCATGTGCAGATCGGGCGGCTTCGTCGGCGTGGTCATTCCCGCTGATGCTGCGGTGTCCTGGAAGTCATTGAAAAATTATGTTGTCTTATCATGGCTGCGATGATATATCTGCCGAATTTCTGAGGCCAGTTGTTCATTGGGTCCGTGGCGCACTGGGCTTTGCATGCACTGAAGGGCTGCCTTGGAGTCATAATGTCCATTATTGCGGTTGTTCCTGATTAATGAAATCAAGTGCAGCACGGAGTGCCGCAAGTTCTGCATCTGTCGATGTGGTCACAAATGAAGTTTTTAGTTTGATTTTTTCAGATTTTGGGGGGATGATGACTGCATCAGCAGAGCTGTTGTGTTTTACCGAACCATCTGTGTAGACATGTTGCCGGCATCTGTGCACGTTGTGAATGTGTTCCAAAGTCGCATGTTTGAAAGCTTGCAACGGTGCTCCAGCTTTCTTTCTGGTACCTAGAAATGTCAATTGTACTTGTGGCCAGTGCCGACACCACAATTGGTCTGATAATCGTGTAGCAGGCGTGAATTCTGATGGCAAGTATAGGACTGATGTCTTTTGGCAAATGTTTAATGTGGCCTCTTTGCTGGCAAGCAAGCAAGGTGGTGTGACGGAATCCGAGTCAAGTATCGGATGTGTGCTCTCAAGACATCGATCTGTAGCAACGTAGACTGTCAAAGGAGCGTCTCTGGCAATGGCCACTGTCACAATCGATGACGTAGTTTTTGGGAGACCGAGAGAAGTTCCGAGTGCTTGTGCTTGCACACTTTGGAGATTGCTTTGTTATGTCTACTTTGTTATCACTTTACCTCCCCCCTCATCTCTCTCCCCAGTGTAGGGTAGCAAACCGCATCTTCCCCTCTCTTTATCCTCCCTGCCTTCCCCTTTCCTCTCTCTCGCTCTCTCTCTCTCTGGAGTTTACGGATATTTGTAGTGTGAGTATTTCCTAGTGCAGGTAAGCTGTACCGCAGCAAGCCCAAAAATAGTGCTTTATATAGTTGCATCATAACAAAGTATATGCACCAGCTATAGCCTAGAAAAACATGGTGATCCCCAGACACGCGGCTGAAGGTCCGTTCGGAAGAGTGGGCTCAACAAATCGCTCCTACAGTGGTTCGCTCTTTGAGTTGCCGTTATAGGCGAGACAGTACTGCCAAGGTAACTTATAGGGAACAACGCTCGAGAAATCCCCTTTCAACATTGCGCAGTTTCTAGAAAAACAAAAACAAAAGAAGAATAACGCGCAGAAGATCAGGCCCTCGCCAAGAGGAAAACGGCGTGCTCGATCTGCTTGAATTCGATGCATGTTCACTGGCTCACATGCGACGAAGTCTGTAAAATACACTCTTGATTAATGCTTGAGTGTGTTCGTAATGATCTCATTTTCTATTCTTCTCGTCCGATAAAGCGAGTCGTCGGATCTCCTAGTGTATATCGACATGGCTGGGTAAACAGATGTGCTTCTTTTTTTCTGGGGTAGACGTTGTCTGCGCTGGGATATCATGGCACATTAAATGTGCGGCACAGTATCCCTCAAGCTAGCTTCAAACTCGAAACCCGCTTTGAACAAGTACAGCGCTCAGAAGCAGTGCAAGTCGAGAAGGCACGTGACGGACGTTTGGCCTGCCTCTCACGTTGTAAAAGCAGGGCTCAACCAGTATGAAACAAAAAAGATCGATGCGTTCGGTAGCCGCGTCAGCGGTCGTGAGAAGTGTGCTGATGCCCCTACCGTCACCTGAGCAATTTCAGTAGGCTGGTTCAGACGGGCAATGTCCGGTAGAATGGATTCGGCTGATCAAAAGCTTCTCGGATCACATTGAACCTTAGTGATACGGTATTTTTTTCTGTCTCCGTGGCAAAACGAATTGCGTAATCAATATACGCCAAGAACAGCCCAGTGTTCGCCTACCATCGTTGTACGAAGGCGTGTCAATAAGATTATCGTGCCGGAAAGTTGTATAAAAATGTTGATCGCCTACAAATTTGTTCAGAATGGTCTTTTCTTTAGGTAAAGAAAGATTCTATTTATATTAGTTTAAAGTCCTAATTGCAATGTCCCATGGGTCTGCAAGTGTCAGGCGTATTTCCAATGACTGAATTCCTTGCATGAGAACAAAAGTTTGAGGGCAGGCGTTCTTCATCTCATCGTCACCTGGGTTATACGGGTGTTAATTGCCAAGGAGTGTTTTGCTGAGGCATTCGTGTAAACAGCATCGTCCCTTACGCGTAAACTAGCGACTGCATGTGCTGGGCGTACCTACACGCACACGTTCATCCCTTAAGCCCCTGGCAGCAGTCACAAGGAAACTCGGTCGTGTCCACAGTTTGCTCGTTTTGTTGTTTCGGAGGTACGGGAAATGTTGAGGACGCACACCACCGGCATTTCTGCCACATTTTATCCGGGTAGCAAACCGGATGTTCCCATCTACTTACACCCCTTACCCCCCCCCCCCCCCTCTCTATCTATTTCATCGTCGCCAAATGAGGAAACTGAGGAAAAGTCGATAGTCTCGTGGTTTCCTTAAAGGCGCGCAGGCCGGATAGACGATGAAAGCGGTTGCGTGCAAAACACGGAGGCGTGTCTTGCAACATTAGCGCTTGGAAAAACTTGACGAGCTCTCTTCTTTGCGCTTCTGCGTCTTCGAAGCGTCACGTACGCCACAGATGAGTCCAGTGGACACCCTGAAGAGAGCTTCATTAAGCGGCGTGACAGCCTGCTGCATACCGACAAAGATCGAACCTAGTGTTAGTCGGATTAGCTAGCATATCTTAGACTGTTTTCACGGACTGTTGGAGTAGTTCGCAGAACGGCCAGCTACAGTTAATACCTACTCATAAGGTGGCTTAGGTGTCTCTACTCTTTTCATGTCTAGTCGCTTTCTTGGGGCCGTTTCCTCCATAATTAAGGTCACTAACTAGCCAACGCATTCACTCTATTTCAACGTATACACACTGTGCACCATCATTAAAGGAAACGCCTAATATCGTACTCAAGTGACAATTCCAGCAGCACTACAAGTTCAGGCTTCACTTTACGCTACCTGCTACATGGTTCTCGCGACAAAAGATCCTGCCTTAGGTGGCACTGTCTGCGCTTTCGGGGCGAATAGTGACGTTGCCTCAGCAGCGGCACGTCAACTAGCCAGTTAGTTAGCCACGTCGGTGAGTCCGGCATAAGAAATGGCATATCCGTGCGCGGCCCACACTCAACTCCCGTAACAAGCTGGGTGGCCCGCCTACTAATCACCGAGACTGCACGTTCACTCGGCGACGCGGTCACCGCCGAGAAACGACCTTTCGCGACGAAGGTCGCATTCCGCGGAGCTCGCGGGTGCACTCGTTGGCCAGTGCGCGCGCAGTTAGTTCCTTTGTACGTAAGCGCCGACCTTCCCATTCCCAGACAAGCATTCCGAAGACTACCCGCCCCCCAAGAGTTGCGTGCGTGACCGTCACAGCCAGGTCAGGCACTTAAGCTTCGCAGCAAGCCGGGCGTACACCTTCAGGCGGGAGCTATTTTTTACGCACGTGGTTCCGGCTTTCATTGATGCGATTCTCTCCCGCCACTATTGCTCACGTCCAAACGCCCGTACAAAAAAAAAAAGTCCGGGCGTGCGTAGGTAGTACGTTGCAGACCTCGAGGGCAAAGCGGGCGAGACCCAAGCGTAAAGGAAACGGCCGACTTCTATTTGCCGCACGTGCCTGGGGCGAAGGGTCAGCTTAAAATAAATAAAAAGAAACGGCCTATACGCGACCTCCGCGTCACAATGGAAGCGACGTAGGTATCGAACCGTTGCATCGACACGGCGCGTCCGTGCGAGGCGGCGGGGCTTGCATTTTGAGAGATAAGAACGAGACCCCCCCTTCCGTCCCGTGCAATGGGAAGAAGGTCAACGTCATCTCACACGAGCGCACGTTCGGAACAGTTTCTAACCGAGTTGGGAAAGGATGCCGGAGCCGCTCTGACGTCCACAGGGGAGCGCCAAGACGTGGAAACCACTCTTTCCGCGCTCGCCGGCCCGGACCGAGTCAGTCGGACGCACGATCGACCGCTACCGGCGGGCACGCGTTGCCGCTGACCCGCCCGCCAGTAAAACGTTCCCAAGGAGGTCCGTATTCTCCATACGTTCACCTTGGCCGAAAGCGACGTGAAAACGGCCGCGACGGTCTGTTCGCGGGGGGGCAGCGCTCGTTTGACGTCACCGGCGGTTAACGGCCAGCGAGCTCCTTTAGCAGGAGCAAGGTTCCGTCCTCCTCTTTCTTGACTTTTCTTTTTCTCTTTTCCTTTCTTTTTTTTTCCCGCGTCGCTTCTCTCTTCTTCCGCTCACCCGACGCACGTCCTCCTTCCTGCGTGCGTTCGGGACGGCGTCTCTGTCGGCTCCCATTTCCTCGCGGAACATCGAACGCAAGCGAGATAGATATAACTGCCGCACGGCTCTGGCGAGAGACCGTTACGTGGGCGAGAGTCGTTCCGTACGTGAGAGCGTGGCGACGGCGTACGCTGTAAGGCTGCCGCAACTCGTAGCGAGGGTCAGCCGGCCTCTGTACAGTAATCACGGGAACATCGCATCCGCGCGCTCTGCACGCACTTTCTTTTCTTTCTTTCTTTCTTTCTCGCGAAGCTTACGCGGCTGCCGCGTTACGCGGGCCGAGAAAGCTCGCGACCCCGCCGCGCGCTACAGAAGGCGTCCGCAACCTGCCGCGCCACCGGACGTACTTTCTTTTCGTTGTTGCTTCACACGCGGTTATAGAACTAGGCGCACGCGCGCGGCTGGACAAGGGGTGAGGGCGTTGCGCGAGGATCGCCCCGATAAGGGTCTTTTTTATTTTTTTTGACCGCCGGGTGCAATGGACCGCACGCGCTTTGACGTCATTCGTTACGCGAGCCGTTGCCGAATGCGGCACCGCTATTTCCGGGGGGCGGCGCCGGAGTCGTAAAATAGAAAGTTCTATAGGCGGAACACGGCGGCGCTTGCGAAACGCGAGAGGAATGCGTGGGGACAGGTCAGAGGGCCTTGGGGGTTTTAACGCTCGCTTCATTTGAATGCCCGCACGCCGCGACGTCCGTTACCCGACAAGACAATCGGCAATTAATCGAACATATCGATTGACGTGCGATGCAGTGTATATACGCGCCGGCCTCTTTCCGGTATCCTTAAGCGGGACACTAAAGGTGAATGTTATAAGTTTTATTAGCAAATTATGCGTCCGATGTGGCAAAGCGGCTACATTTAGCGCGATAAGGAGCTTGGAAGGAAATGAAAGATGGAAAAAACGAAGGACATGTGGCGAAGCCACCATGAAGTTCGCGCAACCTGTTGCTTGCCCTGACCCTCATGAACCTTGTCAGCGTCTGCTCCGGCCGACATTGTTCTAAATGCGTAAGCATTTCTTTGCCTAACCAACGAGGAATCCTGTGAGTCACGTAAGACCAATCGCTGCAAAGAAAATAATGTATAGAAGAACACTTTCTATGAAGTCCTTGTTGAAATATTTGATGATGGTTGAATAAAAGTCACCTCTAGAACAATGAATCTTGGAGAAATAGCACGCTACCAACAACCTGGAAGACAAGTCGCCTTGTTCCACTGCTGAATCCCGGAAAGTCGCCGTTAGAGCTCTCATCATATCGCCTGATCGCTTTGGCGAGCTGTGTGGGCAAAGTAATGGAGAGGATGGTCCTAGGACGCCTGGAGTGGTACTTGGAGTACCACAACACCTACCCAGATGCCATGGCGGGCTTCCAACGTGGTCGATCATCGATCGATAACGTCGTCGACCTGGTGACCTACATTCAACATGAGAAATGCCGTAAGCGTCTCTGCGCATCATTATTCCTCGACGTTAAAGGGGCGTATGATAACGTTACGCATGAAGCCATCATCTCCGCTCTCGCAGAGGTAGGAGTGGGCGGTCGGATGTTTCAATGGATACGGAGCTATCTATCCATGCGATCCTTCTTTTTAAGCACCCAGGAAGGCCATACTTCTCTACATTATAGCTACCGCGGCGTCCCCCAGGGCGGTGTACTTAGCCCCGTGTCATTTAATCTAACACTAATTGCTCTCCTTGAGCGCATGCCAACCACAGTCAGGCTATCAATGTATGCGGATGACATCTGCATATGGACATCTGCAGTAACACGCTTACAGTTGCGAGCGAGAATTCAGACAGCCGCCACACAAACTGCTATCTACCTCCGTAATCGAGGCCTGGAAATTTCCTCCGAGAAATGCGCACTAGTGCCATTTACGCGCGAACCCATGGCAAACTACAGTGTAATAATAAATGGCCAAATAATACGATGGGTCCGATCGCACGAGTTTCTAGGTGTCATAATCGACAGGGACTTGTCATGGAGCCCACCCATATCATATGTGAGAAAACGGTTGACAGGCATCTGCCACCTGTTCAAGTTTTTCGCTGGCAAGACCTGGGGAATCTCGCTTAGTGCCATGTTACAACTGTACAGGGTGCTTTTTCTAGGATTTCTGCGATACAGCTTGCCAGCAATAAACAACGCAGGCAAAACGAATCTACGCACAATACAAAGTCTTCAGGGTCAAGCGCTCCGGATCTGTCTAGGCCTGCCTCAGAGTGCTTCAACATGCTACGAGCAATCGATAGTGCTACGATAGCAATCGCTAGAGACCATTTTGTCAAGACTCACATTGAAATTGAAGTACTCAGGACCCATATAAGGCATCTAGCCAGGACTCCTCATCCCCATTTAGCCTCTTTACCAGCGGACAGGCCAAACACATCTTTCAGCCAAAAGATAACTGCATATGATGAATCATTGTCAGCTTGTTTCACTCCGGCTGTGAGACCTTCGATCCCTCCATGGTGCCTCGCTTAGCCAAAAATCAACCTCGCAATACCTGGTGTCTCGAAAAAAACTGATCTGTCATCACCAGCCCTTAGACAGCTCACGCTACTATATTTGTACGAGAACTACCGTGAGTTTGCGCATATTTACACTGATGGATCTGTC
This sequence comes from Dermacentor albipictus, assembly GCF_038994185.2. Lineage (NCBI taxonomy): Eukaryota > Metazoa > Arthropoda > Arachnida > Ixodida > Ixodidae > Dermacentor > Dermacentor albipictus. Next base: position 108,896,071 of record NC_091823.1, read on the forward strand.
CTTCCAAGCAGCTCCGCGCCGGCAATCGTCATACCAGCGAAAGCTACAACAATCAAATTTGAAACGACTGTCAAATTTGAAACAACAATCAAATTTGAGCATCGATGGCAGCACAGCTCGCAGCGCTCTTTACTGCCCTTCATCACATTGGTGATGAACCGCCACACAAATGGACAATATTCTGCGATTCGAAGGCGGCACTGCAGTCTCTACTGTCACCTTTACGACGCAGACCACACGAACAACTAATATTCCATATTACAGAGACCTTACACCATATAAGTGATGCCGGCCATGAAATAACCTTCCAGTGGCTTCCAAGTCACTGCGGGATTATCGGTAATGAACAGGTGGATCACGCTGCCCGCTCAGCCCATACTGAGGAGCGCAACGTCCAAATTCCTCTTTCTAGAACTGACGCAGCACGGAAGCTCCGCCTACTTGCTCGGCAGTGCACCGCGTCGCAATGGAATGAGCCACATTTAAGAAATACGCGACTGTACTCACTTGATCCAACATTAAGTCTTCGAGCGCCATCACAGCTTCGCCGTAGAGACGCCACGCTTTTATATCGACTTTGGTTGGGCGTTGCCTTTACTAAAGCCTATGCCTTCCGCATAGGGATGACCGACACCCCAACCTGTGACCACTGCGGCCATGAAGAATCAATTGGCCATATTTTGTGCGCCTGCCCGTAGTACAGTCCACAGAGGGCATGCCTTAGCCACGAACTTGACCAACTGGACGACCAACCGCTCTCCGAAAAAAGAATTCTGCAACATCGAAAGGACCTACCGTCACAGAAGAAGGCCGTGCAAGCGCTCTTGCGCTTCTTGCGATCTACCGGCCTCTGTGAATGACTTTAACTGGAAAGCCTTTTGTGTGTGTGTCTCCATGTGTGCGCGTTCCTTTTTTTTTTCGTTTTCCTCTCTGTCATCTTTCTAACCCCTATCCCCCATCCCCAGTGTAGGGTAGCCAACCGGAGACTCATATCTGGTTAACCTCCCTGCCTTTCCTCTTCATTCTCTCTCTCTCTTCCATAGGCATCACGAAAATTCAGATTTTGCGAAAATTTAATTCCAAACACGTTACATCCCCGTTGCGTTTCGGTGGTCGCGGGATGGGCCATCCCGTAGAGCGTTCCGCTGCAATGGCCGGTGAAGATAAGCATTTAATGACTTGATAATGGACGATAAGGAGTGATGAGGTGTCATATGGGTCTCATAACGGTTGATAATGGTTCGACGCGGATGGATAAGGTGCTAAAGAGCGATAGGGGCTTATAATAGTCGGATCAATTCTGATAATGTCAATATGCGCTGATAACGATTGATGATGGTCGGATCACGTTCAGTAAGGCTTATAAGGAGCCATAAGAGTTAATAAGGGTTGGTACATGTCCGTAAGGTTGGTAAGGATCGGATCGAGTCCGATAAGGTTTATAACAACCGATAATGGTCGATAAGGGTCGGTTCTTAATATGGGGCAGTCCTAGCCAATTTAGTGTTATTCTGTAAAGCCTCTTTAACTGCGCCGGAACGTAAACTTGGGGGGAATCGTCATTTGGAATTCACTTGCTACATTCTGCACAGGGAACAGAAGTCAAATGTGCTCTGCATGGCAATAGCCAATATCCGTATACATCCCGTATCCTACGGTGTCGTGGTGTTTCCGCTTGAGCGAATTTGATGCCCAACATCAAGACGTGGTCTTCGTGTTTCCAGCGTCACTGCACTCTTTAGGGACGAGTATACACAGCATTCAGTGGTGTGGAAGCTACGCAAGGACTTCGGTCAAGGAAAGTTATCACTTCGAGCGTTCCGTCCATGCTTCGCTGCGCGCCAACGTGCACGTGAAGTTCCTCGCAATGGGTTCCAAATAAAAAATCCGAAAAGAACAACACATATCAAAATAATCTATAACAACGCATTAGCAGACGTATACCACAATGTGTTTATTTCTAAAGATTTACACTTGTTTCATTCAATACTGAGCCAATATAAAAAAAAAAACAGTTGCGCACAATTGCGGAAAAAGAGAAAAAAAAAACCATCGAACAATATCGAAGTGCGAACGAAGCCACTGCAAGAATTCTCTCTAGCCTCCACAGCATTGACCGGTATGTATTGAACGGAGCATAGGCTGTGCGACTACCTTTGAACGAACAGTAAACACTATTATGTGTGCGCACGCATCACTTTTTATCCCTATTTTTTTTTTCTGCTCGCCTCTCCCCCAGTGTATGATTGCAAACCAAGCGCAGCCAGGTTTAACCTCACTGGCCATTCATTCATTCATTCATTCATTCATTCATTCATTCATTCATTCATTTCTTTGTCCCCCTTTCCTCTCTCTCTCAGTCTCTCTCTCTCTCTGCATTCCTGCAGCATAGTTCCCGACAGACTCTGTTGTTCCGCAGCAAATCGGACCTTGTTCAAGGCTGACAGCTTTCATGGAAATACAAAGGAGGGAAAGAAAGAAACAAACAAAAAGCTGCGTGTTTTCGTCGAGCACATTGCAAAGTGAAGTTTAGATTACAAAAGGTTGGCTCTGTCCACTTGCAAAGGCTTCTTTCTTCCCAGCACCCAATAAGCTTCGCTGTTTTAAACTGCTGTCTCTTTTCTCTTCCTTTTTAAAAAATCTCACCCATTGTTTTTCTCTCACGCCAGTGTACACCAGGCGAGATCCGTCGCTCCTTAGTTGAGCCTGTGCCGTGCTAACACACCTTGAAAAGGTTCTGTACCGCTCGGTTTGGTTTTTATTTTGGGACTGAAAAGGCTGTCCACAGGAACAATGACGGCCTTCGCATGCGCGCCAAGGTTACGACGTGCTTGTGTTTGGGAACAGATAAGCTGTCGCACATCGTGGCACGCCCGCCTAGAGAGAATTCGTTGCCACGACATCAGAAAAGATACCAAAAAAAGGAGCGAGGCATGTCGCGTCCGTGCGTTTCACCAGGATCGTAATAGCTTTACGCTATTAACAGGGTTCCGGCATTCTTATGCATGAACAGGGGCGCAGTGAGCCCGCAGTGCCTGCGGGAGTGTTGAACAGCACCGCGCTTTGCTGCAGGACGCAGGACAATGGTATACTACAGCTGAAAGCTTCGCGCGATTCTCAGCACGTATGCATCAAACGGATGGGCGCTCTGCATATGCATGTTCTCCCAAGGACAGGAAACGGTGGAATAAGCGCGTGCGCGATCTGTGGGAGGAGTAGTCAAATTGGTGCCACATCGTACGTAAGGAAAAAAAAAAAGCCCTCAGACCGGTAGTTGCAGCTGTGCCGGCGACGCTGATTCTATTTGGCCTGGCTCCTTGCACATACTACAGTTCCGCAAGTGTAACAATAGCGCGCGCCTGCTTTCCGGCACGGGGCTTTCACTGAATCCGGTCTCTTTTTTTCTTTCGTGAGTCCCGACAATGCTTCCCTGAGTCGGCGAGATTTCGTTTGTGTGAATCCGTGTATGTGCTACGCATTTGCTCGCGGTACGTCATAGTCTTGTCTTGCGTCGCAAACAGAACCATCTTCCCATCAACTTTTTTCTTGAAATAAAAGGAGTATTCTCAATACGCTCCTTAATGACGCGTGCACGCACGCACGCACGCACGCACGCACGCACGCACGCACTCACTCACTCACTCACTCACTCACTCACTCACTCACTCACTCACTCACTCACTCACTCACTCACTCACTCACTCACTCACTCACTCACTCACTCACTCACTCACTCACTCACTCACTCACTCACTCACTCACTCACTCACTCACTCACTCACTCACTCACTCACTCACTCACTCACTCACTCACTCAAACATGCACGACAGGTCCTATCACCCAAGCATTGACTCCAGCCTGAGGCTACTCCGGTTCGGCCACAGCTGACAATTTGATAAACGCCACTTAACTGAAAAAGCGAGTACCACGCCTACGTTCATCCCGTTTGTGGTTCTCTCTCTCCTGCTGCTCCGCCTTTCTCATGTTTACCTTAACGCCTCAGTTGTCACAGCGAGAAGGAAGAGTGCTTATAGTTTGCTTCCGCTAGAGGCCAATCGGTTGCCAAGTCTTTCGTATCTCAGTTTTGGACGGAGGTGCTCTTCCGAAGGTAAATGGTTTGTCCTCTTACATTCAAGTTATATGCGTACTAGAAAAAAAAAGGGAAGAAACAAAAAACATGAAGAGACAGATAAGTGCACGGCGATAACTCTTCGAAGTTGCAAGCATGACAGGTCGGGATTCGTTATTCAAATCTTAAAGCGAGTTGGCCAGCAAAGCACTCTGCATAGCTCACCTGTCAGAGACACGGTCCATGAAATCGGTGTCATCCATCAGGATAAGCTCTTTATAGAGGTTGATTCAAGGTGAGGTCCTCGTGCTAAGGACTGGTGCTTTGCATCGACCAAACGAGAACGGTCTGCGCATCTTTGCGAATCGCGGCCGGATATTTGTTTTGTTTTGTTTTTTTTTCTCTTAGTCCAGGAGTTTGCCCTGTCGCGTAAAACGTGTGCAGCATGCATGTTAAGTGTACGTGCGTAATTTGCTGTGTTTGATGAAGTCCTGCAGATATCTATGGCGTGTGGCCCATAGATCCAAAGACGGCAGTCAGATTGGCGGCTTGGGCGTAGCCCCACTTTTGGTATGTAGTGACGCCTGCTGAAACCTCTGGATAACTACACACAGCAGCTTTTCCAGTTATCGTGCCACCGCAGGCGAACACAAATCAGTGGCATACAATTTGCATCCAGCGAAAACCGAATGTTTTTCTGTGGCCCGCTGATCAAAAGTGCTGCTGAAGCGAGTTGAGGGAAAGTGAGGTGAGTCTTTCTTCAGGTTCAATCCCGGGTGGCCGCCTATTTTTGCTTTTGGGACTAAACGCCACCCGCTACGCGTAAACCGCGTGTCATGCACGTTTCATGCTTTCACCATGTGGCGTTCTGAGGCGAAGCATATTTAGAGCCCCTATGGTAGAAGTGTTCGAACCAACGAATTCCAGCCAATCCTGATGCTGGACACATCGTTAGTGAGGGCGACCCAGCCAATAGCGAAGAGCCCTTACGAAAGAAAATGTTTGTGAATTCGGCCCCGGGTACTGGCTTTCCGAGAAGCACATTCACGGCGTCAAATGAATTAAAATAGCGAAATTCCGCTAAGAAAACGATCCCGTGTCCGCAACGGTTAACTGCGAAGGGGCTTTTGAGCGCACACGGTGATTAAGCACGGAAGAGCCAGCCGCCGTGGTCCAGTGCCTATGGCGCTCTGCTGTGTGCCCCAAGTCGCTGCTCATATTATTGATTGATTGATTGATTGATTGATTGATTGCTTGCTTGCTTGCTTGATTGATTGATTGATTGATTGATTGATTGATTGATTGATTGATTGATTTTTAACATTCTTTAGTCGCGTGGTTTGCAATGACCGGCTTGATACTTTGTGTGACCTGTACTGTGTGTGTTGTGTTTTATTCTTCGAGATTTCTCATCTTGCTCTTTCTTTTCTCCCCTTCTTCATATCTCCCATTTCTATGTTTCTCAGTCCTCCTTTCTGAAGAGTGGGCAGGCGTTGTGCCCCTTCCGGTGGCAGTTTCCAGCCTGCTCTTCGCTTTCCCTGTCCTGTCAAGTGTATACATGCTTTCGAAAGAAAAAAAATTGTAATAAATGTGTTCCTAAATCTAAATGATAGTTTTTTCTTTTTTCTTCAAATTTAGCTTCCATCGAATTTCGCCCGTCGTGTTCAGGAATCTAACACGAAACCTTGAGGTCTACATAGACAGAGAGAAACGAGGATGCGGAGGTAGGGAGGTTAACAATGTGCCCGGTTGGCTATCCTATACTTGTGGATGAGCAAAAGGGAAGAACAGATAAGGAGAGAAAATAGTCAGTCATTCATAGTCAGTCATGCAATCATTCACAGTTCATACAATCCAGTGTCCTTCAAGAAGCACAGAAGAGCTTTCGTGGACTTTTGCAGGCAAGAATGCATAGGCCATAATCCAACGATCTTTTCTTATGAGAGCGCTCTATTATCTAGCAGGTTGAGCTTCGCTTATAAAGTACTTCGTTGAGTGCCAAGAGATTGGCAGTGACACGGAAGGCGCTCTACAGCCTCATTGCACCCGCACAAATAGCACGCCGCATTGTTGGCCAATCCTATCAGGAAAGAATAGGAATTTGTAAATGCGACGCCCAACTACATGCGACACAGTTAAGTCGTCTCCCGACGGGAGAGTCCAGGTGGCAGGTGAAGTCGAAAGTTAGGGGCGAGAGAGTGCAAGTGTGAGTTGGTGAAACCCAGCGAATACCATCGTAGAAGTGTGATTTGGCGAGCAAGTGATTGAAGTTGTCGCGAAGCATCATTTCCTGAAAGCGGTATAGGAACCGGCTGATGACCCGAACGCGCAGCTTCACCTGCGCTGTCGTTGCCAACAATTCCGCAATGGCTTAGCAATCACTGAAATACAACTTCGGGGCCTTTCTCGAGTGATTGATGATGAGAGTGACTTATTTTATGTGCTAGCTGCTCGTGTAAACCATGGCGTAGGGAAAGCTGCAGAGGTTGTAGGGCTGCTTTGTAATCGCAGAAAATGGCCGAACAATTTGGAGGCTGCTGGGGCATTTTTCTTTTTTTTTGCTACACAGAGGTCACGAGATCGATGACGCTGTCAACTGAAGAGCATCCACATTGAAAACCAGCCATAGCCTCAGGATAAACGTTATAGCATTCGAGGTATCATTCCATACGTGCCACCAACACTCTCTCCATGACCTTACCGATGCAACGCGCAAGTGCAATCGGCCGGCACGATGAAAGCTCCACCGGAGACTTCCCAGGCTTCAGTAGAGGCACCAGTCGGCTACACTTCCAACCTTCGGGGACTACGCCGCCATGCCAAGATTGATTGAATATATCCAGAAGACAACGTTGTGCTGTTGAACCTAGGAGACTTTAAGGGACACTAAAGGCAAACACTAAGTCGACATGTACTGCTTGAATACAATCCCAGAAACCTCGCAAAGCTTGTTGCGTGCCAAAAAAGCACTCAGTTTGCGAGAAAATTGCACCTGAAAGGTCCGAATACCTTTTTAGTTATTCGAATATCCGACCATCCACAGCGAAGGAGTGGTGACGTTGCATACGCCATCACCGCCCTTTGCTGCCGCCGGTGAGTAAAACAACGCCCGACAGACGGCGGCACGGTTTCTTGCCCCCCAAAAAAAACGTGCGGCCATGGAGAAACCGAGCCCAGACAGAGCGATGGATTTGCCGCTGCAGCTGCTTTTTTTTCCAAGTGGCGTGGGCCGTTCGGGCATCCCGCGACATCACATGGAAGTTGAATTCTCTAACCAGCAAAGCATTACGCGGTAACGAAACTACTGAAACGCTAAAGCGTGGGTGCGCAGGGTCGAGCGAAAATGAAAGCTTTCGGCCGCCCGCGTCATTGCCAAGGGTAATCTCAATGAGATCCTTTTTTCTAAAAGTAAAATAGAACTAGACAAGTATCAAGTTATTGCGTCTTATAATGCAATACAGGGTTGTTTTTGTAATGAGTGATTGAGTTCTAGTGACATAATTTAACTGAGGAGTGCTTTCGTCGTTGGGCAAGTACTTGAATGTCCCGGGGCCGTCTCTAATCATATCCTGCATTTACCTCAATTTCTCGATTATTAAGGCTCTCTTCGCGATGATATTGACGCTTTAGAGATTCTAGAGAACTAATCTATCACTTCAGCTTGACTTATTATTTGCGTTCAGTGTCCCTTCAAGGGCAGCGTAGGTCACCCCATCGGGACCGGGTGATGACGATCGCCTGCAAGCAGCCAAGGCCGCTTGCAGTTCTTCCATAGAGAAACGCATTTCCATGCTTTGATCTGTTGCGATGGGAACGTCATGTAGCGAGAAGTCAGCAAGCAGAACGAAGTCGCCGATAACTGTCACCCAAAAGTGTCCCGCTGCCTCAAGCTCTGGATGACTTTGATGCAGAGCCAGCGCTGTTAAGGGACGACGTTGTTACGGAAGTAAGTGAAGAGCCCGAAGAGTTCCCCACACGGGGGATAGCAGCTCTGTAGAAGAACGATGTACATAGCCAATGAGCTGGCCCGGCGGTGTGGTTGCAGCTAGGCTCGGTGCATGGCTGGCTGCGGTGGCCGCATTCCAACGGGACCAAAATGCAAAAAGAATGCTCGTGCGCTTATGGATTAATCTGCACGTTAGAGAACCCCCAGGTGGCCAAAATTAATCCAGAGCCCTCCAGTATAGGACGTCTGTCATATTTCGATGTTCTGTATCGTTAAACGACAAGAATCAATCAATCAATCAATCAATCAATCAATCAATCAATCAATCAATCAATCAATCAATCAATCAATCAATCAATCAATCCCGGCAATATTGTGCGCCATATACGGGTGCCATAAGCCAACGCAGGTATGTACAGTCAGTACTACATGCAAGACACTTGCGAAGTTCCACATTCTGTAGCACAGTGGCGCAATCTCGAATCTGCATACTGCACATAACTCGCCTTACACGCGGCATCATTTCTTTCAGTTGTTTAAAATATAAATTAGCTATCATTCTGAACATATTCAATGTGATTGCTTCGAAGCTGGAATGTGTTTCCCACAGATACTCTTAAATATTGAAACGGTCATTATCGAACCCACGCCTCGCTGATATCGCAGAGTTCAAAAAAGCAACAAAACCATCAAGAGTAAATGGAAATTCACGAAGGCCATATCTGATATCACTTCAGTTATAACGTTGCGAAATTCCGGTTGCGTGAATGTCGCTCGACAGGGATTGCGCTGCGTATGCGTACAGATCTCCTTGCGCACAAATATACGTATCGATAACTGTGTTTGTGATTTGTGCAATCCAGAGAACGATATCTTTCTCGCGCATGTATCGCCTATACGTACAGTAAGCGCCATAAACGAGATGCGGGACGCGGCGCATACGCGCGAACCTTGAATTTGCGCAAAGGCCCGCACACTCAGCCTTTAAGTCAGAGCTGCAGTTTATACAAAAGGCAGACACAGCCGCTCCAGTGCCCACAACATATACAACCAGCGGCAAGAGAACCTTCGCGGTTGCCTGAACGATTTAGATAGGAGCCATTTCTCTGTGCAGGAGGAGCTCGGACCCCGGTCGTGCGGCAACAAACAGAGATTGCGCTCTCAAGGCTCTGCGGGACTTCCTCGAGGTCAGTGATTTAATCAACTCCCAGTGAACATGTTCTTATCGGACTCGGCAATCAAAGCGATGTGCGACAAATAACTCACGCCCTGCAGCAGCAGCTGTCTCGCTCGCTCAAATGTACACCCGGCCACAAAATATTACGGACCACGAAATCTGAGAAAAAGCTGAATATCTCCGCAATCTCACAACGCAGCCTAGTATTCGCATTTTGGGCCTCCACTAGAATATGCTAGGAACATTTCAATATACAGTATTACTGGCTACTGCTACAGGCTGCTCGAGAATTGAACGTTTTGCAACATCCCGTGGTCCATAAACTTTTGTGGGTGAGTGTACGCCTGTGGTGAGAACAGCTGTGCAAATCGTGCATTCCATTGATGGCCCCTCCTGGCTACGTTCCAGCCTGGACCTCTCTTCTCCGTGGTGGATATGCCAGGGAACAGGCACGTTAGGGTTGTACATGCCAGTAGAGAAAAAAAAACAAACTCTGCAGCAGCTGTCATCATCGTCTGTGTCATACCACCTTCATCTTCCTACCCTGTCTCTGTCGTTCCCCCAAGCCCCCTGACCAGCGTGGACTGGCTGGCTAGAGTCACATCACTCAAGCCAGCGATTCTACCTTTCTTTGATTAAATTTGCTCTCTATCTCTCTTTCTCTCTGTGAGAAGTAGTGTGTGTGCATTTTTATGTGCTTATGTTCCCATGGCCCGTTAAGGCTCATGTTCCTGTATTCTTACAACTTTTTTTTTCTTTTCTTTCTTTATACTTTCTGCGTGATCTATGAACTTGCTTCGTTAATTGTTTTGTTATTTCCCTATAGTCCTGTCTTGAAGATGTGTTGTAAATCTATTATATTTTTTTGTGTTACTTTCTTAGCTAAGATTCTAGGACGACCGGTTATTTCTGTGGCCAAACTTCCCATATTCCGCAGCTAATAAAAAAGAAAGATTCTTTATTTCCACATTCCTATAATGCAGACAAATTGAAAGTTTTTTTTTAGGAGTCGCCCTATAAAAAGCTTTCGGTACTGTTTCAACACACCGCTATGCCTTTGCAAAATGATCTATCTATCTATCTATCTATCTATCTATCTATCTATCTATCTATCTATCTATCTATCTATCTATCTATCTATCTATCTATCTATCTATCTATCTATCTATCTATCTATCTATCTATCTATCTATCTATCTATCTATCTATCTATCTATCTATCTATCTATCTATCTATCTATCTATCTATCTATCTATCTATCTATCTATCTATCCGTCTATCCGTCTATCCGTCTATCTATCTATCTATCTATCTATCTATCTATCTATCTATCTATCTATCTATCTATCTATCTATCTATCTATCTATCTATCTATCTATCTATCTATCTATCTATCTATCTATCTATCTATCTATCTATCTATCTATCTATCTATCTATGCCACTCCGAGCTTCCTTGCACCAGGCGTTTCTTCCTTGAGCTTATCGATTCCTCTACTCTCTTCAAGTGCAATAAAGTAGTTACTATAGATCTCCTAGCAGACTATTCCATTTTCTTTCTTTTGAGGAGTGTTTGCACGAATGCTTATTCAAACGACTGGGCACTAAGCGGAGGGTAGTAGGGTCTGAGGAAAGAGCACAGAGCTAATGCATACCGACGAAGACACAGAGTGTCTGTGTGTGTAAGCTATCATTCAAGTTGTCTGGCTTATGCACCACTTCATGCTTTTGCTAAAGTCTGGGTCGATGTTTATCGAGCAAGTTTATCTCCCACTGTTCGAGACCGAATGAAATTATTTTCGACTTGCGTCGAGCCGATGGCACGTCAGACGTTGTCCGCTCGGGCAGGCCCTGCCCTTTGGCCTGCAGAAACACGCTAATACGTCATTTCCAAGGTCACAATTACAGTCCTTCGTTCGTTCTCTTAAATGGTTCTCTATCTCTCTTCTCGGGGATGCTTAAGTCAATTATAAAGTGATCGTCGTAGTTCGTCTCGCAGGCATAGCATCAAAATCTCGCAAAGGAAAACTCGATTATGAGCGTCCTCGTTATTTTATGTCCGATGCTTTACTGTGGCAGACCTTAAACTGATATTTCAGATTGCTCTTCGATACGCGATCGCGTCATTAACGCCCCAGCGCTTTGCAGTGTGGCCTAAGTTATCGGCATTAGTTTTCGCGGAGAGCGAGACCTTGCGATTGTTCGCGCTAAACGCAAGAGCTCGGTGGCGCAGCCACGAACGAACGGCCGCACATTCAGCCGTCGAATCCGTTTCGAAAAGATCTTTTGCACCTCAAGGCAGGTTCGAAAGCGACAGTGTAATTAAAATTATCAATTTCAGCGACTGAACGCGGTATCAGGACCTGCCCGATAGTTCCGCCTTTGACGTTGTCCTTGACGTCATAAATACCGAGCACTCTCGGTACGGGATACAGCGGGTGTTTTGCATCTCCGCTGTTCTTCCTGTATTTGTACATTGTGAGCGCCCTTCACACCTCTTTCAGGAGACCTTCCTTTGTCTTGAATCCCCTCCCCGCTTCTTTTTTTCTTTAGTTTACCTAGCCCAGGGTCGTATTCTGGTATTAGATCCGTAATCTGAATTCCTTTTGCATTTAATTTTAATAATGTGCTGACAGCCAACCACCTTCTTCTCGCGATGCATTGTGTAACACTCCGCAAAAGAGTTCTCGTAATCACAGTTATATCACTTGCAGCTGCTTGGCTTTCACAAGCACTGGATCTATCTTATTCACGAGGGGGAAAGGAGGGGTTCTCAATATCGCCGCGCATGCCTTTACGGAGGTTAGTTTGCTGGCCTGATAACACGCTGATCGGGTAAGGCGCTCTCAAGCGCCACTTTGCCGGTCTTCCACCTCATCGACACACGAATAGTTCTAACCGACTCCGACCTTGGTGTTACAGAACAAATTAACCTTCAGCTCGTTTCATTTGGAAATAACATCACCTAATCATTAATCATCTAGCCGTTAACGTCTTCGGCGCAGATTCATTTGGAAAAAAAATATCAACTGATAATTAATCATCTAGCCGTTAACGTCTTCGGCACAGATCTGCGATGAAATTCAGCGCAGCTATGTGTCATTGGTCCATCGTTATAAAAACTTTCTTTTTCAAGCCAACACGCGACTCGAGGTGCCAGCCAAACGCTACGTGACGACAGATGCTTAATGTTCGTCGATACTAGCTCTCAACGGGCGTCCCACCAAAGACATTAATCACGGGGTATTCCATAAATATCCAGCCGCGGTAGAGTTGCTGCTGCTAGTAGTTCACTAAAACAGAGTACAGCAATGCTGCAGGAAAAAGGGTTGTTTACGTTATTCGGTAGCTAAATAAAACATGCACCGACGTTGACGCGCGCGCAGTGCAGCGGCGTGTTGTCTCTGATATGTCTATGTATACTTGTACGTGAAAGAACTCTGTATTACTGCGCTAACGGATGCCGGGTGATAAATAGCACCCTCCGTACAAATGTCATGTTCGCTTCAAGGTCCAAAAGGCGGGGATATATATATAAAGTCGGAAAATACACACTTTGTAAGTGTAAATTCTGTAGGGGTGGGGGGGTTGAGGGGGGGGGGATCAACAGGACTTCGCGTATCGATCCGCTATTAAGTAGGGGCGGTAACTCGCAAACGTTAAGCAGCCGCGACATGCTTCTCTCAAGCCGGACGCTACGGTGTCTCCGGCGCCGAGCCCCGCTTTCAACGTCACAGCGTCGCGACGTCTCGACCAGCTGCTGGCATTTTCTTGTTTTTCGTATTTTTTTTAGCTCCCCCTCCAGCTGTTCCTTTTTGTTTAATAAGTCAGCTGTTGCGCGGTGCTTCTGCGGTTGGCGTTGGCCGCGCCTTGGCTTGCAACGCGCGTTCTTTCGTCTTTGCACGCGCGTAAATTGGCCGCAATGAACGTAGCCTTGAAAACGGTGTTGCGCGGCCCCGATTGCATGTAGAGATAAGCGGGCCGGCGATTCACGGCCAACGCGAATGGCCGTTTCGCTATAGCATTTCGTCGCGCGAACTTTCTGCAAAGCGAAAACAGCTGCGGCTGAAAACTGCGTATTCATACACGCCGGTGTTGTAGAATTGCTAAAGCGCGGATACAAAAAAAAAAGAAAAGCCTTCTTGCGTTATCTTAACATACAATATTTAGATGTCAGTGCCTTTAAGTGGCATCGGCTGCTTTTTTTTTTTTAGATAAGAGTTACATACAGTAGAAGGACACCAGAACGGAAAAATCCTATGAAGCACGCCCAACCATGAACTCACGCAAGTCAAGCACACTCAACCTTAGGCTCAAGTGAAACCTAAAGTCAGGTCACATGATTAAACCTAACAGTAGTAAGCTCCATGTTAAACTATAATACCACAATGATTTTGCGTAGAACAGGAGCCGACTAATTGTTATGCCGTAATTTTAGAATGAAGCGTATTATACTGGCTCTCCAGCATTTCCAGATCACAAAAAGTAGTGTCGCGTTAGCAGTAATTGGAACCAAATATAAATTCTACATTATAGACTGATGTTTGAAGCACCCGTGCAACTTTTCTTGCAGGTTTAACGAGTGGCAAAAAAAAAAGATGAAGAAATCACAGCAAGAAGAAATCACTATAGTTTCTAGTGAAGGCAGCCCGTCACTGGCTTCACTTTTCGCGCAAGCAAAAAGAGACGACATCCACACTGTCCATGACAGTAAAAAAAAAAAAGCTGGGCCATTGTGAGCGTAATGTTGGGTACCACATCGGTTCCGATTACAGTGCTGTTTGGACCAAATTACATAGAGTGCAGAGGAGTTTTCTGACCTATTTGACGCATTCGGGGCTAAATCCAACGGCGTGCGTTTTCTTGAAGGCTTGCAGTTAAAAACTTGGTTCGCAGTCAATCACCGGCCGTGGTGGTTTAGCGGCCAGGGCGTTGCGCTTCTAAGCACGAGGTCGCGGGATCAAATCCCGGCCACGGCGACCACCTTTCGGTCGAGGCAAAATGCAAAAAAAATTGATCCGGAGTCCACCAGTACGGGCTTGTTTCAGAATCATACCGTGTTTAAATTATATTCTGAGGTTATATCACCTCAGAATAAAATTTAATCGCCGTAATTCGTTGTCGTTCATTGCAGCTTATGATAAGGAGAAACGTATAATTCGCATTTTTGCTTCCGCAATGACATACACAAACCCCGTGAGAGCGCTGGTTTTGTTTCAAAGCATCAAGAAGTTGATCCGCACAGTAGCACGATCTCTTCCGTGAATAAATGCTACAGAAGTGAAATGATTTTTCCGATTACTTCATGCTGCCTTCGTACGACAATTATGGCGCATATTACTTGATAACATAATCTCTCATAAGAACACTTCCATAAGCTGTCTACGTCACTATTTCTATAGCGATACTCCATTCTCCGGTATTTGGTTCTAGAAGCACTCGAACAATAAACGCATAGGCTCCAGAAGGCAGATCGAACAAGTCGGCGGCGGAAATAGAAAAATAACGGACAGACGAGGCATCGTTTCCTCCACCTTCAGAGCCGCAAACTCAGAGCGGACAGTAACACGTCAAAACCCGCAAAGCCGCATGGCTGCCCATACAAAAGCTCGAGAAAATTGACATCGCGTCATTCGTTGATGTAAAAATAGCTTCACCCACTGCAGACCACCGCGGCAAGAAGGAAGCCTTGTTGCCCTAAGGAAATGCAACCGCGGTGATTGCAGGGCCGTCTGACGGACAGACGGTGGGGCAAACTATAGGAGTAAACTACACAGACGCGATGAAGTTCCTCTGCGCGGGCTCGAATTTGCGGGGTTAAGCACTGCGAAGGCTGTCAGGCGTGCGAAAGCGCACACACGCTGGTCGGGTGAGACTGGTCGGAAGGACAGATGACCGGAGCTCAACTCGGATTTTCCTCGTGCAAATCAGAGGCAACGCTAAAACCGGTGTTCTGCACCGCCACGTGTGGGCGTCCTGGTGTGCGCGTTATTCTGCTTTCCATACACTCGGCGTCAACTTTCTGTTCTTATCGAGTCGCACTGAAGGAGGTGTGTCCAGCGGATGTCCCATATTAGCGCGCTGAGTCAGCGATACAGGACACCGTGAAAAGAGAGGTTTTATAGGCTTTATAGGCGCATGCACGGGGTCTAAAGTAGATCCGCGTTCGCCGTTCTTTCCCACTTTTTTTTTTATCCTACCAGTGGGCATAGTTCTTCTATGAATGCGAACATGCTTCAGCACTACACACTTACGCCAGTTGCGGATGCCCTGCTTCGAAGAGGTCTCAAAAAAATTGAGATGGATGCAAGAAGACAGGCCGAAATTATACCGAGCATAGATTTCTGCAAACCATGTGAGTCAGGGCTAGGGTAATTAACGCAGCATTGCACTGGCTTTCCTGGGCGTCCGAACACAATTAAACGCGACTTCTCATGTTTTTTCACTTGAAAATTATAATATGCTGAAACACGGTCTGGAATCGGCAACCGCCACAACTTTACGAAAACTTCACGCCTTCTTCCTGTGTCCATTTGTCCTGTACCTCTTCAAAGTGAAGATGCGGTCCTCCAGGGAACACCGACTCACGTGGAACGCTCACAATCAATTAAATGGTTACAAAACAACATGGCGTTAGGCTAGCTGGTGATCTTAAGAAATGAGCTGTTCGGAGCGGAATAGACACCACAGATAAGAAGAAGCACAATAATAGAGCGCTACTAGGCAATTGGCTTCAGTTATTGAGGCAGCAACAACGACAGATTGCTTTTATTACCGATTGACCAGCGCCGGTATATACAAGAATTTAAGCACAAGGCGTATATAGCGATACAACAAAAGAGAAAGCAATATATGACATCTTCCCTTAGTTTGCAGCGCGCATGGACCGCGTTTCCTTGTCTGATAAAACTCCAGACGTACCTCTAATACACCTGTTTCCGATTTCTCAGATACGGTAAGCCTCCAAAATTTTTAGGGCCATAGCATTACTGCTTTTGCCTAGTATTGCGGTATCCCAATTTTGCAAGGTCCACAAAATGCTGGCAGTTGAGATGCTTCAATTCCAGGCTACATACCAATAGAAGTCGACTGTTCATGGCCATGCACTACTTTCTTGACCATTTATTTAAGCAGGGCTTGCACGCGCATTTGGCAACAGAGAGAGAGAGAAATAAACTTTATTGTTAGACCAGGCTTCTTGAGCCCAAAGGTGGGTGGCCTCCTCAGTCCAGGTAGCCATGGCTCGCTGCCGCCGCCCGAGCCCTGTTCACCAACCGTAGCTGGTTGTCAGGGTCTTGCGTCTCCAGCGGAGCCTCCCACTGATCTTCCAATTAATTAATAAAAGAATTCACCACCCAAGCACTCCGTACAGATGGTTAAACAGCGAAGCTGAAACGTGCGGCCCCGGTGTTTATCACTGGGTTAATCGCGACGGTACATTAAACGATGGGTTGGTAGGCTGCTGGATCCTCGGTACGCAGTTGCTGCTTGCGCTTGGCTGTACGAGCCTGTTCTTGTGCACGGGCTGCAGCAAATGGACGGCGTAGACGAACTCGTTCCCCGTTCTGCTCACGGCGTTGCTGATCGAAAGCTGTCTGCTCCTCAGGAATACATATGACGCGTGGCTTACCCATTTCGGAGCCGTCTGCGACGGAAAGCAACGACGTCACTAGTGGCGCAGCGACTCGCGCGCCTTTATTTCTCTCTTTCTTTTATTTCTTTTTTTTTCGTGCATGCGCATGCGCTGGAGGACTTTTCGGCATATAGGCGACAGACGGACAGACGGGCAAATCGGCTAGCCATAGACAGCTTCGCTGTGATATGCACGCGCTGCCCAACTTTTATTTTTCAGTGTGAATGATCTCAGTAAAAGTGAAGCTGTTGGGTACGTATGGCGCACCCTATGAGAAGCAGATTTCGTTCCTTCAATACAGAGCGTAGATATATGGTAACGTGGTAACGCCTTTCTTGCATCGCCGTTCTTTAATTTTGTTCTTGCAATTTTCGTGTGCAGGTTGCGCCAGGTGATAAAAGTCCCTGAATGCATGCTGGACTCAGAAGTAACTCATGAATAGTGCAAGTACTTGCAGTACTCGGGTCTCGAGTAAGTTTGACGAATATGGTATGATAATACGCGCTGCATTCGCGACAATCACAATCGAGGATATTTTTTCTCCCCCCCTCCCCCCCCCCACCCACGTTGCTTTGCTCTTCGGCATCAAAAATTAACTGCACAGGATCTTGAAAACCTGTCTACCGCATCAAGTGCAAAAGTGAGCCGAAATGTGGCCCCTGAGCTCAACTGAGCAGATCTGGTGCCAGTTTGGGGCGAAAACCCACGTGGTGCAGATGACGTTGACGCATTATTATGCAGCCCTTGGCATGTATCTAAATGGTGGTGCAGGTCTACCTCCCGCACAAGCGCAGGAGAGAACAGGAAGCTCGAAGAGGTGTCAATATAACTTCCTTCCTAACCTAACTCTTCCGAACGAACCATCTTCTTGGCAAGCGAGGCTTCCCGGGAGGTAAGAAGTACACGGAGGTGCGAAAGGTCGCATGATGCGCCAAAGTGTTTGTAAATGCTCAATGTGTCAGCGGATGAAATCTCCAGCAAATGTATATAGTGGATATATCTGTTCGAAAAAAAAAAGGGGGAATCGTATATGCACTGTAGAGCTGACATTGTTAATATGTAGTTGTCATTCCAATGAGCTTGTAGCTCTATTCAGTGGCCCTGCAGACACTGAGTATGGCAGCAGTGTGGCGTCTATGACATCACGATAATGCTACTTTTACTGTGACATATTGAAGGGGACGCAAGTAATCAGAGAAAAAGCTTCATGAATGATTTAGGTGCTACAATAGCTGCGTACTTGCAGTCGCGACAAGACAGAATATGGCCTAAAGACCTAAAGCAAACAGGCGACCCGCGGTTTAGGCGGGAAACTTCACGCTCCTACGGGTGCCATCCAGGCATCTGGGTGGCTCGTGTCATGACGCAATTTCTTGTCCGCATCCGAAATCAACGTGTTACCAGCAAGACACCACAGTGGCTAAACTGCCTCGGACAACAGACGCAGAGACTAAGCGCTCCTTAGGAAACAAAGCGAGTCGCCAGATCACTGGCCAACAGAAGCTTTCCGTGAGAATTCCCTCCGTCAGGTGGCGGACTTCGAAAAATAATCAGCGTAAGTCGACAGCCGGCCGAAAGAAAGATATGAATGATTGGATTTCCAGCTGGCTCACGCGTTCGATAATGGTAGGCACGGCAGAAACTCAAACCTTTCGTGCCGTGTAAAAGAATTGTGGCTCGTGCGAAGGCGCGTGAACGAAGCTGTCCGAGTTGCTACGCAGCCATGCACAAAAAGTAGTTTTTCCCGACCTAACATGTTCACTGGTAGCGGTTTACTTCGTTCGTGGTTCGGCCCTCTTCCTTTCTTTATCGCCTTACCCTTTCCCCCTGCAGGGTAGCCAACAATAACGCCTCTGGTTAACCTCCCTGCCTGTCTATAGACAAGCTTCTTGTTCGTAAACAAGAAACTTATGACGTCGCTGACGGGCAGGCGCATGGACCGAACAAAAGAGAAGCACTTTTTGCTATTCTTGGTCGAGCCACTTCAGTTCTTCCTGCGATAATCTGCAGCTTAGGTAGTTTTCCTGTTCGTCGATAAAAGACTCAAGGTCAACAGAATCATGCGTGCCCGCCAGAACCAGCAGATCCGCGATAGGCAATAGTAAGCAGCTGTCTGTATGACGTCATGGCCTGGAGCAGGTCTACACATCCTTTCAAATATATCTCTATCCCCTTTCCACTTACCCAGTGCAGGGTAGCCTACCGGGCTCAGCCATGGTTGATCTCCCTGTCTTTC
The DNA here is from genome assembly GCF_038994185.2 of Dermacentor albipictus. Lineage (NCBI taxonomy): Eukaryota > Metazoa > Arthropoda > Arachnida > Ixodida > Ixodidae > Dermacentor > Dermacentor albipictus. The sequence continues at coordinate 108,915,134 of NC_091823.1, forward strand.
CTTTATGACTTCTCTCTCTCTGCCCGGTAGCCTTTCTTTAAGTATAAAACCTCGAACTCCCACCCTCCCTCTCTACTCAGTTAGATCCAAGTGTCATTTATATAATGAAACGTTAACTCACTCACTAACTTTAGGTAAAAGAAATCGCAACTAACCTAAAAGCTAATTGGGTTACACCACACTACACTTGTCTGCAAACACCCGCCGCAGTTCGTGTCCACGATTCGAGAGCACCCCCGTGACGACCACTGCTAACCGTGAAGATCTATACCTTGGCATACTGGTGCTTCTAATTTTGCCGCTTCACGTATACAGAGCAAATAGTGTAAATGGGTTCGCCGACAAGCGAACGGAAGCACTTCTCGCATTCACGCTTTCGTTACTCCACGCTTGTCAATCGTCATTTTGGCCTACATCTGTGACGTAATGGCTCTAACTGCGATGCATCGTGTGGCTGAGACGATGGTAGGGAATGCAGGCGAGACTGGTCAAGTAAATAATATTTAATAAGTAAATACAAAAACAAACTTCACGAAGAAAATGGCTAGGCACTTGCAGAAAGCAAGTAAAGAGTCCCGGCCAGTATACCCCTGTTGCGAGTACACGTACATTTTCTTTTGCGGCCAGCCACCTTTCGTGAGTGCTATACGCAGGCTCACGAAGCGAAGGGCAGGGTTTCCAGGGAAGAACACGTTGTCTCGCACGTCGATGGGTCCGCTAAAGTGTGATTTATACGTTCCGCCGGTCGCGGCGAGTAATTAGGCAACACCACAGTATATAGCGTTGCGTGCCAATTAAGCGCGGACGAAGTAAACAAGCTTGCGAGCGCGGCGCATTCCAGCCCACCGTCATTTTCGCATATGCTGCCGGTTATTTTTCTCCTCTTTACGCGCGCTCATAATTCAATATTTTTTTATGTCCACGCAGCTCGGCGCACATGCCGTATCCCTCTCGTTTTTCTTATTTATCTTTCTATTTTCCTCTCCCTTCCCCGCGTAACTTACCGCTGTGGCAAGCGTCAAACAAGAAGTGAAACACGTGCGCGAGGAAAGCGAAAAACAACGCGTGCAATGTACAAGTCCAAGCCAGGCACGCCTCCATACACGAGCGCACACTGCAATTTTCACCCGTCCATTGTCAGCCGAGTTCTACGGCCTCCGAGAAGTGCGAATCCCAGCCGCCGCTAGGGGAAAAAAAAGTGAGCGTTTTTTACGCAAGAGTCGTACCGCTTCTTCGGTGTGGGCGAAGACGAAAGAACGCGGCCTCAATTCGCGTGAGCTAGGGCACAGGTCTCGAGAAATCGGTATAATCGCGGTAACACCGTCCCCGTATAGTATATACGCGGGCCTCTTTTCCTTCGTTGATACCAGCTGAGGGATGAATCGCTATGCGTGAGTGGCTCCGCAGATGGCACACATATTTCTATGCGCGCCCCATACACACGAGCCGCACATGCCGTATACAAACGCACACCCGCGCGAGATCACACACCCGCGCGCCGTATAATCGGCGGCGCGTAATATATTTATTCTTCGCGTCGGGCCCATCCTCCTTTATTAAACCATTACCGATCGCCAGACCAGGCGTAATTGCCGGCCGCCCGCATAGGTGCCCAGTGTAGGCCAATAAATCTTCACCCATTGTGTGCGTGTGCATCCCGCGAAGAACACATTAGCAGCCTCCCCCCCCCCCTCACTCCCTTTCTTATTTTTCCTGCTTCCCCTCCCCAACTCCGTAGTGTTAGACTATAGCGTTAAGCCACAGCGCTCACTCTGAAGCTAGCGCAGCGACTAGACGTTGTGTGTGTGTGTTTAAGCGGCACGTACGCATAGTGTGCTTGTCGGCAGGCCAGCTATAGTGACGCGGGTTATCGCAAGGGCAACAATACAAACACCAAAGTGTGCCTGCGTTTGCGTTGGGCTGTCTGGCCGCTGTCTCGCTGTGACGCAACAATGGCCGATGCTCATTTATTGCGCGCTCCCTGCGCTATGTGGCGCACATCACATCATGTCGCAAGTGGGACCAAGGCTGGCAGTATAGTAGAGGTACTCGTGCACTCTATAGACATATATTCGATAGAGGGAGAGAGAAGTAAAGAGAGACGCGAGGTGCGGGAGCGCTTAGCGGGCGGTGAGGGATCGATGCGAGCTTAATCACTCCCACGCGCCAGCGTACAGCCCGATTGTGTACATCCCCGCCCCATCCCTCGTCGTAGACCCGCAGCGTCTCTTATACCATGCCGGACCTTTGGTGACGGTTCAAGGACTGCGACAGGGGAGCCGACCTCGTAACGAAGCCTTACAACACCCATTGGACGAAGCGTCCTTTGTGAGCGCCACACGTGGCGAAGTCCTGATATGCGTTTCACCATAAGCGGTTCATTAACGGTTCGAACCGCCGGTAGTGCGGCAGTCTCAGAGGCGAACAACTACGAGCGAAGGAAGAGCTTGTGTCCTCTGAAGTTGAACACAACATTCCACTGATCGACAAGTTCCAAACTTCGCACTGCCTTGTGTAGCGCGTTGTTACCTCGTTTTCGTAACTCGTAATTCGCGTTATTCATAAGAGGAGTGGTTTTATTTAAATTACACAGGCGTTGCAAAAAGAGTATTTGAATCTCCACTGTTTTAATGAGTACCTATGAAGGTCCCGATGTAAACAGCAGGATTTCACGCCACGCAGGTCTCGCTTTCTAAACAGGGCTTAGCCAGACTCGTTTTTTTCTCCAAGAGGTTTGCTTGCCATCATGCCTCGTGTCGGTCGTCATTACACTGGTAAACGCACGGGTTTTATCAGTGCTCACAGCAACGAGCCTCGAGGTTGCACGCGGACGAAACCGAGTCGTGTGCCAATACGAAGGTAAGCTGGTTAGAAATACATATGCAAGACGTTTCCTGTAGAAAACGACCACCGAGTTACTAAAGTTTCGAAATGGCGCACCGCCAAAAAGTAGGCTTGCATGATAGTCATGCAGTTGCTTTTTGCGAACGCTTCCTGAACTCAAATTCCACGACCAATTTTAACATGCTCTCGCGCTTTGCATCTTTGAGTAACTCGCTTTGCCCTACCAGCAGCTGTAGAAGAGAAGCGCTGGTGAGAAAATTGATGCCCGTACCAGGACGTTTTTCTTTCTCTCCGGGGAAACCGTAAGGGTTTCCTTTGCCGCTTCGTGCGTTTGGGTGCTCAGTAATTGCCACGAGCGAAGCGTCTGGGCAAACCCTGTTTTCGCAGGCAAGACTTCCATAAGATATGCGTGCAGGCCTCATGGCCGCAATTAGTACATGACTGGGGTAGTTGGAGAAGTATGGGAGAGGCCTTTGCCCTGCAGTGGGCGTAACCAGGATGATGATGATGATGATGACGACAACGAAAACAGACATTCTATTGTACGTTCGCTCCGTTCTCATAATCCTTAATAACGTGTCCTTGCAGTACTAGTAGCCTAAACAGAAAGAATGTTACTGGTGAATGATACTGGAGCTAGAAATAAACGATATTTTTCGTCCGGAATTGAAGAGGTGTAACAGTATATCCTCTTTTTGTACGCGCACGAGTTCACCTATCTCCGTCTATCACTTTTTTTCCATATATAGATATATATATATACACTTCCAGCTTTCACGCTTCTTCCATAAGATATGCGTGCAGGCCTCATGTGGTGATCATCACATCGCTACATGCAGCTGGTTCACGCGGATAATCACAGAGCGAAATCTCAAAATCAATGTGCCATTCATTCCTCGTGTGTGGCACCACAAAGGACAAAGCGACTCACGCAGTACTAAAGCGACGCCCAAGTGAAAGAACTATGCAAGCTAGACGTCGACGAGATGGCCTTCCGACCGCACAAGATCGATCACAACGTCACTGTCTTGACGACGGGAAAATGGCAGTGTCTAAATGAAGTCGGCGCTTGCGCAGGAATGATGTCAGAACTTGCAGGAGAACCAACTTGCAGAGGATACTTGACATGCGCTATATATACACCAATGTTCTCTTCAAGGTTTTGTCCACGGTGTTCGCCTTGACTGTAAACGGAAATAACTCCGACGTGGGAGTATAACGCTTGTCCTCTAGCGACCCCCCGGTTCGGAGTTTATTATGCTCCGTATGATCGGAGTAGAATTTTTACTCCGTGCGAGCGGAATTTTCGCGTGGAATTATGGGAGGTATTTTTTCTATCTTTTCTTTCTTTTTTGCTTTGCAATGGACGGAGTTTTTTTAGGTGCAATGGGAGTATAAAATGAGGCAACGCGTCAGTTTGCGCGAACATCTTTACATACAGAGGCTGCTGGTCAAATTTCGAAATATGCACACGAGACCGCGTCAAATTCGACGAAACAAGTCAATGAAAGCACATAAATCATGACATACATAAACATTTCAGAAACGCCCAATGCAGAAATTTGAAAGACATCACACGTACACGCGATACTCTAGAAGCAACGGTGCCAGTATATATAGCCACGATATTGTGTGCCTCGAAACCGCCTAGGGAGCAGCTGTGCTGTTTTCAGAATTACGACTCACATGCTCGTTAATACGAGATCTGCCTCTCTGAAATTAACAGAATACCTTAATCAACACAAAACTGTTAATTCAGAATAGTGAGAGAAAAAAGTTAATGGCGTAAATTTTCACAATTAGCATGCCATTCTGAGTGCTAGAGCGACTTCGCACACTGCCGGCATTCGCGGCCAAAAAGTAGTGCGTTAGTTACAGTAAGCAAGAAAAATGTAAGTGCGTCTGCTTCATAGCAAAATTAAATTTTTGCGATATAGTGGTAGCGTAGCAACAAATTTTTACGTGTGAGCATGACCCGCAGCAGCCGACGTAACACCGAAAAATGCGCACTCATACATATTATACACCGCACTACTTGCTCCGCGTCCAAGCAATATCTCTCGGTTGTGAAAAGGAGCTACATAGCTGATCTGTCGAGTGAATGCTTAAACTCGGAGCGAGCAGGCATGCGTCTAAATCAGTGTCTCGGATAGAGCGTAATGTTAATGCAATATCGGAAGCAATGACGTGACCAAAACCTATATGCGCGATAACAATTCGATGCACATCGCGCAATAAGAAGCTTTATTTACAGTACGCATACTTATGTCCTACCGTTTTTCTTCGGGTGAAAATATCCGTTCGCAGATACATAAAAACAGTTGCTTGCACTCCGATCTTTCTCACTGGCAACACAGCACCGCAACGAACTTGGGGTACGCCATACATGTGCGACTAGCACGGACGTCGTCGCTCGAACAGTGGCTGCTGTTGCCATTGCTACACGGTCCTTTCAAACATTACACCAGACGTTGTCAGCATGTACCCAAAAGGACATAAAAGTCGCATTTCACGTACTGAACAACACAAGCCAGGGTCACGCAGCACGAAAACACAGTCAGAACCTGAGCCGACATCACGAGCCAGTGAGCAGCTTCGAGGTATACCTAAGCCTTTTTCCGCACTTGAAAACGTTGCTCTTGCATTCATCGTTGTCAGCAAAGTGATCAGAGCAAACGTACTTGAAGCTGAGAAACAGCGAGCTTCAGGCATGCCTATAACACTTTCTGGAAGGAAATACGGGAAACAAATTGACGAAACGCTGTCACGGAACGACACTTCACAAATGTAAACAAACCGTCAGCCATGAGCACTGCCGACTCCGCCGAATGCGCCCGGTCGCTGGCGAGGCGCTCAGCCTCATGGGAAGCGCCACGTGACCAAGCTCTTTCGGCGGAGGGGAGTTTTTAAAACTCCCTGTCGGAGTTTCACGGGAGAACAATATTTTTAAGCGGAGTAAAATCGCGTCATGTCGCCCTAATACTCCCGCAGCCAGCCAGCGGAGTGAAACGAGGGAATGGCGCTGTTTTGCTCCCATGCATCGGAGTAAATACTTGAGGAGGGGAGGTTTTAGGGTACATCACCTGCTAAAAACTCCCAGGTGGGTTTATTTTCGTTTACAGTGCTATAGCCCCGCGATTCCTTTTTCATCTTTTCTTCGGCGCTGTAACCCGGATCACAATCAGCAGGATGCTTCTGGCTCGTAGAAACGACCACTCTACGTGTACAGCCAAGCGAAGACAATTGTAATGTCCAATACCTGCTTCTTCGAACTGCGCGTATCCCGTACTGAGTACTTCAACGACGACAGGTCAAGGGGAAGTTGTCAGTCGCTGATTACGTCGTCCGAGCTCTGACGGACACCTCAAGCTTGAGCGCGTCGATCGGGGAAGAGGCGCTCGAACTCACAGACGCTTCCCAGTCGTCATTGGGGTGTTGTCCAGTTGGCAAGGAGTGCGTTTTTTTTAGAAAACGACTCTAAGACATGCCAATAGTCGCTTCGAGCCCGTTGGGGGACGGAGTGACGCTTCCTGACGATAGCATTGCGGACTGCGGTTGTGATTGAGCCTGTTTTATGGACATTGAATTTTGGATAAGTGATCTCTAATAGCCTGAATGTCTCTTACTTCCTAAGCATAAAAAGTAACGGCTGCCTCTTTTCTTGACACCACGGGCACTCGAAGATTAGACTCTTGCGTGATGATGACTGGGAACCAAGCTTGGCTTGACGACCATTGTTTCCACGGTGACTGAGAATTTCGCGATCTTGTAAGCTTACACAACTATCATCTTAGTGGTATTTCTGAAAACCACTCATTCAAACTTTTTGCTCTTATAAGCGCGTAAAGTGAATATGGGAGCCAACAATATACTATACCTCGCGTTTTTAAACCTCCCCAATTTGCGCGGCCTACATAGTTAAAGAAATACTCTAAATAACGTTATATCGGTTTAGAATGGCAACGTGATCTTTCAAAATGGTATTTTCATTCGTTTGGCGAGAAAAGAGAGATTGTCCCTGTAGGACCACGAAGGCTAAGCTTCACTTTTTTTTTGTTTAGTTTCGCACCAAGACCTCAGCGCGGCATGCCAATGCTTCCTCGCGGATTCAGATTTATACTGTATCGTGTTTGAGTCGTTTTTGCTGCAGGAAAGGTCATCTAAACTTGCCAGGTTGCGTAACTGACCCCTTTAGAACACAATGTCTGCTTTCCTACCGACAAGGAACTAACCATATCCAGCCGAGTAGTCGGTGCAAAAATCACTGACGTAGCGGCCACCTGACGCGGGAACTTCGGAGGATCATCACCCCCCGCCTTTCGGTTTGCGTCTTTTCTAGACAGTGTTACGGTTGGCGTGTAACACCCCGGGCAAAAAGGATGCTCAACCACCATGCCTCATCGAAACGAAGGGTGGATTCCTAATTTGCTGCGGTTGTTTCGTGTGGTTACCGGTCTGGCAGGTGCCCCGCAGTACTTACAGGCCCCTTTGTGTGTGTAAGTCTCTGGAAGAACCCTTTCCACGAACTGTCCAAACTATAGGGGAGAACCCTTTCCGCGAACCAACGTCGCCTAGAAGAAAGGATAAGTGCCTACGATGCCCAGGACCCGCGGGTTGCCACCAGCGGAGGCAAGCTCGTGAAAAGTCAACTGGGAAATGGGATCAGTCACCCATCCACAACCAGACGCCCTTTCCTCGAACCAACGACGCACGAATAGAGAAGGGATCCGCCATCTATTCCCGATCAAGACTCCGTGGGTTGCCGCCTGAGGAGGCGGCCTATGCAAGCTCACCGGGTAGGAGGGATCCGCAGCCAATCCACAATCAGACTCGGTGCCTGTCACGTGACGTTGACATGAGCAAGATCCCGCCTACGATTCTGTGGGCCTATTTAAATGGCACCACAATGTACTTTTTTTGGTTCATTCTCTTCTTCTCATCCTTCACCAACCATTAAATAAACCATGCAAGTTTCGCACTAAATGTCGTCTCGTCCTTGCCTGGTCGTCATGGTCCACCGGACACCTGCAGCCCGCCGACAACGCCACGCTACCCAATAGTAACGCCGGTCGAGCTTCGAGAAACAGGCGTCGCAACAACTGGTCGGCAGCGGTGGGGTACGCTACCCTGGAGAACGCAACAAAAGGCTTACGAAGCCGCGCTGTGCGCAGGCTGTAGGAGTTGCCGTTTAGCTATCGCCGAAGTGTTAATTTACTAATGCGCGGTTCTACTCAATATTCCTATTTCGCGTCCTTTTAATGTATTCGTCGAGCTACCGCCGCGATCTGCATTCTTGGACCTTGGGCACGCATGTCGCGAGCAACGAAGCTCTTTTTCCCGTCTCTGTTGGCAGCGTAAAGCGGCGCTGCTCGCTCGCTTTGCGTAAACCGCGATATGTTTGTGTTTCCGTCTCTCTACCCAAGAGCTCGAGGCATTTGTTGACTTCGCGACCGGTTCAGTTCGAACACAACGACGCTTCTCAGAGCGATGTCCAAGAAGCAAGATTGCCGGATGCTTGGCTCACGAAAATTAGCTTTGATGCCAAATGCGTAAAGCAACAGCTGTTGCTTTGAGGGTAGACCACGCACGGAATTTCGGCGTGACAGTTCAAGCGCAACGCAAAGACACGAGGCCATTTAAGGACTCAAGCCGGCATGGCGAACAACGCACTGACTGCAGAGGACACCAGTTAAAATGATAAACACGTGGTCATGCATGAAAATATCGTTTGGGGCAAGGGTCAATTTTAAGCTGATATTCCGATGGGATTGCAACTACAATTTTCAACATTCCGAGCGCATTAGGTGCAATATATTTTGGTATTGGAAATAACTGATGTTTTCATACGACGCTGTCTGATAGATCGAAGGTGGCGTGGCAGGTTTTCTGATTGTGCATTACCCCCAAAAGCTTGATTTTATTTCATGGTCAGAAAGAACGTGTTACTAAGTCTCGAAAGTCAGAGAAAATCAATAACTGATTGCTTCTTTCGATGTTGTTGCCCTTCTTCACGGATTATATTAGACGCGTGACTTTAACAAACAAGAACGGGCTGCCATGTATGCTTCAGCAATATTTCGTAATAGCAGGTAGTTGTGGCAGTGGCACGGATCTTGCGCATGCGTTAAGTTTTCGTATCACTCTCCCCGGCAAAGTGGTAGAGTCAAGTCATGCGTGTATATATATATATATATATATATCTGTGTTTGTGTGTGTGTGTGTGTGTGTGTGTGTGTGTGTGTGTGTGTGTGTGTGTGTGTGTGTGTGTGTGTGTGTGTGTGTGTGTGTGTGTGTGTGTGTGTGTGTGTGTCGAAGCACTCTATTAATGCAGCGATGAACGTGGATGGTGACAGCTGCAAGTGAAGAAGACGTGTCCACGCCGTGGAACTTGGGAGAGCATCGGAATTTGAAGTATGCTTGTTTCCGCGTCCCCGCCTTCCCGCTACGTGAATCACGTCCCGGCTGTGGGTGTTCGATGCAGTGGTTGATAATAACAGTTTCCGGCATCTGGCATGCTTCCAGCGGGACCCCTCTATCGGCACACACCATTTAAGCAAGTCCGCCGAGCGACAGAAAGTATATAAACGAGACACAAAAAAAATGAATAAGAACGCTGAAGAACAGCCTGTCAATATTTTTGAAGGTGGAACGCCCCTGGTAGATGCTGTCTGTCTATGGCAGACCCGGCGCACACGCTGACTTTCCTGTACGGCCGATAAGCGTGGCGCACACGCCCTTTATGTTGCCGAGCACTGCAGCCCGCGGGCAGGCGGGAAGACGTTGAACAGTTTCCAAGCTACACACAGACAAGCGCGCGCACGCAAGTCCGCAACGACGACTCGGAGGCACTAATGAGTCCCGCCTCGTGCGTATGTTTCGTGATTGAACGTCCCAATGATAAACTGTACGGGCAGAGGCGAAGGGGGGGGGAGGTATTCGTCGGGGAGGAAGAGGAAAGTTAGGTGTTTTGGAGTGTAGAGACAACAGGACTCCCACGTATACGGTGGGAAAGGAAGAGTCAGCGCTGTGCCATCTGCACACTCACAACAGACTCGCGGCGTGCCCGGAGTGTGTCCTCACGAAGTGGTGGCGAAGGGAGGGGACGAGGGAACGCTATTTCTGGCAGCCATTCAATTAGGTGTGGACGTCTCGCTAACCTACTACACGCCTTTTGTTAAAACGGGGGTGTGGAGGGGGCTGGAAGGGGGGGGGGGGGGAGGCTATAGCTATCGCGAGCCCTGCGCCGCCGCCTTCTGCCAAGGTTACATAACCCGCTATGCGGTCGACCGGCCCTCGCTCTAGGATCTATCGACCCAACGTTTTGGTTCGACCGGCCCTCGCCCGTGCAGGCATAGCCCCCTCTCTCTCTCTCGAGCTAGCGCGAGCCTTGCGGCGGGACCGTTGGGTGGCAACGGCAGCGTCCTTGGTCGTCGGGACGTAGGAGAACCGCTGGTGGCTCTGGCCAAGCAAGCAAACATAGAACTCAAGTCCAAGAGCGGCGCAACGGAGGAGAAAGAGAATAACGTGATGGCGGGTATGAAGAGAAAAGAATAGTGATTGCAGGGATGTCTATTGGCATGGTCGACGCGCGGAGGGATGTACGCATGGGTGGAGGAGCAGACCGGGCCACGCGTGGACGTAAACGGTCGAGCATGAAGAAATGCCAGACGCGGTCGTGTGTGTGTGTGCCGGGCGACGATTGAGCGGACCCGGTGGCAGTAGGTATATGCCGGAGGTCTGCCACGACAGGGCCCCTTTGGAAATTGGAAAGAAACAGGAAACTCGGTTCAAGCGAGTCTGGGTGGAAGACAAGGGAAAACGGAGAAAGCTGCAGTAAAGGAGGAGAGAATAAAAAGGTGGAGAGAGGGGGTTGGCTGCACGGTCGAAAGGAGATTCTGCACAACAAAGGCGGACTTCCTGCAGCGGCCACGCGCCTCCGCGGAACGACTGCCAAGTACTTAACCATAACTGTGTCCTCCGCGCTGCATGAGTTGTGTACACACCGGAAGAAAAAGGAGGCGGCCGCCCACCACCCGTTGTACAGTTGCCGCCGTTTTTCTTGCGGCACGCACCGGTCTCCGTTGGTCGCTACAGGAACGGCAAATACGACCGCGAGAAGCAAGCCGCCCGAAGGAGGAGAGGGCCAGGCTCACGAGCCGTCGGCAAGGATGAACGCCCAGTTATAGTAATGGTTACCTAATGGTTACCGCGTTTGCCGGAAAGTGGTCGTTGCAATACAAACTGCACTTTTGCTAGAGGTGGATGCGCTCGACAAGCCTTCCAGAATCGCCGAAGCGCATGAACGTTAAAGACGGGTAACAGTCCTTGGCCCACGACCTCTGGATACACGACCACAGAACAGGGCGTCGAAATGTGTGGTCTGGCTGTCTTTGCGTGGTTGAGCGCACACGGGCAAGTTTTATGGCGAATAGCCCCGAAAAAAAAAGAGTCTAATTTTGGATCGCAATACAGTGCAAAGAAATCTCGGTACATTGATTTTTTCGCCATAAGCAATGAAGCAAACTTCAGTTCTGAAACGATAACGTGCGTGTACAGCTAGGTACATGAATTCGCCGTCTTTCGCGGTGGAACCATAAAAACGTCGCGTTTGCAATTGATTACACTTAATTCTGGGACCTAAACCTAGGCCCCGTCAGTGGAGTCGTTTTCCACCACTGCAAAACATTAGGCTTAACCTTCTCCACATCGTGTGACTGCGTGTTTTTCAGCTTATGTGATGCATAAAATGCTTGTCCTGGAGGCTCCTGAAAGATTTACATTATCGAAAGTCCTTGCTTGTCATTGAAGAATCAGCGTGTAATAAATTATTTCCTTGTGGCTCGCACGCTCTTTCTGCAGTCGCTTGTCTGCGTATAAATTTACAGCGACGTTTCGCCGTGATATCGCCGCGATATCGCCGCTGACGGTCTCACTCCATAAGCTGTCTCAAGCTCCTGTGGTTCTACTTTATTCTATTTCATCAGTTACCTTGTAGGTAACAGCATTTCTGTCCTTTAACAATGCCAGACATCAGTTTGGCTGCTCGTCATTTGCACCAACATGCTGCCATTCGTTTAAACTACTCTGTACCTTTTCTATTAATCGCGGTTCTCGGCTCTTGATGAGATTAGGAAGTTTGCAGGGACGGCATGGCCACAATTAGTACATGACCGGGGTTGTTGGAGAAGTATGGGAGAGGCCTTTGCCCTGCAGTGGGCGTAACCAGGCCGATGATGATGATGCGATTCACGGGCGTCAAGCATACGACCGGCGGTGTCCGCAAAAGACGGGATGGGCCGCATTCGGTGCGATCAAGCGTCGGCTAACACGCTCTTCTGCTTGTTCTTTAGGATGAGGACACAATGTTGGGCCATCCAGTTAACATGGGAAAGTGCTCAGATGACGAGACAAGAAAAAGCGACGTGTCCTGCTTGCCTATATACCATGTCAGGTCACTTGCGCTGTTCACCGTTTCAAGCACTTAGCAGGGTCCCGCAGTCGGAGATGGAATTCCCCGTAATAGTGACTGTGGAGGAATCGGCGCCTGTTCGGTGAACATTCTCGGCAGTTCTTCTATCTGACAATTATACATTCTTTCCGGATAATCTCAATTGCCAACTGCGCTACAAACGGCGACGGTTTCCACTTTTTCGCCTACATGTACATGAACACGTTATGTTAAAATTAACAATAGCAAAACTTGATAATCAGGTGGCTACACAGGACCCGTTTATGGAGTCTTTCGTTGTCGTGCCACAATCTAAAAAAAAAAAAATCCTTCGCAGATGCATGCCAATCCGAGCAGTTCATACATAACAGAAAGCGAAAAATCCTATGAGTCTGGTTATCCACTACCCTAAATCTACACGAGTATTTTTAAGTGTTTAACTATATCCGGTGCAATTCCTTCGCTATACAGAAATCTTTTCAAACTCTTGACTACGTTGGAGCATAGAGCTTCTATAGTATTCGCTATAATCGACTCATATTCCTGTATTCTGCACCGGCTTTACCGATGCCTAGCTGGGCATTCCACCGGGCCAGACGTACGGCCGCTTCGGGGTTGCGATGCAAGCTCCGTTGCGGACTTTTCGTTGATTGACATTAGAGGTAGGCCACGCCCTACGCACGCCACCAGGCTTTAGCGGTCGACGCCGCCGCAAGGAGAGAGTCGTTGCGGAACTCCCCGGCTGTAACTCATGCAGAGGAGGTTGCCATCGCTTTGGCCGCCTGCCACCCCACCACTCGCACTATCTTGACAGATTCGGGCGTAGCCTGTTCTCGATACATCCAGGGTTCCATCGCCCCGCTGGCGGCTAGTCTCCTTCGGGCCACCTCTTGGCGCTTCAACCCTCACTCCATCAGAATAGTCTGGTCCCCCGGCCACACAGGCCTCTCCGGCAACGAGGCGGCGAATGCCGCTGCCTGCGCTTCTCTTCTCCAGGCGCTGCCCCTCCATGTCCTGCGTCGGATCCTGGCCACTTTAGCCCCACACGCTACAGCGATATTCTGGATTACTATCGCACTTCGCGCCGACTCTACCCTGACCCTGCACGCGGTTTGGCGAAAGTGGACGAACGACTACTACGCCGGCTTCAGACCAATACTTTCCTTAGTCTGGCGCTCGCCCGGCACTTCATGCCGGAAATCTCTGGCACGTGCCCGACTTGTCAGGTTTTCGCCGACACCTTTCACGTCGTGGCTTCGTGCCCCGCTACTCCACTCTCTTTCTCGTCCCCTTTCCCCATCCCTACAAAAGAAGCTTGGGAGGAGTACCGGCTCGGCTGCTCTACCTTGGAAGCTCAACGTTCCTTGGTGGCGCGTGTCCGGGCAGCGGCAGTCTCCAATGGCGCCCCGGAGATGGCCGCTGCCCGGGCATCTCCGGAACGCCATTGGAAACGCATTTCGTAGACTGCAGAGAATGTGTCGTGTATTAAATTCTTCTATCATGCAGAAAGTTCTGCGTAGGCTTGACGGGCTGCCACTCAGGCGCACAGCAAGCAACTCTCTTAGTAACTTATTGAATAAAATGTATGTACCCCTCCCACCACCACTTCTTAACGCCTTTGCTGTAAAAAGCTTTCAGGTGAAAAATTTCACTCGAAAGGTTACACCAAAGCACGAGCTCAAACCACGAGATTCAGCGTACAGACATTCCTGCCATTAAAGGTATCGTAAAAGATTTGCTGCTGTACCTTACCTGCATAAAATTTCGCACAACTTGGAAAAAAGAGCCGCCGCGGTGGCTTAGCGGCTGCGCTGCTAGGCACGAGGTCGCGGGATCATATCCCGGCCTATAGGCTGTCGAATTTGGATGGGGACCAAAGGCAAGAGCACCCATGTGCCGTGCATGGGGTGCGCGCTAAAGATCCCGAGATTCTCAAAATTATTCCGGAGCCCCCAACTATATACGCCGTGCCACATAATCAGATCGTGGTTTCGGCACGTAAAACGCCATAATTTAATGTTAATGTGTTCTTAACTTGGAGAAGCAAGAAGAACGCTTCAAAGTTTCCTTTTCCGCTCCCTGCATGTTAGATAAATAATATAAAATCATTTAGCAGCCTACCAATGGATGAAGGGGTGGCTGCAGCCAGCGGCATATAACGCACTTTGTAGACTGCAGAGATTGTGTCGTGTACTAAATTCTTCTATCATGCAGAAAGTTCTACGTAGGCCTGACGGGACGCTGTCTGAATGGCAGGATCAGAGCACACAGCACCAATGTAAAATAAAGGACGTGATGGCTGGCTGGCTCCGCATTGCAGCACGTGTTGCTGTGAGCCATTGTTTCAAAAATGCTTTGTTGTGTCGAGACAGAGCTGGAGAAGTCACTAGGGCGATTACTGAAACAGTAAAAATAGTAAGCTTAGGAGACCGGAGTGTATGAGCCTCCCTTCGCTTGCTTTTCAACAAAGGAACTGGCTTTTCTGAACGTGATTTAGTTCGCGCATGAGTGTGATTTGCCTGTCTATGATTATGTGCACCTCTTTTTAATAAAACCTTTGTTGAAGCTCGCGCTTGCATCTGTCCGCTTTCTTGTCTTCGTTGTCAATGCGCTAAAACAAACTTAAGACAAAAGTTACATAAGGCAGGGAGGTTAACCAGAACAAAAACATGTCCAGTTTGCTACCCGACACTGCGGGAAGGGTAGGGTGTGGAAAGAAAAATGTTCAAAATATTGAAGGAGAAGATACGCCGCTGTACAGCTTATGCAATGCTGTCAAGACACATAAGAATAGCACATTTGGCTCTGGGAGCGTGTATCTGTCCAGTCTACTAGGGGTAGCGACAGAAGCCCCAGCGTTTGCTCTCCACATGCTAAGACCTCAAAGCCAGCCCCACAAAGTTGTCCTTCTGCTGTACCCATTATCCATGTTACATTGTCTTGTTTCCACCTGGAGACAAGGGCGTCCAGCAGACATCCTTCACCCACGTTTCAAGAGAAAGTGCAGACATTCGAGACAAGCTGGAATATTGCCCATGCGGTGGGCCCTCTCCCTCCCTGAATATTCCCACCTACAGGCATCGAATCCTGTGCACCCAACTCTAATTAGCTTCGATCCATGCAAAGCGGAAAAGACGGTGCAGCCACGTTGAGTTACAGAATTAGGGAACATGTAGGTGTCTAGCATGCGGAGCTGTAGCAGCTCCAGGCGCTGTGAGAAGACAGGGCATCTTGTTTTTTTTACGCTACTAGTTGGATGTTCGCCCACGTGTAATGCAAGCTCAGGCATTGGAGATCGCCGATGGGCTCCGGCAACGCCCGCAGAGATCTTATGCAAGAAGATTCTTCCGGAACGTACAGGCAAATGCATTAATAACGGGCGTGGCCACCTGGTCGGCACGAAAGTGGCTTCTGAGGATCTGTCGCCTCAGGTGTAGGCGTCATCATTGCCAATTATGATTTGTGGTTTGTGTTATTACACCTTTTTTCTGTATTGCAGCTGCAGGTGGCAGTGCTTTATTTTTGCATGATCAGTACAGGAGCTTTGCCAGAAAATGAAGTTACCATGCGTGTTTGCAATCGGGTGGGCACGAAGTGCTGAAAACCGAAAGGTTCGTGTTCACTCCCAAAAATTGTTGCAGCCTGTTGCATTTTCGTGTTTTGTCCCGTATCAAAGCGTCCAGCGAAACTCAACTACACGCGAAATTCAGCACCAAGCTTCTTATACTACTTTCTTTCGGGGCAAGCCCCGAATGGTCATTTCCTTTGTTTTTATTCAAGCGAGCGGCACTTGTGGGTGGCATATGGAAGCATTCAGCATCTTGCAAGCGTTTTCACAATCTTTACTAAAGTTTGCCAAAGTATACTAAAGTTATACGGTGGCTAAAGCTATGACACACAAATGCTGGTCTTCTCTCAACCTTCCAAAATCTCATCTTCATGGACTTGACCCATCCATAAAGCTATAAGTGGCATCAAAAGTTTCCCGCTCTGAGGCGATAGTATTGTGCCACCTCTAGCTCCGGGTGGCACTTACAAGGGCCTACTCGTTCCGCATTGTAATGGAGAATACGCTGTCAGGATTGGGGGCTCAATCCCATCGCTCGTGGCATGAATTCGAAGGTAGCTGGCCCATGCCGTCGTCCAACTTATCCCCGCTGAGGACGTTGATGAAGGGAAGAACTGCTTCTCATCGAGAACGAGGAATATGGGTTTATTTACAGTATTTAAATCAGTCTAACATGACTGCTTGAGAAAAAGAGTGTCAGTCCAACATGACTGCACGAGAGAAGTGCATCAGTCTAACATGACTGCTCAAGAGAAGTGCATCGAGCATCCGCACAACAGCAGTTTTTATACACTCGGTCCGCCGGCGATACAAGGCGGCGAATGTTCGTTTAGGGCCGATTTACGCTCGAGCCACCCATCGCCGCAAGCCGCACCGCACACGTGTGGTCGCGCGAAAGATTGCACGTATCAAACACTTGTGCACAAATTTCGGTTTACGATGTGTAAGGTATACACTGTGCACACAGTATAAATGGTAATTTGTGCACAAGTGCTGGATACGTGCAATTTTTCGCGCGACCGCAAGCGTGCGGTGCGGCTTGCGGGGATGGGCGGCTCGAGCGTAAATCGGCCCTTACTCATCGTCAACTTGCCGCCGCCCCGCAGAACAGTTTACGTACACAAAGGCACACACATTCCGATGCCCGACGCCGGCGTCGGAGGGGTGCCATTCCGGAAAGTATCGGAGCCAATGGTGGGTAGCTCGTTGTCTTGCGTCTGGTCGGAGCATGGGAAGCAACAAAAAAGGGCTTTCCCGCGGCAGCTTGCTGATGCGTAGCAGATCAGGTCCGCGCTGGAGAGCTCCGGCACCATTGTTCGCCCACCGAACTCGTTCCGTCACAACGGCGATGGGGCTGGTGGATGGAGGCTGTTTTCAGCACAAAGCCCGCTTCTTCGAACGCCTCCTAGCTGCAGCGACGGAGAGTGGGGGATGCGCGTCTTGTCCCCCAGTCGGAATTGGGTGGCAATTTCGCCTTGCAGCTCGCCATTCTTAACAACGCCTATGTGCGTCCCTTGTAGAACAACAGAAACGATTTAACACATCTTATGTCTCCGTCCCCAGTACGACGTCGAGCGTGAAGCTCTCCGGACAGCATTTAATCAGCTGGGCACGAGACCATTTTCGGAAATAAAGATCCTTGGACCATGGCCGTACACGTCGATCGCACAGAATGCCACGAAAGCGTTGTCGCAGTGCCTCAAGTCAACGGGTCTTGGCGACCGTGCGTAGACTCGGTGCGAACCTTCAAACGTGCGCGGAACTGTGCTCTCTCTATCTCTCGTCTCTCCTCACTTGTCATCCGTGTTCCCCTTCCCCCAATGTAGGGTAGCAAACCGGACCAGCGCGTGGTTAACCTCCCTGTCTTTTCTCTCTCTGTCTCTTAACGAAGTTTTTGACAGCACCACATACGACTTCGAGAAGGAGGTGTTGCCGCCGCCGCACAAGCTTCGTACATGGACCCACTGTTTAACCGCGTTATTCAAGAACGACTACATCGTATTCTCTCCACCAGACGCATGTCAGCCGGCATCCTTCTGTAAACGGACCCAGCCCGGCCGCCACGTGCCGGACCTTCTGCCGTCACCGTACGTTGATGCATGACCGGGAGTCAGCGGTAATCCCAGCTGTGGAAACACACAGACCACCAAGCGTGAGAAATACGGTGGCAGATACGCCACGAGCAAGCAAGCGCGTGTTTCTCCAACGCAGAGATGAGGAATGCGGGCGCCTGGGCACGCATGCATTCATGAGAACTTGCACGTGTGTGTGCCCCGTTACGGCAGTAGGGCGGCCACAAAAGCGAGAGGAAATTAGGTTTCTAATTTCTCCGCCTCTCATCAAACATAGGAAGCTCACAGCACGGCTTACGTTGGCGAATAATAAGAAACACGGGCGAAGCCATGCGACCGAAGGAGAAACAATGATTCTGAGATTCGCTGCTATGGGGCGAGGGGGATAACCCAGCCACGTCGTATCTCTGCTGTTGCTGCCCCAAGCTTGCACGCCACGCATATCCTGCTGTTACCGCCCCTGCCGAAGCGGCAGCTGCAGCCCGCACCCCTCACCGGTAGGGTGGTGATCCCGTACACGTGCCTAAGCAGCCCCTCTACTTCTACGACTCTTGCCCTCCCCCCTCTGCCTGGACTGCACGAGTATGCCCCCAGGTTACCGCTGGTCGCGAAGATAGGAGCAAGGGAGCCCATTTGCGGGTCAGGGGAAAATAATGAGAGCAGCATTCCGGGCAAGTTGGTAATCCAGTGCTTAAAAGTTATTGCGCGACATAAAAAACGACACGGATGTGAAAGAAGACGACACACCAAGCGCCGGTGTGTCGTCTTCTTTTACGTCCGTGTCGTTTTTTATGTCGCGCAATAACTTTTAATCAGGGGAAGAGTTGTTGGCGTGGTCGGACGAGCAACAAAAGGCGCTGGGCTTCCCGACTAAGCTATGCAGCAACCGCGTCGTTAATAACAAGCTGGCCGGCGAAAGAGTTTCAGCCACCGAAGGGCTCGGGGCAGCAGGGGCGTAGCCGGGGGGGGGGGGGGGGGGGGGGGGCTTATAGGGCTTCAGCCCCCCCCCCCCCCGAAATTTTTTCGTGCTGTCCATGCACCGCCGACCAAAGCGACCCCCGGCGCTGGAAATCACTCTGGATTTTGTCTAGAATGTGTTTTTGACGCTCGAAAAGACATTTAACCGCAAAGATTGCAAACTCGGGCTGGATTTAGTGGCAACGCCCATACATCGGGAGTCACATAAAGCGAAGCAGTCCCATCCGAGCACAATGTTTCAAGGGCGCTTTGATGGTGAGCGGGCTCGCCGCGGCATGTCACTGAGGCCACGGAATCTATGGAGCCCATGGATATCAATTGCGAAACTTTACGGGTATAAATCTCATAAGCTCTTGATGTGAAAGGTGCATTGACATTTCCAAAGTTGTGCTTTAGATTTTCAATTGCGGAACTTTGTGGGTTTAATGTTGTTATAAACATGTGACGCCAAAGGTCTATTATTGACTTTTTCTAAAGTCTTACATCGGAACATACAACGAGACAAGCCAAATCAACACACTAGCAGACGAGTTGACAAAGCAGGCAGCGAGGTCCAATGAGACGAAGCGTTGGGGTGGTTCATTAGTGCCGTCCATGTCACATAAATAAATATCAACATTTTTTTTAACCTGCGCCAGAACATCCATGTCAAGACACTAAAGCCAGCCAAAGTAACTACGTTCTTATTTATTTTTTCCACTTTGACTTTTATTCGCGAGGACACATTGAGCCTCTGCATTTTTTTTTTGGTTGTTGTTCTCGCTACCCTACCCGCGGGCTGCCAGAGCCAGCCAGAGCGCATACGTTTTTCTCGTATGGCCCCGACCACCGTGCGGTGCACTTCGGTGCGCATTCGGTTTGCTCTGGCCGAGTGGATTTTCACCTGACAGAGTTTTGGACGCTTTCTGGCTAGCAGACGAGAAAAAAAAAACAATGGTCGCTCGCCGCCATCACTGTGGGGACTCGAAGAATTCCACCGCATTCCTTGAGCGGAACCTTTCCGGAAAGTCTTGTTTCGCCGCTGCAGGATACTGAGCAGTATGCGTATGGTTCTCAGTGGACCAAGCGTCTCATGTTTTCTTCGGTATTCCTTCCGTAGCCCCACTAGGTGCCCGAAGTAGGCATTCGATTCTGGCCAACATACTTTCCTATGCGTTTTTTTTTTTCATTTCGGTGCCTCCACCCCACAGAAAAAAAATACATTGTTGCGGCGCAGCGAATTGTCGCATGGTGAAAGTTCGAATTTGATACTTCTTTTACGGAAAGTAATGGGCGACGGGACGCTTCAGTTGCCGGATACGTTTTTTATATTATTGCGAAAGCAATTATATGGACACTCCAGGTGCATTCCTGACATCGCCCTCATGTTTCGTATAAAGTCCAAGGGTGATAACATCGTGACCACGCGCTGCATGCTGTATGTGCGAGTGAAAGCGTAGGAGGGGAGGTGGAATGGGTGAGCCGATGATGGTGGCTCAGTCTTGTGTGCGCAAAGGAGAAAAGCGGGGAGCAAGCGCGCTGCCTTCCGTCGCGCGCAATACATCGGGGGGAGTGTATGGAATGGGGGCGGAATCGAGGATTCTGTGAATCTATGATTGTGCAACATGTTTATTTGCCTTGTTTGACGCATTATATACAGTTACTTCTTCTTACATACATAGACTCATTGGAGACTTATACGTATACTTAAATATTTTGTTGCGAGGTTTTGTGTATACATGCAGTAAACTTTGTTACCAGTGACACTTTTTTGTCCTTTATCAAGCCGTATCTTCGCATTTCTTTGCATTTCTAATGTACGAGGGCGAGTCGAATGAAAGTGAGCCTACCCTAACCGCGCAATAATGGTTCGGTTTATTATCTGCGAGGCATGCGCGTAGGAGAACGGCATGTCTCATTTACAAAAGTGACACGCAGGTGTGAAGATAAATGTTATTTAATGCTCTAATGCACTGGGTTGAATATGGTTGCGTCACATAATGGACACTTCAAAAGTTGAACAGCTCGGTGTCACAAGTTTTTGACAGCTGAAGGTGTTTCCAAAACAGAAATTAATCACCATATGACTGCCGTGTACGTTGAACACTTCATTCCATTGACCACTGTGAAGCATTGGAGCAAACGGTTCAAAGGACGTTGCAAAGACATTCCAAGACCGGGCCATAACCATCGTGCAATCACCCCCCACACAATTTCAAATGTTCATGAACTGCTGAAATAAGAACGGAGGATAAGCATAGATGAACTGGCAGACCGTCTATATATATATATATTGGGCCAGTGGCGTAGCCCCCCCCCCCCCCCCCCCGAACAAAATTTCTGGCTACGCCACTGCGGGGCAGGTTGTGGTGCCCTCGAGCGTCAGCTCTAAGCCGCAGCAACGCTGCACTGCAAGGTGGGGACAAGAGCTCAGCCAGCCAACAACGCTGACCGTTTGATCGTAAAGGGGGTTAGCCACCCGCCACCTTCCTTCTCCGGACTTCCCCCCCCCCAAAAAAATTCGTAGCCCGACCTTGAGCAGGCCACACGTGCTTCACGTGGCGATCGCGTGAGAAGAGGTGACTTTTTTCTCTGCCGGTGCTATTCAAAGGAGCCCAACGGGCATGGGCCCGCTGCATAGCTTCCCGTGGGAGGCGAATGGTCCCCGCTGTACCCCGCGTTGTGCTCCTATACTTCGCTGTTGCTAATAGCTGACCCGAGTGCAAGAATGCGTGATGGAGTGGCTCTTTGAAAACCCGGTCGCTCTCCGCGGGTGGTGTGGAGGGGCTACATCGTCGTGGTTTATGTAGGCTGTTTGTGTAGTTAGTGCAGCAGCTGCCCTCGCCGCCCGGGGAACAAGAATTTCCACGCATTCGGGGGCCACTCTGTGTTGGTATTGGTGGAAGCGAGCCTACCGTCGGAAAGGGTTGTGAACAGGATGCGGTCCAGAGGGGATCGTGCGAAGTGATGCTGTCCAAACAACGATTCTTAAACTTTCCATCAGTCTTTTTCTTTTTTTTCCTTTTCGTTGTTCGCTTGGGTAAGCCGAGAAGAAGTTGTGATTACAAGAATTTGCTCTTACCATTTTCTCCCGAAGTATATGCAAATAAGCAAGTATAGTCGCATGAAGAAAGGCAAGCGAATTTGCATATTCATTAATTTCCGTGCAGACTTTAATATGATTACAACGACAGCGCAAATTCTCTAGATACAACTTATCGTGTCGCATGATAAGAGAGGTACTTAAGAGCGGCATAACACTGACATTTAAGATGACGACTAACGCTCAATTCGGCCAACTTTACACACAAACAATTCGAGTGCCGATTTCTTTTCCTTACATGTCAGGTAAGCCTACAATAGTCTTTATTTTTTTTAATATAAGTAAACAGAATGAAATCGCGATAAACATTGAGCCATCAAACAACGAGCCGCCACGCGCGAGAGCACCGGGGAAAAAATGTCGCATGAGCAACAAAACAAACAACGAACCTGACTCAACGCATTCACTCTATAGGCAGACCGCTTCTATATCGAGCTGTGGCATTGCCTCTGACCGTCAAGGTCGCACTGCATAACACACAACGAAGGAACAAATACAGGATTCCTTTTACGGCTTAAAAAAAGAAAGCGCCAGGAGTCGCGGAAGTGCTAGTTTCCTTTTCATTTTCTTTTTTTCCCCCGTTGCCGTCTTCAGAGAACAGAGGAGGCGCCCCCAAGGCACAAGGCCGTCCGTCGACGCCGCCAAGTTGATCGCTGGGCCTGCAATTTCCGATTTCGAAGGGGATCAGGAACACCTCGTGTTTCTCCGAAGAACCGAGGTAATTGTGGCGAGTTCTGCGAGCTTACACGGGTGTGGACAAAGCGCGAACGTTTTGCTTTATAGTGTGCAGTGCGCCCTTTTCGTTCCGCAGTTTCTCATGGTCATTCGAGCTGTCCGATTTTTTATTTTTATTATTGCTGTTTCGCACCTCCTGAGGTGATACTGGTTTACCGTAGGAATACTATGTGCAAAGCAGCTATATATAGACAATGTTGGCGTTGCAGTTTAATGTGTCCTTATTGTGAAATTCGAAGGTCCGAACGAAGTAGCTTCAGGCAGTTTAGGCACATGCACAGCTATTGGCCTCCTAATTACCTGGAGTCGGTCTTTTACATTGAGCAGGGTCTTGTAAGGAAAACCGGTCTTTTGTACTGAGTAAAGTTATTCAGTTCAGACTTACTCAACATAAGCACTGCACATTTTTTATTGTATTATTTTCCATCGAAATGCGGCCGCCGTGGCCAGGATTTGATCCCGCGACTTCGTGCTTAGCAGCGCAAAACCGAAGCCACTCATCAACCACGGCGGGTGAGAAGTAAGAGTTTAATGCATGACAAAATGTACATACTTAGATAGAAAATCCACGAAATTTACGGGACTTGGAATGAGGATTGCGTACCGTAAAAAAAAAGACAAAAGCTTATATTTACTTATTTGTTTTAAGCACGGGAGGGCAGTGCTATAATCCAAGGTCCCAGAATAGAGCGCAGTTCAGGGGTGTGCCACAGGGTCGGCTTAAAGCAGGCTAGCTTAAAAAAAAAAAGAGTGAAAAGAACGGCGGCTTATTGGTATAATGACGTACAAAGTTATGCCTAAATCCGAACGCGACAGCTGTCCGGGTGGTCGGCGAAGCGATACTTTCTACTGGCCAAGCGTCTTGCAAGATTAAGCAAGCAACGAACTCCCGAGATGTAATCGGGCTCAGAACGCCAAGGAAAAAAAAACTAAGGAACACTCCTCCATGCTCCTTTGGGCAACCAGCATCCGCCTCAGCTTTACGTCAGTGGCTCAAACAGTCGAAAAAAAAAAGAAAGGGTTAAAAAAAAAGTTCGATCGGGAAAATCGATCGCGCAAGCTTGCGCGATATCCGCGGCTTCGCGTTGGCGCTGCGACTGACCTTGTCACGCTGTTACCTATGTAAGCCCCATGCAGCAGCACCCCTCGAGAGCTTGTTACAGGCAGCGCGAAATAGCAGCGCAAAAATACGAAGGAAAGAAAATACCCCCCCCCCCCCCCCCCAGGAGACCGATCGAATCCGACCTTGTCTCTGCCTTTCGCTCACCCCGCCGACAAATATAACGATAGCGCTTGCACTGAACCCGGGAGCTCGACGGTATATCGAAGCACGCGCCACTGCTTTTGCACTGCACGCCGCCTCCCAGACGGCGTATACAGTTACGGGTGCGCGAACAAAGGGGATTACCTAACCGCGGCGCCACTGACCTTACGCGGTGCGGCTCGCCGGGACTGTCCCTGGACAGAGCCACCGGGCCGGTCCGTGCGGGACGAACGTATCCGTTTGCCCGTCTCCCTCGCTGCTGCCTCGCGGTTCCTCTTGGCACGCACATACACACGTGGGCGACGCCGTGGTGAGCTCTTCCGCGATCAAAGTCGCCAAACTTCGCCAAGCCGACGCCTCCGCTACCACACTCTGCTATAGTTGTTTCGCTGTGGCGTGATGGCTACACACAAAGCCAGGCAGCGTCCAAGATCCGGCTGTTACAATAGTACGATCACCGTCGATACGAAGGGTAAACGTACGGTGCGTTTGTACTTCCTTCGGAAAGCCTTACTTCACGAGCGTCCGATGGCGTCCGGTAAAGCATGGCGGGTGTGTTGTGGCCGCAAATGCAGCCGATCACTGACCGTCTTGGTATAGATTTACGCGGGTGCATTAACGCGATGTCTCCACCCGTTGATGGTGTGGGCAGTCGTATGTGCTCATCCGGCGTCGCCTCCACTGTAGCTGTGGTGGGAAAGCGGTGGTGATGTTGTTCGGACCGCTCTTGAGAACGAAATCGCGGCCGTCCATCGGGGTGTGTCGTTCGAGGTACGCGGCCTGCTCACGACCTGTACCGACGGAGAACAACGCTCGGTGCGTAATCGCGCGCTGGACACAGCGCGAGAACCGCTAAGCGAGCAAGCCTGGTCATTCCGTATAGCCTGTACAAGGGCATGTGTACGCCTACGGGTGGAGTGCCATTCTATTGAACGGCTTACTTTGCGTGATCGGTCGATTGTGATGATCCCGTATCTCTACTATGCAAATGCGGACTGGTATACTCAACCTCATGTAGATCACCGTCCATCGTCATTTAGGCTGCTTACATGTATCCACGTTAAACCAATATACGTCGAAGATACATTTGTTTTGTTCTTCAATGTCGATTTCTTCGAATATATATACATATATGTATACGTACCATGATGAGAATTCTGCTATTGCTCGCTGGAGAACGGGCACCACAAGAAATGGAGGCTGCATAATATAAATCACTTCGAATGTGCCCCACAGAGCTCGCTTTCGAATATCAGCTCGTAAATACGAATTACACGCTGTCTTGTGATAAGAGCCCGACGAGGTACATGGTTTTTAACAATTTCCTGTGACATGCACGCGCACGTGGCAGCGTGATTTACCATACAAAACGCTGGGCGCTGTCAAGGCGCTGCTTGAAATGCGTGTCGTTTGACGCATTCGCGTTGTAACTCTTCGCTGCCGAGTGCATGCAGATGCAGATTCCAAGTCATGCTCTGCTTTTTTTTTTTCTGACCCGCGGTCACATAAACGTTGCATGTCCGCTCGACCTCTTGGCCCCTTAGATCGCAGATATAAAGCGTTTACTATATTTTATTCATTGCCTGTTCCATTCGTTCACTTCTCTCTACTTATCTTCCACTACTAGTACGCATGGATTGTAAATCAGTGCTATACTATACCACGTTCTTTTCTGCTTGCAACGAGGTCGTAGACCCGCTTGAGTTGGACAGCAGGTGGATTTGAAATCTGAGTCTCTGCCGTTCGAAAACGAATAAATCATCGTCACGGAGGTAAGACGGGCCCATAGCGTTACTAATGGGGTTGCGTCACCGGCGACTGTAAAACAATCCCGTCTGGTAGCCGTTTGATCTTGCCCTTTCCGCTGCTTTTTTTAGGCTTGTAGCGCAGCTCAGAAAGAGCAAAAAAGGAAGGAGGTAGGGGTAACGAAAGGAAACGGAAAACGGAATAACACTCACTCTGTTTTCCGTTCCCTTTCATTACTCCTACCACCTTCCTTTTTTGCTCTTTCTGAGCTGCGCTACAAGCCTAAAAAAAGCAGCGGAAAGGGCAAGATCAAACGGCTACCAGACGGGATTGTTTTACAGTCGCCGGTGACGTAACCCCATTAGTAACGCTATGGGCCCGTCTTACCTCTGTGACGATGATTTATTCGTTTTCGAACGGCAGAGAGCCTAAGCCTAAGAAAAGTCATGACATGCCAACTCGCCCAAACTGCCATGCTTTTGACTTTCCGCTGCAAACGGCCCACCAGGACTGGCACGGGTGACTACCCGGTGTCACGCGTTCTTCTTCTTTACAGCGGTAGCTGTTACGGGTTGCCTTTGGTTTTCGTAACGAGCCAAAAAGTATAGTCACTTTGTTTTCATGGTTAAAAAAAAGAAGAGGAGCGTTGCTAGAAAAGAAAACTTTATTTGTGTAAGATTCGATCACAGGTCCGAGACATGCACACCGTCGGGCAGACTTTGTCCGTGTTGGTGTCGTCAGTAGGCCTGCTACGGCTGTTTTAAGGTTGCATTTACGAATTTATATTCAGCGGCTCTTTACAATTTTTTTATTGTAGTCGCATGAATGAATTTACATTCTGCGAAGCACACGCGCGCTAGCATAGTAAAAAAAAAAAAGTATAATTTGGGGATTTGGGCGAGTCCCAAGTAGGAGACAAAATGCACCTCGTTTGCGTTTAGAAAATAACAGAAGTGATCGACAACGGTCGACCAAGGCTTGTAAAAAAGTTGGCTCCAGCGCCAACGCAATTGTTCGACCGCTATTAGCCATTTTTAACGCAATGGCACACAGCGTAACCTGATAATTTTCCCGCTGCTTTCTATGTAGCTCACGTTTTCACCTATTACCGCTATTCGTACAATAATGTTCCCACGAAAGTGAAAACTCCGGTCCAGTTGAAGAGACCCTTTTTCCGTGGGCATCCCACATAGTATAGACAGTGGCAACGTGTTGCATTTTTTTTTCTGCTTATCGGAAGCGCCTTATTCGATACCTCCTTTCATACGAACAAAGCTTCATTGTCCGATTTCACTTGCTTTAAAGCGTACGATGACACCAATTTTAGTCTGTCCCGTCCTTCAGGGCGCCTGAATGGAATAGTTGAAGTTGGCCCAGCCATTAATAGTTTGGGGAATGTCTCGTCTCGCCTTCCTCAGTATACCTATACGTGGTTAGCGTCGATAACGTACTCGATGAGAAGTGGTAGGAAATAACAATCTAAAAGCAAAGGCTCCCGAGTTGAAACTGAATTGAAATTAAATTTGTTGTCTGTTTTTCCTTGCGGGGATGACGTCTACATTTGGGGCTGCAGGAGGTAGACAACGTAACTGAATTTTTTCGCGCATAAGTCCAATGGAGTAGCCGGAGTCGTACTGCTCCTAATGCCTCCAGTCGAACCACATTTAACCATCCCTACCAGCAAACGTTATTGGCGACATTGCAGCGCGGTTCTCCCACGAGCTCGGAAGCGGCGCCTCGCGTGCTTTGCCGGAGGTATCTCCCGACTGGGTGCAATAGTAAAAGTGCATGGTCATCCGGGCGGTTGTCGGGTCACGCTTTCTATTGCAACCTGCATATATGAGGACGTCCCTTCACGGTTCCTGCATATCTGTGCTTCCATAAGGGCAAGACAACGCGCGTTATTCTTTGTACCCAACGAACCCCACCTTCGCAGCACGTGTGCAGCTCGTGCGTGTGCAGTCAGTAGCACAGAGATCGCCGCCCCGCACGAGTAGCGACCGTGGCCGTGCTATCGAAGCCGGAAAGCCATCGCCCGCCGCGGACGAAAACAACAGCGGTTCCCACCTGAGAAGAGCCGCTACGGTCTTCCGGCGAGGTGCCGCTACCGCTGACATCAGCGCGAGCCAAAGATGCATAGCGGAAGCCGCAAAAGGGAAGCTATGCACCCGTTGCCGTTCGCTTGCGCAATGCACCGTGGGATTCCTCCTTCAAGGCTGGCGAGCCCTGTGCAGTGCGGACCGTATACCACATATACTAAGCGACTATTATCGAAATCGAGGCGGGTCGGGAGGCGAAAGCGTTGCGTCAGAGTGACACCTGCAATTAATGTCTATTTATATAGCCGTAACACAATGGGCGACCTTGCGACGGCATGCATCATAGGTTGACAAGTGCAGCCGAGCTGGTCGTTACGGGCAAAATTGATCGCTCGATAATCCTCGTAAGTGTGATAGATCGACTGGTAGTTGCGCGCGCTGATGTATATGTGTCGCGCGGTAGCTGGATGCCCTTGCCAAACTCACTCGTTTAAAGTGAGGGCTCCCGCAATGGCTATCGCGGGCTCACCGCAATAATTGGTCGAGGCGTTTCAGCAATGGCACATTACTTAATGTTTCCTATTGCACCTAAATCTTCCGTATTTCACGTTCTGGAAGCCATGTATGCAAGCGTATTCTCCCGCGTATATATTGAACGAAACGTTGACGCAACGCTCCTGTCATTTTTGTTATCCATTTTGCCCATCGAATCACATTTCCTTACTTGGATAACTCCCCTTTGACATTAGTGTTATGGTATTACTTACTGTTAGCGTTAGTGGTATTATTAGTGTTACGGTTCTGGGCTCGTTGAATACGGCGTGTTCTACTATAGTATGCACGAGGTCTCTGGTTCCGATGATGACGGGATAAAAAAATTTCTTCCCAAACCCGGGCTCCGCGTTCATATCGAATAACTATATCCGGAATGCGACATTAAACCGCAATTCTCGACGGCGCAAAGCCCAATCGATTAACAAATTATCGCATTTGCCTGCCCGTACGTTAAGTACATTTTGCTTGTTGGCATTGCTGAGATGAAGTTATGTGCATTAGTTTTGCTGAAACGCTGCCGTGCTAACACGGATACAAGTATGTGTGAACGAAAAGTACCCCAACATAAACACCTACTCATTCACACTTCCGTCCTCGTTAGGGGCCCTCGCTAGTCATGTGCCTGCCCGTATTTTGAATCTGCACCATTTTGTTCTATAGAAGCTCTTTAATAGATTTGAACCAGCCAGTTTTGTTCCTTTTGTTTCTCTCTCTCTCTCTCTTCTTTTTCCTTCTTTCTTTCTTTTTTACAGCGACGCCACTCCACGTATACCACGTTTCACTAGAGTCCGTTTCTCCATCGTACTTTTGTATTATTGCTTCGGCGTTTACGCATTTCCGCCACTTGACCTTTGCTTCCCTTTGTTTGCCTCTCCACTTTCCGACAGCGCTCGATGCTTTCACAAACCGCAGCTTTTTCGCGCAACGTGGATGGCTTTGTTGTCGCCTGCGTACTCGATCGGAGGTTCGTGCCAAGAACCTTCGATCGAGTCACGCAACAAGGCTGGTTAGCCGCTCGAACCTTGTTTTACTCCTTCCTCTGTAGCTCTGTTTACCACTCGCACAGAAACTGTCAGAGCGCGACGATGCGCCACCCACTCACCGTCGGGCCCGGGAACGAGTTTATTCGAATACGCACCCCTCAGCGTCTAAAGGCGGGAACCTACAGGTCTCCGAGCTTGGCGACCTCCCGGCCGACACCTCGAAACGGAGCCAGCGATGTCGTTTCTGCGAGTGTGCGGCACGACAGGCGCACCGTGTCACGACGTGAAAGTCGCGCGCCTCGTCCCTGCCGATCTATCAACGCGTATACGTTCACCCGAAGGAAATCCGCGACGCACGTTCGGCAAGGCGGAGTCCTCATCATCGAAGCGTGCGAGCGGAAATTGCATTGTCTCTCGCAGGGGGGGCAAAACCGCGTTAGAACAAGAAGGCGATCGTTCCTTATAGGAATCGGCTCGCCTACCACGTTTACGCATCGCACGTGGACGCGAAACCACACAACACTTCGCTTCCGTGAGCCGGCTTGCGCAGCACCGGTGCGAGCTTTCGCAACCATGTCGGCCAGACCAGGATGTCACAGCGGGGAAAGTAAAGGAAGAGAAGACGCGAGAAAAAAAAAAAGGCAAAATACCGCTTTTATTTTTTCTTCGTCCTTTTCTTTTCGTTCTCGCTCGACTCTTCGCAATCTGGATCGCATGTGCTAATAAGCAGGCGGGAAAAAACGCTGCGGGTTCGAAAAAAATTCGCGCGTGTGCGCGTGCGCACGTGTTCACCTGGTGGGCGGCGGTGGAGCCCAGAGAGGAAAGCAAGATGTGGCGCATCCGCCCGAGTCCAGTTTGAAGCCCCCCGATTAGCAAACGGTGTGTGCGCGGGCGTTTGTGTGCGAGTATATATACCGACGTTAATCGTGCGGGGATTTACGTCTCGTCTCGCACGAGGGGCCACCGCTGTACAGGAAAGGAAGCTCCATAAAGGGTTGCGTGATTGGTCATTTGGACGTCCTGGGATCGTAAAACCAGCAGTGAGGCTTGAGGAACATCGACAGGGCATTAAGCACGTTACCCTATAACGCGAACGTTTGCTCTGATACGTCTAAGTCGATCCGCATAGAACTCGACGCAACTCAAGCGTAGACACACATTCATTTGTGTGCGAGCTCAATTAAGCTCACGCCACAAGGGAGCTCACGTAAGTAAGCTCAACTTCAATTTTGCTTTGCTAAGTCATGATTACACAGCCAGAAACAATATCACGAAATGGCTCTTGTACGATCCAAGATGTGCAGATTGTGGTATAAAGTTTGAAAACAGGGATAAGGTGCCTCAGAAAGGCTGGCCAACGTTTCGATAGGAGGACGATAGGATGAGTTGCTGTGCTTCTTTTGAGTCACAGAACACTATTCATTTATCGAGGCGTTGCTGCAGTATGCAACGAACTGCATCTCGAACTCCGGTCAACTCAGCTGCTGTAGACGACGTCCTGTGTCCTATCTTGAACCGTTGTGCGATCCCCATTCCTGGCACCGTGTAGGCCACCGCGGAAGAGGTCTGTGTCACAGAACCATCTGTAAATACATGTTCGTAATATCCATACATGTAGGCAATGTATGATAGCACAAAATGCTTGAGCCCAGCAAGCGGCATTTTCGACTTCTTCGTTATTCCATGGATCGAGAGTCTCACTGTTGGCTTTGCCATCGTCCAGAATGGAACTTCGGGTATGTCACATGGTTCGAAGTCCGACGGCAATAAGTGTTGCTGCGACAACACGGCTTCTGAGTAGGCGGACGCAGGCCATACGCTTGTGGCGTTTGTGAGTGGATGATTCCTGTGTCTAGTCAGTAGCCTTAGATGCACTCATAATGGCTCATGCTGCAGATAAACTTGAGCTGGGCACGCACGTGCCTCTGCTATAGTGCCCCAAGTAGACGCACATCGTGGGTAGTCCTAGGCAAATTCTCAGTGCGCGAGCCTGGGCACTTTCAAGTGTGCGTACAGCAGTTGTACTAACCCGAGAAAGTACAGACGCACTGTAGCGGAAGTAGCCAACAAAAAGTGCCTTGTCGAGCTGCAGAAGAGATGACTTGGATGGCCCCCATGAATTTCCAGACATATATCGAATGATCTGAGTAAAGCTGTCCAGCTTTCTTCTTAATCCAGAGAGGTGTTTCGACCAAGATAAGTCACGGTCGATGATGACTCCGAGAAACTTGTAGTGGGTTACTGAAGGTATAATCTTCCCATCAACCATAACGGGGTAGCAGGCCATTGACTTCCGTGTAAATGCCATGCTTACACTTTTTTCCGGTGAGAGCTGCAGTCCGCGACTGTTTAGGTATGTCGACGTTATTGACACCGCGCGCTGCAGCTTCGTTTGCACTTGCAAGCGCGTTAAGCTCGTGGTCCATATACACATGTCGTCTGCGTACACAGAGACCGAGACTGTGCCGCCTGCGTGTTCTTTGACCAGTCCAATGAGAACGATATTCAATAAGGTTGGGCTCAATACACCTCCTTGAGGCACTCCACGATAGACGGGATGGTTCTTTGTTTCCCCGTCTGGAGTTGTCATGAATATCGTTCTCTCTTGAATATAGCTGGCTATCCACTGATGCATACATTCCCCACGCCAAATTCTTCTAGGGTATTTAAAATTGCATCATGTAGAACGTTGTCAAAAGCACCCTTGATATCTAGAAAGACAGCAGCCGTTAATCGACGGCGATGTTTCTGATGTTCAACAGTTGTTACTAAGCCAATGCGTAGGTCGTCAATCGGTCATACCGATTGACGACCTACCCTTTCGGGAACCTGTCAGTGCGTCTGGAGATATATCAAGCGGATATATATTACAGTTATATAGTTCATGACGACCATGCTGGGAAGCAAACGGCACCAAAAAGTACTTAACGCGGACATCAACACGAGAAAGAATAACGTGTTAGCACGTGTGGTTGCACTTTCACCCACTTCTTTCAGGATGGTTTGTCTGCAATTTGAACCCAAGAAAAAAAAAACATTTGCTTTTTTGTCACAAGGGGTTCTTTACTCTTAGTATTTCTCGTAACGCTACTGCTTTTACTGACGAAGCTGAGGCTTATAGGCAGCGTCTTCACATGGCCAAAGTTCATGCACATTCTATACTGGCTGCTGTAGATTAAAGCTTGCACCGAAGTAGAGAGAAGTGCGCAATATTTCCGTACGACGAATTACGCATTGTCATAAGATGCAGACGGTGCTATTGGGTGGTTTTTCACGTCATAGCGTATTCCTTCTACAGGCTTAGCGCCGAGGAGTCGCACCTACGGGAGTTCATATGCAAGAGTACCACAGTTATGATCCAATAAATGGGTGAGGTATGCCATAGGCTAAAGCAAATCTCAAATGCGCACGAGAAGAGTGATACTGAAGAAGGGTAAAAAAAAAAAGAACACGATAAATGTAGTGGATCGAGGCTTGTCTAATTACAAAGTACCCAAAAGGCGAGCTTCCCACAATGGAGATGTGGAGAGCCAGAATAAAGAATATTAATGAATGAAGGCGCCCTGACTTACGAGACAAAAAAGAGGAAGAAACAGCTTAGGAAAAGAATACAACGACATTGAAAGGCGTACTATATTGGACCATTGTCACAAAGTATCCTTCAAAATTTCGTGCCATGAGTCGGTGTGCATATCCGGTGTGCCGTACGCAGTAATACCAGTTTGTTTGTTTTTCCTGAGGTCCCAAATTTGCAAAGCTATTCGTTCGTAAGGGATCTTTGCCGGAGATAACGTGTCCGGCATACCGGTCGGCTTGTATTTTCTCTTACCAAGGGATTTGAGAGAAAAAAACGTTTAGTGAATATTGGTGCGGCATTTATTAGTCGCATTGTTTTACATTCACCCACGTATCGGCCTTATGCTACGCTCAATACGCGCTCGCACTGTAGAACTATTTGCTATTGTATAACTGCCAAAGGCAAGACAGCCGCATTGTATCAGATCGAATCCGCCGCGTCGTTCGCGATAACTTCTGAAGCTGACACGATAAGCACCGGTTAATCTTCCCGGGGCTGTATTTTATAATATTTCCATGCTTTGGTTTCGATATTTGGTTATTATAATTGATCGCGCCTATGGAGGACAAACCTTGTGGTAACTGTGGTATGGCGGCGAGCGAGCCAATGACAAAAGGCCAAAGGGGACGATAAAAAAAAAACAGATCCACTGCAGAACACGGCCTCTCGTGTTTCCAATGACGTGCCATACATAAAGATCTAATCAGGCGACCACCGATGTCACTCGCTCCTTCTTCCGAGCTTGCTGTTTTCCTGCGCGCAAGCTAAAAATTGCGAGAGAAATACTTTAATTCCCGCAATTTCCTCGTGACTTGCTTACCAGCCCGCCTGCCTGACCTACACTGTAAAATAATTTACACCCTAAAAAGTGAAAAAGGCTGTAAATGTGTCTATAACTCACACTCTTGGGGTGTTATCTACATCACGGACACCCTAAGGGTGTGAGTTATAGACACATTTACACCCTTCTTCACGTTTTGGGGTGTAAATTATTTTACAGTGTACCGACTGGCATGGTGTAACGTCTCACGGGAACGAAGCGGTAGTATAGGAGAGCTCCGGACTAAATTTGATTACCTTCGGTCGCGCGCAAAGTGCGCCTAAAGCTCGGTAAGAGTGCGATTTTCCGATTTCGCTTGACCGGAATGGCATTGCCGTGGCCAGGTGCCCGCAAGCGGCGAACCGGCGACCTTGTGCTCTGCGGCACGAACGAGATGCGCAACGAGCACGCGTTCCAAGTATAACGCACATGTCTTCCTGCTTGGGTCTAGCCCGTCACCGTCACCTGGCGACAATATGGAAGCGCTACTCTCGAGAAACGCAAAATTAGAAAGAAGAAAAAAAAGGAGGAGGCGAAGAAGACCAGGCATCAAGTCTGTAATGCGCAAGCTAGCATGTAGGGAGGGGCACGCCCTGAACCAGACAAGCCATCCTCGCGACACTTCCGCATTGCGTATGTAACGTTTCGTTGAAATCACGAGGAAGGAGGGAAGGGGAATGGGGGGGGGGGTGGCGACGAACACGCGTTCGTCGTCTCTCGTCGAGGTGTGACATGTTCCCTGGGCGCGCGCACGATGTACTCGAGGCGGGCTTCGCGAGAGCGACCGACCGAACGACCGGTCTAGAAGCGTACGGTGCGGGGCTAGTTGGTATGACATTATGAGAACAAAGACAAACTGCGCCTGTGTCGCCTATGTGTGGGCTAGTTGGTATGACATTATGAGAACAAAGACAAACTGCGCCTATGTCGCCTATGTGTGGGCTAGTTGGTATGACATTATGAGAACAAAGACAAACTGCGCCTGTGTCGCCTATGTGTGGGCTAGTTGGTATGACATTGTGAGAACAAAGACAAACTGCGCCTGTGTCGCCTATGTGTGGGCTAGTTGGTATGACATTATGCGAACAAAGACAAACTGCGCCTGTGTCGCCTATGTGTGGGCTAGTTGGTATGACACTGTGAGAACAAAGACAAACTGCGCCTGTGTCGCCTATGTGTGGGCTAGTTGGTATGACACTGTGAGAACAAAGACAAACTGCGCCTGTGTCGCCTATGTGTGGGCTAGTTGGTATGACATTGTGAGAACAAAGACAAACTGCGCCTGTGTCGCCTATGTGTGGGCTAGTTGGTATGACATTGTGAGAACAAAGACAAACTGCGCCTGTGTCGCCTATGTGTGGGCTAGTTGGTATGACATTATGCGAACAAAGACAAACTGCGCCTGTGTCGCCTATGTGTGGGCTAGTTGGTATGACACTGTGAGAACAAAGACAAACTGCGCCTGTGTCGCCTATGTGTGGGCTAGTTGGTATGACACTGTGAGAACAAAGACAAACTGCGCCTGTGTCGCCTATGTGTGGGCTAGTTGGTATGACATTGTGAGAACAAAGACAAACTGCGCCTGTGTCGCCTATGTGTGGGCTAGTTGGTATGACATTGTGAGAACAAAGACAAACTGCGCCTGTGTCGCCTATGTGTGGGCTAGTTGGTATGACATTGTGAGAACAAAGACAAACTGCGCCTGTGTCGCCTATGTGTGGGCTAGTTGGTATGACATTGTGAGAACAAAGACAAACTGCGCCTGTGTCGCCTATGTGTGGGCTAGTTGGTATGACATTGTGAGAACAAAGACAAACTGCGCCTGTGTCGCCTATGTGTGGGCTAGTTGGTATGACACTGTGAGAACAAAGACAAACTGCGCCTGTGTCGCCTATGTGTGGGCTAGTTGGTATGACATTGTGAGAACAAAGACAAACTGCGCCTGTGTCTGCGCCTGTGTCGTGTGGTTCTTTCTCTGTCTCGAACGACCGGGCCGAGAATCCCCCTTCTGTCCGCGGTGACTCATGCCTCCAAGGACGTGGCGGCTCGCAGGAACCAACAGCCCATCCTGGCGCGTTGCACTGCACCCCCCCCCCCCCACGACAGGCGAACGCTTCGGCCACTGACAAGGTCGGCGCGGCGGACACGAGAGGTTAACACCAGCCGGCACGGCTGTGCTGGTCGCTTGCCTGAGATCGGAATCCGATTTCGCAGGGCACTCTCTGAAGCTTTCTAATGGAACCAGACGGATATGCCTCCGCGCGAGCCAGAAACAAATGACGCTCGCTCGGACGCGGCGGTTTGTCGGCTTAGAAGTGCAGGCCGACGATCAGATTAGGAATGCATAACGAGCCAAGAAGTCGCTGTCGCGTTATAGCGCTAATGCGACAGACAGTCTGGAGGAAAACTTTCGAATAAGATCCTGCGCATAACAATCGCTGCATCCTCGAATGCTTCGTTACCTAAGCCTTTACCTCCAGGAGCCCTCGCAAGGAATGCGTAACGAGCCAGAATGTACGGAAATACTATACGTCACGCAAAGCGCGCCAGTCCCGGATCAAGCAATGCGCATTCTCACGGCGCTCATCGTAAATGAGTTTCTATTTAGTCACCGTGGAGGTTCACACATAGAAATCGTTAGTTTAGACGCATTGGGCGCTCACGATGACGATTTGTCACGAGATCGAGATCTTCCAAGGTCCATAAAGCGGCATTCGTGCACTCAGAGCTTATTGAAATCGAAGACGGTAGTGTATA
This sequence comes from Dermacentor albipictus, assembly GCF_038994185.2. Taxonomy (NCBI): domain Eukaryota; kingdom Metazoa; phylum Arthropoda; class Arachnida; order Ixodida; family Ixodidae; genus Dermacentor; species Dermacentor albipictus. The sequence goes on from NC_091823.1 coordinate 108,951,602, forward strand.
TCGCTTACGACTCCGGTAGCTAAGGAAATGATCGGGCATATACACTGTATACATAAACAAAAAATATACCCACCTGGGAGTTTTTAACAGATTTTGAAGTCCGAGAAAAATAAAAATAAAGAGCGTAAGAATCTTGGTTTACATTACTTTGGAAGATGATCGCGATGTAAAATTGTCAGCGTAAAGAAGTTACGAGCCAGATTGAACTGTCAGGAAAACGACAAACAAAAAAATAAAGAAAAAGAAAAAAGACCTCCTTATCACTGTCGCGTCGGGTTATCCTCGGCGCAATAGCGTGCCACATTACGACTTCCTGTCAGTCTAGCTGTTGTATGAAGGTCAGGAGAGTACAAGTTTGAACTTGATCTCACGCCTCCTTCTACGCGGCGAGACTCACAGCGCGTGCGCCGCGTGCGTCAATCGACAATTCAACGCCCGCATATAACGCGCCGAGACAGAGCGCGCGCGTTCCGACACATTTAATGAGCCATTACGCTCGAGTTAGCCGTCGAGCTTCCAAGGTTCTCCATACGCGGAGCGCCCGCTCTGCACGGTCCCGCTTTACGCAAATCGCGCCGCTCGCGTCACTTTATCGACGCGACGCCGCGCGGCGTTTATATATGCGGAAGCCAGCCGCACACCGCGTGTGACGCGTTTTGCCCGCGCCACACCCAAGTCACTCCAGGCGACGACTTCCAAAAGAAAGAAAGCTGGAGTGGTATTCTGTAGGAGTCCACCCAGTGGACTGTCCATTTCGGCCGCTGCTGACTGATTGGATGAAGCTGTACGATGCGAGGAGGAGACGAGTGACCCCAGCCGATCAGCAGCGGCTGAAATGCACAGTCCTCTAGGTGGACTAGCGAGGCAACTGTCTCATGTACATAAGCACTCACCACTTCTCTTATCATCATCATCATCATCCATCCCAATACTTTCACTCCCCTTCCCTCTTCCCCAGTACAGAGTAGCAGACTAGAGCGCAATAGCTCAGGTCGACCTCTCTGTCTTTCCTATCAATAAATTGTATTCATTCATCCCCCTCCCCCCCTGCATCCGCAAATAGCGCGTTGTCATCCTTCGTTCCGGAGTGTGCTCGCGTCAGTTTGGAACAAGCTCAAAAAAAAAAAAAGAAATCAGGAAAGACAGAAGAAGCACGATTCTAATTAATTCGCTCATCAACAGATGGTTATCCCTAACTTCACACGACGAAGGCTGCCCAACTTCGGTGGTCGTTCTTCGTTTCCTGTATTTTTCCGTTGGGCCAACGGTTCGGAGGCGACGCGTCCTTCGAGGGGCCCTAATCAGTCGCCTACGGGCGCGTGCGACGATTGCCCGCTTCGCAATTAGAAACCTGGCGGCTTCCTTGCTTTGGGCACCGTTAGCCCGTATCTGAAAAACGCACCTGGCAACAACAATTGCGCGATCGTGATTTCCCTTCGAACTTCGTGCGGTAGCGCTGTCGCTTTTCTTTTTCTCTCTCTCCCCACTTTTACTCTACTTCCTTCGAAAATTTATTATCTTCTTTAACGTTGTTTTGAAGGCCGCCGGTTCTGTCGGCGCATTACAAAGAAATGCGCCTCGCCCACGCCCAAGCGCCGTCCGTATAGCGGCAAAGTTTGGCACCGGACATTGGCCAACCTGTGGTGCTTAATTTTTACTAAAAAGGCTCAAGAATTACGTCCCTGTTCACTTCGTGGATTAACCTCCGGTTGTAGATAACGCGAGTGGCCCAGTTCTCTTGTGTTGTAAGAAAAGTACGCTTTCTGGCAGTTTCTACGCCTAAATCGAGGTCACATAACAACGAGAAGTCGTAAAAATATGCGCCGTATCTTTTTCTTTTTTCTTTTTGCTAAAGTCGGCTTATCCTGTCACGTGGGAGCACCCTTTCGCCACTGCTGCTAAACTGAACCCCCGACGACCGGATTTCTGCCTGACAAGTCGGCTCCAGCCGGCTTTCTTCGTGTAAACGCTACTGCCTTGCGGCGTGTTTGCGGAGAGCTAGCGATGCGTATACAAGCACGTGGTTGTCAAGTATGGCTCTCATTGGATAAAAAAAAATAATAAAACTGAATTTTGGCGCATCCAACGTTTTTGTAGGAATCGGTGTCAAGCGAAGCTTTCATTCCCGTTTGCACAAATATTAGAGTGAATGTTGTAGAAATGTAACGTTGATGACAGAAATGTTTGCCTGCAATGATACACGTGAAATGTAATTTTACGCGTTTCTCCGTAGCCGATTTCTCCAATCATCTGTTGTCGAATTCATTGCTCTGTTGTTCAATGCTGCTCACGCAACGGTCCAAATTTGTTCACTTGATTCCTCAAACTTCTCCTTCCCTTCTGTGTACAGGCGACTTCTTCACCTCTTGCCTCTCGTTCTGGTTGTCCATTCGGGAACATGTCCAGGGGCACATGTCCATTCTGGGGCAATTGGACTGGAATGGGCATGTACCCAGTGAAACAAGTTGTCGTTTATGCGGTAAGGCAGCACCGCTGGCAAGGGGGGGGGGAGGGGATAGAACTGCAAGGAAAGCTTCACTTTGAAATGATGCGAGCGATATTAATTATATTAGCATTCCTTCGGAACATTACGCAGTTTGTGGTATGCGGTATGTGGTATGTGGTATGTGGTATGTGTATCGATCTATCTAAGTATCTATGTATGTCCGCGCCCAACCTCTATCACACAAGCTTGGGTCCCAGGGTAGTCCGTGGTCAAATGGGTGGAGCATCGGGCTGCTGTGCTGAGGAAACCGGATACAGAACCAACTGTCGGACCAATTTAATCACTGGGTGCGTAGAAGTGGGTGTGTGATGCTCTTCAACAAACCTATTCGACTCCTGCTTGCGTCACTGGGTATGTGCCGCTCTTTTATTAAAGCGAAAGCTTTACTGGCCGCGAAGTTGCGATTTCACCGTGGCGGTGCTCCAAGGAGGCACATGACGTCACAACGCGCACCTGGCCGCGGATATTTCTCTCTCTCTCTATCACTCTCTAGTCACTACTAAGCATGCGCCACTAGTAGCACCGAGCCACAGGTGTTCCGCCGCTGCGCAGCGCCGCGCCTCCCCGCCGCCGCCGTTTGGTATGACGTCAAACCACGTTCCTCGTCGTTGCGCTCGCCTCCGTTCGCTTCGCCAGCTGCGTCGCATGCCTGATAACATGTCGGAGGATTGAAAAGGAGAGCTCGCGTGCGCCGCAATCACAGTTGAGGCGGCAGTATGGACGGCGACAATTCTGATAAGCAGGAGGAGGCCTGGAATCGACATCGGAACGAGATGAAGAGGAAACGAATCGCCCAGGAAACAGACGAATAGCGCACCGAATGACTGGCTAAACGCCGCAACATAGCTAGACAACGAGACTAACCTGCACTTGCAATCAAGATTAACCAAGGCTAACAATTAACCAAGGCTAACGAAAGCTAAGGCCAGGGCCTTAGCTTTCGCTACGTATATCCTGGCGACTAACCAAGGTTAACCAAGGCGAACGAAAGCTAAGGCCAGGGCCTTAGCTTTCGCTACGTATATCCTGGCGAAGTTACTGTGCGAATTTTCTTTTTTTTCCCCTCTTCTTCTTCTTTCTCCTTTCATTCCCTTTACCTCTTTCCCCAGCACAGGGTAGCCAGCCGGTACTTACACTGGCTAACCTCCCTGTCTTTCCTCTCCTTTGTCTCCTCTCCTCCTCTCCTGGCATAGCCGAGCTAAGCCACTGCCATTTTTTTTATTTTCATTATTTCTTTTTGGTCCTTCGTGTAGAAGGAACGTGGGAGGCAATGTTAAAGGCACAGAGCCTGGAAGATCAGCGAAGTCTGGTGGACCGGGCCCGGGCTGCAGCATTAGCCAACGGCTTTCTGGACTGAGAGAGCCGCCCACCTAGGGCGAAGAAAGGACACTTTCTCGCTGTTTCGTACAATAAACGTTCATTCCTCCTCCTCCTCCTCCTCCTTCGTGTTGCCCCACCCGGCCAGCTTTAGAATCAATTTAGATGCAAACACGAAGGCCAGTTTCGTGCAGATACAACAAAAGGGACTTATGAAACGCGTTGTCCGTGATACATCTTTCATAGTCTTCAGGTTAGTCAGTTCTTAAACTCACATCTCTAAGTACCCTTTCGCGCACTGCATTTTGTCCCAGGCCACGTCCAACGTAGATGGCGGGAATTCGCTGCCGACGTAGGAGTGGAGCACTTCGGACGCTAGACTAGGTCTTCGCATGGTTGGCCCCAACAGCTAGTGATAGACGGTGTAAGCGCCGCCCCGGCCTGAAGTCTCCAGAGGGAGAGAGAGAGAGACTTCCTCCACCCGAGAAAGACTGCGAGGAAGGAAGCCGCTCATCAACGATCCTCTGTCACGCCAACCCAGGTCACTGAGTGTGCACTCGGTGGGTGCCCCTCGTCAATGACAAAAACAAATGCTTTAATATTTTTCCGGTGCTGGGTGGAATCGAACCCGCTACATATACATTGCGACAATGTTTTTCTGAACATATGTCCACGCAGGTGCAAGCAACGCACGCATTTCGCGGCAGCGCCGCTTGTTACGTTGGAAGCGCGAGAGAGGAACCTAGCTGCAGTAGACGCCTCATGCATGGCGCGTTTCGGTGGTGGCAATACGGTGTGTCGCTGCGTTGCTACATTTTTTCACTGGTAATCGCATTACCGTCGACAGTCATCGAGCGAGAGATGAGCTCTGTCGAGAATTTTTTTCTTAATTCGTGCGTATAAAAATGGCAAACCTAGCCTCCAAAGAAGGGGAACCTGCTAGAAATATTAGACTCCTCGAAAATTCTCGACATTCCATTGGCTTCAATTTCCTTTCTTTCCTTTTTTTTTGTTCCGTACATTCCTGGGGTGTCAAACTGCGCACTTGATGGAAGTGAATTCCGAACGTGGCCGCAGACGACGCGTGCGAAGTGTCAACCCGGCGTGACGCGTGACTCAAGGTCTCCCGAGTTCTCTTGCAGCCGCACAGACATCTTACACGGCGCGCGGTCTCGCACGTCTTCGGGCGTCCTTAGCGCGCGCCAGCGGGCCTCGTGACGCAGACGGAGCAGCTCCCGAGCCAACGATGTTGATAAGAGCGAAACAAGAAGAATGCCTGTCTCTCCTCGCCGACTTCTTTGGCAGCTGACACGGCGTGGTGTGTAAAAAAAAAAAAAAAATCAAGGGGGCGAGAAAGAGATGGATAGGGACACCGAGCGAGGAGGAGGTCATTTTTTGGCAGGCGCCCGTTTTTCGAACGCCGGCCACCTCCACTGACGTCCTCGACGTTTACACGCCTACGCCGGACCGATCTCCTTGTCGCGAGTCCGGCACGTGGGCAGGAAGATTCTTTCCTTTCCTTTTCAGCTGGTGACGCGTCACGCGAGTATGTCTCGCCTCCTCCCCCCATTCCCCCTGCCCTTCCTTGCTTACATCATTTATGTTACTTGACTTTACTTCTCTTATCTTTTATGTCGTAAAAGTACCGAAACCAAGCGGTGGTCTGCAGTAACTGAAGGCGCAGAATTTCAAGTATTGTGACAAATTGGGGGAATCGTAGCGCGACAGGGAGAACAAGAAAGTCAGAGTCCGTATTCAAAAAAGTTCTTACAGTATAAATGTTCCTAAGATGATACGCTTGCCAATGGCGACCCCAGGCAGGCTATTATCGAAGGTGACCGGCCAATGGGAAAGATCACTTGCGAATGAAAAAACATTGTGGAGTCGGTCGCAATACTAGACAAATAAACAAAGCTAGCGTTGTAAATTGCAAGCGAGAGTTGCATGTCAGTGGTAGTCCTGGCTATTTGGGTTCTTCTGATTTCATCCCTGACGTGTTGTGTCCCCGAAAAATTTGAACCAACTCGCTCTAGTGAATGTTTTAATCGTGTAATATTTATAAATAGTGGAACAACGAACGGTGGGGCTTAATTCACAAAGCTTTTCATTCGTAAGAGCTTCTGATTGGTCGGCCTTCTTTACTCAAAATATGTTCGCTGTCACTACAGCACGGTTTTTGTTCTCAGGAACGTAAGCAGGCGTAAAGATTTAGTACGAGAAAAGGCCCGGAAGTTAGGAGACGCCACCTGCACTGCGTACGCGAATACCAAAGTCGAGCTTTTGCTCCGCGCGTGCTCAGTGCTGCCGATGCTATTCCTCTTTTAAGCCGATGCCCCTATACAATGCACACACCACGTCCGTATGCGTCCCGTACTTCTGATGGATTCACAACAGAAAGCTGAGCTAGTTGGTAAGGATTCATAATGCAAAATAGAAGTGAGGCGTGCAGACAGGACACAAGAGTAGAGAATTGGACAACACGAACGCCGACTATCAACTGAAGGGAGCACTGAGGCGAAAAATGAAAGAAGACACAAAACTCATCTTTTAGTATGGATATCGAAGACCTGTATTATTCCTTGCCGCATGACGGGTTGCTAAATTCCGTAAATGAGTGCATTAAAGAACAAGTGCAAGAGTCGGCTTTTATTGACAGATGCGGTGTTTCCACGGGAGCTTTTCTAGAAATTCTTTCAATGTACTTGAAGTCAACGCTGATTGGGTGGAGAGATGGCGTTTTTCTGCAGAAATCAGGCATTTGCATTGGCTCAAAGATTGCCCCTATTCTTAGCAACATTTACCTGAGTAAGGTTGACAACTGCTTAGAGAAAGCCTTAGGTGATAGCGTTATCAAGATATTTCGTTACGTTGATGATTACCTGATTTTCTGCAATAGGGAAGAATTAGACTCTGCTGCTACCTCGGTAAGTGAGCAATTTACACTTTATGGGGGAGGATTAAAGTTTACCAAGGAATTACCTCAGCGACGCGTAATTCAGTTTCTTGACATTTCCTTGATCCTCGAACAAAATCATGTTTGTTGGCAGTACTCCCCAAGATCTTCGAAGCCGTTGCTAAACTTTCAATCCAAGCATTCTAAATTAGTAAAAAACGGAATCGCCATGTCGTGCCTTAAGTCTTCCCTCACAAGATCTTGCTTGCACAAAATGAGCGCCAGTTTTAATGCGCAGGTCCGGCGCCTATTAGAAGCAGGCTATCCTAGTGTAGCGGTGGCCACTGTAGCTGAGCGCCTAAAGAAGTCGGTTTCGAGAGGGACGGACGTAATTACAGAGAGCAGTAATCGCAAAAAAAGAGTAGTGGCTATTCCGTATATTCATTCAGTGTCGCACAGGCTTAAAAAAGTTGCTAGTAGATATGATGTTAATGTTGCTTTCACTGCTCCCAATAAGCTAGGTAAGATATGCGCTGCCGTACAGAATAAAAAGGAGCGGGTTAAAGGCAAAAAACGAACAGATATTTGTCCAGTGAAGCACAATAAGAACAACAGTTTTACTGAATGTCGTATAGGTGTGGTTTATCAAATTCCCCTTAGCTGTGGCCTGTTCTACGTAGGGCAAACGGGACGGTGTATCAATCAGAGGCTAATGGAGCATAAAAGGTCGTTAACCGGTGGATCGCCTTCTAATCTTTCGCTACATTGCCGAGATTGTAACTGCAAGCCAGAGTTAGATGAATGCGCGATACTGTACAGGCATAAGAATGAAGATACGCGCCTTATAGTAGAGGCATGGCATATCTATAATGGTGGAAGTGCGTGCGTGAGTCAGCCTTCGATTACTTTACATAAGGAAGAGATTAAATGCCTTAACAGTTATCTCTCACGTAGACCAGCACGTGTATCCGATTGACACGTGGTGTTACCATTCCTGAGCATGCGCAGATGAGTTTTGTGTCTTCTTTCATTTTTCGCCTCAGTGCTCCCTTCAGTTGATAGTCGGCGTTCGTGTTGTCCAATTCTCTACTCTTGCGTCCTGTCTGCACGCCTCACTTCTATTTTGCATGATGGATTCACGCAGATAAACTACCAAAAGTGTAAAAGCGAGATCGTGAGAAACGCCGTAGCAGAGGACGACCGCATTTATATTCACCAGCTGAATTGTCTTAACGTGTCACAATAACCTCGGTACACCTGAGTGTTTGCATTCCGCCCCTATCGACGGGGAATCCAACCCGCTAACTCCTGCTCAATATAGCAGAACGCTATGGATGGCTTGCTCTTGACGCCACGGACGCAGGTTCTCACCGTGAAGGTCCTCCAATATGGCGCCTAGGATGACGTCAGTTTATCATGTTCACTGCCGAGGCTAGCCTGCTTCCATGGAGGAAGGACAGCTTAGGAGAGGACCCTGCCCAATCAGCTTTGTTGGAGAGTGTTGTAGCCGCGCAAGACGCAAAACTGATGTAGCTGCTTCTCGAATGGCTTCACCAACATGGCGTCTATAGGATGACGTCAGAGCAAGCCATCTATAACCACTGAATCACCGTGGCGGGTGAGAGTAGTCAGAGTCCCGCTGAAGATCCTGTACTGAGAGTGCGAAACAAAGTTAGGTAGCGAAGACATGCTAGAGACTCGCGAGTGTCCATTGTTCGTGCATCCATACTGAGACCAGGTATACAAAGTTTCAACTGGCCAGCTATCCTTCATGCGCGAAGCGGGAACACTGAAGAGAGAGAGAGAGAGAGGTCATGAGGGAAAGGCAGGGAGGTTAACCAGGCTGAGCTGGGTAGGCTACTCTGCACCGGGGAAGGGCGAAATGGATCGAAAGAGGGGAGAAGAAAGAAAGAAGTTCACAGTCTCCACTGTTACGCGCAGAAGCGTTCACCACTGAGTCAGTCACAGGCGGTAGGTTTCCACATTGGCAGATGCAAAGCGTTATCCATGTGGACCAAGATCTCCTCGCCGCCCGAATGTTTCCCTCGAGTATAGATATCAGGATGATATTCGACGTTTCCATTCTATAAAGTGTGTCCACAGAAAAAATAGGCCTGGCGCAGCGCTCCCAGCTTTCGGAGAAGTCGTGACGCCTTAAGGCTGTTTCACATGGTGTGATTTTAAGTCAGTGACACAGCGAATTCCGTCACTCAGCGACCGCCGCGACACTGGTGGGCTCTCCGCGACTGAATTCCAACAAGTTGGTCGCGCCGTCGCTCAGTCGCAGCGATCGGCGCGATGTGGGAGGTGCAGTGTGTGCGACAAAGCGCCGTCAAAATAGGCACTTTCTTGTTTTACCGCGCGTTGGTAGCTCTGTGGAGGAATGTCGCACGCCTGTTTTAGCTATGCTTAGGGTGTACCCAACAGCGTTTGCGGCTCAGGAGCTTCATAAACCTCTTTCTTTTCTTCCGCTTACACAATTCGTTTGAAAGGAGAAGCTGCGCGCTATCCAGGTCGAGAGAAGGGCGCCGCTTCAACATAAGGCACGTACCCACTTGATAGCCACCATCGTCAACCTCTTCATCGCTACAAATTGCGCCAGCTGCTTATACATGCACACTCAATAGTAGCTTGTTCTTCTGCAAAAGCAAATACTCATACAGGAAATAAAGTTGTGGCTACCGTAGTAACAACGGAACTAGAGTGTACTAAACGGAACCACCCCACCGACGCCGCACAAGCCGCACGCTCATACTTGCCACCGCAAGTATGAAGCGCCTCACTCACCGTATCTGCAAGGTGTCGTAAAGTCTCAACGCTTCCAAACGCTAAAAAATGGTTACCCATTCTATTATCGAATAAAATGGGAAAATTCGAATATTTGCCTAGTTTCGACGTTGTTTTTATTTAACGATGCAGACATGGATACTTCTTGAGCAGGAGGCAACAATGCGCATCGTTGCGATGGATATCGTGCTGCCGCAAGAGCATGTCAACGCTGTCAGAGAAAATCGCTCTGCGACGTGCGCGGCAGAATGATTTTTTTCGCCCCAATCGCGCCACGTGAAACAGCCTTTACACAGCAGCGGCTCCCTTTTGGCCCCAGATAACAACAGCGGGGAACGGCTGTCGAATTCTCGAAAGACAAACGACCGATTTAGACCAACACCCCTGCTATGATGCCAAAGCCTTCGTGGCAGAATAAGTAAAATGAAAAAAAAATGTTTACTGCACCATTCTTCAGAAACCAAGGCTACGCCATGAGCTTACACGGCTGTAGGAAGGGAATAAAGAGAAAAAAATGGTAACAGGGACTAGAGTCTGTCGCATCGTGAGCAGTAGAAATCTAATTTAAACTGCAATCTTAGGCCTTGGTACTCAAACGCTGATGGAGGCACACACAAAAAAAAAGAAAAAATACCTGAACACTTATCTCTGGGAGGACATCTTTGGGTTCTTTCGTTACACTGTTGCACCACTTAAAGAGTACACGGAATTATTCTAGAATTATTGGAGGAGAGGAAAAAAAAAGAAAGACACAAATAAAACGACTGCAATTCGAATGCACCCGACGCTCATGCGGCTTGTCGAAGTCAATGGCTTTTTGTCCAATGTCCTCGCAGACGGCCTTTAATCTCCAAGTATTGCACTCGTTCCCCCCCGATGACACGGTGCAGTCCATTACCGTGTCATCAGCGAAATACATCAGCGTCTGAAGGCACACCGCTTTCTCACAAGGCGACACGTCGAGCAAGTCTATTGACTGTGGATCGAAGGGAGACAGAAGAGAGCATGGGAGGCAGATTTCCTGACGACAAGAGGAGGCTGACATGTTGAGACAAGTCGGAGAAACATGGATCAAACAAACAGAATACGCGGCGACATTCCTCAGCAGCGCAAATCCGGATATCAGTTTACGTTCACTGCCCCTAGCCCCGATGAATAAATCGCAGTACAATAAAGCCAGCCGGGGGCATCATTACCAGGCCGCATCTGCAATCCAATGACCGCGTTGCTTTTCCGGCATAGCTGTTGCGTCGACGCGCTGATGGCGCCATGGAAATAAAAAAAAATATGATGAGCCAGCGCAATAATACCCCACAAGCGTATGAGTGGGCCGTCATTATCTAACACGGGGCCTCGGAGTAAACTTATAAGCACGCGGGAGTCATGCGAAGATGAAAAGTGGGCAACGAAAAGCAAAGCACGCGGGAAGAAGAAGGCCAGACGGTGAAACAGCGGCAAAGGCGTGCGCAGACTCTCAAGAACGCAAAGGAGGGCATAACAAATGCATCCGCAGGGCGGTGGTAATCGTAACCCTTCAGAGACGCCGCTTCTATACATCTCTCGCTTTCTCTGTTCACCCCCCCCTCCACCCCTTCCCTCCCGCTGCGTCGAGGAACAGCGAAGGCTCCGGTTAATGGCGGCGCGCTCCCCGCTGGCACGAAAGTTGGTCTAATCGTGGATGCATTGCGCCCGGTTCCGATCTCGGGCGACGATAATGGGTTGTTAGCCCGCGCCGCTATTTTACATGACGCCGCCGCCCCACCATCACAAACGCCCCTCGGGGCAGCGCCGAAAGGACCCCGAAGCGGCTTCGGAGGTGGTGGCGATTTGGCCTCGGCCCCGCGAATTAGAAAAAGAAAAAAAAAAGAAAAGAAAGAATCAGGTTCACGGCAAGCATTCGTTACAGCCCGCCTATCCTGCGGCTAAGCGCTTCTTTTAGATCCCGGCAGTCACCGTCTTACAGATTCTCTGGAAGCCTCCGTCTATTTCGGGGGTCGGCGGTCATCGATGCAGCCCTGCTGCGGCCGGACGTTGCCGTCCGTGCACGCCTCTCGGCAGCGCGTGGGTGGGCAGCGAAACTGACAGAATTGTCGCAAACTCGGATCGTTCCTGGACTTCCACTTACATTCCGCTCGCGCTCTTTTATGCGCGTGCGATACAGCCTTCAACTACCGAAGCGTGTACGTACATGTACATATATAGCTCCGTTTCCAACGAACTGCACGCGTGCGCGAGAAGCGAAGACGGTGTAGTATCGTTGAACTCACGAAGTGTACACAGAGCAAAGATGGCATAGGTCATTAACCATTTCGGCAACCAGTCGGCTATGCTCCTCCCCGGAATGTACGCAGGTGTGAATAGCTGAGAAGAAGGAGGAAGAGAGAAAGTTAATGAAGCGTTGCGCGGTTTGCATGGGTGCCCGGAGCTCCTCGAGCTGCGGCGAGCGCCAGTTAACGTTCTCAGAACAGAACGTGCGATCTTCTATATCTATTACGGGCGATGCGCCAGAACCAAATCCCCGCCCCCTTTCCGCAGAATCGTCGACGCGTGCGCCATATTGTACTTCACGGGCGCCGTTTAAGCTTCCTCGAAATCCGCGGTGAACAGCTCCCGTCGTTCACGCCGCGGGTAAGCTGAGAACTCGTTCGAGCGACGCGGGGTCAGGTTGGTTTAACCGGCGAAAGCAGGCCGTCGTCGCAAGAAAAAAGCCAAAGCGCGGCCAAGGAAACTGTGTACAGATCACGAAGCGCGCGATGACCACTCTAAAAAAACAAAGGAAACGGAGGTAGAAAAAAAAATGTCAGTAAGGGTAAAGAACCGTGAAAGGTAGCATTACAGGACGACGATCGATCACTATTCGACCATTTCTCTTCGCCCTCTCCGTGGAACAGAGACGTCTCACGGAATTCGCGCAAGACGGAACGAGGGACCGATTTGTTACCCCTATACTAGGCGTGCAAACGTGGGCTTGCCTAACGCGGGTGTCGCACCCCAAATTACGTAGACAGATGCTTTTACATCGCCAGCCACGGGGAACGTCGGTGACGCCGACGTCGACTACTACAGACAACACGCCAACGTAGAGACAAAAAATGGCTGTGGCTTAGGTAAGGTTAAGCCCAGGATGCGAAGCATACTAGCCTTTATTTTAGTTGTTGAACCACTGTTTAGCCTGGTGAACTGCTGTTGCTTGGCTATATTTGGTTCGGCTAGACGAAGAAACAACTCATGCATTACTTCTTCGCCTTCAAGAGTGGAACGCGACAGCGTTCCCGTCGACCCGCCAAGGGGTGTAAGACAATGGGCTACAGGGCAGCGACTACGCGCCCCGCATTGGACGCGGTGAGCGTCGAGCAAAGCAGCGTTCGGCGCGGCAACGAAATGTGCGCCTGAGCAAGAGACGCACGCCTTAGAAACAGCGCGTTTCTAAGGCAACACCGCATTCACTAGAGGCGCTTTTGTACCGCTTTGAAGCGTTGTACTCGTGGCTCAGTGGCAGCGTCTCCGTCCCACACTCCGGAGACCCTGGTTCGATTCCCACCCAGCCCGTCTTGCAAGAGTTGAGCCAAAGCCACTTCTCCTCTGTCGTGACGTCACGGTGTCACGTGATTTCATGGTCACCGCCGCGCCTGAGGAGCTGGGTTGAGCCCTCGTAATATGCTTCGCATAAAAGCGCCACACGGGCATGACCAATTGGCGCGGGGTCTCGGCATACGCGCGAAGCAACGCGATTATACGCGGACTCGAGTGTACACGCAGCGCGAAAGAAAGTGATCGCTTTTGCCCCACAGCTCCGAGCGCATGCAGAGATGTCTGCTCTGCAGGTGACCATTCAGTCGCTCACGATGCCTGCGTCTCTCTTTTTTTTTCTTTTTTTTAGCGCAGCCTTTGCGGCTTATACGAAGGTCGTCGCAACCCTCGGCGCTGCATGGCGAACGCCTGGCCGGTCGTTGTATATGTGGTGCACAGTTGAGTGGAGATGGCGAGGAGGATGAAGATAAAGAGGCGAGGCACTCGAATCGACGGCCAACTTGGATGCATGTGCGCCCGCACCTTTCATCTTTACAATATATACCGCCCCGACGACCCGGTCTTTCTTTTCTTCTTTCTTTTAATCTGATGCGGGAGCACAGCGGTCCGCCTACGGGTCAGTAGAGATGCCCGGATGGCTGACGGCGTAAATGATTGTGCAGGTCTCGGTTATAGGACAGTAAAGGGCTGGCACGATGAAGAAATATTTAGTCGTTCCACGAGACTATATTTAACGCGCGCGTACCTTCTCCGCCGTGGCTTCCTGACAGCCTTTCTGATAACCAAGACTAATTTACAGTAGTCCGAAAAAAAAAAAACAAGGAAAGACGTTCAGATAGCATCCACGATGTTTGCTCTTTTTAGTTCTATGTTTATATATACCAGATTTCGCTAGAATGAATGTAAATTTTGCCGAGTGTAACGTCTGCTTCGACCAGTGGTGCTTATCGGCGACTCTAAACGCTCCTCGCACATCATCAACTCTCTCTGCACGCGATGCTCTCACTGTGTGAATGTGTAAAGAGCAGGATGCAAAGATCAGGACAGAAGAAGACAAACGACAGGACCGGCGCCTTCTTCATCTGTTCTGATCTTTGCGCCCTGCTCTTTACAGATTCAAGCATGAACCAACTAGCCCAAGCAAGAGTTTTACTCTAACTCCGGCTTGCGATAAGCAAATATTTAATGGCGAAGTCGTGTACGGCACGAGAACTAGACTTACGAAACTGTGCTCTGGTGTCGACGAACGACACCTGACCCGGCAGGACTATGGAGAGATATGAAAATGAAGAAGTAAAATAGAAAAAGAAAGAAAGACAGACACAGGCAATTGCGGCACATATAAATAACTCTTCAACCACACAGAAAGTATAGAGTGGCACACTGTCGGCAACAACCCCTACTCGAGGCACATATAGCGTCTTCCTTCACTGAGGAATGCTGTTGGCATTCAGATTGCGATGGCAATATACGCATCCTCCACGGACAACTGCTCGCCGACGGGATTGCAGCAACGATAAGTACGCCGCAGCGAGAGATATTTAGCGCCAGCAGGAACTGCTATCACTGACGCTGTGAAAATAAATGGGCTCCGGATCTAGCGCCAGCCGCGGCGGCCGCTGCGGAGGTGTGATATACACACCCGCAGTGAAGTTATAACTGCGGGGTAATTTATCAGCACCGTCGGGCTTGGTACACACTGGTCATCGTAGACCCGTATGCCACGCTTGCAACGTGAGTGAGGTTACGACAACAGTCGTGAGATGCAAGTACAATGCTCTTACCTGTTCCCTTTTGCCCCTTCCACCGCGTGCGTTGCGCTTTGTGTATCTCCTTACAAAGATCCTTGCGTCCAAGACTGTAATTTGCCATGGTCTTTTTCTTACCCCTACGGTACAGCTAAGGCCTCAACCGTAACACAGCTCGGCGTGTAATCATTATAAGAAACGTGTTCTTTTTTTCACCTCCCGGGGCGGTAAATATGTCTACGGAATATGGTATGGAAATATGGTAAATAAGTAAAATATATCTACGAATATGGTATGGAAATATGGTAAATAAGGTAAATATGTCTTCGGAAATTCAATGAGGACGCTTGAGAACATGAGGCTCACTTGTTACCACGCTCCGTGCCCTTCCCCTAGCGAAGCGTTTTCAAATCCGAAGTGTAGTTGGTCTTAGGTTAGTTTGTTTTGAGACAACATCTTAATCCGAACTCAGCGTGTGGGCGTTATCTCCGAAGTCTTTTTCTGCTCTGAACATTAAATACAAAAAAAAGTGCGAGCGGTTTAGAGCAATGGCGTGTGAAGAGCATCAGCAGGCTTATTTACCATCGTGAAGTGGGAACGATTTCGTGTGAGCTGCGATCTTACTTTCTGAAACCAAGAAGCGGCATCCAATACCTTTTTTACACCATCTTCTGGATTCCTGCAGGGTTACATATACCATGACGTCAAATTTCAAGTTGCGCCCGCTCGCCTTAAGCTTCTGAAAGTATACAAACGTCTCAGTTCTCATTGGCTACAGCTATATTTCAAACAGCTGGGGTGCTATGCAGGATGCCCCGAGTTTCTCGTTCACCCGAGTTTTGCCCGAGTTTGCTCGACGGCAGTCAGTGAACGGAGATAGCGCGCAACGGGCCGAAGGTGCAGGCAAAAAATATGTAGACAGAAAGTCGCGTATGACAACATGAGCGCACCCTGCGCGGCACGCTGCTTCCACGTTTCAAGCGCAGAAGGCTGCACAACGAAACGCGCCAGCGCCGCGTATTGTTATCAACGGATTATCGCAACTTAGCGATACCGTGACTGCCCCGCTGTCTGTCAGCACACTTGCCGTGAGCCGTTTGCCACGCCTTTCCCGGGCGCGTCAAGGGCGTGCCTCATCTTTCGGGCGCTATCTATCTATCCTCCATCGAATGCGAACGGGGTACATGCGGCGCATTCTTGCACCTACACTTTCACTCAAACGAATACGTTAAAATGCGACAAATAAAATAACGCACATTTTTATTTCTTTAGGTATCTGTTTTTCGTTTTTAATGCTAGAAATTTGTGATGATAAACGGAGATCGAGCAAATTATTAAATTTTGCACATCTTGCCGTGAGTGGCGACAGGGAGGCGAAAGCTTAGAAGCGGTACATTGAAACGGGTCGCACGCACGAGGGCGTTCATACGGTGATAAGTCGCCTAGGGGCGCTGCAGTGCTATTCTCAATAAAGTCGGTCATGATCCATGGAGGGTCATGGCCACTCTTTCTCTATTAGGGGAATAGAAACGCAGCGCCGCGGTACGGCTGTTCATCGCAGGCGCTTCACTAGGCTATTAAGGCCCCCGCTTTACCAACTAAAAACGACACAACAGCTGTCGCTGTAAAATGGCGGTATGTTATTTTAGAGTGCGTAGTGTCGCAGTTCAGTGAAAATGTACCAGTTTATCTTTGTGCGCGAAGCCTTTGCGATACATTGCGAAACGTGCGTGCTTCCCCAGCGACAGAATTCATCGCTTGTCATCGCTTGCCCAGTGAAGGCGCCTCTGAGCGCACGTACGCAGTATATGAGTGTGTTGTGCAGTCGAGGGTGCTTGCGGATTACCTCTGCTGGAGCCAGCAGCGATCGCAGATGGATATCGTAACGACACCGCAGCACTCGCATTTTGGCAGGTGAGGACTCTTGTGTGCAGTTATGAAATCAGATTTCGAACGGAGAGATGTGTTGGAACTGTTGAGTGCGCAGTGCTTGTGATGAAGAAATGTCATTGCACTGGGCCTAGAAGAGCGAGCGATTCTCGGACGCTGATCGTGTTTACGACGTTGTGGCTCCGTTTCATCACCGATGACAGAGCAGCTATCTGAAACGACTGCTGCAATAAGCCCTCCTCAGCATCGTCGTCCCCCTCGACGCCTTGCAAGCACCTACAGTGACGTGCCGATAATTATTTACAGTGCGCTACGCGCCGCAATGCAGGCAATGAAACCGTGTTGTGCGGCCATCTCAGCCCGAGATGATGTGTGCCAGCGACAGTCAACGCTTTGTTTTCGATAGTGGTGCTCAGTACATCACCGATGACAGTGCGTTGTGCGTGTTTTATGTCGGCGGTCAAGATTGTTGATGCCTCTCAGCTCGACACCGCGTCGCTGTTGCCGGCAGATAAGTTGGGCGTGGCCCAACTGTAGTGGGTGCGCGCGCAATAGTTACATGCCTCGCGCGGGGCGTGACCTCTGGTTTTGATTGACAGGCGAACTCGTGCTAAACTCGTACATCGCGAAACCCCCTCCGAGTTCAACTCGGGAACATGGCGGCGGCAGCAGCAGCGGCAGCGGCATTGCATCCAGCGGCAGCAAGCGTCAGTATGACCGTCCGGACCCGTTCACCTGCATGACCGGCGGGGAGTTTCAGCGTCATTTTCGCCTGTCGAAGACATCAGTGTGCTGGCTGTGTGACGAGCGAGGCGAAGACTCTCGTCTGCGGTGACAGCGTGGCGGGCTTCATTCGCTCACCGTCTTAGAGCAAGTCATCTGTGCCCTCCGTTTCTACGGGACTGGGAGTTTTCAGGGAAGCGTCGGCGCCGAGCGTTACATCGGACGCCATCAAACTACTGTTAGCCACTGTGTCAGAGATGTGTCTGACGCGCTTATCGATGCGGCAGTGCGTAAGCGGTGGCTAGCTTTCCAGAATACTGCGGCGGAGCGGGCATATATAAAAGAATGCTTCCCACTTCGTGGGAACATTACGAACGTAGTCGGGTGTGTCGAAGGAACGTACGTAGGAATTAAGGCGCCTTCAATGTCAGCGTTACTGTGATTAACAGACTTTTTCGCTGGTTGATCACTTTTTGTCGATTGTTCTATTTATCTGTCAGGGTGCCTTCCAAATGGCTCACTTTCTTGGGAAAGGGGTTAAGTATAAATAGATAAATGGATATCACTAATTGTGTGAAGTAACCTATGAATCCTAATCTCATAAAGAACTTGGGGTTCTTCATTGGTGAAGTTACTAAGTATGCACAATGCTGAATTTTGGTCATGCGTAATCTATCGGCCGCACTATGAAACAGCGAGGCATTGCACAATTTGTTGCAGCGCGAGATGTGGATGTTGCGCCAAGCCGGTTGTGCCTATGCATTTGTGGCGAAATGAAAATGCATTGAGAATCTTAGTGTGTTGGCTTGCATGAAGAAAATACTTCAGATTGTTTGCTCTGTGCACTGTCGATGCATGTGCCAGAGGTTCAGTGCATCTTCTTTTTTTTTGGGGGGGGGGGGGGCGGCGTTATTTTGGATGGATAAATTGTATATTTTCGTCTCATAATGGGGCTCTAATTCTTAAGCATTAGAACAATGCACATCCGATACTCTGCAGAACTCTCTGTACGTGAAGATGTCATGAACCACCAAGGCATTATTACATATCGGGAGAAATGTGGTGCAGATGCCAATGAAAAGTGGGTCTTTAACCTACCATGATAAAAATAAAACTTGCAGAGCAAATAGACCATTTGTACAGCTTTAGAGCAATAACTACACAAAACGTGATATGCCCAAACGAGTAAACACTTGCCGCATTGCCAAAGTAGGCTGAGCGACATGCAGCATATGTTGGCATTGAACATGTCTCGTAACTGTTATTTTTATTGTAAGCCCTCGCTGTCACACCTTTCCCTCCAGCACTCCCTTTACTGAAACGTGGCACTGTCTTTCCATTGGTGTCATGATGATAATGGTAACGGCGGCAGCAAGGCTCGTTAATGCTTGCCTCTTTGATTCCTGTGAGTTTAGTGGTAAAGAATATGGCACGTTCATACATACAGCTGTGCTGCAAAATTTAACATTTGTGATTTTTTGGAGAACTAATTTGTGTTGGGAAATTTCAAAGATGTGCACCATTGTGGCCTAATAACTAGAGCATTGGTGAGGTTGAAGACGGTGTATTGGTATAGAAGCTTGAAGTTTAATTGCACAACAATTCGACGGGGCACAAAGAGAAATACACACAGCAGAATGCTTTGCTGTGTGTGTTACACTCCTTTGTGTGCCGTTGAATTGTTGTGCGATCCAACTTAAAATAGAGCATTGGGCTTCTTTGGTGCAGGACCGAGGAAGTGTGAGCTATTCGACAACATGCCAGTGCCTTGCCACACACTTATGGAAGTTGGAAGGTTTGCAAACAAAGCTTTGCTTTCAAATCCACCTGCTCATGTAATACAAGCGCTGATTGAAAGAACCATCACACAAAAATAATGGTGAAATCAATGGCCTGTGAAAAGTGTAATTTGTATATAGATACTGTTGACATAATAGGTGCCATACCGGTGCCATAATAGGTGCCATACCGGCCTCAAAATTGTACTGGACAGAGCAGTTTGTTTCCTATGTGAAGCTCGACCGCCCATTACATGCTGTGCAAATAACCAAGCTCAGTTTGTTTTGACGTGCTACACAACATTCAGTGTAATCTGTTTTTGATTCTAAAGAAGTGCCAAACACCACCTCTTTTTCAAGGACGTCATGGGAATATTTGGCGAGACCTTTTTCAGCCCCTCATAATGGAAGTGTGGCCAGCCAGCTTTGCTTGGATGCCTTTATAGATTTCTGCTCCTGATCATTGTGTGCTATCAAATTGCAGAAGCCTATGCAACTGGTGCAAGGCATTACGTGTTTCTATAGTCGGATACAACTTTAGGAGGCTGCGGAATCTGCACTTTAAGGCAGGTGAACACAAGCCTGCACCAATGGGCACGCACTCGAGACTGATATCGTGCCGCCAGACAGACTAATATTGCTCGTTGGAGAGGGACTATTTCTTTAGACGTGTAGGCAATCGGCTGCTGCGCTTTGGTCATCTGGGTGGGGCCTCTCCTGTCTTCTGAAGTTTTATCCGACTGTAAAGGATGCTGCTTTTCATACAACACAAAAGGACAAAGTGTACAATTATTTGGCCTATGAAATGGATACATCAGAAGTGTGCTATGCAAGGGCTTAAGATGTGTGAAATATGGTACATGCAATTATAAGACAATGTTAAAGAATATGTGGTATCGAACATGCATGTAATTTGTAAATGCATGGCACATTTGAATTGGGGAGTGTTGCAGTCATATGCACAGTCTATAGGTGATAGCATTATTAAGCTCCTGCTGTTTCCTTTCTTCATTGTGAATTACACACACCGTTCATCTTGTGGCTAATGAACACGCACTGTATTCTTGCACATAGAAAGAACAAACAGCATGATGACGTGTATGCTGCATTAGTGTATTTTTTATTTACATGGTCCAAGAGTGGCACAGGTTGTCTTACGTTTTTGCCTATTTTGAAGGGACACAAAGTGCATGTTATAAGTCTCCTAATATGCACAGCACAATGTTTACTGCAATAATTTTATTCATGTTCCTGAATAATAAACAAAATATTAAACTGAAAGCTCCTTTATAAGGTGCCTTCTGTGGGCTCGACAGGAGAGCAGTGAGGGCACCGATACTACTGTTGCGGAGCAGCCCTCTGGACCTTTGCCACACTCTCAAGAGCACGTGCCTGGCGCTCGCCTACTGCCACCAGGCGGTTGAGTGGCTCCAGCAGCAGAATGTTTTGCTGCAAAAAAGTGTATTGGAATGAATCAGCCACGTACAAACCATTATTTACAAAGAAAAATGCTCGTTGCACTATTAGTACCAAGCGCCCTTAAATGTGGAAGCCTCTAGTGTAGTATGCATAGTAAAACAATGCGTTGGGACAACATTGCTTTATTTTTCAAAACTGGGGTTTTCTTTTTCAGAGCCAATTGTCATGTTGATTAGTGTGCCAGCAGCTGAGGTGGCCCTGCACCTTCACGAGTCTCTACTGTCAGCACCACAAACCTATTTTTGTTCGCTGCAAAACAAATGCCTCACCCTACAATCCCGTCTTATACGAGCTGATTGCATCCTATGCCTACAAACATCATATTCTTGTCCCATTACGCAATTTTCTACCATCCTTGGCTGTAGTTCTCTCTCCTTGACATTCATTCTGTAATGCTTATGTAATCACCTGATATGAATTGGCAACAAGTGATCGAATACGTGCATGGCCTGCCTGCCGATTCCTTTCTTTTTTAATCTCAACTAGCATATCAGTTGCCACGGTTTACTACGCCACTGTCTTCCTGCCTTAATGCTATCTGCAACAATTTTTGTTACTTCGCTTTCTACACAGTCCTTGACATCTCAAGTTTCTTTGTTAACCTCCAGGTTTATGTCCCATATTGCATAACCGGTGGAATGCAATGATTCTAGACTTTTTTCAAGGATATCGGTAACGTGGCGATCACGATTCGGTAATGCCTTCCATGTGCTGTTCAACCCATGAAATTTTTGTATAAGTTTCCTGCTTTATATCAGTACTTGCTATTGATATTTCACTTGGATAAAGATACTCTTCCATAAATTTTCTAGCTTAATGTCACTCATGAATTTCTGTTGCCTTACCAAGTTAGTGGAGGTTACCTTCATCTATTCCATATTTTCGCGGGCCCACTTGCACGTAAAAGCACGAACACTCATTGGTTCTCACTGCCTTCTTTAAACTGCTGGACATTCAGTTCGTTACTACGAAAGTGACTTAATCCGTGCACTCTTATTATACTAAATATGAAACAGTAGAAATACACTTATCTGCAGTTTGTCGAAGTCTCCTTCACTGTGTTGGTAGCGAGATCCATCGTCGGTACCACCTCGTCGCTTCGTAGCTATATAGGATGTCTACCTTTTGCCCACACAATGTAATGTTCGTGACGCTCGCAGTCACGCAGAGTGGAGGAACTCGGCGCACTCGCAGAAGCAGCACCGGACAAGTTGTTTCTTCAGCACTTCGCCGTGAACAGTAGGTGCGCGTTGCGATCTGTAAAATCGCCGAAGCTATCGGCAGTCTTACCGGGTGCACGGGAAGATTGCCCACGGAGGAACAGAACTATCCAAGAAATAGTGGCCTTCGTCGAGCCTGATCACTACGTCGCGCACTGCAAGCTCGTTGTACGGGTTTGTTTACACTGGGCCTCCCTGATGCTTAGCCGCCATGCTTGCCCGGTGAATGGATGTGATGACGCCACTACAGCGCTCCCTCGTGGTACAATGCGAAGCGTACTAAATTACAAATTAGTCTAAGACGCATTCAGTGCACATCTCGTAAGCTTCAAAATGCTTCTAAACCACGTTAAAGTAACTAATGATATTGTACTAAATGCATTTGTTTTACAACTTGCTTCTGCATGTAATGCACTCGGTGGAACGACAAACAAGTGAAAGAAGGCACGACCATACACCGACGGTATGATCACGTGAGCCCCAGTTTGTCGACCGCCCAGAAGGCAACGCCCAAGAAATGATAGCCAGCCAGAGTGAATCTAGATAAACCAATGAAACTGGAGGCTTGTCGAAAGATAAACTGTGTCTCGGTACCATTCGTGCTTTCATTTTGGGGTGTCGCCAGAGCTCGTGAAGATCCCGAGTTTCGCCAAACTCGGCGCATCCTGCATAGCGCCCCTGGCTAAAAACTGATTGCGAGTTCAAGGATTTCTCCGTGTACGGGGGGGGGGGGGGGGGAGGGACAAACTTTTATTGTAAAAGCAGCACTTTATGATGGCCGGGCCTAAGCCTCCCATGAGGGGACGTCGAGGGCTTGCCTTGCCGCCGCCTTACAGACTTTCTTTTTTATCTTTGTTTTTGTTTGAATACCGCGTAAAGACAAAATTGGATTTTCGAATTGGAAGCATTCACGGTCGTAAAAGTTGAGTGGAAAAATGACGGAATGAGAAGGCGGAGGAAATGAAGAGAGAAGACAGGAATATTAAACAGAAATGCGTCTGGGTGGCGCCCCTGCTCTGGTGGACGGGAAAGAGGGAATAGAGAGATGAGATAGAGTGAGGGAGGGGGAGGAAAGCCGCGGCGAGCTCGCGCACGCACGTGGAGGGCCTGACCAAGTCAGAGGCATTCACATAAGGCAGTCACCCTTAAGAAAGATAAGAGTGCGTTGACAGCTTTGTGGGCCGACGAGCGATGGAGACGGTCTTCGAGTAGCACCTGCAGGGACAACGGCCTGTCGTCCAGTCGTTGCAATACGATAGATAATGTTTATATTTCCGACTGAAATTGAATGCAGTGGCACAATGAATATTCGATGGCGCCACCACAGACGCCGCACTCAGCGCTGTCGGTCATTCCAATCAAAGTGGTGTACGCCTTCGTGAAAGCCACTCTCAACCACAGCCGGTATAGAAGCGACGCCTCACGTCGGTGAAGTCGAGGTGGAGGCCGGAGTTGGAGCGAAGCGTTCAATTCGTGCAACCTGGTGGGCCTTCTCTTTGGAGTGTTCCACTCTTTTAAAGAGAGCTTGCGTGCCAGGTGACGAAGCTACCTTGCGGCGTCTGTCCTCAAAAGAGGAATGGGAACGCCGTGTTCTTCTTAAAGTGACTTTCGGGCAGCTTTGTCTGCTTGATCATTTCCACGGATCCCGCGATGGCCAGGTGTCCATTGGAAAATAATTTCGTGGCCTTTCTGTTGGACGTCGAGGGGAAGTTTGACAATTTCGTACGTTAGCTGTTCGTGAGCGCCACGTCGGAGAACTGACTGCAGGCTGTGTAAAGCTGATCTCTAGTCGGAAAGCACGGTCTACGTGCCAGAGCTCTCTAGGTCAATACATTGAAGTGCATTGCGCAAAGTCGCGAGCTCTGCAGCAGTCGTGTACGTCGTGACATACGTGACGTCTTAGATCGCAATGTTATTCCTCTCGTCGATATAAACACAGCTCCGCCAGAACAGGTCGATTTTGTCGATCCGTCAGAATATATATATATATATATATATATATATATATATATATATATATATATATATATATATATATATATATATATATATATATATATGTACCAGGGGCGCTATAACGTAAAACTATTCCAAACGTTTCTAATCCAATTCTGCTATCAGCCCTCCACGATTGGCCAAAAACTTTTTTCGACCACCCCCACTTCACCTGCCTGTCACACGACGTCACAAAATCGCAAAAACTCACAGCGTCAAAGTCACGTGTACGCGATAAAGATGCATTATTATGCCAAACAAAACTGAATTTTCTTCGGAATAGTCACAGGCTGCCCCGTTCCGAAAGAAATAAAAGATGGCTGCTGCCGAACGCTCAGACGCTGGCTACTCGTACCTGCCGTAAAACATGGGTGTATTTGCGAATAATAAAACTTCTTGCGTGGCCGTGTAATGTTTTCGAGCCCTTTCATTACATTTACCACCTCATTCTGCCACCTATTCCTTGCTGAGGGTCAGTTTTAGCGTCATTCTTAAGCTTCCGTTGCATGCCGCCGTGATTTTCGACCGGCCACCACAAGCTAAGTAAGGGAAAGCCGACCAATCGCAGACGCCGGCACCACCCTCTTCATCCGGTTATCGATTTTCAGTGCACTGGCTCTGCCCCAGCGAATCCCTCTCCACTTGAGCGTTCTCCTCGCCTCTTATCAGCCAATTAGATACGACAAGCCGCTCAGTGTAGGCAATGTTATTCGTTTTTCAAGCAAACAAAAGTGACCTCCTATGGAAGAAGAGAGCGTTTGATTGGTATGTTCAGACAACCCTGCGGGTGACCGCCCGGTGCTTGCGTCGGTGGTTGCGCAAATTCGACGTCAGGAGATTGGAATAGGAACATATTGGAATAGTTTTACGTTATAGGGCCCTAGAACAGCTATATCTGTTCGGATATATTAACCCTGAAATCCGCCGTGGTGGCTCAACGACTGTGGCCTTCTGCGTCTGAGTACGAGGTCACGGGTGCTATACCCAGCGCCGTGGTGGCCGCATTTCAATGGGGGCGGATTAGCAAGAGCGCTCGTGTAAATATATTTAGGGTGCACTTCGCGGTATCAAAACGGTCGCATTTAATTCAATGACATCCGGTATATGGCGTCCCCCATAAAGGGCGCAGTTTGTCGGTATGTTAGACATCACGATTTTTTTTTCAGGACACATAATTACGCGCTTTTACTACAAGTACTGCGCGCTTGATGTTCATTAGTGGTTCGCTTCACGAATGCGCTGTGATGTCGCGTCCCCGAATGGCTGAGGCACCGTGACTGCCGTGCTGAAGGTGCTGCCATCACGGACGTACATCCAGCGCCAGATAAGAAACCGTCAGAGTATATACTCGGTGCTCCGAGGCAAGCACTGACCGAATTCGATGCCACCACTTAGACTCGGTGATCACGCAAGAAGAGACGCATCCGGCAATCACGAGGCCGGCGGCAGAAATTAAGCTGCCAAATATAGCTCTCTCTTATTATCTTTCTTTTTTTAAAATGTTGTTCGACACAAGCTTGCGTGCATCTAAGGCACCGTGTTGCCGCGTCCGAAACATGACGAGGTTAAACTGCACGGCAGATGCTCGCACTTGTAGTCTACTATCCGCTGGACTGTCGATTTACCATTTTGTTGGACTTCTGAAGAGACAAAAAATACTTGGCGTAGCCTCGCGCGCGGAATAGACCCGGTATGTGACTGTATAGGTATTCTAATGAGCTGGCTCTGCAATTTCTTCTGGGCGTGAGCAAGGTATCTTGTCGCTGGCGGAATCGTGCGGTTCTAAACCACACTGCCTTCTTGCTTTTATATTGGGCACCATGAGGCGTGTCAGCGGTCACAGTGGATGCCTAAATGTTTCCCTTAACTTTCTCCTTCCCTGCACTAGCCTGTGCCCCCCCCCCCCTTTCCAGCTTTTCTATTACAATATTCATGCGCCAAGCGCCGACCTTGGTGAAATGTGTAGCTCC
The DNA here is from genome assembly GCF_038994185.2 of Dermacentor albipictus. Classification (NCBI taxonomy): domain Eukaryota; kingdom Metazoa; phylum Arthropoda; class Arachnida; order Ixodida; family Ixodidae; genus Dermacentor; species Dermacentor albipictus. The sequence continues at coordinate 108,977,439 of NC_091823.1, forward strand.
GAAAAATAATTGTCGCCCAGTAACGAACTCGCCCGACAACGCAGCCGCCACACATTACAACGAGCACATTTAATACGTTACATCGTGATATATTGCGCCGTATATATATACTGCCAAAGGCCATACTGCACCTCAGTTTACATCCAAGGGTACAAGTAAACACAGACCCCGCATACCTGTGCAGTCAGAAACGATTCCCACCGTTTCGAACGCTTTGTAGAGTGTGTACGCAAGCTTTACCTGAGTGTGCGAGTTTCATCATCCCTTGTGCGAGCAATATAGGTGTGTGGGAAGCAAAGGAAATCTCGCACCGTATGATTATACGAGTTTGCCAATTTCTGGCTACGAAGCGCTGTTTTTCGTCCTTGCCCCGTAAATAATGGGAGGCTACAGCGGCCGAACCGCCCCCTTCTTCTTTACAACTTTTCCTGCCTCTTCCCGCACAACGGGGTAGAACTTCTTTGCCGTGTGCTGCCAACTCGGAATAATAAAAAAAGAAAAGAAGCCCACAATTTGTCTCGGTGAATGAATAAGAAATAAAAAAAAAAGCGAGAGAACGTTACAGAGGGGAGAAAGGAGCCGCCAACGTCTGCACTGATAGGACGCTGGAAACGAGCAATTTGCGTCTCTACGCCGTTGTTGTTCTCCGATGCACGCGCATGCATTCTTGCATACGCGAAGCCTCGCAGCGAGAGAATAATAATAATAATAATAATAATAATAATAATAATAATAATAATAATAATAATAATAATAATAATAATAATAATAATAATAATAATAAAAAACTCGCACGCGTCAAAACGCGCAGCGGGTAAGTCATCGAACCGCGTGCGTCAACTTAGTCGGAAAACACACTGCGAACACAGGTTGAAATGCAAACACACGCGACGGTGGGGAAAAAACAAAAACAACGAGCAAGAGCGTTAGACGTGGCATCAGAAGACAGGCATGCGATGCTTTCGAGGCAGGGTAGTATACGGACGCGGCATTATGCAGCGTGCAACGCACGAATGTTTCGCAACCAACGGAACATCACACGCTCACATCTGCGAGACGAATCAACTGACGTTAAAGGAGGTTGGTGGGGGAGGGGCAGTGCCTGGGAACGCGAGCTCAGTGGTTTGTACAGCAACAAACAAGCGATTGTTCGCCGTTTTCATCGTAAACTTGTTTTCGTTGCGTAAAAGTTACGCGATGCGTTGATATGCTAGAGGGCCGAAGCATCGAGACAGACACCGATTTCGACAGAACTGGTGGAATATAAAAATACGACATAAGGTGTTCTTTAGAAAACGAAGTTTCAAGTTTTTGGGGCCGACCGTGTGATCACGATAGCAAAATACGCCAGAAAACGTCAGAATATACAGTTGTAGAAAAAAAAGAAAAGAAGGAACGAGAGGGATAAATCATTTCATGCGAAAGCTAATTCAGCCATTCACAGACTCGATCGGTTACGATGTCGTCATACGTCAGCAGGCTGCCACTCCTAATGTTGACGACAAGTGGCTACACTTTTAGAAAGCGGACGTGCGAGCGGCACATGGCGGAAGCGGAAGCTGAGAGCGTTTCGTCGCTATAGGACGGGTTTCAACTGAATCGAACGCGGTATTCACACTTTTCTGGAATCGCGGGTTTCAAAAGGGCTTCTTCTCTTGTCGCACGTGGATTCGCCTATATGGATTGATGCGTGGTTGTCGGATGTGAAGAACACAGTTCTGACTCTGCTTTTTTTTTCTTTCTCGCGCGTCTTGCTATAACTCCCCGGGTGTTGGCGCCTGCGACACAGCTAACATCGTATTCCCGGAATTATGCACTCAGCTCGGTTACCTTGAAGGGTCCTGATAACCCACTCCTAAGGACCCATTTTTTTTTTCTTCTTCGGCGCAACGAAAAGCTCACCCTCGGGAGTGGTTACACCAGCAGCGGTTACTTCCAAAAGCGCTTGGATATCTTGTAAGCAGAATTTATCTATCTGAGAAGCCTCAAAAAAAAAAAGAAAGAAAGAGTCCTTCCTCCAGCAACGCCGAGAAGTGAGAGCGATGCCGATATCCCGGCTCGCAAATTGTGAAAGCCCGCTCATCGTTATGCTTTCACAGGAGTACAGTGCAACTGTGGTTAACCACCTGTGTTTAGACCTTTTCTACAGCTTTTGAAAATAAAAGGATGGTACAGTTGGGTTTTATAGAGGCGTTCTTTTTATATTTGTACCTATGATGGGTACCTATTACCTATTTGTATCTATGATGAGATACCTATTTGCATCTATGATGGGGACAGAGTCTAAGTGCGCCGAGGACTGATAGCTTCGTGTGCGCTGTGTTCTGGCCGCTTGGTTCGCGTTAACGCCAGATGTAGCACGAAGGTCAATTCGCTCGTTGCTGCTGCCATTTTTCCTCACAACAGCGTTTTGACAACAAATGTCTGCAATCTTCGAGTCAGCGGTGTTCATGTTTACCTATGCGCGCGTGATACCGTGCTTGCTAATTTAGTTAGTAAGGGAATGTTTGCAAGCTTATACTGCGGATAACTGTACTATCCTTACTTCGTATAGCTGTCTGATAACTTGCTATCGCAATCAACGCTCTGCCTTTCGGTCGAAACTGTGAGATTTTTTTTGATACATCATCGTTATTAATGTGCCTGTGTCCCACGAAATATGCGTGTTCGATGCAAACCGTAATAGAATGCGTGCTATCAGCCCCCCTCGTTCTTTTTGTCATGTCCACTAGATCTTTACAAATTTTGATGTTCACGGGTTGGCGGGCATGGGCTTGGTTTTCGGTTTTCTACATTCCGCAGCTGTACGTAGACGGCCGTTACCTTGGACGGATCACTGTGTCCTGTTTTGAGCTTACCCTCGTGTAATAGAAATTGACTGCCTTTCTTTTTTAGGGTGACCGAATTTTAGCAGAAGGACGCCCTAGCAATCAGTGCCCGTCAGACTTGGTCTTGGTTCATACCTTGGACGAAGTTCCCCAACTTGCTCACGCGTCAGAACAGAGTAATTATTAAACCACTATGATTGTTCTATGGGCACCCTTGATGCTTTACTGATCAGCTCATCAGATTAAAACATTGTGTGCCTCAGCAATTAGCGTCGCTTTACACGCTACCAGTAAACAAATTTTTCATGTTCTTCAACGCGTTACTTACAGAAGTCTTAGTTTCACACTGCGTACAGCGTTGTCCGCATTAGTAACATAGCAGCCTCAATTTAAAAGGAGTGCACTGGGTATATAATACACGCAGAATGCTAGCGTGGTTTCTTTTGCATTGAGGACATTGACGGACTCCCTCAAAAACTTGCCACCATTTCTGAAACAAATTTTTTCCAGTCCAAATTGTTCATTCTATAAATCGAATTATTAGAAGTGACGACGTTTGCCTTCTCGTGTTTTTCGCGTGCATCAATTTCGGGGCAGTGAACCGTTTCGTGCCTGCGTTAATGCAAGCGTTAACCTGGTTATTATCATTCCTGGTTCCTGGTTATTATCATTCCTCCCTACACAGAAACTTCATTTCTCAGCCTCATTACCTATCGAGCCGCATCGATCATCGCCATAAGGTCGGGCTTCAAACAGGCAACACTAACACTTTCAGTCAATCTTTTTTTCCCAGATCATCACGACAGTGGAACCACCTTCCCTGTGAAATTGTATCTATTGTCGACAACAAACTGTTTCGTAAGGCATTGGCTAACATTGTATGATTAGGAATTATTAACAACTATTTCATTTACTTGCCGTACTTACAAGCGACTAAGGGCGACACTGGTTAACATTGTACTAGCAGGAATTATCAAGACGCTACTTTGTTTACATCGTCTGTCGTACCTACAAATATTGGGCAAGATATTACATAGTACTGTATAATTAGTAATTACTAACACGCTGCATTGTTTATTTTCCGTACTTTATTGTTATACTTCCCGTTTTCCCACTCCCCTCTGTAATGCCTTCGGGCCTTGAGGGTACCATAAATAAATAAATAAGTAAAGTGCCATGTTGGCGCGTGGACGGCACGATGAGATGGTCATTCAGCCCTTGGCAGACACCTTCAAGACGTGCTCTTGAAGTAGTAATCACGCATCATGAGGTAACGGCGCGATTCTCGTGCTACACGTTTCGTAAGCGGACGCATTACACCTGAAGAGGGAACTGTCGCAGGTTGGGAAGCTAGCCGTTAAATACCAGAGCGAAGTATTTATCGTTGATCTCGCTATAAATCCTCCAAGATGTTTAGCGGTAGCCTACGAAGAGTTGGAACGAGTTCGTATACGAGCGAGTTCCTCGAGGAAAAGAAGTTGTCACACAACAGTAGCAGGCAGCGGCTGAAATTGCCTGATATTGTTTTTCGTTTCTTTCCTTTTCTTGACACCGAAGTCGCGTGAGAGCAAGGTCTCCCATGCGGTTTATTTATTTATTTATTTATTTATTTACTGGATACTGCCGGCCCTAGTCTTAGGCCTTGGGCAGGAGTTGACAGTGCGATATACCGATGAAGAAAACAAACTAAGCAGCAAAAATCATTACAATAATTCAATACATTGCGGCAGACATTTTCCCTGATCTATATTGATATTGATATCGATAACAAACAGTAAAAAAAAGTAGAAAAAGGGGAAAAGTATATATATATATATATATATATATATATATATATATATATATATATATATATATATGCGACTTCCATATATATATATGTGCGACTTCCATATATATATATATATATATATATATATATATATATATATATATATATATATATATATATATATATATATATATATATATATATGGAAGAAAAGTGATACACAGAGATAGGTGAACTCGTGCGAGTACAAAAAGAGGATATACTGTTACACATCTTCAATTCCGTACGAAAAATATCGCTTATTTCTAGCTCCAGATTTATTCATCAGTAACATTATTTCTGTTTAGGCTACTAGTACTGCAACGACACGTTATCAAGGATTATGAGAACGGAGCGAACGTACAAAAGAATGTATGTTTTCTTTGTCATCATCATCATCATCATCATCATCATCATCATCATCCTGGTTACGCTCACTGCAGGGCAAAGGCCTCTCCCATACTTCTCCAACTACCCCAGTCATGTACTAATTGTGACCATGTCGTCCCTGCAAACTTCCTAATCTCATCCACCCACCTAACTTCCTGCCACCCCCTGCTACGCTTCCTTTCCCTTGGAATCCAGTCCGTAACCCTTAATGACCATCGGTTATCTTCCCTCCTCATTACATGTCCTGCCCATGCCCATTTCTTTTTCTTCATTTCAACTAAGATGTCATTAACTCGCGTTTGTTCCCTCACCCAATCTGCTCTTTTCTTTTCCTTTAACGTTACACCCATCATTCTTCTTTCCATAGCTCGTTGCGTCGTCCTCAATTTAAGTACAACCCTTTTCGTAAGCCTCCAGGTTTCTGCCCCGTATAGATGAGTACTGGTAAAACACAGCTGTTGTACACTTTTCTCTTGAGGGATAATGGCAACCTGCAGTTCATGATCTGAGAATGCCTGCCAAGCGCTGCCCAGCCCATTCTTAATCTTCTGATTATTTCAGTCTCATGATCCGGGTCCGCGGTCACTACCTGTCCTAAGTAGATGTATTCCCTTACCACTTCCAGTGCCTCGCTACCTATCATAAAATGATGTTCTCTTCCGAGACTACTAAACATTATTTCAGTTTTCGTTGTAGCGCGGCGTAAATACCGAACAGACGCTGCAAATACTTTCCGAGTAACGTCCGCGCCAAAAGTGTGGAATGCGCGGTCGATCTCAACGAAAGTTAAATATATCCGTGAACTTCTGCATGGGTTTCCACCTTGCAATACGCAGCCCAATGCGACGAAACGACGTAGCTGCCAATAGCGCAGTGCTTCACGGTGTGGCAGTGCTTCGCGCCAGCTTTCGTGAAATGCAAGTGCCGCGCATACTTTTGGCTTAGATCGTAAACCCTTGGAATGGCACCCGCAATGGGGGTATTATTATATTTATCTACACACCCATGCAGAGTATACAGAGTGCAGCGTAGAAAAGGGAAAGGTAACGAAAAAATAGCCTATTGATGGATGGCACTCTTTGAAAGGAGTGGGAAAACTGCTTTGCTGCAGGCAACGGCGAGTGAGAAAGATGAGAAATTAAGATATTTCGATGGCAAGCTTACGTGTAGGCACCGCACTGCTGTATACCATGGTGGCAGCTCTCTGACAGAACACGCGGGCGAGCGATGATTAATGATGGTGTGAAGACAGATAACATCAACGGCAATTTAGAAAGAAAACTCCTGTTCGGCAACCTCGAGTCTATGCCTGGCCGCGCGGAAAATGAGCGTAATACCGCAAGAGAATTGCATGCGTGCCCAACAGCTATTCTCTCACGATTTCGCCGGGTAAGTGGCGTTTTTCCTCTGGACGTCTCGAGTCCTCACTCCGCACTAATATGGCATACGTTTTCCGGTTAATTTCCCCGCCAGCGCAGTTTGCCGAAAGCATCAGGGCTCATCAAGGAAGTGCGTTTGTTAAACATAGCGCGTACCGGCACCTCGCCGACTTCCCTGCTTTCGAGCAACCTCATCTTTGGCACTGCAGCGACGTCAACGATCCGGGGAGTGAGTATCGGCCAATTTTTTCCCGGAATCACAGCGTGCACAACGCACTGCACTTGCTGAATTTTTTCCCCCGTGTTTCATTTGACGAGTCTGGCATGTCAATGTCTATTGGTGTCTAGCCCTCTTGTAAGGCCCTAAAAATTATAAGGACGCTCGAGGCGTCTTCGCGCCGCTTCCATCGTGCTGTCACTGTATTGACGCACATGCGCGGCTTGCGCGTGGATGTTTAGAAGGTCTCAAAATGGGAGCAGTGTCGTTTGGCTGCAAAAACGGCAAAGTCAAGAGGATGAATCCGTTGCGGTCAGTCGGCTTTGCCAAAGCCAAGGCAGTCGTCTAGGCTTCCCGCTGTTGGCATTTGCATTGTCTCTCTCTCTCTCTAACACACACACACACACACACACACACACACACACACACACACACACACACACACACACACACACACACACACACACACACACACACACACACACACACACACACACACACACACACACACACATACACACACACACACACACGCACGCACACACACACACGCACGCACGCACGCACGCACACGCACACGCACACGCACACACACACACACACACACACACACACACACACACACACACACACACACACACACACACACACACACACACACACACTAGCGTGCCTGCTAATCAGCTGCGTGTAAACCACACCATGGTTCAATACACTGGTCTGAGCGGAACAGACAGGAAACGTCAAGCTGAATGGACCTAATCCTTTCGGTTTACGGTTTTTCGCTCGGTCTCATCTCTCGCACGCCCATCGAGGTGGGCGACGCCAGCGTTCAATAATACGCCTTCATCTCAAATATAAACCTCGCTGTTGCTTTCAGTGATTCGCCTTCGTGTAAAACTGCGAATTTTAATGCCAAGTATTTTTTGCCCCATTCTTGGCACTTTGCGGTAGGTAGGTAGGAGGAGGAGGAGGAAATAGAGAGAGAAGGCAAGGATGTTAACTATATAGTAATGCGTCTGGTTGACTGCGCTACTCTGGGGGGCGGGAAAGAGGGAACAGAAAGATGAGTTAGAGAGAGGTAGAGGACGGTGAGGAAAGCTGAGAGGAGCTCGCACACGCCCGCGGAGGCGGAGGGCTTGAGTAAGTCAAAGGCGTTCAGATAATCCAGTCGCCCTCAAGAAAGGCAAAAGTGCCCTGACAGCTTTGTGGGCCGTCGAGCGATGGGGACAGTCTTCGAGTAGCACCTGCAGGCACAACGGATGATCGTCTAGTCGTTGCAATGGGATAGATAATGCGTGTCATTCCGACTGAAATCGACCGACAGTGCTGCGCGCGACTTCTGCGGCGGCGAAGGGAACATGGAACATTTGTTGTTCCACTGTCATTGATATTGCGTTAGGTAGGTGGGAAGGAAAATTGCTAGTTACGTCCCTGGTCTCACCTAGCTTTCATGAAGAGAAGAATAATGCGTAACTGATGGTAAAATAAACATCTGGCGTCGAGCACAGCAGCAAGAATTGCGTTGAAGCAGCCCGCTGCTGCTCTAACTACCAGTCCACGATCGCTCGTAAATACTTTCCTCGTTCCAAAGGTAGCCAGTTCTTTGACACACTCGGCACGTGAGCAATGTGCCCCTTTCTCGTCTTGTTTCCCTGAGACAGCTCGTGCTTTGAGGCGCCGTGTTAGATGCCACAACCACCGGGACCGGCCCACTTTGCCCGTAATTTCCATTACATAGAAATTAGTAATTACATTAGTGATCAGCAATGCAATTAGTAATTAGCTATTTAGTAATTTACATTACCTAGAAAGTGTGCGAAGTTGTACCAAGTTCATGATCGTACATGTTACTCGTGCTTCAACATTTCTTCGCTGGAGTACAAATGCCATTGTCGTTTTGACATACACCACATGAAACGGTCATAGATAAGTATGATCCTATAACACGTAGTTGGTGACGGTGTCAAAATCCGCGTTTCTCTCGTTTAGGATTGCCCACTATCCATGTAGAACCCAACAGTCGTCATGTCGTGAGCTCAAGTCGAACGGCCGGTTAGAAATCATGCATTTGCTGCCACAGGATCATCGTTGACGTGGTCGTCGTCCTTCTGCTGTCGTCACAAACACGTACGATTGCACCCCACACAGAGCACTAATAAATTGACACAAACATATTGGTCCACCTTTTAGTGGTTTGCGGAACCGCAAACAATGCTGGATAGCCAGCTACCTACAAAATGTTGCGCATAACCTTGATTCGCACAGCACGTGCGATCTCTGCATTTTCTTATACTTCTTTAAGTTTAATTATCTTTTTAATTATAGTTTTTTCTCTATTCTGCTTGTATTTTCAATTGCTTATACCTAAATGTTTTAATAACCAGCAGCATATTATTTTTAAATTTACCAGCTCTGGCATGCGTAGCCAGCTGCTACGCATGCCTTTAAAACCCTGCAATCTGTCTCTATATACCCGTAGTCCCTCCCACTTCGCCGTACCTTTCTCTCAATGGAACGTCACCTGATAATACATGCTCCCGAACATATTAAAGCACGGCAGGCATTCGTTTTCAAATAACCAGCGTGAATTCGAAATTCTAGAGTGGAACCTTCATGTCGACTTGCCCTTCCTGCCTTCTTCGGGACCACTTGCACGGCCCTGAGAAAACAGTTATGGCGGTGGTGATAGTCGCTGTGCCGTTTGCATCGGCCCACAGTGGTGTCGCACTCGCGGTGTACCAATGCCCCTGTAGGTACGTCGAAGTATAGACGCTAACGCTGAGGCCGTAAATGGTGACAAGGCAGTCAGAAAGGGGAAAAAAAGAAAACCAAAATATGAGGCAATCCCTGATGATGGACACCGAGTAGAAGATCGAACACTCTAAAGCACGGCATTTTAGTTGCAGAGTAACGATGTCATTTGCCATAATGTGCGAAGGTGTGGGCTTTCCTTTAGAGGCAATGAGTTTTTGGCATATCTCTTGCGGCGGAGGGATCTGTCGCGGGCAGCAGGCGAGCGCGCTATTTGCATGATATTGCCGGCACGCATACGAGAGAAAGAAAAGCAAGGTTGGAAAGTTATTGAACCGCAACCTGGTTAACCACCCTGCCTTTCCCTTATGCCTTCTCTCTCTCTCTCTCTCTCTCTCTCTCTCGTGAATAAGTTAGCAGGTTGGTCGAAGTGCAACAGCTCCATGGACCGGCATCATACCATCATAGTGGCTCCGAGGGGTAGAATTCTTCATATTGATTGCTTTTCCGTCAACTACAAGGTGGCTGCTTCTAATCGATGTATAATTATAACAATTCTTTCACCCAAAGTGAATTCTCAGAAAGATGAAAGCAGATCCCAGAGAGGTTTGCTGAATGCTATGACTCGCCACGTTTTACAAACACTACGGAGGCCTCCAGTTAAGACCATGGTTTGTGCGATTTGATTCACAGTTGGTGGAAACATACGCGACCGGGATGAAGAAAGAACACAGAAAGGGGTGCTTGTGTTCCCCTGCATATGTCCTGGCGCCGCGCTTCGTTTCCTTCACGAAGGTCTGGACAAAATTAAGTATTTCCAGCGTTGCGAATTCGCGGATTCCCTCTCGCCAAGCGCAGGTGAGCAAAGGCCTAGCAGACAGCCCTGTAAGTGGTGCTACACCTGAGGTAGTGTGTGGTAGCCAGCCTACGCATTGTAGGGGTGCTGCTCTTCCTTACACATAGGGCTGACACGCACAATTAACTAATTTAATTTAATTCGTGGTTTTTACGTGCCAATATCACGATCTGATTATGAGACACGCTGATATAGGGTGGCTCCGGAATAATGTTCACCACCTGGAGTCCTTTAACATGCACACAATAAACCGCACACGAGCTTTTTTTTGTTTTCTTAATTTTTTTTTACGTTCCGCATTCATTCGAAAGCCGCCGCCGTGGCCGGGATCGAGCCAGGGATCTCGACCTCTGCAGCGCAACGTCATAACCACTGGACTGATGACTGGACTGGTGACATGCACATAATCCATTCTTCGCTTCCCTCTTCTTTTATTATGGCTCCAGACTCCTCCCCCTTTTGACTTTTCTGACAAGATTTTGCCTTCGAGGTCTAGTGCAATGCTATAAGGTCTTGATGAGTGTTGACAAGGACAACTAAAGAGGCACATTTTCTGAAGTAAATGTGTACGCAAAATTAAATCGCGTAAACGACAAGGAATAGCGCTGACATCCAACTTTACTCAGGGAGAGCCAAAGTGAGCATCTTTATTGGGTGCGCATACCAGTTGAGCGCACGGAGCAGCATAGATCGCAAGTTAATCCCAGAAAGAATGCAAGGGATACAAAAGGCCAACAACGCCCATAATGATGTTTATGAGATGCAAGGATAGGGGACAAAATGTTCTGAAAGCTTCAAGCGGCCAAATTAAAGGCCTTTTTGCTCTGAAGCGTCGCCACAGGAATGAACGCCTGTGAAGCGGACTTTCTAGTGAATATCAGGAGCTGTGAGCGCACCACGTTCTCTGGCATATCGATGCCAGACACGTTAAAGTAACGCTTGCGCCAGGGCTTAGCTTCGGTGCCAGCTTAGAGTGTGACCAAGAGATAGAGAGGGAGAGAGGTGAGAGACACGGGAAGGAGAGAAACTTGATGTCGGCTAGGCTCTGCCCTTTATGCGGTACCCTACACGCGGGGAGGAGTATGGGAGAGGCAAGGAGAGACAGAGAGAGAGAGAGGGGAAAAGCGCTGACATCGATCACGTGCATTCGTCAAGGCACAGCGTGTTCCCAGCCGTGAGCTCATGCTGATCAAAAGAAGCTTCTTAGAGGTGGACAGAACAAGAGAACAGGAAAGCCAAGTGGATTAAGTAGGTAACTGTTGTCTATGGACTTAGCAGCTCCATATATCAGGCTGGTTTCAAGGAAAAAGACGACTAATTTATTGCCATTGCCATTGCCATTGAATATTCATTGCCAGTGGCGTAGCCAGAAATATTGTTTTAAGGGGAAGGGGGGAGGGGGGAAGGGGCTCACGTTGTAGCTCGGACTCCTCCTTATAGCATTTGTCGAGGGACCAAATACATTAATAATAACTGCATTGCTATCGCCAAAGATGCTGCAAACGAATTCTTGAACGCTACGCACTGTCAAGACATGTAAAACATGTTCTCTTTTCTTAAAAGAATGTATTCGTATGTCCCGAAAATTGCACCAGAAACAACTGATGTTCCATGCTTCCATGTTTGTTGTCTGTTTAATGAGTAAAGAAAATATCACACGAACTTTAGAACTGTATCAGTTCTAGACCAGCAGTGCATGCCGCTGATATGAAAAACGTAAATGCCATGGAATGAACAAGTTGAGGACAAATATTTCAATGAAACTTTGTCATTCAAGAAACTTGTTTACATTTTTGTACATATGCAACGGCCAGAGAAAACTTCAATGACGCTGTCCTTCGTTCCAATGCTTTGCTCAGGAGCAGCTGTGGCCGTTCTTGTTTAGTAAGTGCACCGAAATTTTAGTCGCAACGAAGAGCACATATAAAGACCAGGAGTTCTGCAAAAAATACATTAAAAATGCGAAGATACACTGGAATATACAAATGCGAAGATACAGCTTGAAAAGGACAAAGAAGTGTCACTGGAAACAATGTTCACTACGTGTATACACAAAACGTCGCAACAAGATATTTAAATGTACGTATAAGTCAACAGCAAGTCTACGTATCTAAGCAAAATTCACTGCATATAATGCGCCAAACAAGGTAAGTAAACATGTTGCGCAATCACAGATTCACAGATCACAGAATCCTAAGGCCCGTCCCCCCTCCCTCGACTCCCTCGATGCATCGAGCGCGACGGAAGGTAGCGCGATTCCTCCCCGCTTTTCTCCCTTGCGCACACATGACTGAGCCACCATCGAAGGCTCTCCCTCTCCACCCCCTCCCCGCTTTCACTCGCTCATATAGCATGCGACGCGCGGAGGCGATGTAATCGCCCTTGGACTTAATACGGAACATGACGGCGACGGCAGGAATGCGCCTGGAGTGTCCATATACTTGCTATCGAAAAAATATAATAAGATACTGAAGCATCCCGTGACTCATTGCTTTCCGCAAGAGAAGTAACAAAATCAAACTTTCACCATGCGACAATTCGCTACGCCGCAGCTGTGTCGTTTTTCTTTCTTTTGTATATAGGCGGGGCCACCGAAATAAAAAAAAAACGCGAAGGAAAGCATGTTGGCACACAATATAATGCCTACTTTTGGCACCTAATGGGGCTACCGAAGGAATATCGAAGAAAACGTGAAACGCTTGGTCCACAGAGAACCATATGGATACTGCTCGGTATACTACACCGGCGATACAGAGGACTTTCCGGAGAGGTTGCAATAACATCGAAGTGAAGGTGATGCCTTCAAGCGAACGCCTTAGAATCCGTCGAGTCCCCACAGTGATGGCGGCGAGCGACCATTGTTTCTTTTTCTCGTCTGCAAGCCAGAAGGCGTCCAAAACTCTACCAGGCCAAAATTCACTCGGCCAGAGAAAACGAACGCGCACTGAAGTGCGCCGCACAGTGGTCGGGGCAGCACGAGAAAAAGACAGGCGTTCTGGCCAGCTTTGGCAGCCCGCAGGTAGCGAGAACAAGAAAATTGAAGAGCCACAATGTGTCCTCACGAGTAAAAGTGAAAGTAGAAAAAATAAATAGGAACGTAGTTACGTTTGCTGGTTTTAATGTGTTGACATGGATGCTTTGGCGCAGGTGAAAAAAATTTTGATATGCTCTTCTGTGACATGACGGCACAAATGAAGCCCCCCAACGCTTCGTCTCGTCGGACCTCGCTGCGTGTTTTGTCAACCTGTCTGATAGTGGCTTGTCTCGTGGCATGTTCCGATATACGTTTATAACATGAAACGCACAAAGTTCCTAAACTGGAAATCGAAAGCACGACTTTAGAAATGTCAATGCACCTTTCGCATCAAAAGTTTGAGAATTTATACCCACAAAGTTTCGGAACTGAAACGCATGCGCTCCGACGTGTCGCGGCCTACGCGAGATGCCGCGACGAGCCCGCTCACCATCGAGACGCCTTTGAAGCTTTGTGCTAGGATGGGGCTCCTTGCGTTATGTGACTCCCGGTGCATGGACGTTGCCACGAAATCCAGCCCGAGCTCGCAATGTTTGGACAGAAATGTCTTTTCAAGCGCGAAAAGGGCATTCTAGACAAAATCCAGAATAATTTCCGGTGCTGGGGGTTGTTTTGGTCGGCGGTGCATAACAGTACGAAAAAGTTGGGGGGAGGGGGGGGGGCGAGTGGCTGAAGCCCATAGCCCCACCCCCCTTGGCTACACCCCTGTACGTTGCTTATTTCAGGGTCCGATTGAGAGCAAGTGCCCGTAACAAATATTAATACATAAAGAACATAAACGATACCTCTGAAACCTCGACACGAATTGTTTGAAGCGGGAGGCTATAGTGCCTAAATGCAACGCCAGGCAACTTGTTCGGAACTCAAATGCCGACTCATTTCCTACAGCACAGCCTACATACAACTGAGTAAAAAGGCAACACGAGCCGTCCCTGTTGAATTATAGTTAAGATCTCGCGCTGTCTGTTTCTAGCCTTGTGCGGTCTTCACTGTAGGAAATGCTAGGTCCTGCATTACCAACAAGCCCGTCTTCACCATTTAGAAGACTCCTCAAACGATGCAGCGGCGCGTCACACGTTCGTCCACCTCAAACCCATTAACAGAGGTGCTTCCGCATTTTCATCTATAATACGTACATCCAGAACGCTAAAGTGGTAGACGAAGGCGACTATAATCAGACCGGCTTATCAAGAGCATGCCGCTGTCTCTTGACCACCGCAACGTAGAAAGAAAATTGCTTATAGTCAAACAAGGATTTCGGTCGTGGGCGCCCCGCCCTGTATAGCGAAGGTCAAAAAAGAAAAAGAAATGGTTGCGTAAGTGGGCGTTCATGCGGCAGCAACGTCAACGTAGAGAATGATGAACTGAAGCCGCCCACAGCTTGATGGCTTCTTAATACCTTACGTTTGCTTCTTTTAGAATGAAAAAGAAACCATTAACCGTTTCCTCCCTCACTCGCCGCTCTCTCACTTTCTCGCGTTTTTTATGAATGTTCCTAATTTATTCTGGTTTGTAGCCGCGCATTTTGGGCGAAGCCGCATGGCTATTTGCACATGCACAGCACAAGTTCACTGGAGTGTTCAGCATGCAGTCTGCACTGCTAGGCGCGCCGACTTTTGGTGCGATTTTTTTTTTGTCGAGTGTTCTCTAATCAAATTTTAATTTGTACTGTTTTCAGTAGCACCTGTATTCCTTTTACAGATATCTTCATTTTTTACTAGTAACTTCATTCCTTATCTGTGGCCTAACCCGTGGGTATTTATACGGACGGCTCCAACCAATTCCAACAGCTCTACCGGAGCAGTGGTTGTTTCATAGGGCGCCATCTCATTACAATGTAAGTACTCTCACAATACCACGTAGACGACAGCAGGACTCTTCAAAGTGCACTCAATTACGTGCTCCAGCCGCCACCAAATCGTTGGGCCATTTTTTGTGATTCGAAAGTAGCCCTACAAATTCTTAACTTTGCCCTACGCCATGGGTTACACGAGTAGATAGCGTACGAAATAAGGCGCGCCCATCACCACGCGCTCCAGAAAGGATGCCACATTGTATTTTAAAGGTTGCCGAGCCACTGCATAATTGTCGGCAGCGACAGAGCAGATAAAGCTGTCGCGTTCGGCTCATCAAAAACATCAGAGGGATCCGTTACTACTCAAGAACGGATGCTGCGCGGCCACTTCAATCACTCGCTCGCCACGTCACACTTCTACGCTGGAGTTCACCAGGTTTCACCAACTCACGCTTGCACTCTCTCGACCCCATAATGAGGATGATGATGATTTATTGGCATATCCATTGAAAGGGGGGCGGTGACAAATAATCACATAGCCTGCTTGAGTCGCTCAGGTATGCTACACATGCTGTTCGTTATAGCATTCTTGTGCACCTCTCTCTGATCTTTTTTCTCTTCCTCAAAACTTCTCTGTCTACCTTGTACCGCTAATTATGCCTGTAACGGATCCGGTCGGATCAATCTCTTCTCTGCGTTTTTCCCACCAATATTCTGAACGTCTCTTGCGTATCTCGACTGCAGACCGGTTGATGCTTCCTTCAACATTAAATCCAAGCGCTTCTAGATGGTGTACGTTACCTATACGGGCCTCGCTGGGTGAATCCCTTCGCATTCCATTAGGATGAGCTAAGTGGTCTCCGGATTTTCGCTGCAGCGTACGCATGCCTCATCTAGGTGCGAATACTTGCTCCGGTATGTTTTCGTCTTAAGGCAACCAGCTCGAGCCTCAACTAGCAAGGAACTTCCCTTTGTGTTATTGTGACTTTTCCCTTCTAATTTCATTCTTCACATTCTTGTAAATCTCCATGGTCCTTTTTGGTTCCATTCTTTGCATCGAATTCACTGTCACTGATTCTCTCACTTTCTTTCTGATGACTCCTGGTTGTATATTTACACTTTCAAATGCCCTGTATTTGGCTGCCAACTTTCTTGACCCCTTCCTCCATTCTGTGTCCACGCTTTTCAGGTACAGATACTTACGCACTTTAGCCAACCATTTATTTTATGCCATCTCTAAAACTAATTTCGATCCCTATCCAAAACTAATTTTGTTCTGTGCTTCTCTTACTTTAAACGAGGCCCAACCCATGTCACCCTGCACTGCCCCATTAGTGGTTATGCCATGGGCTCCCAAAGCCAACCGGCCTACTGATTTTTGGTTAACTTACAGTCCCGACAAGATACCCAATTTTAAGCACAGAATGGCATTTGCGAACGTTAGCCCTGGCACCATCACTCCTTTCCAGATTTCATGCACCACCTCATATTTATTGTGGCCAGAAAGTTCTCCAGGGGCCCTATAACTTAAAACTATTCTAATATGTTTTTATTCCAATCTCCTGACGTCAAATTTGCGTAACCGCCGACGCAAGCATCGGCGGCGACCCGCAGGGTTGTCTGAACAGACCAATCAAACGCTCTCCTCGTTTATAGGAAGTCAATTTTGTTTGCTTGAAAAACGAATAACATTGCCTGCACTGAGCAGATTGTCTTATCTAATTGTCTGACAAGAGGCGAGGAGCACGCTCAAGTGGAGAAGGATTCAATGGGGCCGAGACAGTGCACTGAAAATCAATAACCGGTTGAAGAGGGTGGTGCCGGCGTCTGCGATTGGTCCACTTTCCCTTACGCAGCTTGCGGTTGTTGGTCAACAATCGCGGCGGCATGCAACGGAAGCTCAATAATGACGCTAAAACGGATCCTCAGCAAAGAAGAATTGGCAGAACGAGGTCGTAAACGTGAAGAAAGTGATCGAAAACGTTACACGGCCACGCAAAAAGTTTTATTATACGCAAATAAAGCCATGCTCTCCGGCACGTGCGAGTGGCCAGTGCCTGAGCGATCGGCGGCAGCCATCTTTTATTCCTTTCGGAACGGGGCAGCCTGCGGCTATGCAGAAGAAAATTCAGTTTTGTTCGGCATATTAATGCATCTTTAACGCGTACACGTCACTTTGACGCGTGAGTTTTTGCGGCTTTGTGACGCCGCTTGACAGGCAGGTTAAGTGGGTGCAGCCCGAAAATTTTGACCAATAGCCGAGGACTAATGGCAAAAAAGGCGTCGAATCAGAAATAGCTATTTTTCTTTTGTTCGGTCAAATCGTGCATAATCAGTGTGTACACGTCATATCAGATGGGGAACTATCACAGTTTTCATAACGTCGCGTGACAAACAGGTGAAGTGGGGGTGGCCCAAAAAGTTTTTGACCAATCGTGGAGGGCTGATTGCAGAATGGAAATAGAAAAGTTTGGAATAGCTTTACATTATATCATTATAGGTTTCATTATTGCTGAATTAGGTTTGCTTTTTATTTTCAGATTATCTTCGTGGCCGCATGAGTAAGTCTCCGCTGGTTTTGCTGGCTTGCGAAACTCGCACGAACTGCAAGTAGCAGAGAATTCAACTTCCATGTGATGTCGCGGGATGCCTGAATGGTCTACGCCACTTGACCAAAAAGCAGCTGCAGTGGCGAATCCACCGTGCTAGCGGCGAAAAAGGTGTCGAATCAGAATTTATCATTGTTTTTTCCGTTCTAATCTTGCATAATCAGTGCGCACATATCATAATATGGGGCGTTTTCGTGGTTTACGTGAACATCGCGTAACAGGCAGGCGCTGTAGCGGGTGGCTCGAAAATTTTTTCTCCTGTCTTGAAGGGCTGATTGCCGAATTGGAATAGAAAAGTTTGAAATAGCTTTACGTTATAGCGCCCAAGGTATGTTTTTTTTTGTAATATTTGGTCGAAATAAGGGACATCCTACATCGGTGACGTGTAGGTGAAGTGTTAGGTTGCGCACTGCTTTTCCAGTAGATTATCAATGCGAACAGTCGGTAGAGTGTGAGTATGTCTTTTATTAACGCCGCCGATTACCTCTATTTAACATCAAGATTACTTTTCAGGTTCAGCGACTTATAACGCACTTTTGTGAACTCAGCTATTCGAGCATGATTAAACGCCGCTTAGGCATGCCACAGATTATGCTCTGTCTCAGCATAACGCCCAATATGTAATTGCAGCTGCGTATAAACTGTGCGTTTATCTTCTCTTGTATGTTAAGAATCGTCAAACGCTATTATTAATTTATTTTGATATCTATATTTTTCTTCTTGTTTTGCCCAACATAAGTGACGCCTTTGTGATAGCGGACTCTTAAGTACCCAAACTTTTAGGCTGCTGAACTTATTAAAGAACAACACAATTTGTTCGCTTACTCTTCTTGTTTATTCCTATAATTATCAAATTTGTGCGTCTAGATTATTGCTCCTAGCAACGGTGTGTGCTACTACTGTGCTACTACTGTGCTAAAACGTGTGAAAAAAAGAAAAACCGATCATGAACTTTTTAATGTTAGCTATTTAATGACCTACCGAATCATTGGTCAAGAATCCAAATCACGTGCAACGGCCAAGAATCCAACTTTCGCGCCATGCCGAAACGAAGCGACGTGATTGACCTCCAGCGATCGGCGGAGCAACCAGCCTGGTCGTTCTCCGAAACGAGTTTTTCGTAATGCTTCAGAGATGGCGCAGCACGCAAAAGATTGGCGCAACAGGCCGGAGATTTTGACCGCGTTTGGGCGCATTTTTCTTACGGGCTGGCCGCGGCATGGTCTCATCTCGGTGCCAGAAATGACCTCTTGACGTTCGCGGATGGTTGGTTCTGCATAAAATCGCTGTGATCACCAAAAGGTGGAATTTGGCGTTTTTATTTCTTGCGTCTAATAATAATAATAATAATAATAATAATAATAATAATAATAATAATAATAATAATAATAATAATAATAATAATAATAATAATAATAATAATATATCCGCATACTAGTGGCGCTTCTCAAACGAAACGCCAACTTTTCCTTTTGTGATGATTTATATAGAAGAAAGGATGACGGCACTTTTATGCAACTATTAACACTGCATGGCAATATACTTGCATCCAGATTGTAACAACTCATCGTCACGTAATAATACCACTGCTCGATTGTTTTCAATACTCGACAGTACCTTAAAATTATTGTTGGCGAACAAAATCAAGAAGGGGGCTGACAGATGGAATAGCACACTGTGGTATAAAGATTGTAAACAGGGATAAGGTGCCTCAGAAACGCTTGCCAATGTTTCGATAGGAGGACCTGTCTTCGTCAAAGGCAGCCTCGTCATCCTCGGCATGTTAGTTTTAAAGGGTTAGTGCAGGAAGGTCACGTGCAGTTGTAATAAAATATGCTTACGGCTCCTTATTACGAACGGTGAGAATTACCGTTATGAAAGGGACTGACAAATGACCACAATGTGTTGTGAGACGTTGATGGAAATGAAATGAACATGACGTAGAGCGATATAATCCTGAAAGCTGTTCGCGAATAAAGTAGGAATTATAATTTTAACTTCGCAAAGAAAGTCTCAAAAACGAGTAAGCGGCGAGGCCTGCCGGTGAAATCTTGGTACTTCGAATGTATTCTATGAGATTACTGTACGCAAGTCGACTGTTATTAAGTACAGTATAATTATTGCTTGAAATTGCAGTTGGCATATTATTAGGCACTTGCGCTTTATACTGTTTTTTTGGAAATCGAAAGCGCGCGCTTAGCTACGTACGGCAACAAGCTAAACTGTGTATCACGTGTGAAAACGTCGTTTCGTTTTCGATCCGATTGGTTTCGTTTTGATTGGCTAAATACCAAAGCAGTTGGACAGAAAACAACGAGAACACGCAGCTATTATCGCAGAAATACTTTGTAACTCTTCGGTAAACATGAATCGCAGGAACGTCGACTTAACTGATAAACAAAATAATGCTTTCTCAGAGCTGCGGCCGCACCTGTCGTCTGCCTCCCACCAATGCCGGCGTATAATTGCCATCGCACTCACCAATCACAGTTTTCAGCGCGCTTCTAATGCACGCCTACATCTCCACGGCGAATCGAAAAATTCTGATAAAAAATGTTCCACGGCGCTTTGTGCGTTACCAATTCATGATTAGACAGTCTGACCGGTAAGGAGGAGGAGGAGGAGACAAAGGAGAGGAAAAACAGGGAGGTTAGCCAGTGTAAGTACCGGCTGGCTACCCTGTGCTGGGGAAAGGGGTAAAGGGAATGAAAGGAGAAAGGAGAAGAAGAGGGAAAAAAAGAAAATTCGCACAGTAACGCGAAACTACGCTGTACAACGTTCAAAGGCGGTCGCACAATTCGCACGTCCTTAAAAACTTCAACAAAGCCCTTAAGGCCTTGAGTGCCGAAGCCCGTCTGGACCAATGTCCTAGAGCTTTTTCCTCTGTAAAGGGGCGATTGTCCAGTTTTGCGAGGGCGGTCACGAGCACTGTTCTTCGCACTGCGTAACGGGGACAGTCACAAAGGAGGTGTTCAATCGTCTCCTCGCAGCCGCAGGTGTCACAAGTAGGGCTGTCGGCCATTCCAATGCGGAATGAATATGAGTTCGTGAATGCCACGCCGAGCCACAGGCGGCACAGAAGTGTTGCTTCCGCTCGTGGCAACCCTGGTGGTAGGCGGAGTTGCAGACGTGGATCCAATTTGTGGAGACGTGTGTTCGTGAATTCACTGGTGTTCCACAGATTCTGTGTAAGCTCGCGGGCGAGGGAGCGAAGACTTGTGGCTGCATCTGTCCTTGACAGCGGTATGGGTATAATCTGGGCGCCAGCATGAGTCGACCGGGCAGCGTCATCCGCACTGTCATTTCCTGAAATTCCACAGTGACCCGGTATCCACTGGTAGATGATGTTGTGTCCCTTGTTGATTGCGTGATGGTGGAGTAGTCGGATGTCTGCTACTAGTTGCTCATTTGGTCCATGGTTGAAAGGGGACATCAGACACTGAAGAGCTGCCTTTGAGTCACATAAGATGGACCATGAATGTGATGATTTCTGAACAATAAACTCCAGAGCAGCACGGATAGCTGCGAGTTCTGCAGCTGTCGATGATGTAATGTGAGATGTCTTGAACTTGAGGGTGACGCACTCTGTGGGAATCACCACTGCTCCAGCTGAACTATTATAGGATACAGAACCGTCTGTGTAAACGTGGATGCGTCCTCTGTGCTGTTCATGTAGCACTGAAAGCGCGGTTTGTTTGATGGCGAAAGTTGACATCTCTGTTTTCCTTTTGATACCAGGAATAACAAGAAGAGCCTGGAGTGGATGGAGGCACCACAGCGGTTGAGATGGTCGTGCTGCAGGCGTGAAGTTTGGCGGTAAAGTTCCATGGTTGGCGGCAATAATCTTGCTAAACGCTGAACGAGGTCGAGCGGCAGGAAGGGAGGCGAGATGATGCGATGGAAGTCGGGCGAAGTGCCTGATATGCGTCCTTCAAGTGTCGACATGAAGATACGTGTTGATGGGGTGGCCATGCGCGATGGCTATTGTTGCTGCCGTGGACGCACATCTGGGAAGACTAAGGCAAATTCGCAGTGCTTGAGCTTGTACAGATTGGAGGGCACGGAGGTCTGACCGGTAAACTTTTCAATTATCCTAATAGCGTCCCGGGCGACGCACACACACAGGCACACAGGCACACACACACACATAGGCACAAACACACAAACACACACACACAGGCACACACACACACACACACGCACGCACGCACGGACACACGCACACACGGACACAAATAATTATAAAGAATACCCGCAATGACTAAAGTGATCAGAAACTCTCACTCCTGCTATAGCCCTATAGTGGGCTGCAGCATACGTCGATAAATAAATAAATAAATAAATAAATAAATAAATAAATAAATAAATAAATAAATAAATAAATAAATAAATAAATAAATAAATAAATGTATTGGTATGCTGATGAACAGATCACCCTGCCTCTTAGGCATGGCCGTGGCTTTGACGCTGTCTGCTGAGCATAGACAGCGAAATCTGTTCTTGCTCGCATCAGCAACACTCAAGTTGGGGTGAAATGCATTTCTAGTTGGCTCTAGTTTCCTTGCTTGTTCAATAGCGCAATATAGGTTTAACGTTAGCCAGGGGCGTCTAACTACGATGTACATACAGCGTCCAAGCACTGAAAACTTTTTACCGTTTGTATGTTCGTTATCGCGTAGACTCATCAGAGCACAGATCACTATCAGTGTATCACGTATCTTCTTTCTTTTCATATGTAAATTTTCATAGCTTTCAGGAAGGATATGGTGCATTCAAAAAGGAAAAGAATGCAAGCGTATACTTTGTAATATTTAGTCTTGTACAGTTGCGTGGCATTTGTCTAAGATCAAAAGCAGGATTTCATTCACACCTTGCGTGATTTAAACGTATACGAAACATGTGGTCGTGCTCTTTTCGCCCTGCAATTAATGCGTAATTACGTTTATCTCATACGCTACTCGTTCACTTATTTATCTAAATAACGCCTGCACTGCTGCGCACAGAAACATTTATTCTTGAGCAGGAACTGTCACTGTAAATAAACGTTATTACGTTACGATGATGATGACAGAAACATTAACAACCTCCTTACCTTCCAGCGGGTACAAAAATGCCGATTTACGAGGCAGATAGGCTCATACATTGCGGTGCGTCGGCAGTGCATCTCGTTTTTCTTCGCTGCTAGCGCAGAAAGAGCGACGTTAAGCGGATTTAGTGTAAAGGACCTATGCGAAATTTGTTTTGAGCCATGCTAAACGCGCATGCGCGCGCCCGCTGTCCGAGCGCGATCATCTCCATAATCTGGTCACGTTTCGAGTACGCTGTTGCACACCTGACTCCACCGCGGTCATATGACCGCGGTGGAGTCAGGTATGCCCGTAGATGGTCAGGTATTACCCGTAGATGAGGCGATATCGCCTCATCCACGGGTAATATGTGCGTGATAGCTTGCAAAAACAATTCCAAAAGCAGACACGCGAAACGGTGGCTCGTCGTATACCAAGCGGGCACTCCGGCAACGACACGCTGGGCGCGAAGATATGCGTCCCAATACGCAGCCGTGACACAATTCGACGCGGAAAATTTCCAGCCATCCATTTTCGCCTGTGGGCTGCGGCGGACAGCTGTAGTGGACACTCAACGCGTGGACCAGGGACGAGAAAAGAAAGAAAAGCTTACACGCAGAATGTAAAAGGCAGGAACGAAGAGAAGAAAGAAGGAGGAGCGCCAAGGAGCATCGCTTGTAGGCACGTACTGCGTACCGGACGCGAGACTCTTGAGAACGCCTTCTGAATACACTCCTACGCACGCGAAGGGCGACACTCCCGGCGCCAGGTCTGATTAACAAACACGTCCGAAGAGGCCAGTTCGTCGGAGCAAAATGGAATTTACCAAAAAAAAAATTTTCGCTGAGACACGCGTCCACTTCTCAAGAGCAAAGCACGACTACAAGGCTGTAGATATGGGCGCCACCTCCGCGTGGTTGGTCAGGGTTCTGCGGTTGGTCAGAGTTCTGCGACGCGTTTGGCTAGACCGTTCTTTCGTTCGTCTATTAGGCGTACTTTCTGACTTGTGCTTCCATACATAGTTCTGTCCCGTCGACTAAGTCAAAGCGTCAGTTTCCCAAGGCCCTTTTACTTGCGTCACGGGAGGTTAAAACGACGACCTGGAGCCGTTCACAACGTTTCCTCCATTTCAAGCAGTCATGCCTGTCGATGCCGTACATAGGCAGGCACAGTTAACTCTCGTGAGTCAAGGCATTGTTAAGAAAGTGAAAGGTCCCTGTCGCGTATGAGTGATACGAGTGCTACGTGTGTAAAACCCGTCTAATAATGTGGTAGAGCCTCGCAATCGGTGCAGTGATGAATTAGTACACGTGTTGTTCGTAATCATCTATCAAGACACAAATGATTACATAAACCAATCTCGTTAACTGCCCTTTCGTAGTTCCTATTTCAGAAACGAAGCTCTATAGGCGAACCTAAATAACTATAGTAGACAGGGTGGATAAAGGATACCAAGAGAGAGATCTTGCCTTTCGAGAGGTATGCCTGCAAGGCTCATCGGAGGGATTCGTTATGCGTACACGTCATACCGAGCAGCGCAGCGTCGTACCTTTCTTGCGCACCTAAAACGAATGCGTTTTTTTTTACTTCACTGCACATGTTGTGAGGCATTTCACATCATCAACTTACGCTTCCTGAAGATTGGTATAGGAAGAACCTTGGTTACCCACGAAATAATGCGCCAGAAACCATTGTTACGTCTACAGACGTCCACACTCTTGCCTACAGCGCTCGAACAGTGCGCTGTGAGGCAAAAAAATAAAACAGAGGAATATTCCTGGTTTGCTGCTTGGTTCTAGAGGCTACGCAATTGTGAGTAGCGGTAAGTCACCTGGACAGGTAAGTCCCGTAGTTATCTGCGTGATGTCCTTGAATGTAATCGCTGCTTTGCGTTCATACATTATTTTATTTGCAGCTAAGTGCACGAGTGCACTATACTGGCAAGGGTTTTTTGACTACGTGCATTGTAATACGAGTGAAGAGAGTGAAGAAAGCGGGGAGAGGGATGCGTTCCCATTTTTGGGGGAGGAAGTAATGGTTGGTCAAGTGATTATACGCCATGACCTATTAGCTCTGCGCCCGTTACTAATTGTGAAGCGCCGCAGACATGAAACCAACGTGCGGTCCACGAGTCGATCGTATATAGGCGCCTGAGAATCCCGCGCGTGACACTGCACAGCGTACGGACGCTCTGGATGGCATTTGTCACGCGATGCGTGTTGCTACAAGACGTACTGGAGCTACATGGGCGCACGGCAATTGCAAATCAACGAACGACGTTGGCAACAGAGCGTAAACTTGCCGTCGTGGTTCAGTGGCTCTTGCTTCTGAGCACAAAGACGCGGGTTATGGTCCCCATAGCTCCCATAGCATACCAGTTTTTTATTGTTATTATTATTATTATTATTATTATTATTATTATTATTATTATTATTATTATTATTATTATTATTATTATTATTATTATTATTATTATTATTATTATTATTTTGAAATAGTGTATATACACTTGACCGGAAAAGGAAAGCGAGGAGCACGTTGGCAGCTAGCTGCCACCTGAAGGGGCACAACGCCTGCCTATACTCTTCAGAGAGGAAGGGACAGAAACACAGAAATGTAAGAAGATACAGAGGAGGCGAGAAAAGATGAAAGAAAGTGCAAGATGGCAAATGTCAAAGAACAAAGTAGAACACACAGTACAGGTCACGCACAGTAGGGCCGGTCACTGCAGGTCACGCTACCGCAGAATCAAACAAAAACCATAGCTTGTATAAAAACCCCTTTCGACTTTTTTCTAGTTGATACTCACCTAGCGTTTTCTTCATTTCATGTGGGAAGCTCGTTAAAAAAAATAAAGCAAGTTGCTCAACTCGATTTTAGCTGACTGAAATTATATCAGTGTTGTAGGGTTGCTCATGTATCTGAAGTCTGTTTCCTTGTTGTCTCTCCCCGCTTTTGATACAAGCGAGGCTCTAGAGTGTTTCTGTATGCCACCAGTGTGTCCGCCTCTTCTGGCATGGCATCTAGAAGTCGTCTTGTATGTACATACGCTTAGCCTTAGACTCCGTTTCAGGAGCCGTAGGGAGCGCGGTACGCTGCCTATCAGTGCGCACCCTCGCTACGAGCGCGCCAAGCTGAATCAAGAAGCCCTTCTGCGATGGTGATATTGCAGCTGCGATTGGAATGGAAGGAGAGCCGAGGGCCTTACGCCGAGGAACAGACTTCGCGCATTTGTATGGGTGGAGAGAGAGAGAGAGAGAGAGAGCTCGGTCGAAAGTGCCCGTATACGTTTGGCGGTATCGCCGGCCTTCTTCTTCGCGTACGTAGATACGTGTGCGCACACGCGATCCGTGCGGCTGAGTGAGGCTGGAGAGACCAACGACGACACCCACCAGCCTCGGATAGCGAATGGCATATCGGCGCGGCCTGCCCTCGGCCCTGTTCCCACGTTTCCGCGCGGTGTCGTCGGCTGTGTCAGCGGCTGGAGCTCGACAGGGGGAGCGACCATGGGAGCACGTGTTATATCGGTCTTATTATTCTTCGTCGCACTCCTGTATCGAGATTGTCCATCGCAGCGGTGGTTCGGCGGTTATCGTGAGGTCGCGGGTTCGTTTCTTGGCAGTCGCAACCGCACTTCCAATTGGGGGCGTGCGGCAGTGAGGAAAGCGACCTCTCCATTAAGATATATCAAGGCGTATTAGGAAACAGCAACCGGGGAAAGAAAATTAAACTGGGTCCTTGCAGATACGACGTCCCTCGTATGCCGTGCGTACCTTCGGTACGTTATATATTGCCTGTTTATGAATCCCGCATTTCAATTTCTTTCTAAAATTTTCCTTGCATCATTGGGGCACTATTTCATTTGAATCGTTGTTTCGATTGGCAAGAGAATTGCGTGAAATAAGATGGCAGCAGATTCTGGCTGTATGAAACTTTTGACCAAACGCTTGATGCGCGAGAAACTTTCATGTATACGATTTCAGAAGAGAGGTGATATATACATACACATTTACAATGACACAACCTGCAATGAAAACCGCTTATCGGGGTGAACTGCTTTTAATGATGAATACTGCTTCGTTTTGTAACAGTCGCTTGTACACTGCGCCACAAATGTAGGTGTGAAGTACAAGCCCGAACGATCCCCTCACACCTTAAAGTAAGTGTGGCGAACGTAAAACCCGGTTCTCTTCATGCCATATCTCTGCGCCTGACAGGGTCTTCGAAAGCGGGTGGCGTTACCACGAAGATGACATTGACACCAAGGCCTGAATCACTAAGGCTCCCGTTAAAAATATTTTAGGAACGGCGATCCCAAAGAACACGATCCTTGCATGTTGTTACAAAAACTTCCCTCCTATTTTCGATTGAGATGTAGCTGAG
The DNA here is from genome assembly GCF_038994185.2 of Dermacentor albipictus. Classification (NCBI taxonomy): domain Eukaryota; kingdom Metazoa; phylum Arthropoda; class Arachnida; order Ixodida; family Ixodidae; genus Dermacentor; species Dermacentor albipictus. Next base: position 109,004,560 of record NC_091823.1, read on the forward strand.
CAGGCGAGGTGACATAGACGAAAAGATATAGACAGCTGCTGTAAAAATTAGCCTGCTCTATTTCATGCCATTCGGCCTTGCTGTATCGCCTGGACAAATAGGAGACTGGGCTCGTTCGACAACAGTTCATGACGCGAAGACTTCGTGATGTCGTGATTGTACGGGCGGTCAGTGACGAGCTCTCAGTAATGAGCGGCGAGTGAATAACACGCAGCGAAGATTATAACATTCCATCCGCAATGCATAGCACATTTCCCTGCGAATGCCTTGTAGCGCAAATGCAACGACAGTGATAAGAGTCACTCATCGCAATCACTTCTTTGTACGTGAGGAAAGAAAATCGAATAACTTTGACAAAACGAAAAGACTTGACATGTGCAAATAAAGCCCCGAAGCCTTAGTGTCGTGTTGATTGAGACGCGCATATAAGTTCTCACTACAGAAAAGAAAAAGAAAATGATAGCTCGAGCAGGGGACATGTGTCTGACACATTTTGTAAATGTGCCAAGCGACATATGACCATTCCAATGTTGTAGAAGCGTATTCTTCAAAAACGTATTTCTTTCGGATAGTTGGTCGTTCATGTCAATTAAAGAAGAACGGCCCAAAACAAGGGGGATATTACTAAATAACTTTAATAAACTACTGTTTGTGAGGCACTGAAAGAGCGGCTGTCAGTTTGTGTTGCTCTCCGTGCAAGACCTGTGTGCGCCGCTCTTTTCAAGCGCTCTCCTTCTTCGTCTTACACTGAATCGGTTTTTGTCGAGTTACACACAGAATGCGCGGTGAGCTTCTGCATGTATCTGTATCTGTTATGTATCTTCTGTATACGCTCTGGCCACGCTGTGAAGACTTCATGATGTTAACTATTTCACTTCGCGGTATCTTGAGATAAATACCGACAATGCGCGCCCTCACAAAGCGCACAAAACACAGGCGCAGCATCACATATGCGGATATGTTTGTGGTAGCATCAAGGGGACCGTATTATTGGCTTTGTACATACGTTGCGTTTGCGCGCAGACGACAACACGAAACTACTGCTTAGCATGCTCAACATGGCGGCCACAGCGCGTTCTGCATCATATAGGACTTGCTGGGATTCGAACGCACGAAGAGTACAAGATCCGTACGCATTCGCGGAATTCACGAGGCGAAGTATAGTCTTCAAACAGGCAAATCGTTTTCTGGAACGCGAGTGAATGAACACGTGATCGCGTAGCGTCGTCCCACGCAGATGCAAGATTAATGCGTCTGCTTAACAGGCAAAAAAGAAAGCAGGCAGCTGATTGCGAAGAAAGAAAGCAAGGATAAAGCTCGCAGAAAAATACGCTCGTATCTCTAAAATGTGTTCACTGCGCTCGTTACAGCACTTTCTTGCATGGTGTTAGTACAAACAGCAACAGTTCTTGAGCAATCCAGAAACAGTGCGCTCTTAAGCATCGGCGCCAGGAAATTAGCAAAGTGTATGCGCTATTGTGCGCTGATTTTAGCTGCGAAGAGGAGATGTGGCAGAAGCGTTCGAGAAAGGAACGGATCGGCGATCGTAGGAAAAACTTACCTTGTGCGATTGCTGGAAGAAAGAATCAAGTTAATACACATAGCCCTATGCCTGCATATACACAACAGCAGCAGTTCAAGCTACCAACTACTTTAAACATCATGCTTTCTGGGGTTTTTTTTTGTTTACTCTTGCTTTTTTTTTCTCCTCCCTTTTTTTTTCTTTCCTTTATTGCCATGAATAATTTGCAACAGTTAGTGGTTTCAAATATATTAAAATTTAAAACAAAGCCCCACTGACCATGTAACGCGATATCTACGAATAACTGTCAGCGTGCAATTGCAAGTCGTACAGTGAGCGAATAACACGCGAAAATTATTTTAAATCGGGCATTTTGCTATGAACGCAAAGCCCAAACACAAATTATTCTTCATCTTCTTCATAATGATAATGCTGAGTAATTCCAAACACAGTGTTCTTAATTTCATGAAGAAGGAATTTTTTTTTTTTTGAGAGACAAGAAATAGCGACAAAAATGAAGACCGAAGCAAGGTGGCGTATCGTGCCAACAAAGTGTCGTTAACGCAGCACTGAAACGAAACGCCGTGGGGCATTCGATGGACGCGAGAACCTTCGGCACACTTGGCAGCGATGTGCCACGCGCAATAAGTGGATACGATAGAGACCTCGCATCACTGACGCTAATTGCTCTTAATTCCATCTAATGAAAGGGGCGCGCAGTATAACGACCGTTATTTGTCCTGGCCACTCGCACCAAGGACATGCTGACGATATTCCGTTTAAATAATTCAGCTCGAAAGGTATACAAAAAAGCTGTCGATACGTTTCACTTCGAGCACCATAATCACCATGCCCATGAAACGGATTACTCGAAACACCTGCAGATCATTTTTCACAGCAGTCACGTACACAACTTTTTTTTCTCGCTGCGTGCTGGCGAATTGCCCGACGATTTGAAAAAAACGCTCTTCTTTCCTCGCATTCCCCGCTTCTGTTTATTCGAGCACTGAACGAGCTTTTCGGGGGCATTACACTTATTTTCCTTGCGTTAAATCCGCGCCAATTTATCGGGCTGGCAAAGAGCACAGGTCGCTGTTGCCCCGCCGACAAACACTCTATGAGAACTTGAGCATAGAACGCAAGGCAACGCATGCATTCTTGGAACGACCGACGTAAGCGTAATTTATAAACGAGACAAGACGTTCGCCTTAAGATGGAGGCTTGAAGTGCACCAGCAGTGGCCAAATCGCGGACACCTAACTATACGTTTCGACAAGTATAGACTTGCCTTCGGCAGCGTAACACCTCAGAAAAAAAAAAGAGAAAGCACTGAAAGCAGTTGCAGGGTCTCGCACTATCAAAACGCGGTTATCACATGCACGTAGAACCCCAAAATTTAATTCTTATTCTTTCTTTTTTTCTCACTTTGCTTTCGGGGGGGGGGGGGAGGTCAGGTTGGCCCGCATTTGTTGTTGGAACGATAAAATTTGTGCGAAAAAAAAAAGACGGAGACAAAGCAGCAGATAAAAACACCACGCAAGTGCCGCTTGTCTGTAGCTCTATCTTGTGTTAGCTAGGCCTCTATACGCGTCGTCTTTTTTTTTCGTACTGCTTTCATTGTTCCGACCATAAATATAGACCTTCCTGCCCTCACAAAGACCCAAGCCTTCTTCCTAAACATTGGTCCCTGGCTGAGGATTCCGTTTTTTGGCCACTGTTGATCACTTCATGTGCCATTTCTCGTATCTCACGTCGAAGGTGAGACAGAAAAAGACTGCAGCGCAATGTGCTTTACGTTAAAACTTAAATGGTATGTTTTCGAGTTGGTGTTCTCTGGAGTCGACGTACTCACCTTGGGGCCGGCTGTCGGCGGCCGGCGCACGTGACTTGCCCCCCTCAGGAATGGCTGGTTCCTATGGTGCGCCCTCTGCCAGCTAGAAACACCTTCCCTCGGGATACACCTGCCTATAGAGAAAGGACACAAGACCAAAAAGGGCATAAGCGATGGCAATGAATGAATGAATGAATGAATGAATGAATGAATGAATGAATGAATGAATGAATGAATGAATGAATGAATGAATGAATGAATAAATGGTTTATTCATGCAATGCTCACACATATACGGATATATGAGTATATATACAGGAGGTCCCACAGCCCGAGTTTGTAAGGGGACCTCCTGTTACTGATTACAGAAACTTGGTGCAAGATTCAAATATAAGACCGACGGTGTTCAATCGTCAGAGGTCTGACGACCGAACACCGTAAGTCTTATCAGCGTACCTTGCACTGTGCTTTCCTAATCACCCCTCTTTCTCTCTGAACGGCTCAGCTAACGTTAGCTGGAACAAACGGTATTGCCGAAGCAAGGGAAGTCTTAGAGTGACCATTGCAGATATGAAATGACCGTGAGTTCAGCAATACGGTGTGTCGCTGCATCACTTGACTACTAATCGCATTACCTTCGACACTCATCGTGAGACGGGTTCTGTCGTAGTTCTTTATGCGCCTGGTTTATGGACGCGTTGACAGTTTGCCGTGGAATACTGAATCGCGTGCCTGCATGATAACCCACGGGTTCGTACGAGGCGTCGCGAAATCCTGTATATGTCTGAAAACTACTCGACTCGAAAGCTGCGCAACCTAAGCTAACAATCTGTGGTGTTGGGCTGCTGAGCACGAGGTCGCGCGATCGAATCCCGGCCACGGCGGCCGCATTTCGATGGGGGCGAAATATGAAAACACCCGTCTACTTATATTTAGGTGCACGTTAAAGAACCCCAGGGAGTCAAAATTTCCGGAGTCTTCCACTACGGCGTGCCTCATAATCAGAAAGTGGTTTTGGCACGTAAAACCCCATAATTTTTTTAAGCTAACAAATCCTCAAGTTCTGGCAGTTATCGGCGTGGGCAAACTAGATAGATAGATAGATAGATAGATAGATAGATAGATAGATAGATAGATAGATAGATAGATAGATAGATAGATAGATAGATAGATAGATAGATAGATAGATAGATAGATAGATAGATAGATAGATAGATAGATAGATAGATAGATAGATAGATAGATAGATAGATAGATAGATAGATAGATAGATAGATAGATAGATAGATAGATAGATAGATAGATAGATAGATAGATAGATAGATAGATAGATAGATAGATAGATAGATAGATAGATAGATAGATAGATAGATAGATAGATAGATAGATAGATAGATAGATAGATAGATAGATAGATAGATAGATAGATAGATAGATAGATAGATAGATAGATAGATAGATAGATAGATAGATAGATAGATAGATAGATAGATAGATAGATTTACACTCTGCTGCTTCTTTATTTATCACCGAGTTGTCGAATGCTATTTCGTGCACTCTGGTGCAGACCAGAACGGGCGTCCCATCAGCCATTACGGCTTTTATGGATATCGGAACGTCGATATCGTAGTAGTGCAGCTGGTTCGAGCGTCAATTTCTAGAATTAACTACCCAGGTGCGATACCAGCTGGGATGATTTGTTTTCTTCTAATATTTATGTTTATTTAATCGTTGTAGGGTTCACGTTATGATTTCATATTCTTGCAGACCGGGCAATTTTTAACAGTTTTGGCGTTGAGCACAGCATAAAATGCATATTTTGTTTTGTTTTTTAGTACGTTGTAGTCCGTCAAAATGTCGCTACTTCGAAGGTTGACGGGGACTCTAATCACTCCAGAGTTCTTAGCAACTTCGTCAAAACAACACATTGTGCCGCTGTGCACCCAGTGAAGCATTTGAAAGCAGCAGAGCTGACTATAAGCCTTGTCACTACATGAATGTGAAAGCACGTGTTAAAGCAATAATGGGAAAGCACAGTTGTTACGAACGTGTATATAGCAACCAACTGCTCAATAACGGCGGAAGGTTCTCTTCACGGCATAGTAACTCGCTTTGGGCGAAGCGCACTCACAGAAGATTCCACAAGACAGCAAGTTTCACTGAAAGCTCGCTGATGAATAAAAAAGTTTTCATTGGGCTCTATGCAAACTTTCAATTCTCGATACGTGGATCAGCGTTCTAGGAGTTGCACATTATAAGTTAATCCATTACTAGTTAATTAGTTCATCCTCGATCCTAAAGCTTCTCCGTTTGATTCTAGCACAGTGCAAAGAACTGCTGCAAATTACACTCACCGATTCAGGCTAAATATAGCCCGTTCGTTCTAAGAAATGCACGCAAGCATGCACGCATGCACACGTACACACGTGCAAGCACAATTTCACAGGGCAGCTTTGAGGCGCGACAACGATGACAGTGTTACAGTTTGCAAGCAGAAAGACCGAGCTGTACAAGAATAAGCGCACTACGTAACGAAGAATTCAACACGCAACTGTTGCCTCTCCACCCTGCTAATTGGCGAGAAATAGAAGACAAAAGAAAGCGCGACCCATTCACCACCTACGTCACCAGCATGCACGCGGCACGCAACAATTGATCCCAAGAGACATTGCGCAGCAAGTCTCTAATGAAATACAACACAATCATACACTGAAACCACGATTTCTTACTTCAAACACAACAAAGTGGTCGCACTGCCACCAATGCACATTGATGCGAGTAAAGAATGACTTATGCGCTCTTATTTAATACTCGCGACCACAACGTGGCGCAGTAAGCTATTCGTGGACTATAATCGAAGTGCAAAGGTCGCCCGAGTCACCGTTTATATCGCAGCCCCCCTGTGGAACCTCCTGCATGCACGCAGTGCTCAATTTCTCCCTTCTTTTGCTATTTTTGTTCCTCTTTTCCTTTATCCAGTGCACCGGGCATCAAACTACAAGCTTATCGGTTTAACCTCCCAGTATTTCGTATCCTTTCCCTCTCTCTCTCTCTTATGCAAGCAATCAAAGGGCAAGCAATAACAGTGCACTTTGCAAATCGACGAGAAGAAAGCGGCATCCTCTGACTACAGCCCGCGCGCGAAAGGTCCACACCAACACGCGAGGACCACGCAACGAATTCTCCCGCGTAGATGTTGAGCTGCAGCGAGGCCCACCGCGTGAGGCCTAGCGACGCACTCACGATTGCAGGCAGGGCACCGAGTCCTCGGCGTTGCCGGCCGTGCCCCTGCGAGCGTCGGTCAGCCGGCCCGGGCGTAGACTGAGACACACCGGCCAGGCCCTTGCTGCCCCGAACCGCGGCCGCACTGGAGCTGGTGGGCGCGGTCGGCACCGCCGGGACACGCGCCCCGGGGCTGGGCCCTGGCCTTTAACGCGATGTCCTCCCCCCCAACCCCTGCGCCTCGCTCGTCACCGGCGCGGCGGCCGTGGCGTGCTCGGAGGCCCGGGCCACGTACGAAGTATATAATGCCACCAGTACGATCCCGCGCGTGCTTGCGCGGGTCCCCTCGGCGTCACCCCAGCAATGTCGCGGCCTGCGACCCTGACGTGCGCTTGTAAATGTCAGCTTGTTTGGGGCTGGACTTGAAAGTTCTTAATTGCCAAAAAGAAATGCGAACGTTAACAGAGAAGAAAGGGGTGCTGGAAAGAAAGGTGACGTGGTTAGACGAAAAAAAGAAAAAAGCCTGACTTCTTTCTTTCTTTGTGTGCGTGTGTGGGCGTGTACGTGTGTGTGCGTCTGTTTCTTTTTTAAAATGTATTTCGAAACGAAAAGCGCACTGTGTAGGATTGTTGAAAGTAAAATTAATTACCGTTGTTAACGTCCCCAAACTACACTGTGGAGTACTCCGAATTAACTTCTGAATACGTTAATACACATATCTGAATAGAGATAAATCGAAGCGCGTGAGCCTTTGTTGCATTTCGCCTTCGTGGAAATTCTGTCCCCCTGGGCTGAGAACTCAACCCACAACCTCGGGCTCCGCAGCGGAACGCCTCAACAACCAGGCCACCGCGGCGGGTTTGTATATGGTTGTTACTGCTAACGTGACTACGCGTGTCATCAAAAACCGGAATGATATATCTACATGATGGCTCGAATTCTATATGACGAAGTGGTCAAAGGGCGGAAAGGTGGGGCTAATTACAACTCACAGTGGGCAAACCGCGTGTGAAGCTTCGTGAAGGGGTAAGTGTCTCTAACTTTGGGCCGTGGCCGGACCCAGTCTTCGAAGGACCTCACCCTCACTATTATTTCTGTTTCTTTTTTTCCTTTCGGTGACACTGCCGATTGCTGTATGTTCTCGGAAGGCTTCCTTATTTGGCGAGTGCTTTGAAGTACAGCCTTCTTTCTGCCACATGTCGAATCGTTCCTCTAACTTCTTATATGCTTCCGGGGTACGATCTTCGCCTATTTTCCGCTAAACGCTCGGCTGCTTCTCTTTTCTTCGCGGGCATTCCGGGAATCGCGGATACGGGTACCCTACGCTGCTCACTGCTTGGCCTGCAAGGGTGTTCCGCGCGTGATTTCGTGGGACGCCTTCGATCGGCGTCAATAGCACACCTGATTCGTGTTGTTTCTTCACCTAACAAACCCTATTTACTCGCGAACGTATACGTGGATCAGAAGGCTCAACTTGAAATACATTACATACGAATCATCACATCCAAAAGAAGGTATACTTTGCGGCACTACAGGGTAGGACAATGGAAATGACGTATGTGCCAGGCAGAGAAGCGAGAATGACTGCGGGCTCAGGCCGCAGGGGAAAGAAGTGAGGCTGGAGTGGCAGCGGCCAAGTTTATTGTCCGCTCCATATACCAACCGGTGGCCCATCTTCCTTTTTCTTTTCTTTTGCTTGTGTCATTAATGCAACGTTTGAAACGACGCGTGCTCGTCAAAACTCACAGAACTGCCTTTCAACGCAGTCGTCGAGGAGCTCACCCCAGCATGCGAGAAGGCGATGCCGTGCTAAATCACAAAGTTAAACTACGTAGCACACGCATGCGCTCGCTTCCTCACTCTTGAGGACTGGGCGATAAAGCGCCGGCGAGTTTATTCTTGCAACAATGAGCGCGCACACAGACGACGGCGCTTGCAAAATTCAAGCCTGTGATATCTGCGTCTCCTGAGCGCGCTCGTTCATAATTCGCCATGTCTGTCAGAAAGAGCGAGTGCGAGAACGATCAAACAAGAAGAAGAAAGGAGGCAAGGATGAGAGAGGGAAAGGGGCAGTCCGCGTCGGGCCGACGCGACCCGAGATTGCAGTCGCCGATCACCTGCCCGAGGTGACGTCACGCGTCGCCCCCCTTGACAGCGACGTCACTGCCGACGGCACGCTAAGGAGAAAGGGCAGCGGCGACCCGGAAGGTGGCCCCGTTGCTATTTATAGCCATCACTCTCGAACGACGGCCGACTTTCGCGGTGCTAGAGCGAGTCCCCAATCTTTCCACGCGCGCACACGGGCGATGAGAGTCCACGATGGACACTTTTAGCAGGGCGTATACGGCACTGTTTCCCAATCTAAGGGTCTCGATCCCGCAGGGAGGGCAGGGCGGTGGTTGGCATCACATTCGGCTGGGTGTCACAAAGCGCACCGGCAGCCCGAATAAATCCACTGGGTGGACATACCCACCTAGTGGACATGTCCATTTCGTCTTCTGCAGGAATTCTGACTGTGTGGGCTGGGGTACGCGTCAGAAGGAGGCAGGCGTCCCCAGCCAATCAGCAGTTCAGCAGTAATAGGAAACATTGGTTGCGCCTTCTAGAAAATCACATGTAAGAAGACAGGACAGGCGCCTGTCCTGTCTTCTTACATGTGATTGTCTAGAAAGCGCAACCAATGTTTCCTATTACAATGAACCAACTTGCCCAACAACGCATCCTGCTAAAGTTCAGCAGTAGGTGAAATGGACATGTCCACTAGGTGGACACTTGCAAAATAACCCCCCACCCCACGCTCTGCTATCCTGGGTGAATGGCTGTATCCGATCAATTGTGCGTCTCGACACGTCTAGGCTAATCATACCTTACTTTGTTTCGCAGGAAAAACTCACTTGGCTTCCTGTTTGTAGCGGTTTTCTTTTTCTTTCTTTGTTTTGCACCCATGTGACTTGCACAGTGAGTGACGAAAATTCGGCGTATTTATTTTTAGTATTATTTTCTCAGTATCCCTATTTAAGATAGTGCGACGTGTAGGGATGAACTTTTTCTGTTTCCACTGCCATAGTCAACCGTTTGTCGTTGTTTTATTTAGTCTGCGTTATTTGACATTTACTTCTTTCTGCAATGTTCTTCTTCCTCACTTTCATCTTAATGTTGCTATCTCCTCTTTCCTGACACGCAAGCGAGTCTTGCGTTCCTTTTGGCAGGTGTTGCGAGGCTCCTGTTTTCGTACTTTTCCATTTTATTTGTTACACATGCTGCAAGCCATTATATTCTTTTCATATCTTTCAAATCACGTAATGATGCTACAGCTCTACGAGGTCGCCCACGTTCACTAGTGTTTTGTTTCTATCGTCCAGTAAGGTACCACATTGGCTTTCATTTCATCCATATCATTTAGCTCTTGTGTAACAACCCCTGCTTATCGCTACTCCGACGACCCTCGTTTACCAGCGGACGTGTCTGCACCAAAGTCTCCCATCATGCATACAAGGTCCTCGCAGTATATTTGCCCTCGTTGCAACAAACACCCGTCATTAGAGGCCGATTAGAGCGCTGCATCGGAGTCTGTGAACAAACAAAATCTGTCGCGCAAGGATTGTTATCTCACATGGGCGCCCTATCCATCCATTCGCCCGTCAGACGGGCTCGCTCCCCTTCAGCACTCATGTTCCTATCATCATTTCGCCACCAATCTTGCGCGTCAAAGACGTCTTTGGTCAGGTCTGCCGGGATCTGCATTTTAAGTACTGGAACCACCGCGGGAATAAAAAATAAGAAAGAGACAAATGTTCTCCCATTTTCTCCGATTACATTGTTAATAAACTTTGTTGATTGTGCAGCGTCTGGACCAATATTTACAACCACAATTACGTGTCCGGGACCACACCACAACTTGAATCACCGAAGGCTGAAATCAAAATAAAGATTCCCGTTTCCGAGCGGGGATCAGCACATTTCGCTATCGCTAAATGCTACTACTACTTCCGTGATTTTCCTTCTGTCAAATGCGCCCCGCGTAATTCGCATTTAGCGGGACGAGGTAATTGCGACTGCGGAGAGTGTCGTCGACGTTTTTTTTTTTGTTTTCTTTTGTTTTCCTCGGGCACGTTGTTTTCGGGTCACGCGTATGCCGCTCCAGCGAGTAAACGCAATGATCGGACATGAACGTAAGCGCCGATTCCTGACGCAGGCGATCGTTCTTCGTTCTCAAGCGGGACATTCTCGCCCGCTAAGTGTTTTCCGCGTTCTTTCTCGCCAGCCTCACTATGCATCGAGGGGAAATGTGTCGTGTGCTCAAAGGGTAGAGGGGCACGGGGGAATGAAGTTTTGAAGACGCTTTCACTTTCGCTGTTAGTAAACGGCATCATCTTTTCTCGTTGTATGTTTCATCGTTATTAGCGTGCGCCTGCTGCTTCTTCAAAGAGATTGCGGGCATCCGGGAGAGCGCGACTTTGATCGACAGCTTTGACGTCTCCAACAAATGCATCCCTTCGAGCGGAGCGGTGAAAACTTCGCAGCAGTGCTCCCCCACCCCGCCACACCAACACTTCCGTTGGTTCCACCGACCGACTTGCTCGCCACAGGAGTTGGCCAGCGGCCACCCTCCGCTAAATGATCGCGCTCGCAACGCTGTAATTGAAAGGCCACTGACGCGGCGCATCTCTCCGCGCTGTAGGTCCCTCTCTACGGCACGTCAGTTCCCAGAGGCGGCTAAGGTTCTTTCTTTCTTTCTTTCTTTCTTTCTTTCTTTCTTTCTTTCTTTCTTTCTTTCTTTCTTTCTTTCTTTCCTTCTTTCTTTCTTTCTTTCCTTCTTTCTTTCTTTCTTTCTTTCTTTCTTTCTTTCTTTCTCTTGCTGATAGTGACGCACACAAAGCTGGAGCGACGGCTGTCGTATTACACAAACAAACGCCCTCTTTGTAGAAGCGCGCTCAAGTACTACTTGCTTCTTTTTCTTTTTGGAATTGCCGGAAGCATTTAAGCCATATAGAGTTCGTGACCTCCTGCAGGGCTCCCGGAGGGGGAGTCGGAGGCCCTACACGATGACATGAAGACAGGCAGGGAGCGCGTGCTGACAAAGCTGAAACGCACTGCGGTATCGCTCCTCTTTTAAGCCGCATAAAAGAGCATCGTGTATACGATGGCGGACAAGGGAAACTTGAAGAAGAGTTTCTTCAATCCGTGGTGTCCCAGATGCAAGAAGGTGTCGCAAACACGTGTCCAATCTGTAGGGTACGCGAGCTTGAGAATTTGACCGAGTTCCAAAACTCCAGCGTGAGCTCGCGCCCTTGTGAATAGAACCTGATAGCTGCTTCGGTTCTCGAAAGTGGTATACACAGTGGGCACCGCTGTGGTGCAGATTCGGTAGCTCCATCGCCGCAGTCGTCACCTAGATGATGCATGGCTCGGTATTCAGCTGCTAATAGATGCCGTGTCATGTCGTCTTTCCTGCGCGCGCTGATGTAACAGTCAGCTTTCAGACACTGCTTGTTCACTAGGTCTCAGGACAAGTGTCCACAACAGACACCGGAGAGCTTGCCTTGCTGTCATAGAACACGGACCATAGCTTGTGACAGTTCTTGAATAATGAATTCCAGAGAAGCACGGAGGTCTGCAGTTGTCTGTGACGTCGAATGAGATGTATTGAATCTTCACTGGAGAGACCATTGCACTTTCTGAGCTTATATGCAGTGAAAACCAAGCTATCCAGGCCTGCAAACGTACTGTATGATAAAAATGGACTATGTGTGATGAGTTAGCACTTTGGTGGTGCTTCATGCGGGGTATATTCGGTTCCGTGACTAAGCCAAGTATGTCTACTACCTCTAGGTAATGAGAAGCCAACAAACAAAGACACCAAGGAAAACATAGGGGAAATTACTTGTACCTACTTATTGAATTAAAGAAATAATAAATTAATGGCAATGAAAGCGGAGGAAAAAATAACTTGCCGCAGGTGGGGAACGATCCCACGTGTTCGCATTACGCGTACGATGCTCCGCACGCGTAAACGTAAGCACGCGTAAGCACGTGCAAGCGATGCATGCAGAGCACCGCACGCGTAATGCGAAGAAGTGGGATCGTTCCCCACTTGCGGCAAGTTATTCTTTATCCACTTTCATTGCCATTAATTTATCATTTCTTTAATTCAATAAGTAGGTACAAGTAATTACCCCTACATTTTCCTTGGTGTATTTGTTTGTTGGCTTCTCATGATATGATTAATAAAAATCGGGCCCTAAGTTAACCCTTTTCTTCTCACTAACTCCAGGTGTAACTCTAGATATTTTCGGGTCCAGTCTGCCGCCATTCGTACACCTCTACCGCGCCGTTATCACCCTGCGGTTTCATCGTGCGTGTGGACCGAAAATTTATAGTCGCCGTACGCTTTGCTTGTTTGTGCGATGAGAAGCAGCGGCGGCCATTTCAGAGCAAGAGTTTCTGTTCACTCCAGTACGCTGTGTTTTTCTCACATCTTGCTTCAGAAACGAACAAACTGTTGGAAAGAAAATGTCAACCCATCCCACTATCGCGAACAACACGTGCGGAGAGGAGGAGGTGTTGCCCGTGATCCTTAAAGCGCACGTAGTGGCGATGAACGTGTCCCAGCATTTGACAATTATGACCGCAGCTTGGGTAACACACGCCCAGCGTTCGGTCGCACACGTCTGTGCGCCCGCCTGTAGGCGCCCTTCTTTAACTAGTGCTACAGCCAACGCACAACAAAGAATAATTTCCTTTATTTCAAAGCATCATTGCGTTTGTATACTAGTAAAAACCTTTTTAGAGCGATACCCCACTTTCGTTGTTCTCTCGTCCTTGCGGTTTGTCAGTTTCTGGCCATTTACTGCCTCCTTGGGAAACTGGGTGCCACTAGGTGCTACTAGGCACCTAATGAAAGTACCAGCGAGTGGGCTTATAAAATAATTGCATGTTGACCAAGTATATCCACCTCTGTTCTGGGTAACAAAAAAAAAACTTCCTACATAAAACCTGAAGATGTAATGTCGTCTAACACTCATCTCTAAAGTAGCCCAATCAGTTAAGTGAATCGTCCTTAATGGATGCTTTGATTTACTGTATATTCTTTGATTTAGCCACTCAATGTGTGTTTGCGGGTATGTGCCCCTTCTTGGCTAATCCTCCAGAATGGGCTTATCCCACTACGATGCCTACATAAAATACATAAAATACCAAACCAGTATTTCTGTGACATCAAATAGGCATCATCAATGACCAAAGCTTCGCTTCACGTTGATCCCAACGTATGCGTTATATCTGCATGCAATGTCGACATGGCCGGATGAAAGATGTGTCAGAAGAAAATGAGATGGAAGAAAGAAAAAAAGAAGAAGGCGTGGAGATTTATTTAAAACTATTGTGAAAAACAATAAACATGCAAATTATATAAATGTGTAATATCTATATAAATATTGTGTGTATGTATTACTACATAACATAATATGCTGAAAGATGCTTACGAAGCTATCCCGTACAAAGATATTAATCCAACATTTTTCTAGTGGATTTTTTTTTACTTACAAACACAGTGTGCGGTAGGTTCACTAGGGTTCAAGTGGTGCAGTTCAGTGCATTGCGAGCACAAAACATAGAAAAAAGTTGGAAGGTGATTCGAACTACAGTTGAAATCGATGAAAGGCAATGTGTTCTTCAAAAAGTTGGAGCTGAGATTGCTGTATATGAACCGTATGATTCATTGTGAGAGCCGCGCTGGGAAGACAACATGTGATCGACGTCAACTAGAGCTTAAATTGCCAGCTTTGTGTCATCATCATGATCACAATCATCGTTAACAGCATAATGATTGTCATCAACATTAGTGTCGTTACATCACGATCATATTCATCGCCATCATCATCGACGTCATCGTTATCATCATCACCATCATCAGCTTTGACTTAGACTGCATAATCTTCGGGATCGGCTCATGAAAGAGGCTGGAAACAGACGCTAGAAACAGATATACCCGATTCGGAAAAGTAATGGTTACTCGCCAAGGAAGATACTGTCTTTAAAAGCATAGCACGCTCCAAAAATGCACTACAGATTGTACTTTCGCCGTGTTGCGCTAAGTGTGAGATTTTCTTTCGAAACTTCGTGCTTGAGAAAAAAAAAAAAAGAATACAATATCGCACGCGAGGCGAAGTCGGCAGACTCGAGGAACAACATTTCGACTCCCTCGTCGCCAATGCATTCCTTCGCGGAGCGTTCTTTTTTTTTCCTTTTTCTTTTCTTCGCTTCTTTTTCTTCCTGAAGTGAACACTTAAAGGCCGCAAGTTCTTTGACCACTAATGACTGGAAACTATTGATCCTTGTAACTTGCAAACTACGGGCTAAACCCACGTAGGCCGCACAGCCAAGCCGTGCATTAGAGCTCCTCTGACTTTCCATTCGTTTTAAAGTTTTTTTTATTTATTCTTGCTCTTTTTTTTTTTTTAGTATACTGCCGCCGTGGAGTGGCTGAGATCATCGCTACCCATCGTGCGAGCTGGGCCAAGGGCGAGCTGTTCAATTATTCAGGAGGCGCAGTTTACAGAACGGGGAAACAACACGAACGGCTTCGCATGACGTCACTCGTTTCGGTGACGAGAAATGGAAGCGATGGGGGATGCGCCGCGCTTACTTCGACGCTCGGCAGAGAACGTACTACTACGGGGCGCACAATAGGAATTGCAGATTGCGCGCCATTTCGGAGCTCTTACATACCCGGCTTTGAATATGAATATATTTTGCACTTACACGGGAGTCAGCGACAAGAGGAGGAAATAGAAGTTCACAGCGGAGAGACGTGGCCGCGACGTAAAGGTACACAAAGTGTCTTGTAAACGACAAGCCTGCATTTTCTCGTGATATCTGAGAGCTAGTCTATCGCTAGCTTCTAGTTTTCTAGTGTGTGTATATATATATATATACACGCATCGCGCGTGATGTCAGGAGAAACGACTCTCTTATTTTATCTTGCTTCTTCCTCGATGATGTAGCGCCGGATTTTAGCCGGCGGCGAACACGCGCGTGACTGGAAAGGGAACAACGAGATTCAAATGGCATGCATGCGATGGAGCGCCGACATGATTGAGAAGACGTCGTTGCGAACGTCGCTGCCGCCTTGCGCGCCCTCTGGCACGATTGGCAATCAGACTTAATTCTCCCGGTCACTGTCTATATCTGTCAAGGCAACAGAAAACCGGTAAGAATGAAGATGGAGATATGGAGAGGGGGGGGGGCGCAAACTACACATATTTCGGTTGGAAACGCGCAGCAAAACGAAACGCGATTGCGACAGAACGCGTGCGTAATGTCTTCATTCGCTGTCTTAAGTGCTCCGCCACCAGAATATAGACTCTCAACGCCTGAAGTGATCGACAGCCTTCGCGCGCATCCGCGAAGCCGAAACGGCACGTGTTTTCTCTGGACCGTGCCTTTTAGTTGTGCTGTAGATTCGCACGACGAAAGCGACGCATTTCCACGGGCATGTGTGTAGGTGATGAAAAGACGTGTACGCGTGAGAGAAGGATGGCGAGAACGGCAACAGGAAGACAAAAGACGAAGCTAAAACGTTAAACGGCACTGAACGTACTCTGCAGCGCGCCCGCGGGCTCGGTAACCGAATGCTGACTCCAATTTTTGAGTCTTAGTTCGCAGGCGCATGCTGCACGTGGCGCGTGCAAACTCAGCAAGAAGATTATTATAATATACTAGGTCGCGCCAGTCATGGTCCGAAATCGTGAGGATACCAAGTTTTACTCACTGGGCTTTTTCGCATATAGCATTCATGGGCAAAGCAGTGAGGCTGCAACATGGTAGCCGAGTGTGAGCATTATTCTGTAATGTCCCAGCTTCGCGTAGCGCTCCACGAGCAGAATTAGAGTCGTCGTCAGGGGCAAGCTAGTAACAGAAGCATGGCTTGCTACCTCATACTGGGGCATATGTAGACAGAAGATGCAGCACAGAGAGAGCTCATGAGCAGATGATATTTGCAATATTGATGGCAGTGGGGTAACTGGTATATTCATAACTTGTTGCTAAAATAAAATAAAGAGATACTCAGCGTGTCTCTGACCCAGTGAAGCGCGCTCGAAGTCTGGTAGTGCGCAGTGGGGCGTTTTGCGCAACAGTCGCAGCCAGCGTCCTACTAACGAAGACAGCTGTCTTGAATGCATCACTGAACGAAGCCTTCACGGTATCGGCTCGGTTTGTAAAGTTCCTTCGCGGGAGTACTACAAAACAATAATCACGCCATCGCCGTCTCTCGTCGTTCACACAATTGCTTGCCTTACATAAAGACGTTGGGCTATCTGGTAACGCCTTGCAGAATCTCGAACCTGCTAAATTCTTTACATTACGTCGCTTCCCACAGTGTGTGAAATCTGCGTAGGATTGATTGATTGATTGATTGATTGATTGATTGATTGATTGATTGATTGATTGATTGATTGATTGATTGATTGATTGATAATTATTAGACCCTTATGCGATCATCTCGATGCGCAAAGAGACGTCTTTAGTGTGTCGAAAATAACCATGTTGACAACAGAGATGATCGCTCGGTGTAATTAGTCCTACTTCAAATAACAAAATACACGAACCAATTTACTGCCTTAAGAATAGCATAACACGCGTGGAAGCATTCGATCGAGTGTGCAAAACACGCTTAGGAGAAGTACTCTTTTACTGTAAACGTGTGCACAACACCTTGCTATACGGGCCGCTATGCCTCTCAGATACGCCAACAACAGTACTTGCTCTGCATGCGCATGCGAAGTTTGCGCTTGTACAAGGCACGGTTTAAGTATTCTGCGACGAGCACACCCAACGACACGGCCTTGCAAGGCATTTCGTGACTAAAGGTTCACAGCGACAAAGTAGATGGGCGCCGTCCTTCTTTTTTTTTTTTTCTTCCAACCAGGAAAAAGAAAAAAAAAGGTGTCCCCCGCAAGCTCTGTAGAAGGTATAAATTTTGCCAGAGCGAGAAGGCAGAAAAGCTTTTAGGAGAGAACCAGCGAGCGGTACGCAGATTGTCCGGGGCAATTTGAAGCAAACGCTAATCCAGTAACTGGCCTAATACATCGGTAATGACCTGTCTCTTTTGCATAAAGAATGGCGAAACCCGTTTGGAACTTTGGCATTTCCATAGCCTTCGTCCTTTTTACTGGCTCGTGACCCTGTTTCCCGTCGAACGGATAGCCGCCATAATTCTTTCCCGCTGGAACCTCGCAGCATTCATCAGAGGGGCGTTGCGAACACGTTTCGGCTCCAATAAATCGACGCGAGCGCCCCGCGCGGCGCCTCGAGACCGACACGCCACATTGGTTTTCGGCTCCACTAACTCACGGTACAGATGCATGCCGCAGAAACGCTGATGGGGCGAACGCTGCGCTGCAGTCCTTTTATTTCTCACGGCGCGCGCGCAGATAGCGCATTATACAAGTGAATATAGAGTACATGCGGTGTCTGTGGCGTCAATATATCAGTGTAGTGGACGGCCTTGCGAGCCATTGTACTTAAAGGGGCGATAAATTTTCCTCCGACCCGACACACAACTGACATCCGGGATCCTATAGCGTTAGCAGGGAAAATGGAACACCTGTTGTCGAAAACCTCTACTGCGTGGAGCTCACTGGTTGATGTACTAGTGATAATTATTGAACTTTTCTCTAATTGCTAAATGTATTCTTGCGGAATGCTCTTTCACAAATGTGATGGTGACACGGATGATTGTTCATCAGTGCAACCACCAGTTTATAAAAGTCCTTCCTCCTACAAAACCTGCGAATTCATAAAAAAGACTCGCGTATATGGCTCCATCCGTCCGTCCATCCACCCACCCATCCATCCATCCATCCATCCATCCATCCATCCATCCATCCATCCATCCATCCATCCATCCATCCATCCATCCATCCATCCAACCATCCATCCATCCATCCATCCATCCGTCCATCCATCCGTCCATCCATCCGTCCGTCCGTCCGTCCGTCCATCCATCCATCCATCCATCCATCCATCCATCCATCCATCCATCCATCCATCCATCCATCCATCCATCCATCCATCCATCCATCCATCCATCCATCCATCCATCCATCCATCCGTCCATCCATCCATCCGTCCATCCACCCACCCACCTACCCACCCACCCATCCATCCATCCATCCTCTTAAGCCGACCCAGTGACCCAAGTTGTCTACGTGCTTGGGCCACTAGGCTTATGGTCGTGATGCCGTCGTGGTCGTTCAATCGTCGTCACTCCAGCTTCATGATCTGACTTTCGTCATGACGGCATCGTCACGCCTTCTACTCAGACCCCGTGGCCCAAGTTGTCTACCAGCTTAGGCCAATATACATGGGCTCGTGGTAGTGGTGCATTCGTGTTCGGTGCATCGTAGTCATTACAGCTTTGTCAGCTGATTCTCGTCATGCCGTCATCTTCACGCCATCATCGTTATACAGTCATCGTGTATTCGTTCTCATATCCCCGTCCTGTTGCCTTCACGGTCGTTTCAATGTCGTCATTCTAACTTCGTTATCCGACTCTCGTCGTACCGTTCGTCAAGTTTTTAGTAGTATCGCTAGTGAAACTGACAGACTCATTTTGAAAGCCTGAAAGGTGGGAGTATACGCAGGGCGGCAGGCATGGTGGCATCTGTCCGCACGCCGAAGCCTTATGTACATTTCTAGCGCGCGGTCTGCCATCTCGCTAAAGTCGGACGAGATCTGTGGAGAAGCGAACTTGAGGATATTGCATATAAGCTATCCATTGTTCGTCTCTGAGAGAGGTCATCGTCCTACAGTAGGACATGGAATAAGCTGTCGACCATGGCTTACGGTTGGGTGCTGGACACGTCGGAACAAATGTAAGCGGTCATCGAACCACCCGTTTCATTATATAGTTCAACGAGAGAACCAACGGACAGGGAAAAAAATTACATGCGCCTCTTGTTCCACGAGCGTGAGCGAAACCTTTCACGCTCGAACGGCAGTCGTTGAACTGGGCCCTCGATCCTCTTACCGGGCTCGCCGCTTTCAGCATCTCAGCCTCGAACGAGGTTCGCCTCGTTACCGCTCGAGCAGCGCGGGTCGTTGAATCGATGACGAGCGCGCAGAAAGGACCCCTCTCGACACTTGCCCGTTCGGAAATCGCCTTAGGTGAGGAAAGAGCGGACACAATGTGCCCACCGCACGTAATCGGGAACGGTGACGGGGGTCGCTCGCGCAGAGCGAACAAACGGAACAAGCCCGCATGTGTTATGCATATTTGAGTTACGCACCGTTGCACACGCCTCGAGAGAGAGTGAGAAGAAAAAAAAAAGAATCTAACGCGCTCGGTGATTAACAACGAGGCAGGCCGGCCGCAGCTTGTTCTCACGCAACAAGCCACGGGCCGCCCAAGACGAATGGTCGTAATAACACTATCCGATGGCTCGCACGCGTAGAAAAAAAAATAAGAATAAAAAATATACGACAAACGAGGTGCGTACATGTACGCTGGGTCCGGCCGGCGCACAGTGAAGAATCGTCGTGCCAAGCGCGCTTATGAGTGCACCTCGACATGTACACCCAGCGTAGGCAGCACAACCAACCGTCCGGCGCACCAACGGGCGACGACGAGGCGCGGTGAATCGATATGCACACATTCGGCCGCTGCTGGCGTATACACGGCAACGTGGCGTATATTGAAAGCCACTCGGCTTCGTTACGGAGCTCGAAGCGTTTTGATCTATGAAGGCAGGGGGCAGGGAGGGGGGGGGTGCAAACGAAGGCCGCCTGCCGTGGCTGCTAATGCGATTTTCACGCGCTGTGTCTGCGAGGCTGCATTGTATGTTCGCTCGAGAAAGCGCGTGTGTGCGTGTGCGTGTGTGTCCGTACGTGTGCGGTATGCGTGCTGCACGCACGCGTTTGTCGCCGGCGTCTTACGCTTTTCCATTCGGCTGGATTAACTTGCTGAGACATTATATTGCAAATTGCGCTCAATTCTCCTCAAATGTAACATGATCAAACAAGATATTCAATCCGGAGTCTGATGCATGCGCTCATTTTCTGCGCCACGTCCGCCATTCTAAGGAAAGATGGCACCCGATGCCGTGTTCCACCACCAGGGAGCGCCACTTCTACGAACAAAAACAACTCGAACTAGAAATCGTCCTTTAATACAGATTTCTATGTGGAAATACATGCAAGTCGTTTAATCGTGTTCTTGCCGTCTGGTGTTTGATAAAATCAGCATTGACTATATCTAGATTGTTGTGTCGTCACGGATGACGAGAAGCTCCCGCACCGAATGTTTCCGGGCACAGCGAGATGACATGAAAATCTATAGCAAGTAGCGTCAACATGCCAACCCGCCGCACGATGTTATATGTTCACCTCATATATTTCAACAAAGAAACGAAAGCGGTTTTTGTCATAACAAACACAGGGATACGGTTACTTCTTCCATGTATACATGTATGTGCTTCTTTCACCACCTAACTGCGGTATTTTATTAACAACAAAAAACTTGTTTTTAACATTCGTAAAACACCAGTTGGTATAATAAGAGTCCACCTGAAATGTGCCTATGCTCCTCAGCTGGAGCTTCAGTAAGCCTCGTATTTGCACTCTTATGAGGTTTCGGGATGTTATGATAATGGAATGTCATCGTTTTTCTAAATATAGCTCAAGAAAGAACTTTGTAAAGGCGTCAAGTCTTTCTGCGCCAGCGGAATTATGGAGAGCAAGAGATGTTCTTCTTACAACTGTTCCTGCGCTTTTCTCTTTTCCCACAGCCCATTCTAATCAGTAATTTTCCGCTGCGAAGTCAATTCTCCGTCATAAATGTGAAGTACAATCATCAAGACAAGATTATCCCATTCCTGCCGAGCTTATAAGACAAGCACAGAAAAAAGAGAAAGAAGAATGCAGAGAAAGGCAGGGAGGTTAACCAGAGGTAGTTCCGGTTGGCTACCCTACACGGGAGGATGGGTTAAGGTGGTTAAAAAGAGAAAGATAGTGGTAGGAGGAGATAGAGAAAGAGAGACGAGCACGAACAAAGCGCGTACACTATAGAGCGGTAGGGGGCGGTTATCGTGAAGCCCCGTAGACCGCAGGAACCTTAATAACGCGAGTAAGGCCTTCAACACGGATGTTCTTTCGCAGCACTGACCTAAAGCTTTCAGTTATGATAGTGGACGATTTTCCAACTGATCCAGTACTCTGCGCACCGCTTGTGTCTGGGCACTATATTACGGGCAGACACAGATAATATGTGCGAGCGTCTGTCTCATCGATGTTGCATGTGTCGCACGTGGGGCTGTTGGCCATTCCACTGAGGAAAGCCTATGAGTTCCATAAAGGCAACGCCTAGCCACACACGGTATAGCATGGTCTGTTCACGTCGTGATAACCCAGGCGGTAGGTGCATCTGTATGTCCGCAGACAAAGAGCGCAAACGACACATGGTGAAAACATTCGAGTCCCACAGGGACAAAGTACAATCACGGGACATCCAGCCCGCAGTCCAGCCGCAGCGTCTATTCGCGAAACCGGAATGAAGAGTCGTTGATCACTTTCATGCGCAGATCGGGCGGCTTCGTCGGCGTGGTCATTCCCGCTGATGTTACAATGTCCTGGATTATGTTGTGTCCCTTGTCATGGCTTTGGGTCCATGGCGCATTGGGCTTCGTATACACTGAAGGGCTGTCTTGGAGTCACTAAAGTCTGTCCATTGTTGCGACGGTTCCTGCTTAATGAAATCAAGTGCAGCACGGAATGCCACAAGTTCTGCACCTGTCGATGTGGTCACACGTGAAGTTTTTAATCCGATTTTTTTTTTCAATATTTGCCGGAATTGTGACTGCATCAGCAGAACTGTTGAGTTTTACCGAACCATCAGTGTAGACATGTTGCCGGAATCTGTGCACGTTGTGAATGTGTTCCAAGGTTGCTTGTTTCAAAGTTTGCAACGACGCTCCAGCTTTGTTTATGATGCCTGGAATTGTCCACTGCACTTGCGGCCGGTGCAGACACCACAATGGGTCTGATAATCGTGTAGCAGGCGTGAAATGTGATGGCAAGTAGGACTGACGTCTTTCAATACTTTAGGCAAAAGTTCAATGTGGCTTTTTTGTTGGCAAGCAAGCAAGATGGTGGGAGGGAAGCCGAGTCAGGTGTCGGATGTGTGCTCTCAGTACATCTGTAACAATGTAGACTGTCAAAGGAGCGTCTCTGGCAATGGCCACTGTTGTAATCGATGATGTACTTTTTGGGAGACCGCGACATGTTCTGAGTGCTTGTGCTTGCACACTCTGGAGTTTGCGGATATTTGTTAAGCAAGGAAACCAGTTGGGCGCGTTATGCTCGGCTACATTGAGAAGGAGCGCTTCAAAACGACAAAGACTGAAAGCTCAGAAACGTGTGCGTCATGTCTGTTTCTAAGCCTGCCATTCTCGTTATTTTCTGACCTGTTTCATTTTAAACGTGAGCCGAATCTTTTCAGGTGTTTATGCGGTTCACGTGTCTGTGATACCATCATCTTATTATCCGGCAATGAGTAGGTGTCAATAATATGTTTGAATTCTATCGCATGGTTTGCTCAATAAGCTATAATTGTGTCACAAAAGCCGTATTGCTTTGCCCATGCTCGCGCATGAGAGGAAATTTAAGATCATACTTTTGGTTGTGCCTCTATGCCTGTCCAGTGAATTAATGTACGTGTCAGTTAGGCCCAAAATTATATATATATATATATATATATATATATATATATATATATATATATATATATATATATATATATATATATATATATATATATATATATATATATATACACGCACGCAGAAAAGCTAAAGTGTACGAGGAAGGGCGTAGCTCGTTTATCAAACCAAACTACTGTCTGTTTGAACTGCAGAACGCCGCAAGACTTGCGTTTTTCAGAGCTAACTAGATGTGACGGTGATGGTTAAGGGTAGCCGATGTTTGCTCTGTTAAGTACGATAGCAATAGCACTTATACAACGAGTTTATGCAATTTATCATACGCTGACAACACATGCACAAAATTTCAAAGTCACTGACGTTTCCTCTGACAAGGGTTCTTTTTTTAACTTTGCTAGTCGCCCATGAGGAGTTACGCTGCAGACAGCAAGAAATCCCCTTTCTTATTGTAGCGCGCGGCGTTACGACGTTTGCGATGCCAGGCTCGGCAAAGCCAAGCATGTGCAAAGTGTAATGTTTGCTTGCCTCGCCGTACCTGTGTTCAGCTCGATAAGATGCTCCCGCGACTTGGTCACTTCGTCGAAAAAGCACGGTGAAGAACAAAAATGAACCGACCATTATGATACCTCCTAACGCGAATTTCGAGCGCAGCTGTTTAGGTGTTTTGAATATGCGATACAGTGTGGCAAAGAATTTGATCTTTAACAACAGGGTCCTCTCGGCGGCGGCGCTGAGCCTCTGCTCTCGCAGCTCGTTCAGCAGCAACGGCAGGCGAAGCATTTTCACCGGTTGCGTCGTTCATTGTTTAGATAGAAAGTGTGAACAAGGGAATGCGCGGGCTCGCGCGGAGTGCATTCTCTAGCGGCGGCGGCGCAGGTGAAGTAGATCATGCGCAGTAGGTCCGAAGCTCCACGCCAACTCTTTGCTTCCGTGATTGGTACCGGTGGACGCGCTTGCCGCGTGCCTGGTCTTCGCAGTGAAGGACGTCTAGTGCGGCACACCGATTTCCTCCTCACCCTTTCGCAATACTCTCGTCTCGCGCTTTTCTCTTCCTCTACTTTCATTCCCTACCCCCTGTGCATCTTCAAGGGGAGTATGGTAGCGCGATTGAAAGACACGCACTACCAACAAGCCCACATTGCAACCCCCTGTGCAGCGCGGTTGAGGTGTCCTCTGCTGAGAGACAGTTACTGCGCTGCACTTTACCCCAACCTTTCCTTCCCATCAACAAGAATCTCCTTCTCTCGCGCTTTGCTCCTCGTGCTTCCACTGCACCCTCCTCCTCCGCTTCCCTCCTCGCGCTCTCATCGCTCACGCCGTCCTTCATCCCTCCGCTGCGCTCCGCGTTCGCTTTTTTCATCCTTCGCTGTGCTCGTTCGCTTGGTTACGTCGAGGTACGCCGACGCTCAGCACAGGAACGGGCGCCTGGAACTGCGGTGCAGTGGTTCACAAGCGAAAACTTAAGTGTTCGAACCATTCCCTGTTGTTCTTTTTTCTCATTTTTTAAATCTTTAGATGTATAGAAATTACTTTTACCTTTTTATACATTAATGTGTGAAATTTCTGCTGTACCAGGTGGCTTCTAACATCCCCTACTCATGTCCCAGATTAATATATTACGTCTCAAGTCGCGCAGCTCCCAAAGGCTATACGCCAGTTAAACTCCTGTCCCCAGTGCCTCTAGACTGGCGTTTGATCGAGGTCTGGCGTGGTGGTAGTGACTTGGTTTCGGCGGAGCGTCAAGTTATTGGTCTGCTTAAACCTCATCTATAAAGTACCATATCCTGTGAGACAAGTTCAGGTACAATGAGAGTCCTTTATTACGTGATTTGTTTATAATATTAAAGGACTCTGACATAACATAGGAGTAACTTCCGCTTTGGGCACCCCGCCAACAAACCAACCAACAGTTTTAGAACGTCGTCTACACTTTCTTGGTTTGTGGCAACTTTTCCTGTCTTTCTTTTTATGACAAACAAACAAAATCGCCACACGGACAGAATGACATGCATAGGCAATGTCCCTCGGTCAAGCGCTAAAGGCCCCTAAAATGGAGCACCAACATGGCCAAAACTGATATTCTTTTGAAAAAAGCGCATTGTGCGAATACACTTTTGTCATCCTTGTAACAGCTATCACAATTAAAAAAGCCAAGTAAACAAATGTAGCCCGTGTCGCAATTTTCTCTCATTTTATCGCACTCTTAATCTACAACTTCTTCAACTGTGGCGCTCTTCACCGTATTCGCCTCAAGCAGCGCGCGGGTTCGCAGAGAGGCATGTTTGACGCGTTCCGATTTGCTTTGCCCGGTCGCGGTTCATTCACTTATAACAGCCTTGGCAAAGTGGTTTGAAAAAAAAAAAGAATCGGGATTAATTTTCAGCGTGCTCCTTGTATCAACCCGTGATCTAAAATGCGCTATACGTGCGGGCTTTTCTACGTGCACGCAGGGTTGATTGAACGCAGCAGACACCTCGACCGGTGAGAGAGTCGACGCACAGCAAGGATCACGTATAAACTCACCAGCCTTTTACCGCTCCCCGCGGCCCCTTCCCCGACAAAGGGCGAAACCTTCCTGACGCTTCTGCGAGAGCAACATGCTTTATAGGCGGCCTGGACTTGTTCGCGCCTACAGAAAAGCGTTTTGAGGACGACGTTGTTCCCTTCGATCACTGCCGGACCTCTTTATCTTTGACTGGTGTAATGGAACGGTTCACTGTCGGTTGCGGGCATATGCTAAATAGCCTCCACGCACTTGGTGCGCCCCCGCGCGACTAATTGTGCAGGCCCTGCGCAGAAACACTTTACTACTCCCGGACAGCATGCAGTCATTTGGAATACACCCGGTCCCTATTAGGGCCTCTCGTCCTGTATCGGCCAAGTGAAAGGCGGCAAAGAGCGAGAGAGGAAGGGGAGGCGTGCTGCGGCAATCGAAACCAGAGGAGGAATGGAAAGTAAAAATAAAAGATGCGGTTTCATGAGCGCTCCGTTTACAAAATTGCCATTTTCTCTCTCTCTCTCTCTCTCTTTCCGGGACATTATTTCGCCGTTGCGCTCATTCGACGGGACGGCGTACACAAGCCCCGCGCGGCGGTCACTTCGGAGTGTTCTCGCGCGTTCCCCGCGAGATGCGACCCAAGACGCTGAACGGATTCTAGGACGCACCGTATAGCAACAACCTTCGGCCGCAAACGCCGACAGCTGATGAGGAGCGCGCCGAATCGAGCGGTGAGAAAGCTCTTTCCACGCTGGACAACGGGCAGAGACTGGAGAATAGAAAGAAAGAAAGAAAGAAAGAAAGAAAGAAAGAAAGAAAGAAAGAAAGAAAGAAAGAAAGAAAGAAAGAAAGAAAGAAAGAAAGAAAGAAAGAAAGAGGAACTGGAAAGGAAGTTCCTGCTTGGAGCTCGCGAATCAAGGACCGGAAAACGTGGCGAAAGCACTTCATTACTGAAAGCGCTGCCGTGTAGCTGTGCCGATAGAGACGAGCGTGCACGCGTCCTGTGTACGCAACCCATACATTAACGAAGGGTAATGACCCCCTTCAAAGACAGAAGAGTTAGAGACCCGTTCATTTCTACTACAGCCGTGTACTGCTTTGTGCGACGCGCAATGTGTCAGCGAGCAACGCCAGCCATCTGCATCCTTGATCGCTTATCTTACTGGATGTACTCTCCCTTATATCTTTCTTTTTATGCGAAGCATATTACGAGAGCTCAACCCAGCTCCTCAGGCGCGGCGGTGTCGCCTTCAATACCACGTGACACCGTGACGTCACGACAGAGGAGAAACGGGGCTCCAACTCGCGCCGTCGCACCCCGCATCGGACGCGGTGAGCGTCGAGCAACGCAGCGTTCGGCGCGACAACGAAATGTGCGCCTGAGCAAGCGCCGCACGCCTGAGCCGACGCCGACGACACCGGCTTTTCTGCGACACGAGCTCCTTAACGCTGTCGCGTTAAAATAAAGGCTAGCATGCTTCGCATCCTGGGCTTAACCTTAGCTAAGCCACAGCCATTTTTTCTTTACATCCCCTCCTATTGGCACATATATACAATACCACCCGAAAGGTGACGGCTCTTTGTATTGCGGAGCTCCCTCTCTCTCTCTCTCTCTCTCTCGGCGAAGCAACGTGCGGTATACTTGCGCCAAACACTTTGCGTTGCCGTTGTGTTTCAGGCCGCGTTATAGTTGCGAGATCTGTTTCACGGTACCCCGCCGGCAGATATATTGTCGGGACCCCGCACAAGCCAGTAAGTGTTAAGCGAAGCGCGTGCTGCCGGGAAGGTGTCGCAAAAATTCGAACCGGCTGGAATATCTTTCGCCCAAGATATTTTTTTCTCAGTTCCTCAATGTCGCTATTGGTATAGATACGACGTTATCCCCCTATCTCCAACGCAAAGTGTTTCCGCTAAGCGTAATTAGTAACGCCCGGCGCGATATTGCTTCAGACGCGTTCTATGTATGCATGAACGGAAGTCGCTAATCTCGACAATTAATCAATTGATTGATTGATTAAGTAATAAATGGAAATGACCCGTTCCCACATTACCATTTCGATTTCCTGTGCGACTAATCTCCGCCTCTTCGAGTAACCTGGCCTCGATGATGAGATTTGCGGCATCCGCCGCAGGCGATTTTATTGCAATAGGAAAATATAAGGACGCTCAAGGACCACTGATGCCGTCGTGCTGTGAAGCTATCGAAGGCGCATTTGCGGCCCGCGCGCGATATGTTAGAGGGTTTCCGGAGACAGCGAAGTGCACCTGACTCAAAAAAGCAAAAAAAAAAAGACAAAACAGAAACGACGAAACGAAGTGGATTCACCACCAAGTCACGCTCAATCGGCTCGGTTGGCGGCGCAAGGCCAACGTTCTGCCTTCCGCCGCGGGCACGACAGCTGCGTGCACGAATGCTATAAGCGCACTATAGCGCCCCCGCTGAGATTTTGGGTGCCCGCACTGGTTCGAGGGCAGCGGACAGTGACCTTATCCAACTGGGCGCCGTGGTTAGCGCCGACGCTTTCTCATCAGTCTCACCCCGCGCATCATCGAGATATACAACGCCTATGACGTCACTGGTGGCGCTCACAGCACCAACGTTGCGGGGAAAGGTGCCGTAGATGCTTTATAGCGCGCGAGGCGCATATATATAGAATGCCGAAATTGAAAACACGTATAGCATACCTGATTGGGTCGGGCAGGCTATAGGCGACTATGTGTCGCCGCCCCATTTCAACGAAGATGCCAATAAATAATAATAATAATAATAATAATTATTATTATTATTATTATTGTGAGACGCCTGGTAGCTGCCGGAGCGCTGTTCTCTCTGCCCGGCAGCAGTTGCCTATAGCATTCTGTATCATGCCAACATGTCGCACCCACGTATAATTAGAACAATTTCCAAGTAGCTCAAACGCAGCGCTAAACGTTGCTATCGCGGTTTATGCCTCGTCCTTTGAGGGAAACTGCGGTATACCAAATTATGGTATATCTGGACTAAGTTACGGCCCGCTACCCCAATTATTATGCCGATAGCAATCGTCTGAAATCGTGCGAAATGTGCTGGAGTTTAAGCAAATGGCGAGAGTGGTCGTTACAGACGATGGCGCGGAGTAAGAACAACTTCTGGCCGATACAATGCATTCGGTGTGCTTACGACATCGTTTGTGTAGAGTGTAACTACTGCTTGCCGCACATTTCGCGAAGATTCACAGTGAACACAGTAAACGAAAAGAGACCGTTGACGAATGGGCCCACGGGCTTCCTTCCTATGTGCAAGAGCATCCCAAGATGCAAAGTAACAAGTATCTTTTGTCACATACCTTTGCACTGACAGCATAAACACCAACTGCCGAAACAAGCGGGTTTTTACTCATCGCCCGATAATTCAGTCCATTAATCTAACTTGTCGAATATTCCACGTTATTGCGAAGACAGACTGAAAATTCATTTTCTATGTCAGCTCATATCGCATGTCTGCAAATCGTCAGCGTAAGCGAGGCTCTGGACTGGGGGCCTTTTCAACACACCTACCTAACTCGGAGATAAAGTTTCTTTAAAGCATTAGCATTAGGATTGTCTAAGTGTAAAAAAGTGTATGTGAAGTGTGGGAAGCTGATCGCGTGGTGTATGCATATACAGCTACAAAGAGGAAACTGATGCACAAATCTATGTACAACTATTTACACGGGGAAAAGTTTGTGGTAATCGCGCAGGTTGGTACAAAGGTCCCAGCTCCAGGAGACAGTCTACCACTTCCTCTTCGTCTCCCTTTTGCGCGCATGGTCCTGTCCAAATGCACATAACCCCCGGGGGCTGGAGCGCCGTCCCGGTGCTTGTTAGAATGCTAGCGAACTAGATGAGCAGTGCAGTTTTAAACGGGACACGTGTGGATGTCGCCAGTTCGTAGCTGGGGTGAGGACGGCGTGTCTTCAACAGGGGCGATTTCGTAATTTTATTTATTTATTTATCACAATACCCACAGCGCACGTAGGCATTACAGCGAGGGGGGGGGGGAGGAAACAAAGAACCAATAAATAAAGCAGGCAAAACATAACATATACACATAATGCTGTCATACTCGCACCTACACACAAAAACACTATCTTACTTCAGTGGGCGTATACAGTTTGAAAATACATCATTTGATAGAATCATTGCGACATCGGATGGTAGCTTGTTCCATTGTCTTATGGTTCTGGGGAAAAATGACATTTTAAACGCTTCAGTTTTGCAGGGTCTTTCTTTAACCTTATTTTCATGGTCCAGCCGTTGAGAAACGTAATCAGGCTTGGAAAAATATTTCCCGGGATTTATACCTGTTCGAGAGTGGAATATGTTATGAAAGAGTTTCAGTCTGAGATATTTCCTGCGTTGCTGAAGTGGCTCCCAACTGAGGCTTTCTTTTGCTCTTGAAACACTGAAATTCCTAGTGTAGTTTGCATAAACAAAACGAACGGCTATGCTTTGAATTCTTTCTAAACTGTTGACGTCACGTGCCTAATCGTGTTCAAGTGTTCACGTGTTCAAGTGACCTAATCGTCGCAATACCCGTTAGGGCCCGGTATAGCGTGACAGCAGTTTTTTTTGACAGACCGACGTGGCGACTTGGAATCCGCAGAAGAACAAGATTTCCAGCAGAGAACTGAAGGTTCCGGTGGCGACTGTCGTAGCGAGCCTTTTGTGACGCCTGAGCCGCTGTAAGTCGATCCCAGGCAATCTGGCAAGCCATACGAGCACGACCAACAGCTTCATGGGCGCATTCCATGCTTTGTCGCGGCACCGAAGGTAGCAAGGTGTCAAAAGGCAGAGTGGGATGGCGACCAAACAAAAGGTAGAAAGGCGAGAAACGGGCGTTATCATGACGTGACGAATTGTGCGCGATTGCATCGTAGCGCAAAGTGCTGTCCCAATCGCTATGGTCGGCTGAAACATACATAGACATCATCTCTGTAAGGGCGTGATTCAGTCGTTCAGTTAGTCCGTTCGTTTGTGGGTGATATGCAGTTGCGAGCTTGTGTTCGGTGGAGCAGGAACGAAGTATGTCTTCGACAACTTGGGACAGGAAGTAGCAGCTGCTTCGGTGCGCCATGGTGAAGAATCACGTCTTAAAGTAAAAAGTCTGCTAAATCTGCAGCACAGCTGAGTAGCAGGACACATGTAATGGCATAGCGCGTCGAAGTCTGTAGCAACGGCTATCAATTTTTTTTCCTTATATGGATGTGGGGAAGGGATCAAGAAAGTCCATGCCCACACGGAAGAAAAGCTCTGTGGGAACATCGATTGGATGAAGGTGGCCAGCAGGTTGCGCCCATGGCATCTTTCGATGCCGGCAGGGGCCGCAAAACGCAACGTAACGTCGCAAAGAGCGGTAAAGGCCTGGGCAAGAGAAGCGACGTCGAACTCTGTCGTAAGTGCGGGAGGTGCCAAGGTGTTCGGCAGTGGGTGTACCGTGGAGCTCAGAAAGAACAGTAAAACGGAGATGACGAGGAACGACTAGCAGTAAATCTGGTCCATCAGAGCTGACGTTGCATCGATAAAGAATGTCGTCATGGAGCGCAAACATTCTGGTTGAGCGATCTGATTGCCCGGAAGTCAAGTGCTCAATGATCGACCGGAGAGAGTCGTTGTTTCGCTGCTGAGTAACAAAGTACCGAAAGTCAGAAATGGCCAGAAGGCAAGTGTCGGCATCCTGCTGTTCGTCGTTGTCACGAGCATCGACGGGATAAGAGACAAGCAGTCGGTGTCCAGATGTAAGCGACCGGACTTATACATCACAACGAAAGAATACGTCTGACGTCTGAGTGCCCAGCGACCAAGGTGGCCAGTCAGGTCTTTCAGTGACGATAGCCAGCCCAGCGCATGGTGGTTCATGATGATACAAAATGGATGGCCAAACAAGTAAGGGCGAAATTTAGCCGCTGCAAACTGAATTCGCATAGATGCGCTATCCAATTGCGTTCGCTGATTTTCGTGACAACCATCGCTCTTGTTTTTTTTTGTTCTTTTTTTTGCAGCATAAGATGGCTGACTTGGTTGTACAAGTCCATCTTGGTGTAACTGTTTCCAGTTTTAAACTTGCACATCTTGGCGAGTTTCATGGAAGATCATAACATCAGTACTCAGCCCAAGGAAATATTTTAGGTAGAAGAAAGGAGCTTTCATTTCTAAATTACCTTAACATTTACATTAGCAGAGCAATAGCACTTCAGGTGTCGTAATTCCAGCACGTCGACGGCAGCAGAACTCGCAGCGCTTTGAGCAGCACTACACCTTATTAATGACAAACCAACACACAAATGGTCGATTTTCTGCGGCTCGAAGACGGACGGCACTACAGTGCTTATTGTCAGCCTTGCGGCGCGGTCCGCATGAACAGCTGGTATTCGAAATCGCAGAGGCCGTACACCACCTGACTGAGAAAGGACATGAAATATTTTTTCTGTGGCTACGAAGTCCCTGTGGTATCATCGGCAATGAACGTGCCGATCAAGCTGCTCGTTCAGCTCATGTAAAAGACAACCGCCTATCGATCCCGTTGTCTAGGACAGATGCTGCAAGAATGCCCCGCCTACTTGCATGCCAATACACTACATAAGAGTGGAATGAACCATATTTTATGGATGCCCGTTTATACACCTTGGATCCAACCCTAAGCCTTTCACTTTCCCCAAGACTTCCCCAAAGAGACGCGACACTTTTGTGTAGGCTATGATTGGGCGCCGTGTTCACCAATGCCTACGCGTTCCCCTTATTGGGATGGCCAACACCGCAGCACGTGGCGATTGCGACGACGCGGAAAAAAATTAGTCATGTTCTTAGCCAGTGCAAGCAGTACAGAGTGCAGAAACAATCGCTTTTCGTAACCAGTTAGACCACCAGCCTCTGTCGGAAGATAGAATTTTGAGACGTCGACGTGACTTAACATCGCATCAGAAGGCCGTGCAAGCGCTACTGCGCTTCTTGAGATCGACGGGCCTCTGTGAACGCCTGTGATTGGAACTCCCTTTCCTGATACCTGTCTTTTTTTTCTTATCTTTTCTTCTTTTTTTCTTGTTCCTTTTTTTCTAGCGCTCTTTGTCTTGTTTACAACCCTTATAACCCCACCCCCTGTGCAGGGTAGCAAACCGGAAACTCGCCTCTGGTGAACCTCCCTGCCTTGCCTCCGTCTCTCTCTCTCTCTCTCTCTCTCTCTCTCTCAGGTGTGAACGGGTTCGAGCTGGTGCTGCTCGCATATAGAGGTGAGGTTGGGGCACCTTTCTCGGTTACTACACGTTTCGGAGAGCGGAGGCAAAGTGCGCGGGCGGGGAACGGCGGTTTTGTGGGTGGAGCTTGTACTGAATTTTATTGCTATAACAACTATGTAGACACTCCAAGCGCATTTTTGCCATCAGCGTCGGCGTTGCCGCTAGGCTTCCCATATATTCATTTATACAAGGTGATAATTTTTAAGTTTTATGGAATTTTGAAATATAGCCTGCAGCAGGTAACATAATTCTACTCCTTGAGCTGGATTCTTCAGAGGCGGACGTTACTTGCACGAGAAAACGATACATATATGCAACGAATTAACAACAGTCCACTAATTGTCTTTTGAATTCATGACTTTACGGCACATTTTGCAATCTACGAATTGTGGCCGGTGAGCATGCTAGTCATTTCCACTTGAAATGAATTTCCAGAAAGACGCCAGGTGGGAGATATGCGCCATCAAGCTTGCCATGAAAATGCACTGTTCTTCTACTTACTTTCTTTAGCAGTTTTTTTAGTCACACCCACGTATGGTTAGAACACCGTCAGAGAAGTTCAAGCGCAACGCTAGACTTTGCTGTCACAGTCAGTGCGTCGGCCTTCGGATAAACTGCCAATTTCTACTTTTATTTGCTGAAGTAAGCAAAATGAAGCGCCTGCAATTGCTCGCAAAATACTCATAGGCAACTTTGAGTACCGCAAGACAGTTTAGAGATCCATGCGACCTCTTAGTATACTTGTCACGCCAACTACATTGATCATCAATTCAAGCGTGCTTACGATATGCGTTCGTCATTTCGTGTGCATGCAAAGGCGCGTCTTCTCATTTGTTCATTTTTTCCTGTCATTCAATGTCATGACATTCAAATTTCGTGGAAAAGCTCTCGGTAACATTTGCAATATCATAAACTATCTCAGTCAACGTTTTAGTAAGCATACATCAAGAACAGGTCCAGGTGACAGCAAGCAGCCCAATAGCCGCACACATTTCCACATGCCAACTTTTGTTGATGGTTGAGTCTTCACAAAGGTCATTCAAGACTTCCAAAGATTACATGAAGGCTATGATGAAGAAGGATATCAGCCTGTCACCATGATGCCCATATGGTCTAACATATCCAATGTACAATTACATGAACATGTCTAATTACGGACTTCAGAGTTTTGCCACATAAGCACACTCTGTGGCGCTCTAACCAGCATACATGTACACAAGGGCCGCTTACGCGAATGGCTATAGACGATAATAACCTCGATTTTAATGCCATGTCATAGAACGCTACGTAGGAGGCTCCTACTTTTGCACCTATAATGTAATATTAATAATACCCTTCATTACAACACCGGTAGCGAAATTCTGCTTCAAAATGCGGCCCCGTTTGCCAGGGAAATTCCTTGGAATAAAAGGGCGATTTCGCCCTCTCGATTTTAAAAAGGAGAGCATAATTCAAAGTAAAACGTCATTTATGTAAGCTGCGTGTTTGCTTATTTTTACGATGGACGTCGTGACACACAATGACCTATAATTATAATCATCTACCAAGCGAGATGTCCTGGCAAGTTTGTCTATCCCTGCTTTTGTGTGTGTGTGTGTGTTTTTTTGCTATTTTTGCGGTCAGTGGAGTTACGTGCCGGCACTCCGCTCTGTTTGTTCAGTTTGTTTGTTTGGACTGGCTTCGACTATAGGTGTTTCCGCCAACGAGAGAATGCGGTGACTAAGGTAAAACTTCTGCCCGACCTATGTCAACACGCCCGCAAATAAACCGCAAGGATGCCACAACGTTACACCCCCGTCAGCTCGCGTATGGCCGCAACGACAGGCGACGAAACCTGGCTAATATGTCTGTGG
The DNA here is from genome assembly GCF_038994185.2 of Dermacentor albipictus. Lineage (NCBI taxonomy): Eukaryota > Metazoa > Arthropoda > Arachnida > Ixodida > Ixodidae > Dermacentor > Dermacentor albipictus. The sequence continues at coordinate 109,039,452 of NC_091823.1, forward strand.
CTATTCTGCAGTTCCATTTGAAATGAGAACACTTACGTTTCATTTGACATGTCGCTACATTTAGCCGTCTTCTTGCGGGCCTCAGTCATCTCAGGCTGCCGTCTGGGCTCCTAAAGTGGGGACGGCAGTTTACGCAATTCTTTCCGCAGCGAAATGCATATGCTCACGAAGATAACCACGATGATAATTAGTGTTAAGTGATTCTAAAGCATCTCCGTAAGAATCGTCAGCTTTTGGTGAGTGTATGATACCTCTAGTATGTACCGTATGAGATACAATATGCTTGCACCACTGCGAATAAGAAACAGCATGATATAGTATTGCTGTGGGCAGCTAGTCATTGTGGAATTGCGGGTTATGATGCCACAGTATGCATTAGCACGCGAGGCTCACAAAAAATTCGCGCATTGTGCCACTTGCTCATCTCGACGCAGCCCGGTGTTATTATCACTGTTATGAAACTTGATTCGACCAGCATAAACCTTTGTCAACCCTCATCGGTCGTCATAAACCTTATCAAACATGATTCGACCCTTATCAACTCTTATCGGTCCTTATCAACCTTGACGTCCAGAGAAGCTGTTGCAAAACCACTACTACGATTCCTGAGGAGGGTATACAATGCTTTATTGATGGTTCGGATGCTTGTTTTGAGCTTGTGCTTTATTAAAACGTATGCTGTTCTGTGTGTTGTATGGGTGATTTTAATGACTGTATGCACTGTTCGTTTCATTTTGCTGAGCGCTTGTAGCGTTTGCCTTACGTGCGTATGAGTCATTGCATTCGTCTTATGTGACGGACGGACAAATTTCGCGCAGGGTATACGCATAGAAATGCTTACGCACTTAAAAAAGGATGAAACCTCGCTTCTTCTTTTTCCAAACCAAAAATAAATGTGCGTCGCGCTCTTAACAAGATATGGCCCCGAGCTACAGAATAATCTTGGTTTGTTATTAGGGCACAATGTTCAACATTATTCGCGATAGATCTATATGCTTATGAAGTTCAACATACCGATCAAGGTCAGCCCCATATAGAAACAATAATACGTATTTACGACTTGGTACAGTCTACACGAAGCGTTTCTTATACAGGATCGAGAAAGCTAAAAGCCGATTTTTTTTCCTGTGACAAATATGATGAAGATATAGAGTCCCTTCTCTTACACTGTAACGAATACTCAGCCTGCCGCCAAAAGTTGTCAAGAAAATGACATATTCTTTATGAGACCGCTATCTTTGGAGAAATTCTTGGGGACGTAGCCAACAGAAATATTCCTAATACGGGTAGTTCGTGCATTTGTATAGGTTATTATCTATGTTAGAAATTATCAGAGATTTAATTCAGTTGGGGAAATGTAGGGCTTCTTAAGCGTCTTACATAAATTAATTGAGACATGTACATCGATGTTAGCGATACTTGAGACAGCATAGATACCAGAGATGTGACCTTGTATGTTCATTGTTCATTGTAAGTTCTCTTATATTATGATGTATGGCAGATTTTTGCAGTGTGCATGTTCTTATTCTTGTTCTTATTCTTTTATTTATTAATTTTTTCTTTCTGAGGGACTGCATTGCATTTGTACTCTAGCTCGTAAGCTTTGATTATGAGTGCGTAGCTTTTGTGTAACGTCTTATCAACTACTCAAGGGAACTCGCTTTTGACCTTTCTTGTATTGCTATAGCTTAATTAATTAGTTAATTAGTTATTCTTTATAAGTTTTTGCATCCTAGCAAAGCACTGATGCAATAACTTATAAAAATTAACTAATGAAGTTTTTAACGAAGTACTTTGCGGCATATTTCGCAATTGTAGCCGGTGAGACCCCGAGGCATATTCACATGAAAAGAATTTTGTAGATGACATCATTTTCTAAATAAGCACCATCAACCTTGGGGATAAAAATGCACAGTCGTTCATTCCATTTACTTACAGAAATGCCGTTTTATGCATTCAAGCATAAGAGTAACTGGACCGCCAATTTACTTAATTGTAAAGCCGGGAAGTAATATCTCGAAATTGGTGTCATCCTCAGAATTCGTTCTTATTGAATCCGCCTCGAAAACTTCTCGGCTATAATTTGCAAATTGGTATATGTGCCGTAAGGTAATTAGTTAACATCATAATTAGTTATGTACTTAGTTATTCGATTGTGCATGTCGATTTCCTGAGCAAATAAAAGCAGACAGTAAACAGAGACTATTAGAAGCTGCACCAATACATGTGTTTGACGAGAAGGACCGGCTTACTCGCACGGAAGAGGTTTTTTTTAATAAGGTTATGGCCAACGCTGCATACACGCCACACATACTTGAGAAATGGCACCAAACCAGACAAGCTACTTGACTTGAAAATTGTAACAGCGCTCACAAATGCATCCACAAAGTAACAAGGACGAGACACAAGCGCTGTGTCTCGTCCACAAAAGCTACGATTACGAACACTTATACCCGATGCACACATTTCCAGGAGTCATGCAGAGCAGACTTGCAACACCTGATTTGGAACTGTGCAGCCTTTTCACAATGGAGATCCAACATTCAACATTTACTACACACAGACATTAGAACACTAGGAATTGCAATACAAACTAACCTTGAAACACAGAAAGCCATTGCGACATATGGCAGACAAAGTGGCTTGTTTGCAGTAGTGTATAAGGAGTCGACCAGCCCATGCGAGAGCGGCGGAACTGAACACGCACCTGAGTCTGCATAAAGTGGAAGATCAAAGACTGAGATGAAGATGTGCTTCAGCGAACAGTCCGGGAACCCACATTCCTTTCCTACCTAATCCCCAACAGCGGCCTAGAGCCGTCCCCTTCCTTAAAAGAAAGGTTTTATTCATTCATAACTTATTGCATTAGACATTTTGATTTGAAGCGCAAATAATGTGCTCCTCTTCGAGTAGACCAGCTCAAGGACTAGTATGACGCTATCTGCCACAGGTGACTTTTATTTAAAATACCTATAGTCTTTGCAAAGGCACCTGGTATGGTTACCGGCAGCTCACACTGCACGACGGACGATACGGCTCAGGAGACACACACCGCGCGTATCCAGCTTCGCGAAGCACATGTAGCAGGATCCAGCTTCGTCGAATAACCGCGAGCCACAGAGCACTCAAGAAGCGCTCAAGAAGAACCGCGAAGGCCACACAGAGCACTCAACGAACACCCTCCTCCATCCCATTCCAGGTCGGCCATCGAGAAGGACAGCAGTTAAAGGCTGCAGAATTTCGTCAGGCGTGCGTAGTCGCTCGTGCGCAGTGATCCCGCGGAACGCTCGCGCCGATTGCGCTTTTGTTTCTGACCGATTGGCGCCTGCAATCCCATCTGGCGCATTTAGGCGCCCTGACGCTATCTCCTCCGCCGCATCGCACACCTGCCCTCTCCGTTCTCGAGCGAGTCGCCGCCGACCCTATCGTCAGCGCACGTGTTGCAAGCGCGGCTCATCGACGCGCAGCCCCTTTGTTATCGCGCGCGAGGGGTCGTCATTGTTTGTGCCCGACCCGCGCCGGGGAGTTTGGTAACCGCCGCCGCTCCTTCCGTACCCCCTGCTTCACGCGAAATTGCCTGCGCGCTCAGCGGTATATACCGCTTGCAGTATGGGCCCGATTGTTAGGGGTGCGTTGATTGAGCGGAAAACTGAGCGAGCGACCGAGAGTCGGCGGCGGCGTAACGGGATGCGCCCTGGCCCTTCTTATCAAAGGCCATCGGTACGTGCCATCGATCAGTGCGAAAAATCGCTGCTGGCCCCGCGAGGCAACGTCTATCGAGTATACACCGAGAAGTTGCGGGAGTGAAAGTGGCCAAGGACCAAACTGGGGAGTTCTGAAATGCTTCGGCCTCGCAAGGACGTGTAGAACGAGATGAAAAAAGAAAAATATATATCCAATGGCCGAACAAGTGGGAGCAGGGATGGAGACGCAGAGGATGCAATAGCTTCAAAAAGTGATTCCTGACAACCTACCTGACAGCCCATTCTTAAGGAGAGGCGCGTTCAAAACTCCGGTTTTCTGTTGCGCCCTCACAAAATTTTATCCAAGCAAGCTTATAGAAAGCTTACATATATTTTTTTCTGCTAATTATATAGATTGTAAACGACGGCTCGTAAACTTGAGTCTCTATACATTTTGTATCGGATTATGTCTGCGTGCTATCTGAAAGCAACCCGTTCCGAAACCTACGGACGAGAATAGCCCAAAAGACATCAATGTAGGGGCGAACATATAATCAGGCCAAACTTTTTTCATAAGGAGTCTTCACACAAACTGCATACTTTCTAAATTCCCCGATGTAAGAGCAAGTCGTCCTGGAATGCCACTTTCACGAGCTTTTCATCTCAATCTTACGCTGAGTAATTCCCAAAGCTATCAGACTGTTTATTTCGGTGTGTGCCAATGTAGAACCTCTGGCGATTTGTTTCCTCGATAGGGAGGCAATTTCCCTCGTCAACAGTGGCTACGGATTTTTGCATGCTCACGAAGTACTTTCAGAGTCCGACAGCTGGCGCAAGAGCGGATCCATAACAATATCAATACAGGATGGTAATTTTGGCGAGTTGGTTATACGTAGTGAAATCGTTCTCGCGCTGACAGACACGTGATGAAGGGGCACTAGACACACGCGTCCCGTGTACTGTGTCCAGTGCCCCTTCATGTGTCCGTGGCTTGTCAGAGCTAAAATGTGTTCACAGCATTCATAACTGAACAAAAGTATACGACACCTGGTATGCCAGACAACGTACCGTCGCTGCTCAAGATACGTAGGGGCTCCATCTACATACAGGTGCCGGCTACAATAAAACCAATTTGCATTCATGCATGCAACTTCAGTGCACTTTGATGCAGGCGAAAAGCGGTTTTCATACACAGGAGTGGCCAGGCTTAGGAAAACCGGAGGAGGCCGTAGTGCTTCATTATGGCTTGATTCGATCCCGCTGCCGAGAAAAAATGAGTTGTACCATGACGGAAGGGAATGGGAGGTGTTCAGCAGTGTAGAAGTAGCACGCGGCTTAAAACAGAAAGTAAAGAAAGAAAGAGATACCCCGTGGCAATCATGGTGAGCCGTGTTTATACAACCTCGCGCACCTCCTGCGATTGTTCTTCGCTCAACAATGCTAATCGTTGGAAGCGCGGAGTGATTACCAGCCGCTTGTTTGCATTGTGCTCGCGCGTGACGTGGATCGCAGTTCGTGCCGCGCATGCAAAGATGCCGCGAGAGCGCCTTTACGCCTCCTCTATACATCTTCTGTCTTCTTGAATTCCTTCGCGTTTAACGCACCGTTGTGAGGCGCTTCGCCTAGAAAAAAGAAAGAAAAGGTAGGATAAGAGAGATAAAGGAAGCCACATTTAGCTCGGACCGCGAAAGCGGCACTGAGAAATGAGGCAAAATTGGGCCCGTCAAAACATTCATTTTCTCGACGGCACACGCGCAGCCGCCGGTATACAGGCCAGGGGGCCGTTATTAAGCAAGGGCTCAAGCGACTGTCCACGTACCGCATTGTATATGAGCGCCAAGCCGCACCCTAACAAAACCGCATGCAAGTTCTTGCTTGTGCTGACCCTATCTGATGCTCGGTCGGGACGAGCGGTCAGCAGTGCCGGACGTTCGCAAATTTCACTTAGAGCGCTATAAGCCGACAACGCTGCAACGAGCGCCAAGCACCGTGAGGCGCGGTTGCAGGGAGAGGTGTTTGGGAAGGTTCGCTGGGCGAATCCTGGGGAGGAGGGGAGTCAGGTCATGCCTGAGGGGGCTGTGCGCGATAGCCGCAATTAATTACGGGCCCCGTGTGAACGGCCCTCCACGCTGCGCGTATACAACGTCGTGACAACGCAAAGTAAACAAAGCAAAGCAGGGACGTTGGTGTTGCCTCAGCAGCTTCACGTGCTCGGTGAAGTGATACGCTGTACGTAAATTGCCGCATGTGCCGCGTGCGTTGCACGCCGCCGACGGGCCGTAAGAAGAATCCAAAGAAAAGGTGAGGCGACAGAAGAGCCCGCGATCGGCGAAAAGATTTAACACCGATGGCGTCGTTCAAGCGATTAGTGACACGGGGGATGCGAGCCGTGTAATGGAGATACTATCCGCAACAGTGGTGGATGTTTTTATGGTTCACGTGGGCGAAATAGTGCATGGCGTCACCTGCTGGAACTTCATCACGCCGCATACGCTGCACACAGTTTAGGTCAAGCGTGAATTGAGATATACATTTCGTAGCGTTATCGTGTCCGTTCTGCGCTACGCCTTAACGGGAGTTTCGAACCTTATATAGTGCGCTTAGAACAATGACCAGTATTGCTGCAGAGCTAAGTGGTCTTGATGACATGTAAAATGCAAACGTTTTCACAGGATGATGTGATGAGCAGCCGGGTCGAACATGATGAACATCAGCCTGAAGAGAACGTTTCAACAAAGGCACACGTCTTCTTCAGGGCCCTGACGAAGACAAGGCCCGTTGTAGAAGCGTCCGCACAAGGCTGAGGCATCCTTCGTCCGCTCACTTTTCACCGCCCTTTGTCTTGGAACAGGGGGAGGACGGTATAGTGGTGAAGTATAACGAAGAAATACCGGAGTTTCGTCAGCTATAACCAAGCACTCACAAAAGTCGCAGTTGTCTATCGCAGCCAAGGTTTAGAGCGGTAGGCTACGGCGGTGTGGCCTCATAACGACATATGATTGTAATTTGCTTGGAAAGACGCACGTGATCAACAAAAAACCAGGTAAAGCGAGGAGTGGGAAAACATGGCAACACACACACGTGTGTGTGTGTGTGTGTGTGTGTGCGTGTCTTCATTCAGTTTTCGTTAATCTGGTTCACCCAGCAGAGAAACAAGATCGCATTTGTTTCCCATTTTATGCGAAGCATATTACGAGAGCTCAACCCAGCTCCTCAGGCGCGGCGGTGTTGCCTTGAAACCACGTGACACCGTGACGTCACGACAGAGGAGAAGTGGCTTTGGCTCAACTCTTGCAAGACGGGCTGGGTGGGAATCGAACCAGGGTCTCCGGAGTGTGGGACGGGGACGCTACCACTGAGCCACGAGTACGATGCTTCAAAGCGGTACAAAAGCGCCTCTAGTGAATGCGGTGTTGCCTTAGAAACGAGCTGTTTCTAAGGCGTGCGTCTCTTGCTCAGGCGCACATTTCGTTGCCGCGCCGAACGCTGCTTTGCTCGACGCTCACCGCGTCCAATGCGGGGCGCGTAGTCGCTGCCCTGTAGCCCATTGTCTTACACCCCTTGGCGGGTCGACGGGAACGCTGTCGCGTTCCACTCTTGAAGGCGAAGCAGTAATGCATGAGTTGTTTCTTCGTCTAGCCGAACCAAATATAGCCAAGCAACAGCAGTTCACCAGGCTAAACAGTGGTTCAACAACTAAAATAAAGGCTAGTATGCTTCGCATCCTGGGCTTAACCTTACCTAAGCCACAGCCATTTTTTTATACAACGACTAACTTAGACAAAGCCAAGTGGAATGCGGCTGTCCTGTGTGCTTCTACGTCTCTTCATCCAAGTCTGCGCTTCAGTGGTTCTCGGAAGAACAGAAGGCAATCGACGATAGTCGAAGGCAGGTAGGGTGGATGTTACAGTGCCGCGTTCGGAAAGACACATTTTGGTTGAAGCATGCAGTGGCGCCTCACTGAATAAATCATTAGCATGAGCCATTCTTTCATCGCTAATCTTCATGGAACGCAATCTCCTAGCATTCCCACCGGAGACAAAGAATCAATTATAATGCATGTTGCAGACCTACGAATGTCCAAAGCAATGGGAGGCCCTAGCGAACAGACTTCTGCAACTTGGCATGTTTTCCGATCGCGTAGCGAACAAAACACAAAACGACAAATTGGAAGTGCGCTTTTGACAACGCCTGTAAACATTGCTAGTGTCATACCCCGGAGACGGATGGCCAAACACAGAAGAGCTATCTATAGCGTTTTGTCTATCGTATACCCGCCAGCAACAGTGGCGGGACAGATCACACGTAGTGAATAGGGCGACCTCGCATTTCGCGGTCAGCTTGCAGTGGCCGATACAAGATTAACGTCCCTGACACGTATCTCCACCCCCCGCCACGCTCTGCGCGTCGGCAACACACGCCCCTCTTCCCGATTAAGATGGCCGCTAAGATTCACCGCCTGCTGGGCCACTGGACGGGATGCACGAGGGAGCAAGATAAGGATGCATCGCGTGCAGGAAGCACAGCGAGCCGCGGTTTCGGAGATGGCGCCTCCAGATACCAGATATATCGCAACCAAGATGGATATTTTTCGCGCACCATTTCATTTTACTATTCACTTCCCCTGCCGCTCGGATGAGACACGGAAGGCTAGGCGCTGCCGGTCCGCCCTTGTGCACCCCCGAGATATAACCACCAGATATATAACCGCCATTCAGTGGCGAACCGCTGTTTAGTGCGAAGCACACCCCCTTTGCATACCCATCCGTTGCAGCCGCAGACCTTGTCTTGCCTCCTAGCTCGCCTCATGCGGTCTCGCCCCTCTGCTCCCGTGGCCACTATTTCCGGCGCCCGAGATTCATCGAGAGCGCATTCCTGGAGGAGGCGTGAAAGAAGGAATCATTCAAGCGTGTAGTCGATAACTGAGTTGCTCCGAGAGATCGGAGATTAAGGAATGATGAATGAGAATGAATCAAGGAACACGTGCGCAAATCATTTGCATATCAGATGCAACGCGCGTTCTATGAATAGATGTCGTCGCGCACAAATGCATGACAACGTTTTAGCAGTCTTAACCTCTCTCGGTACATCCCCAACCAGATGCACCTTGCATGCGCACGTTATACGTATCGCGCGCAGATGTCGATGTCTGTTGTTCATTTCTTCCGCTGAGCTCCGAAGCCGCATTATGTGTCATTATTACAGCGTCAATCAATTCCCACCTAAATGCTCATTTTCCGGAGTTTTATGTGAGAACCGGACTTGAATGTCATTATTTTCGGCACCATGTTGACTTTAATAGAGGGCTTTATGTTATCATCTCTTTAACTGGCTCCAAAACATAAGCATCACAGAGTTTCTAACAATGCTCAGCATAGCATTACGTATCCGAAAACTTCGACAGTCGCTGCCAGGTAACTGACCGGCAATCTCGCCAGCATAATGCGGTGAACACTCTGCCAAGGATCTGCTTAGTCACTCGCCATGTAATAAATATTGCCATTAACGACGTTGCCGTCGCAGCGAGGTAATTATTGAGCATCTTTTTGTATGCAGAAAGGTCGCCAGGTAATCACAAGAACGAGCACGGAAAGCTCCTCAAGCTACAGATAAAAGATGAATAAATTAACGGACGGTAAGCAAGGCCAATCTGTTGGAGATGTATATAAAACTAGGCCGCACCTCAGGTGATATAACAATGATGTAGTTAAAATAATCCTGCGCTCGCGTAACAGTTGGTACACGTGTAGCGATCCATCACCGGTTCTAGCAGCGTCATTATGGCCGCAACGGGCTCGAGGTTTCCTTGGAAGTCAATGCGGCCACGCGAGTGAGCGAGAACGCTTGTCGGCAGGACAGTCAAGGCAAAACGCGTAGGGCAACGGACGCGAGACAAAAACAATAAGAAAGTAAAGAAGAGAAGAAGCAATACAACGGAGCCGTCATTGATCAAATGCACGATGAATAGGAAGAAAAGCGAGGAGAGATAGAGCAAAATGATCCATCACGACAGCGAGAGCACGCGAGGCACTCGCATCCCGCTTATGGGATCGCGCCGGGGCATAGCGCGCTTGTGAAAGTGCTATCGCCCACGAGGACATTGCCCGCCTTTCAGACGCTCCTCGTCGCCATGCAAGGACGCGCGCAAACATCGCACCGAGCCAGTACGGAGTGAAGAGATGAGCGAAGCAACCAACACAGCAGCAGCCGCAACAACAAAGCTACGCAGAGAGCATCGGCAGCCGCAACGGGCTTTGCCACAGAGCAACGACGACGACGACATTGCGTAAGCGCCGGTCCTGTCAGCTGCTCGGGTGGCTTCGCCGCAAGCGGCATCAGCCGAGGCCTTACCGTGTGGCACCGCGGCGGCGCACCTGCTGTTTTGCGCGTTGTTATCGCGATGTGCTTGCCTTGAGCGGCAGAGCACACGAGAATCTCTTTGCTTTCACAATTGCCGCGACACTTCTCTGGCATCGGCCCCACGAATGCGATGTCACAGTACTTGTTGCTCCTTCGGCCATAACGACAAGAGAGAGCGAAAGCACGGAAAGAAGAGGCAGGGAGGTCACACTCATGAACGTCCGGATTGCCACCCTATATTTGGGGGTAAGAGAAAGAAAAATTGGGATGAGGAAAAGATGGATGTCGTGACCATTGCGTGCACACATAGGACGATGGACGGGACTATAAACGTTGGAATAGGGGACGGTATGGTGGACCAGTTGGTGCACGCTATGTGGATAAGATGAGTAAGATGGCGCATAAGCAAACGCTCCGTCCAACTTACTGATAATGAGTTGCAATATTCAAACGAAACACTGAAGATATGACACACATGTTTCGTTGCAAGCTGCTTAATCTTTCAGTTTTCCTTGTGCGCTTTTTCTCTGTGCGAGCGTGACAGAAATCCGTGGAATTGTTTTTACGTGAGAGACCTTACTCGGAGGCCCAATTTTATCCTGTTTCTTCCCCTTAACATTTGCGCGCGTTCTTTTCTTTTTTTTTTTCTGAAACCATCGTTCCCAACCATAAATGGCCGCAGAGGCAGGTGCACTTAAATCACTGCAGCAGCACGTGAATAGTGTTCTGCGCCAGTGTCAGATGTGGCCACGCACGGTCCTATAAACTAAACGATGAAGTAGTCGCCCTGGCTTCAATGAACGCGACGCGTCTTGGTGGCAACTGTGCATCAGTATGATACGATAGGCCGCCGCCACGCGCGTATTGACTGATTGCGCACGCACTGGCTGACATAGCACACCATGCCATTCATGTATTGATGCTTTCTAAAGAAGAATCGTTCAGTACACTTTCTCGCATGAGTACACACAGCACTTAATCATAATCAGCACTTAATCTATAAACCTAGGTATCGTCATGTATTTATCGTGGGAATACGATTGCCGCTCCTGCATTCGTGCTTTATACTGCACTAGGATTGTCTCCGTGGAGCTTTTGTGCATGTATACTAAACTATAATTTGTCCACTTGTGCGCCTTCGCCACACATCGTCTTTTTGAAACGAAACTTTCTTTGTCTCTTTCGCGGCATTTGGCCTTTGTAGTCGTCGCCTTGCCCGATATAGTTGTGAATGTATATAGACAAACTTGCGCGCCTGGGTATGTGCTGGCTGCTGTCTCAGTGAGTAAACAACTTGGGCCGCTTTTTTCAAGACAGCAGCTAGCAGATACTCAGTGAGCCAGGTTCCAGGTTGTCTCTCTCTCTCTCTCTTTCTTTCTATATATGTATATATATATATATATATATATATATATATATATATATATATATATATATATATATATATATATATATATATATATATATATATGTGTGTGTGTGTGTGTGTGTGTGTGTGTGTGTGTGTGTGTGTGTGTGTGTGTGTGTGTGTGTGTGTGTGAACGTAAAGAAAGGGGCCCGAGAGGCCCGATTTTATTAATCATACCATAAGCAGGCAACAAAGTCCCTCAGGACAACATGGTGGACATTAGTTGCAGTTACTAATTGCAATAGAGAAAGCATGAATTGATGGAAACGAAAATTGATTATTTTCGACCATTTTCATTTCCATTAATTTATCATTTCCTTAATTCAATTAGTAAGTACAAATGTACAACTAATTTCCCGTCTGTTGCCCCTGATGTCTTTGTTTGTAGGCTTTATGCATATACATGTATATACGAAGTCTTCCTGCTAATAAACAGTTTACAGTAGCGCTCGCGTTCGTCCCCACTTTCAGTATGTGCGTCTTCGGCTCTCAGTAGTTCTCGACTGTAGATTCCCTGCAAATTTCAGACGCCATATCTCCACGCGTTGCAGTAGGGAAAATCCGCCACTTGCTACTCACAGACACCTGGCGGCGTTGGCATTGCCGCAACGCCTTAAAGGCGGTCGACACACTGTGTGGCTGCCACGGAGAAGGGAGGAGGAAGTGGAGGAGGGACAGTGGCGCATTGAGAGGTTGCTGTCAGCTCTCGCGGGCATCTCGCAACAGCGGCGCGGCGAAGGTCCCGCGGTGTCGTGGGATTTGCGTTCGGCCCGCTTCGACCTGTCATCCGGCGCGCGCGACCCCGCCGACTCTATCAGCGCGCCGCACATCCTGCGGGGATTGCGGCGGCTTCCGGACGACGGAGATGAACGACCTGCGCCCGATGACGCTGTCGCGCTAATCTCTTTCCAAGTGCCGCGGGCGCTCACGTTTGCCGCACGCGTGTGCGGAGGGGGGCGGCCATACTTCATTTGCTGCTCATCATTGTGGAAAAAGAAGCGATGCGCCCGCTTGGCTGCAGCCGCGCGGCGCGTGCCTCCGTAGCGCAAATGCGAAGGCGATAGCGAGCTGTTTTTACGCATCCCGCCTGCGGTCGTGCGTTCTCAGCGGTGCGACCTTGGTGGCACGCGCGACCAGGTGTCTGTGCGTGCGTTCCTGTGTCTGTAAAAGTGTATGCACGTCTGTCTGTCTGTCTGTCTGTCTGTCTGTCTGTCTGTCTGTCTGTCTGTCTGTCTGTCTGTCTGTCTGTCTGTCTGTCTGTCTATCTGTCTGTCTGTCTGTCTGTCTGTCTGTCTGTCTGTTTGTTTGTTTGTTTGTTTGTCCGTCCGTCCGTCCGTTCTCTTGCTTGCATGGGTGGGTGGGTGTGCGTGCGTGGCATTCACGGTCGGAAGAATATCGATATTAAGCCCATAATTGGCACGCAAAACAAAGATGAAAAGAACGCGCGAGTTTATGCTTGATTGGTTCACCGCGCACCGGACGTCGACGGCCGAGTCGCCGCACGGATACCACGCAAAATCGCATCATGTAGGCTCCCGATATTCAGCGCGCGATGGACTGTTCGTCTCATACTCTTAACACACTTTCACTCACATTGTTTTTTTTTTATTTACCGTGGTAGCCGTTATAGTCCCTGGGATCGATTGCATGTGAACGGCCTGGTAGTAGGCTTCCGTCGTGACACGTTCGAGATGGGAGAGGTTTGAACTGGCATTTACATCTTTTTTGGCGATATACCTATGCTGGTGAGGGCTGTGTAGCTTTACACACCCTACCACGTCAAAAACGATTAGTGTCGTGTCGTCATTCCGTTCCCCTCAACCAACACATGCACCCAATATCAATTAGATTGTATAGTCAATATGTGGCCTCTATACTAAACATGATTGGTACAGAATTAACGTAAAACCAAGGAAGCAGAAAACTAGGAAACACTCGGTGGGTCTCCGTATTTACTAGAGCTACCGCCGTCGCTTCTTAGCACCTCAGGCAAAAGTCACTTAGCTAGATACGTTTCATAAAACTGTTGATGATTTCGCAGTAAAGTATCACAAAAGAATGACAACCATGCCACTCTGTGAAGATGGAATGGCAGCGAAAGCTGACGACAGTCAGAGCTCTCAAACGAAAAGCAACGTGCTTTCGCTGCCATTCCATCTGCACAGACTGGAATGGTTGTCAATTTTTGCGTTGCAAGTCTGGCGTCGCTGCACGTTCGGAGGTGCCCCGGCTCGCGATTGTCATTTTCTTCCAGCATCGCGGGAACGTTATTCGTCGATGGACGTTTCGCGCCGGAGCCGTTTGCATTCTCGTTGATATTCCCTCCGGCGCTCCTCGTACGCATGTCGTTCTTCGGGTGTACGAACTATACGTGTCCGCCCCATCGATAACGGAGCTGTTCTTAGCGCCGGTACCTCTCCTGCTTTTATGATGCGATAATCTTGACGTCACGCTATTGTTCACTGCAAGCGTTCTAATCTGTTCCGCATTTTGACGTCTGCGCCGTCGCACTCCACCTGTATGGGTTTGTAAGAAATCGCTAAGTTCGTTTCTGTTGCCGGACGCCGAAACAACTACGGAAGGTTAGTCATATACAGCTTTCGCTGTACAAAACGCGCAAAGCGCGTTACTTTCTTCAAAAAGCAGAGCATAAGTAGTGAGTGGCATTGCGAAACCTGCGTCAATACTGCCGCTTTATAACCTGTATTGATGATGATGATGACGACGATAATGATTTATTGGCATTCCATTTGAAAGGGGGCGATGAAAAATATAGCCTGCTTAAGTTAATCAGGTATGCTATGTTTTTCGTTCTAGCATTGTTGTACACATTTACTTAATCTTTGGGCCGCTGTGCTTCCGCGCCACACTGCGGGCATTGAGCAGGGGAAGCTGTGCAATCTGACCAGATGGAAGGTTTGAATTATTCTCGCGGATAAAGATCACGTCAAAGTTTAATTTGCCTCCACCTTCTTCTGTAACCGTAGTTAACAACCAAGGTCACTTTTCACGCACACAAAAATTATCAAGCTCCAACTGTCCTACTGCAAATGCCAGTCAAAGTGAAGTTGGACATATTTTTAGCAGACGACGATTACGAATTAAAAGCTTTGGGAATTCGGCTGCAGATTTCTAACGTTAAACTGAGGACACGAAGCAAGTACTTTGAGGAGAATAAATGGGATGCGTCAAAACAAAGTTAATTTTTTGCAAAACACAAGTAATTGAAGAGGGACCAGACTCAAGAGATTTTCTTTGACGAGGGCTGCTTGACATTTGCCGTAGCCCCCCCCCTCCCCCACTTACTAACAATAATAATACGCCCAACATCCCGACTTACCTGCGCATGACCTGCACCTGCTCTTACGAACAGATTTAGCTAAGAACATATTTTTTTTAATGTGCTCCGAGCGTTGGTATAATGTACGGATTCGTTTTGCGCGACTTTACCCCTTTCTTATCGTACGCCATTCATGACCGGCAGATAACACCTGTGATAACGTGAGCCGAGTGTCCCTCCGACCACTAACGAAGTGCGAAAAGGAATGGAATTCGGAACAGAGTCATTACATTGTTCGGGTCCAAAGCAGGAACTACAAGGCCTTCTGCCATTTATCTCCTCTATCTGTGTTCTTGCGCTGAACAACTCTGAACTAAGCGCAAATGTAGGTTGTGAGAAAGCGAAATATTACTGCCGGTGAACACCGGCGTTAATCTCCCGCAGCTGTTTCCCATGTACAGTGGGCGAGCGAGCCAGTGAAAAGCCCCGATGACCAGAGTGAAACGAAAAAAAAAAAGTGCCGCGCCGCAGCAGAATCTCGACGGCTTTCGCTGCGCGTAAAGTTTTAGCGGACACAAGATCACAGAGCCGAGCCGGCAAAGCTTGTTAGAAACCGGACACGATTCGTGCACGGCGATATGCAGCCGCAACAGGCGCCTGCAGCTTCGTTACGCCTCAGCAACCGCGCTTCGACGAGCTCGTTACCACGAAGCTTATCATTGGTTTTATAAGCTGCGAAGCGGTTTCTCCTTGTTCAGCGCACTGCGTTTGTAGGCAAACTCCGCGAGGTATGCATACCCTGTGTTGATGCTCTGCAGGTTTTCTCTCTCTCTCTGTCTCTCTATCTCTCTCTCTCTCTCTCACACACACACACACACACAAACACACACACACACACACACACACACACACACACACACACACACACACACACACACACACACACACACACACACACACACACACACACACACACTTCCCATACCGCAGACATTCTTGTGCAGATCCGTGCAGCGAAAGTAGTGCAGACAAAACCGTTCAAGCGGAAAGACGACAGCAACCGCCTTTCCGGAATATCGGTGGATCTCGGTGTGGCCGTTAAGTGGGCCTTGCGCTACCCTGCGCGATGCGCGCGCGCGGTAAGGCGGAGAAATAATTAATTCAGGGAGTATTTCTCGCGCGATGGTACATATATAGGCGATCGCTTGAGATGCGCGACCCGACAAAAACTAGATCAAGGCACTCGTAAACACTCTCTGGTGTTATAAACCTGGAAATTAGTCGCGCATCAACGCATAACCTGAGAAACCGTTTGTATATGGCAGGCTACGCAAGCCACAGCGTGTGCATGTACGCGACGTGCACCAAAGTACTCTTGAGGCTGCTACGAAGCAGTGTTGCTGCGGTAAATTAAAAGTGGCATTTGAAAAGTTTCGATCATATATCGCTTCGACAATATATGCTGACCATCCCAGCACTACCGCTAACTTATTCGCTTTGGAGTTTTATTCGCTTTGAAGGGTCGATTTTATACCTATGCCGTCGGGGCGTTTCCCGAAGGGCTTGCGTGCCCATGCCACGTAGCCCTTATCTTCATGTCGAGAGTTGTTCAGCGGTCAAAAGTCATGGATCATGGAGACAAAAACAGAAGCGAGTGGGCCTGTTTTACATATGTACCAGGGTTGAGTGACAGGGAGAAATGATACGGAAAAGGGAGGGAGGTTAACCATGCTGAGCGCGGTTAGCTATACTGCACCGAGAAAGAGTGCTGAGAGACGACAAGGAGGAGAGAAATTTACAGTATACATGAACGGAGAAACATGCAATGAAGCCCTTCGTCGCTCAATTAATCACATGCAGTCATATGGGCTGGTGCATCTGCAGAAGCGCAGCAATGTTTTCGTGGCTTTGCACATGGCAGACGCAAGAGGCCGCGGTCCCGACATCCTCTTTTCTGTAAAAGGACTGATCCCGTATTCGCAAAACATTGTTACGCTAGAATTGTTCGTGAGAGGTAACTTCAGCCGATCTTGATGGTGGACATGCCGTTAGTGTTGATGGCCGGCCAATGCCAAATAGTACTTACGAATGAAACGCTTTTTGAATGCGGTCCACGTTATCTAAGTGCTCTAAAAATGATTGAAGGACAAGTATTTTACCTTTGCGTGATCTAGAGCCACACAGAAAGTGTTTTGTCGAGTTTGAGGAGCACGCAAAACACCACGCAGATGTTCTAAGCGAGCGACCTTATCTAGGTCCCTATAGGCGAGGGAGCTTGATGGCGTCATGCTTGATCAGCTTGATGAGCGCCGGAAGCCCAGATGGATTCCAGCGCCCAGTCAAAGGAACTCAAGTTGTCGTATAAGCCATGGAGCTACCCCATCACACGCTCTTCGACCTTACCTTCGAGAGAGAAATTTCGTAGTGCGGCATGCGTGCCGTCCCAACGTGCAAAGCGGAGACGCTATTCAGCATCAGCAACAGGTTGTCGGAAAAAAGAATGCGCCTCTTCAAGCACTGGCAAATTCTGCAGGGACACGGATGAAACTGGCGGCTAACCGCAGACCACATGTCACAGAAGGTTCAGAATAGCAGGCCCGCGCCCGCAGGAGTCTTGGCCCACTCGTGCTGTACTTGCAGCTTTGGAGCCGAGAGAAAGGGCCTCTCGACAAGCTCTTCTGGTGGAAATTTTCATATGGGAGACGTCTTGAAAAGGTCGAGACACGCCTCACCTCGGCGTTCTCAACGTCAGGCTACGGATACTAATATACGTTGTGTCAATACGGTATCATGTAGCAGTTCCTTCAAGAGCGGTAGTGCTATTGAATGTTGACTCCCGATCGAAACATCATCGCCCGTACCCGCCAGAAAAAATAAAGAATTCTTATGCTAGAAATCTTCTTTACGGAGAGTTTCAGGCAATCCTAGTATACATGTCGGACGTATCGTTAGCGATGGTCTGCCAATGGCAAGGAGCACTTACGAACGAAAAGTTAGTTTTATTAGTTAGGCCTCCATTTTCCAGCGTGCTTTCTTTTCCCGCTAGATAGAAATTGATAAAGATTTGAGGTACAGCATGTTCGATCCAAGAAGCTTCCAACTGATGAGGAATAAACGTTTATTGTGCTAAACAACAAGAAAGTGTCCAAATCATTAACTATTTTTGTTGTAGTGGTCGTTTTGTTGTTGTTGTTGTTTGCACACTGCCAGCAGTGGCTTGTGAGTGTTGCGGAAACTGTCGGAGCATCCTTTACAACAACCGCTGCTAGAGGGGACTTCTGGAAATATCCGTAACCTCTGTGCAGAGTTACAAGCTGCACAACCGGCGCGCAGTGGCTGTTATACACTTCAGTCAGTCTCACCAGTGGCGATAATATGACAGCGTACACGCGTCATGTTTCGAAACTGCGCCAGTATGTATCGGCGATTGAGTCTACTGTCGGCGGACGGGTCATCGTCACACATGGCAACTCCCTCATGGCGACCTTGTTGAAACCAGGACAACCACAGTCGCTGGCCCTCGGCAACAAACTCCAGGACGCACGCAAGACACGGAACGAGCGGCCGAGCAGCTTGGGACAAAGCGCTTCCTTCGTCGCCCTTATCTCGCGTTCCTTTTTTTCTTTCCTTTATTGTCCTGTCTTTGCGAAGCTGCTTCCGGACAACCTAATGGTTCGCGACCGCGAGACAAAAGCCGCGCAGAACGCGAGGAACGGTGCACCGACCGACCGGGTCACAGACGAAACAACGCGGTCCCTGCTTGACAAAAATCCGGAGACCCCCCCTGCGTTCGCGACCTGCGCCACAAACGGCCACAAAACGGGCGTCTTTGACCCAAGGCCTTGCTTAATAGGCCGTGAAGCTGCAGCCGCTCCGCTTCCGGCGCCCCGTCTTACACGGCTGCGGTGGGGCGAAGCCTGGCGTCGCGCCGAGCGGCGTCAAGCATCATGGAGCCACGCGCAGTAACAAATAAGAACCCCGCCGGCAAAAAAAGAAAAAAAAGAAAAGAACGAAAGAAAGACAAGGAAACGAGAGGACCAACATAAACGACCCGGGAACGTGTGACACATGTTTTCTTTTTTTGTCGACCGCCCGCCTCCTTGATATAGAGTATACCGCCTCAACATTCAACTATAGTGTCCCGGGAACTCCGCCCACTGTTGTGAGGTGCATTTATGCATGCTCCAAAGCGCGCGCAGCGTGGATTATGTAGCATATACGCAAGACTATAACCATGGCGCGCATGTCGGTGATAACTTTCGCGCTGAATGCACTCGGTGGGAACACACTGAGCGTGTGTGTGTGTGTTGGCGCGGAGACCCGGGCTTCGAGATCGTTAACCTTCGGATCAACCGCGCCAATCAGGGCAGCTAATTTATGCCCGGTGCTTCTCGCCCTTTTGTTTGCGCGGCGGAGCTGTTGTCAACGTGGAGACACTTAATGGGAGTCGGGTGTGCGCACTGTATATAATGGTTACGTTAAAATTTTCATTGAGGGGACTCGCAGCTGGGCGTGCTCGCTCCTTTCGGTAAGAGCGCGGATGGAGGAGAAACAAAAAGAAAAATGGGGACAGCGCTCTATAGCAACGGCAGTGACGAGAGACGTGTAATTAGATCGTCGCGCACAAAAGGCTTCAAGGCGCCAACGCTTTGAAGCCTTTGAAACGCGCGCCAACGCTTTGCCCCTCGACCGTTCGATTCTCATTTCTCATATACCAGCTTCGAGACGACGAAGTATACGAGCTGTTGTCGTCAACTCTTGCTTTTTCGTGCAGCCCGTAACCATATAGGTCCGGCATAATGTAAACGGCTCGTATCGCACGACTCTGTTTCTTATCATCTAACGCTCTCGACGGGTCGATTCTGCTGATAAAGCATGGGCGGAGCGGCGCCACGGCAGCTCGGCGAGATTGAATGGCAAAATAAATGGGTGTAATTGTTACGTTAGGCCCGGCCCAGGTGACTGATTCGTCGGTACATATACGCCCGATTTGCATTTCCAGCGAATGGCGGCCTCGACCGCTCGATATACTTGCAAATTGCAGAGAAACAATGCTAGCATTTTTTTTTTCTGCAAGTAGGCTGGTATAACGCACGCATTCCTTTTTTTTATTATATTCTATTCCTTTTTATCTGCCGTATCGTTAACGGCCGACCGATCCCGGTGATAACCTGGGAGGAGAGCTGCTCGGACCACCGACGAAGTCCGAAAAAGGAGTAGCATTGGAAAGAGAATCGCTACATTATCTAGGCCCTGCTCATGCTCGAACCTAAAATTAAGGCTAAATTCTGAGGTACATTAGTTCTGAGCGTTTTTTTGCATTGCGCCTCCTTCGAAATCAAAATTCGCCGGGTATCGAGTCCGCGACCTCGTGCCTAGCAGCGCAACGCTACAGCAACCTTAAGTCACTAAGGTGGGTTTTATAGTCGAACTAAATCATCCGACGTGCTGCAGAATTTTACTGCCTTTGCTAAGGCTCTCTCTCTGTCTCTCTCTCTCTCTCTCTCTGAGCCTTGGTGACCTAGGGAATAAGGGAACCAGCGCTGGCCAGGAGGCGCTACAACAGTTTTCATGCGTACCTAAAATATGCTGACACCATCAGCTAGGAAGGCTGCGAAGATGGCACGACATATTTAAGGATGAGAGACGCGCGCCTGTGTCAACGTTTGCATAGCCGGATGTGCCCAGCCAAATTCTGTCCATGGCCATGCGCGTTGCGTTGATCGCATGCGCTGTTATATCATAGCACGTCGGTTCCCTGTAATGTTAGGAGCCATGAAAAGTCTGTCTCGAGACGCTCGGTGAATTCGCTCACACGAAATCGCTGTATGTGCTACTGGAAACGGTCTCCACCGCTCGCTAGGCTGTGTGTTACGGCGGATGCTGATGGCACGCGAAGCTTCAGCTCTGGTTGCCCATAGTGCCCAGCACAGAAAACAAACAAACAAGCAAACAAACTAACAAACAAACGTACAAGCTTGAGAAAGGGACAGACGTAAACGCAATACACGCAGACGCGCTCGTATGCGTCTTGCGATATGTCAGTCCGTATATCTCAATATATTTTTTTGCGCCAAACGCAAGAAGAAACGTCGTATTAACACGACCGATATCGTATGCCCTTGGGGCATTCGGAGGATCACTCGTCAAGGTTGGGCAGCTGCTTACGTCTGTCAAGTCGAGGAGGACCGTGATGCAACAAAAAACAAAACAATGGCCTGTGTTTAAGGGCCCCTATGACGGCCTATACGAATGTCGTTCATATACCCGCCGTGGTTGCTCAGTGGCTATGGTGTTGGGCTGCTGAGCACGAGGTCGCGGGATTGAATCCCGGCCACGGCGGCCGCATTTCGATGGGGGCGAAATGCGAAAACACCCGTGTTCTTAGATTTAGGTGCACGTTAAAGAGCCCCAGGTGGTCAAAATTTCCGGAGTCCCCCACTACGGCGTGCCTCATAATCAGAAAGTGGTTTTGGCACGTAAAACCCCATAGTTTTTTTTTAATGTCGTTCATATATAGTACTGATAACGCATGTTCTCTGTCTCTTTCATTACGCAGGATTGTGTGTAGTGGGTGGAGTTGCAAATCTTGAGACCTTGCTTCCTTTCAGTGTCCAGGGCTACAAGACCAGTACGATGTAGACAGAAGTGAGCGACGAGAAAACCTGTCGTATATCTTATTCAAACAAAACTATTACGGCGTTAATATTATGCGCTTTTGCGCGAGAAGGTGCCTTTATTCGCAATAGTATAGTTCGGCGACGGGGGACAGTTGGTAGAACAGCATGACTACGCGTAGCTTCCTGGGCAAAGGATAGGTTTGGAACAAGGGGACACAGAGAAAATGACAAATTCAAGTCTTATGTTCTATTGGAGCACGTGGATTGTCTATGTACGGAATTCGAAACAAATAAGAAAACTTGAGAGACAGCAAATTGGACAAATAAGTGATGCACATTAAAACTTGAACGACCAACTTCCCTCGTCAACATATAGATGTATGACAGATGGGAAGATATGGGACCGCTGTATTTTTCTTTTTCTCATTGCCCTATCACTTTCTGCGTCTTCAGCCTCTTGGCTTCAATTAAAGCCATTTGTTATAGGTTGCCTGCCCGGAAACTTCGTTAGGCTTACTACAAAATACACTTACATAGCTGCAAATCTGAGCCACCATTTGTTGAAGACACACACACACACACGCGCACACGCACGCACACAACGCGCCCACGTCTAAGCAACCATGCCTGCACGAATTGGTCTACTATTGTTCATGATTCATCGCCAGCTGCCATGCCCACAAAGAAATGAATGCCACACTGTCATTCACAGGCAACCCCAATGCCTGGCTGGTTGCTCCCATAAAATACCCTCAGAAGCAACAATTCTCGCGGCCACTCTGTCGTCATTCCCGACTCGGCGCTCACAAAATCGCGTGCTTATAAGGGGTCGAGGGGTGGTGGCGCAATCAACCTCCGCGCGCGAACATACTCGATAGGCGCGTCCACGCAACACCCACAAAACATCCCCCAGCAGCAGAAGCACGAGCAACAGAAGCGGCGGAGAATCAACTGTATTAGCGTGCACAGTAGCGCGTTTGTCAACCGGGAATGGCTCGCGTGCGCGGCGCTTCGCCCTTTCAAAAACCATAAAAAAAGAAAGAATGCCGGCAACTCGCCCTATAGCACGCAATTACGTCTGCTCCGTTCTCAATCGTATAATGCGCGTAGTGTTTTTTTTTTTTTCTCGCGAGCCTCGGCAGCGTGCGCTGCGCCTACAGCATGCACGCAGCAGCGAAATGTCGCCGCCAGCTGCCACTGTGATACAAACACTGACCAGCGTACTGATGGTCCTCGTGCCGCGAGCCGATGCGAACGCGCATATATATACGTATAGTATTGCCATGCGCGCGGCAAGATCGGAGACACGCGCGGCGGCGCGAGTTTACCCCGCAATCAATCGATTGTTGCGCAGACTGACTGCACCACAAAGGCGCCTTCTGGAAGAAGAAAACAAGAGGAAAAAAAAAAAAGGCCTCGCCGGCGATCATGGACTCGGCCGGCGGTCAGACCAATTGTCCGCCTGAGAGAGATTGATAAGCTTGCTCGCCGTCGACGACGTAACGCCGCGCGTGATTTCTTCGTACGTTTGCAGGCTGGGAGCCTGTATAGGTCGCGTGCGCATGCGCACGCGTTCCTAACGGTTCCACCGACCAAGACCAACCAATGAACAAAAAAAAAAAAACTCGGTCTGACTGTAATAGTTCGTAATGTAGTGGCAGCGGCAACTTTACTAATCTGTCCCTATGAGACGTCTGTTCCATGCAGACGCATGGTTCTCTCTCTCTCTCTCTAGACGCCGCCGCGCTCTCAAGAAAACGAGGAGGCGGCAACATCGCTTCGCGCGCAGACCACCATCAAACCAGCTTGCAACGTCGGGCCACTTGGCGCTCTTTCGCCGGCTGCATGCTATCCAGCTCCGCAAGGCACGCAGTTTGCCAGACACTTCATCAGCGGCGTGATACGCGGCCGATATACCAGGAGCCGCTAAAGGGAAGCGAGCTCGAGCGCGCTCTTTAACGCTGCGCTGCTTCTCGTGTGATTCTCGAGGATTATTACGCGCTCCGTGCGCAGTGTGTACACGCCCGGTCATCAAACGTACACGTAGTAAGGTATACGCGTGTGCATATACTACATACGTGCATGCGCTGTGCGTGCGGCTCACGCGCTTAAGACAAACGACGCGCGTATCGCTTTCGATCTCGGCGAATGGCGGCTGCCACGAAGACACTGGATACACTGCGAGGCGGTTCTCGTTCCCCCCCTAACCTCCCCCTTCCCCCCTTTGCTGTGTATAATGGGCATAGCTGAGTAGCAACAGGCTATATCGTCGGCTACGATCGGCGCCTCATAATGAGCGAGCAGTTTGGATACGATCGCGCTCTCGTTGGGGACGTGTACATAAGTGAACATTTCGCCGTCGTTTCGTCAATCTCCGCTGCTCAATGTCATGAGGCGGCGTTGCATGCGGCGCAGCTCGTGCTTCTCTGCACCCCCCCCCCCCTTTTTTTTTTACCTCGGCTTTATTAACTTCGCCAAAAGCGCGCTGGATCTTGTTGCAATTACAGTAACGACAATCGAATCAAGAAGGATAAGAGAAGAAACGTATATCGTTCGCTTCGCGAAGCAGAGGCGTTGAAACGGCGTCGCGGTATAGCGTAGAAACGCCCCGGAAAGTAAATGCCGGATCGCGCTGATCTGAGCCCGGTGGGTATTTGCAAAAACAGTGCTTACGCCAGAAGTCTTCGTAACCGCAGAAGCAGCAGCCAATTGTGAGCACGGACATATTATTAGAGAACGCGGCCGGCCAATGAGAAACGGCGCATGTGAACTAGAGGCCTTGAGAATTAGGCCGCTGGAGAACGAGAAAACCCGTATGACTGCTTCGTATACATCGGTGGCCACGCACGACTTAAAACCAAATCTAGAAACACAAATCTTGCAATAGGAGAGAGGCTTGCCGAGTTGGTGATTTCCTTCAAGAAGTGCATGTGTTGCAGTTTCCCACAAAGATTTGACTGCACATGTGTTTATATCACGTGTGGTGAAGATAAATCACTTAGTTGCACGTGTATACCGGAACGCGCGCCTGCATGTTCATTCCTCCTATATATATTCTCTCGTCTTTGTGGGCGCTGTAAGTAGATTTGGGGAAAAAAGACGGCCTCGTAAACTTCAGCGCGTCGCGCGCGTATAGGTAAACGAGGAACCCGATATGTGTGCACTGGCTTTCGTCCGGTCACCAGTACGCCAGTTTATTGGACACGTTGCGCCAACTTCCGACGTGACGATAAAGAACGCACTCCTTACATACGGGACCTGCCACTGGAAGAGCGCTTCATAATGAAACACCTGAGTCCTTTATTCTTTCTTTCTTTCCTCCTCCAGCCCCTAACCCTCTGTCCTTTTCTTTTTTTTTTTTTTTTTACATCGTACGAGTGAAGGGAACAGAGAAGGAGGCGTGAACAGAGACGGAAACGAAAATAGATAAACAGATCCTTCTTGAGAGAGGAGAGCAGCTCGTGGCCTCTTTGAGAACTACAATTTTTTTTTTTTTTTTTGCTTGCTTGCTTGGGTGGAAGTACGGTGTGCTGCAGGAGAGGATTGAAAGAACGAGATTAGGCTCGCCTTCCCGGCGCAAGATAAACATCGTCCCCGAATTCGCGGCGCCGTCTTCGACGTGAACACGACAAATATGTGCCAGCCGGAACGGTTTTTATGCGAACGCTTCGCCGGTTTTTTTCGCACGCGATCGGTGACGGTATAGCGGGGCCGTACAACAGCCACCACGGCCGCCACCTCCGGCCTACAAAGCGCCACGGTCATCCATCCTGACGGTTACGCAAGCCCATTTACGATGCACAAAACGGGCGCGCTATATCGCGCCGACACTCGTGGCACGTTGTCGAGTGCGTCACGCTTCGAGCGAGACCTGACGCAGAGTGTGTCGTAACACTCGGGCATATGTATCCGAGTTTGACACGCAGGGGTAAGCAATTCGCCATGTTCTGGCTACCGGGAAAGTATACCTTCCATGGATTTGAAAGCGTGCGTTTCGAGCCAAAGTGCATCGCGCCACACCCGATACGCAGACCACATTTTATTTTTTATTTCACGTTTTATTTACTTTTTCTGTCAGGACAAGGATGCAGGCGCATTCGCTATGCGCTAGCTCTAAGTAAAGAACGACAAGAAAGGAAACCGAGGGGCCCGATTTTTCTTAGTCATATCAGAAGAAGCTAACAAAGACGCCAAGCACAGCATAGGGGAAATCACACGTACTTATAAATTCAATTGAAGAAATGATGAATTCATGAAAATGAAAGTGGAAGAAAAAAAGACGGAACTGGCCGCAGCTGGGGCACGAACCCGCGTCTTTGCATTCGCGACGAGTGCGATGTTCATGCCATTTCTGGGGCATTTATGTTTATCTACTAGAACTAAACCTGGGAGTGTTAAGCGAGCGCCACAACTCACGACCTTGACGGCGGATGAACATCTTTTTTTTGTCACAGGCGTCACGTATACGCGACGCCTTTCAGTAAAGCCACACATGGCCAACGGTCTTCGATTGTGCGAAAAAACGCGCGTATAGTACACAACTCAAGAGGAGAAGAAAGCTGAGGACTATGAACGATGGATTACGGACTGCACATTCTATATAAGTAACTTTTGCAGTATCTGCGCGAAACAGGCCTGTATGCATACATTTAATTTCATACGGAAGTTGTGCTGCCTGGCAAGGCAAAATAAAAATAATAAAAGGGAGAGGGAGGGAGGGACATGACCAGCGCTGCGTTCGCCACCGCGCTTTACTAAAAAAAAACACATTAAACCTGCATACCAGGTCTCCAGGGTGCGGCAATATACCGCACTGATCCCACCTTCGAAGACGATTGGCCATCAACTCGTCAAACTGGATTTTCCTGAACAAAGACCACATGTTCACATGGCTTCACAACCGTCACTAAGATCGCCTTCATTCCATCTCTTTTACTACAATGGGCTCCCGTCAGTTCCACTTATTCTTTCCGCGAATCGCAGATTAACGAGCATTCTCATCTTACTCGAGCACTCCTCGCAAGAAACTCGAAGCCACTGCCCAGTTGACGAATTGCGCATAATATGTATATCGTCACGATGACCAACAAAGGCCCTGAAGTTCGCAGTTCGTCCTTTCTAGACTCACTTCCACCGATCACATACAACCCAGGATGAATGCGCAAGAGCGCATTCATCCTGTATTGGAAATCCTGGATTTGTATATGTTGCAAGGTGAAAGAGAAAAGAATGTCATCCGCCCGACTGTGGCCTGAAGCCCGAAAGAACATCCTTACGGTCTTTTTCATAAAGGAAGATCCGTCGTTGAATAAAAAAAATTGGCAGTGGCTTAGCTCGGCTATGCCAGGATATACGTAGCGAAACCTAAGGAATAGCATGGTTAGCGTTGGTTAATCTTGACTGCAAGTCCAGGTTAGTCTGTTTGTCTAGCTATGTTGCGGCGTTTAGCCAGTCGTTCGGCGCGCTGTTCGTCTGTTTCTTGGGCGATTCGTTTCCTCTTCATCTCGTTCCGATGTCGATTCCAGGCCTCCTTCTGCTGATCAGAATTGTCGCCGTCCATACTGCCGCCTCAACTGTGGTTCCGGCGCACGCGAGCTCTCCTTTTCAATCCTCCGACATTTTATCAGGCATGCGACGCAGCTGGGGAAGTGAGCGGAGGCGAACGCAACGACGAGGAACGCAGTGTGACGAGGAATGCAGTGTGACGTCAGGTGCCTCCTCGGAGCACGGCCACGGCGAAACCGCAAGTTTGCGGCCAGTAAAGCTTTCGCTTTAAAACAACACAGTTTTGCCATAAGGGCGAAGTAGTGAATACGACTGCAACACGTTAGAACATTACACGAAGTGTAATACTCGTAGCCATAGTGGCAGTAAGAATTAAGTAAACGTAAGACGACTGAGTAGAAGCGAGCTGTTGTGCTAGCGGTCCTCTGTTTTGAATCCTGCCATCGAAGAACTTCATTTATGTTTATTATTTAAAGCCAACTTCTTCCTTAGCGACTCTACCGCCGCTCTGCCATATCGGATATGTTTCAAACCTCTTCCTTTCGCCGATCACGGAGGTAGTGAGCATCCGCGCCAATAAAATTACATCACATTCAGGTTTAGCTATGTTATCGTTTCGCACTTTTAATGTTAATGTCTGATAAGTTTTAAGATTAAAGACATGCGCTGTCGGTGTATTGTATCATGACATTTGTTTGTGGTCTGCCATTCTCGAAATTCTGAGGAATAATTTTGTCAAGAACGTAAGACCTGGTATGAAAAACCTTAGTGATAGAATGGTGTGGCACTATAACCTGCACATAACGCATGTCATATAGCATGGCATGACATATAGCATGCATGTGCCTAAATGTATACGGAATCTCACCGCCAACGGCGGCGGCAAAACAATGAAAAACCAATGCATTTCCGCGGTGGCCGTTCCTGAGATAACTGAGAGGCTAGTGCATCGCATGGGGTGGGCAAACTTATCGACAACTCAAACCAGAGCGACACTGAATGCGGGAAATCAGTTCTGCGAAATCCGGAGAAGTCGAGGAAGTGAAAAGTTGTCGTCCACCCGTCTGCAGCTCTAAGCTACAATAGAAATTTAATGCCGTAGAGATGCCACGCTTTTATATCGACTTTGGTTGGGCGTTGCCTTTACTAAAGCCTATGCCTTCCGCATAGGGATGACCGACACCCCGACCTGTGACCACTGCGGCCATGAAGAATCAATTGGCCATATTTTGTGCACCTGCCCGCAGTACAGTCCACACAGGGCATGCCTTAGCCACGAACTTGACCAACTGGACGACCAACCGCTATACGAAAAAATAATTCTGCAACATCGAAAGGACCTACCATCACAGCAGAAGGCCGTGCAAGCGCTTTTGCGCTTCTTGCGATCTACCGGCCTGTGTGAACGACTTAACTGGAACGCCTGTTGTGTGTGTGTCTCCATGTGTGCGCTTTCGTTTTTTTTTTTTGCGTTTTCCTCTCTGTCATCTTTCTAACCCCTGTCCCCCATCCCCAGTGTAGAGTAGCAAACCGGAGACTCATATCTGGTTAACCGCCCTGCCTTTCCTCTTCATTCTCTCCCTCTCTCTAATGCGGCATTCTTCACAAAGAAAGCTTCACAGCGCTTCAAGGTGTACACTTGACGAGGTTCCTATACGAAGCACCACCTTATGCACGTATATAGGTAACGGTAGTGAGCCAGCGAGACAATGGCGTGACCGCGGCTCGACGGAGAATGTCAGGCTCATCCATTCCGGCGGTTGCGCTAAGCCGGAATCGCGCGTAAAACAGGCTCGCAATTGCGTCGATGGTTGTACGTCATGACCGTATAGTCGGTAGACTACGCCACTCTTCACTGCACGCTCTGCATTTCGCGCGTCGATACGATATTTCACCCAGACGCGCTGTAAAGAAACGTGCCTCTGAGGTGGTTGACTACTCATGCTTGGCACGTACACGGGGATGAAAAATAGCACCTCGTACATTTGTAAGAAAATAATGATAATGAAATGAATAATACTAACTACACTTCCCAAACCGAAGGACACAACGAAATATAATCAACGTTGCTTGGAAGGTTTGATACCATTAGCACACCTACCGTGGAATCAGGCCATCAAAAATGTTTACCACAGATTATATTTATATTCGCTTTCTTTTAGTGAGAAGGCGTCAAATTACCGATTGAGCGTAAAATCCGGTGTCTGTCATCTGTAAGAGCGAAACGGCACCTAATTTCTCATTGGCTGCAACGCCACGTCACGAGCGTGCCTCAGTGGAGTTCCCATTGACGGCGACGCCACGTCATAAGCGCGCCTCGACGGAGCCGAGCGGGCCAAACGGAGCATCTGCTGCCGCGCAGGCGCGCCAGGTGTAGCGTGGGGGAGAGGGCATCGCCGCAACGCCACGTCACCCTCGCTCTCACTCTTTTAGAAGCCTGTGGTATCCGCGCATTCCTTATCCGCGCGAGCTCTCGCCTGCGCTCTGAGTCTCGGTAACAGCTAATTAAAGCACGCTCGCGTGCCCGCAAGGAATTTACAACTCGAATAACCGCTCAGCGGCGTCCAATTGAACATTAATGCTTTCGCATTCACAACTTAACAGAAGTGCTTAGCTGTCCCCGGCTTTTTCTTTTTTTTTACATTTGAAGGCGAGAGGTTGGAACGAATGCTCCAGAAGTTGAAAGGCTTCAGACGTTGGAACGAATGTACACCCTCCCGCAAAAGTTTGCAGAACATAGCAGAAAAACAAAACGAAGAAGAGTTATTTGCAAGTCTCAAATTGAGGGGCGCAGCGTGGTTGTCGCTGGATATAAGTTGGCGGCGGAGGGCGTGGAGAGAGAGAAAGAGAGACTGAACAAAGTAATGCAGCCAGAAAGGTTGAACAAGCGCAAAACAAACCAATCGGTTTGCTACCCTACATTAGGGGCAGGGAGGCCAAGATAGAAATATATAAAGACAATGAAGAGACACAGAGCTCAAGCCCACAGGAGCAAAGCCGTTCACAGTGGTGGAAGTATGGGACACACATACCAACGTTAGGGCGGTTGCCGCTGGCTGAGGCAAAATTTCGTTTCACGCTTTTAATTTCTTTTTCTTTTTCTCCTCTAATATTGTGCCTAGGAAATTTGTGCGGTCAAGGATACACGCAAAGTAGCGCTAAATAGCGTAGCACTCTGCCAGAACGCTGCCTTGGCCGTATACATTGAAAAGCGTTGCCTGAAAGACAATGGGTAGGCGTCGTTTATTTTTGTTCTTGTTCCCCCGAGGCAGGCAGTGATGCCAAAGCATTCCTACGTATACCCATACGCTACTTACGCAGACCATTCGCGTTTCCTCAGGCATGACAAAGACTATAAGGAGTCGAAGACAAAAGGCAGCATCTAGGTCACGTGGGTGGGCACGAATGGTGTCTGGGAAGAAAGCCTCATCAAAAGCTATACGTATACGCGCAAGCTTCGGCCTTACGATTTTCTGATGAAACGGTGCGCGAAAGCGGGATGTTTTAAGGGGTACAGCTTGACCCGAATCTGCCGAGAGTTTTGGCCGATATTACACGTGTCCGCAGATTTTCGTACGAATGAACGGAAAGTTTGCGCAACGAACTTTGAGGCTGCAGTGTTGTTGAATGCGCGCATTTCAAACTATCCCGATATGTGTGCGGCTCATATGAAAAAAAACAATGCTTCCCCTAGCTGCTGTTGCTTCTAACACACAGACAACGCGAAGCGAAGTACGTAGGCGATAGCACTGCACTAGATATGCGGCATGTTATTGAAAATAGTGGATTTGTGATGAGAATATAACCTTTACTGGCCTTCGGTTATAGCAGCGGAGGACGGCCATAACTTGTGTGTTTTACTTGTCATTTACGCTACCTAATTATAGAGATCGCAGTTTACTACTTTAGCGCACGTTCCACACGTGGAAGTGCAGCTGGTTAGCGTTCATGATCTAAACCCACTGATAAGGAATTCGATGAGAATCATTTTTAAAATATTGATTTCAGTAATCAGGGCTGAATAGAGAGAGAAAGAAGTTTAATGACACGAAATGCCGAGAGGTCGACCTGAGGTATATTCCTCTAGCCAGCTGCTCGGCATTTACGGAAGGGGAAGTGGGAAAGAAAGAGGGAAGAAAGAGGTGCATGATGGGTGACGATGACAATAGAAGGAAGATGTAGAACATATGGCAAGCAATTTGGCATGCTCAAAGTCTGCAGTCCAGGCCCGTAATTTTAAAAAAGTTTAGTAATGCCTTGATGGCCTTGAAACTCGACTGAACGTCTGGCCAAGAGCCTAAAATGACATCCTCCGACCACGGTGCGCTGTCGAGACGCGTAAGGTCCTTGACCAACCTATCACGCTCTTCCACAAACTTAGGGCAGTCACAAAGCACATGACCTATAGTCTCAGTCACATTGCACACTTCACAGTGTGGAGACTTGGT
The DNA here is from genome assembly GCF_038994185.2 of Dermacentor albipictus. NCBI lineage: Eukaryota > Metazoa > Arthropoda > Arachnida > Ixodida > Ixodidae > Dermacentor > Dermacentor albipictus. Next base: position 109,070,756 of record NC_091823.1, read on the forward strand.
GCGTCGCATGAGGTGCACGTATCCGCGCGTAAACGCTGCCCCCAGCGTTAGTCTGTGCAGAAGACTGGCATAGCTTCGTTGAATTTTCGGTGGTAAAGGCTGAATACGTTCATATTTTACGTATAGATCAAGTTCTCGCGCTGCGTCCGCGAAAGATTTCCTGACTCCCCGCGTACTTTTGGGACGCTCATATCGAAACGACTCTATTAGTGTCGGGATTCAAACTTAGTGGATAGGGCTTGAGTGCTGACGCGATCTAATTTACAACAGCAACTTTTACTTTAAAATACTATTTAATGTCTTTATTTGCGAAAGCTAGTCACTAACGTTCCGTTGGCGGCGATTTCACAAATCTCATTCTCCGCCACTGCTAAAAGCTTCGGCCAGCAAGATTTATCAGTCCGACTCAAGATCTCTGTTTTCTAAACCGACTAGAAATGTTGTCGCCCTCATAAACCGGTGAACACGCTCCTGTTTCATATAAGAACGATATGTCATTAGTAACCTCGAAATGCGGCGGATCGCAAAAATAATGCGCGATTCGCAACCGCCAGTTCGCTGCTTGTAATGACAGACCTTCGAAGATACCACTGCCACACGTCTGACTTGCCTTAACCAGATGACTTTGATAACTTATTTGAAAAATTATACCGATTTTGTGGGAATCAGTGTTATGCGAAGAGGCTTGCACGTAGTTCGCTATCCAGAGTCACTTGGCTTTCTGTAAGGCGTCACCAGATGGAGCAACCTGTTTGTGTAAGGCAAGCGATTGTGTGTGGGACGACAGCAGCAAGGCGATGGAAGGACGAATGATTTGTTGTGTTTGGCTGAGTAATATTACAATCTTCACTCCCTGGGTCGGACTCGAAAGCGGCACCGAGTCGCACAACGTCGCAAAGCACTATAGTCGCTGTAAGGCAAGACCTGGGGAAAGGGGGGCCGATATTTTCCCTTAGGACAATACTTGCACCACGGCCAGTTAGTGGCCTTGAAGTGTCAGTGTTCAGTGCAATAAAATATGTTTACATAACTATGGACATGAGTTCTATATATTAGAGATGATACTGTGCAGTGACACGTCTTCATCAAAACGGCAAGTTGGGCCAGTTGGTTGGGATTCATAGTGTTTCGTTACAGCGCAATACAAGACGCTAGAAATTGGCACCTATGTATATGTCATACATATCTTCAATAAAATATCAGTTGAGAGTCAGCGCCGTGTCGTCGTTTTTATACCTTCTTGTGTTTTTGACTTGTACTGCGTTGTAACGAACACGTCTTCATTGCTGAGTTTTCATGTGTATGTTTTCTTTCACTGTTGTATGTGTGAGCGTTTGAGCGTGCTAAAGTGTTCTTTATATAATTATTCGTTTAATTAATTTATTTAAAAGGTAACTTGTTCTTTGTTTCCATAGAAACGAAATGAAATAGCCGGAAGAGTACTGCTTCCAGCCTCTCAAGTTAAACCACAAGCCTACTTACCAACAGAAGGTGGTGCGGTGTCACATAGCTTACCATTACCGCTAGACGTCACTGAGGAAAGATGGGAAGTGTGTGACGATTTGTCAACGCCCCGGGGTGTCAAAGGGGATGCCAATAAATAATCATCATCAGAACGGGTGCGCTGTCACTGTTATATACAACTTGTTGCTATACCACGTGGCGCGCGCGAAGGGTGGTATGGGTAATATTGGCACATGAACTCGTGAACACGAGCTCAGGGCAGGATGGGTCGACATGTATCGGAAGTTTCTAGAATGCTATCGATGCTTCTATCCGCTGTCTGTTGTCGCCGAACTTTGTGTAATCTGATTGCATGTATGCGCGACGCGAATGGTGTAGAACTTTGTGGAAGGCACGCGGCTCCCAACGGTTACTCTGGAACATTCGACGACTGATCTATAAAAGCCGACGCGCTTGACCCGCTGATGAGATTTTGACGATCGCTGACTGTGTTCGCCGTTTTCGCCGTTCTTTAAGTGTAGCCTGTTTTTGTGGGCACAGGTTCGCCCAATAAAAGTCAGCTTCGTCTTTCACATTATTGCTGCTGTGTTCTTCATACGTCACTCCACGTGACAATATGCAGGCTCTCTGCTGTACAGACCGTCCTTTGTGCAGATCTTCCACTCCTGCGAATACGCGATTTTATATCTTGGATGGTGCGAGGAACGTGACCGTGATGGTGGCACCAATGCGCACGTCCTGACGCCTTAGTTATATGATTATATTCTCTCTTCCGCCATCACTGTCAGCTCACTACGTGTGTGGGAGAAGCGCACTTGTGAAGTCAGCAAGCGCCTCGTCCTTCGCGTTAGCGAAACACGCTGCTGGCGATGATGAGTGCGCTGCTTGTGAAAATGATATGAAAGCCACACCCAAATCGACCCGGATACAAGCGCAGAAGCTCCGGCCCCGTAGCCTTTCCTGCATAGCCACAAAAAGTCGCCCACGAGTATACATACAGGGCGCCCTGCGCATTATACCTGCCTTCTTTTGACCAAGGCCGGCGACCAACTGCTCCAGTGGAGTAATACGCAGGCTGACTGGTGTGCAGATCTCCCTCGTCAGACACTGTTTCACTTGAGAAAAAAAGCGACGCTGAGCATTCGTTCGGTTTCAGTGAACCGAGTGATAAAAAGCACCTTGATCCGAGCTCACGCAGAGACGGGCCCAGAATCACCAATCACGAGCGGAGTTAAACACAACATCCGCACACTTTCTCCGTGGGCCGGCTATAGGGCTTAAAGGGTTTCGAAAACGTCTAATCCGCTGACAAATGGACTGAATACACTCGGCGACTAAATAACCGCGAGGAATTAGGCAAAACGGGGCGGCTATGCGGCCGAAGGCAGTTCGCCTACATTTTTTTGTGTGTGTGCGCGCGCGCACGCGCTGTAGTGTGTCTCTCCGTTGAACGCAATCTGCAGAATTATGGGTCTCGAAAGTGGGGCATTTAAATTGCGCGCGCGCGGGCTGTGCGGTGGTTTTGCTGCAAAACGCCGGATACACTCGCGACCTCGAGGCGCTGCTGACCTTGCGTGACCGCTTGGGTCAGAGGCTCGCACGTTCTCCTTTTCCCGCACAACGGCTGAACCGTTGGCCCCGAAAGGGCGCCCCGGGATCACGCTTACGTTTGCCTGCAAAGTTAAGCTCTAAGCTGCAGTTAACATCATTGGGCAACACGCCGTGCCTAAAAGGCAGTTTGCTATATAGCGTTCGAGTACGCCGGTGGCATCGCGTTTAAAAGTTAGCGGGCAAGACAAAATCGCGCGGAATTTCTTTTTTCCACGAACAACGCCACGACTGTAGATGTAATTTGGACAAATGCGATTGTTAGCCCTATTACTTGCAGTCGCTTCTTTATAGAAACGTTTCAGAAATTGGCAAGGGAGCTTTCCTCCAACACGAACTGCTTGGGATGCCGTAAGAAACCTGCATGTGACTTGACTGTCATATTAATGAGCATTGCCGCCACATTTTGGGCATCCAGCCAGGCGAGGAAGTCAACTTCATGATATTGAATATAAAGTATAATGCTTCTTCGATTTTCTTAAAGTTGTGGAGGATGCAAAATCAACTACCGGGGCGCCATCTGTTGCTACTTTTGTGTGCCTTGAAGGAGGTCCGTTAACTACTAATCGCGGGGCCAGTGAATTCGGCAAAGTAAGTGCATGGCAGATTATAAGTGATGTCAACGTTATGTGCAGTGGTAACTTTCGGCTTTGCATTGCCGAGAGGATGCAATGCAATTTGGCGTGGTACGATAAGCTGCGACGGCCCTGCCTTGCTGGCATGTACGGCATCCGTACTTCATGTTCGCACACTCAGGGCAATACACGAAGAGATGACAGAGAGATAAGGAAGGAAAGGCAGGGAGGTTAACCATAGTCGCGCCTGTTTGGCAACCCTACACGGGGGAAAGGGGAAAGGACTGAGGAGAAAGAGAATGAGTGTGCGCCCACACGCAGATGAATATTCACTGACGTATAGTTACAAGCGCTTGAACAAATCATAGTTGCCTTCGGTAAGGGCATTGCTATCTACGAAACTTCATAATTGTGCTCCTGAGAAATTCGCGCATGCTACAGCGACCAATTCATAGTCACATACATGGAGCAGTGTTTCGCTGTTTATATACAAATAATCCCAGAGACTTCCGACTTGCAAAGAGAACTTATTACGTCCTGCCGAGAGAAATACAAGTGTAAAATAGCTGTCCATGTACAAGATACGTTCGAAACCATTACGGAATGGCTTAATGCGATATGATTTTTTTCAGTGCTTCTAATGCTACAATGGTTTCAAACTGGATAGATACCGCCTGTCTATATCTTCTGTAGTTCTCCAAGAACGCACCAGATGGCACACGATGATGAAGACGGCGAGTAGGGAAACGACAAAAGACGGAGACGTACAAAAGCACAGTTCGCAATAGGGGATCAGAAAATTTGGGTGTGGTAGTTCATAGTGTTTTTTGTGTCTTTTTTCATTGTTTAACCTAGGTAGAATATTAGGCAGTATAGTAGCAAGAGCTTGGTGGCGCAACCCACTACCCCGTCTCAAAGGGGACGCTCATAAATAACATCCATCCATCCATCCATCCATCCATCCATCCATCCATCCATCCATCCATCCATTCGGCGATTGACCATGACTAGGATAACCAGCATGTTGATATGACGACATTAGCATGAAGACGGCGACGTCAACGACGATGGCATGATAACAACGATTACGTGAAGTAAGACTACAGGAGAATGACAACGCTGGCACGCTGATGAGGATGAGGCCGACAATTTCATGAGTGCTTCATCGCGATTGCTATCGCGTAATGTAGATTGTACTGGCTCAATTTTTTTTCTGGGGGTTGGGGGGGTGGGGGGTGGAGAGGGTTCCTATTGTGGTTGTATAAAAGATTGGTGGGTATATGCATCTAGGATGGTGCTCAAGCGCCTTGACTCCAGTAATAGTTCGAGGCACACGGCAAGGAAGATTCTAAAAAATCACAAAGAAACAGCCTACAAGTATCGCTTGAAAAGCGACAGTGAAATGAATTGTAAGGATGACATGAGCAGTAAATGAGTTTGGTGAACTCGAAAGCGCGTGTTTCTATACTTCAGAACATGAAAATAATTTTTACTAAGCTTATGTAGGTGACAAAATACGTGTGGTTTACAGTCGAATGTTGCTGCCACTGACGGGAAATTTCCTGAAGCCTCAGACACGGAGCAGTTGGATGAGCGCACATGCATTCGCATTGAATAGGAGGTTATCATTGAAATGTACTACTGATCAAAAGGGATGGTGCTTTGGCATGTTTTGACAAGAACTAAAACGCACGAAGGTGCTGTTATACACCCCAGTATTCTGCAAGGTTCCTCCGTTCAACACTCAACCTCGACTAAAGAAAGTACAGATTGTGGCACCGCACCTTCGACAGAAGTGAAAACTGCGCTTCATTGACACTTCGCAGCAATTCTTCAGAAGTGTATCTCTTTCTTTTTCTTTTTTTCTTTTCTTTTTTTTTGGTAGAGGGGCGGGGCAGTGCTCAACTCGGTCAAGTAGAGGAGGAGCTTCGAGTCGAGGATCGTTTCAGAATATGGGTATCCGCCAGTGGACAGCAGAGGTGATGTGGGTCGGTCGTTCGCAAAAAAATTTTGCGTTATAACTGCAACAATTGGCAATTATTAATCACGTGCTCAGCGGCTTATTCTCTTGCTGCGCTCACAAAACTACGACTGTACGAAAATTTAGAAATTCACAATTGTTGATTTTCAACTAAATGATACATTTAGAAAGGAGTACAACGCATTCGCAATTCATTGCGAATTGATCGCGTTTGTTAGGCAATATTTTGCTTAAAACAATCAGTGTGCGAAACTCGGAAGTTCGTTCGAGACCAGTAGGAAGAATTCTAGGAAAATACATGTACTATACCCATCGTTAACTCGCTGGCTGAACCGCCATGCTTGCAGCTTCCGTAGACGCTAGCGCCAGACTCCCTTCTGGTAATTTTTGTAGGAAATATCTGTAGGGCACGTGCGATCTCGGAGGCCACGCCCACAGCGAAGGTGTGGGGTGAGCAGAGTGATGCGCGAGTCACAATAGCATGCGATCCAATCCACTCCAGAAAATATATTATGCAGATCCAACGCCCATGCCGAAATCTACGTGAAGCGAAGCTTTTCTGTAGCGGAACTATAATTCTATGAATGCAATTGCCATTTTTTACCATACGCTAGGCAATTCGTGATACCGTGCAACGTCTATGTTTATGCACCGCAGAGTTCGCAATCTTAATGTGATGTAACGTTTATGTTTATTGACTGTGGCGAAATGCAAGCTGGAAAAAGTTGCGCCGAAATGCAAACGGCAGCTCAAGCAAATGATTAGTGTGAGACGTCGACGGCAGTGGTGTCACAAAAAATGAAGACGATTCTTGGTGTTTATCGAGTGAAGAATGGTGAGAAGGTGTACACGGAGAGAGGTACAACGCGAAATTATCTTGTAAGGTTGTCTATTATTTACCCGTTTCATTCCTGCATCCTCGGCCTAATAGAAACACGCTACGCGAACACGTGTTCTTTCGCGCTCGAGCCTTCGCACGTGCTACGCGACTTGATGCATGCGTCGATCGTCTCGGAGAGCTACTTGGCGTTGGCACGAGAGAAGTACGGGTGCGATTGGTGGTGTGCGGTGAAGCCCGCTTTTGACTGCTGCGTGTCGGTGCGTGCATAATGCCATACGTATACCGTGTGTCCTAGCTAACATTAGCCAAGGCATGGAAAGAAAATATTTAAAGAACCACCGTGCCAGTTGGAATTAATAAGACTTACGATTTTCGGTCGTCAGAGGGATGACCACCGAACACCGAAGGTCTTGAAGCGGTATCCCGCACCTTTTTTTTTTCACTTTCTTTTTACTTGCTTGCATTACTTGCTTGCATTACTTGCATTAGCTTGACTAATGTTAGCTGGGACATCCTAAATAGTCCTCGTATATGAGTAGTTTCTATAAATGGTCAGATCATTTCTTATGAGAAGACTCACATACTTCTTGGCATAATCACTGACAGAGATCTCTCACGGAGGCCGCACGTACGTGAGCTACTTGAAACAGCGCCTGACATCAATCTCGCAGCTTTCAAGACTTGGGGAATGTCAGTGCATGCAGTGTTGGAATTGCACAGGGCTCTTGGCTTTTTAGATACCGTTTGCCCGTACTAACTAACACTTGAAGGACAAATCTTCGTGTTCTACAGGCTATTGAAGCTCGAAATCACAGAGTTTGTCTTGGTTTGCATAAATGCGCATCAACAGTGGCGACTATCACAATCGCCCGAGACCAACCAGTACAAACAAACATTGCTATGGAAGCGCTGAGAATGCACATTAGGCACTTTGCCTGAGCCCGTTCCCGTCGTCTTGCAACACTACGGTCAGAAAGGCCGCAGGCATCGCTTTGTATTACGATTTCGTATTACTAAACCCGCCTTCAATCAGGCTTCACCCCCACGTATTTGACTCGACATACAATGCAGCTCACCGTACCAGGAATCAGAAAATAATCTGAGCTGTCATCACCTGCTCTTAAACAACTAACTCTGCTCCTTTTGCACGAGAGGTACGCCGACCAGATGGATCAGCAACTCTCCAATGTTCCTCTGGAGCCGTGATTTTCGCATTGAGAGCCACCACCATCAGTTTCAAGACGTGTCACCGAACGACATCGACCGCTGCGGAACTTGCAGGTCTTCGCATTGCACTTCATCTCGTTAGCCAATACATCATCGAAGATGGCCCATATTCAGCAACTCGAATGCAGCACTGCAGTCTTTAGGAACAGCCCTGCGGCGCCGACTTCAGATTAGTGAACTTAGTGTGATTAGTGATTCCAGATTAGTGAACTAATCCGTATTTTGACTGAGAAAAGGCACCGCGTGAGATTTCAGTGGCTTCCAAGTCACTGCGGCGGCATAGGTAACGACCATGCCGATAACGCTGCTCGGTCCACTCTTCAGGGTGATGAAGAGGGGTCGATACCGGCCATTATCGAGGATAGATGCCGCTAGAAAACTTCGAATCCTCATCAGGGATATCACGTTCTCCATGCGGAACACACGAAGTTTTCAGAGCAACCGGCTGCACCACAGACTCTCTTTTCTCCGCCTTCGCATCCCAGCTGGACTCTGGCGACGGGAAGCTACCCAGGTTTGCCGAATATTACTAGTAGTGGACTTTATGAAGCATCTCCCATTCCGGATTGGATGGGCCTACGACGCCTCATGTGATCACGGTGTTAGCGAGGAGACTCTTCAACATCTTCTCTGTGACTTTCCTCACTACAAATACAGAGACGATCGCTCGCTATCGCGATAGCGCACTTGGACCAAAGACCTTTAACAGCGGAAACTGTTTTAGAATGCCAACATCAGAAGCCATCGCAGCGGAGGACGACGAGAGCATTGTTGCAGTTTTTAAGAACAATAGACTTGGACAAGCAACTGTAGCCTGAACCGATGTTTATGGTGCTGCGAGTTCTACTGTGCTGTGCTGTGATAGTTTGTGATGACAGTGACCGACTATGATTGTGTATCTGTGCTCCCTTTCTCTTTTATCTCTCTACTTTATTGTCACTTTACCTCATTTCCTCTCACTTCCGAGCATAGGGTAGAAAATCGGATTCTCCTCTCTGGTTAACCTCCTTTCTTCTGTCTCTCTCTCTGTCGTCATCTATGCGCCTGCAACGGACTACATCGCGGTCCCTTGAGCGTTCGCAATCTGGCATACGCGTATAGGTATGTCGCGACTCAGTGTAGTTTATGGTGCCAAGCTGAGTTCGCATTTTCTCTCTGTAATTTTCTCGCTGTTACCAGGGCTTCCGCGAAATGAGGAAACAATGCTGTGCCGCTTACGCTTGGGCGTCGCATTCACCAATGCATATACGTTTTTGATTGGAATGGCTGATAGCGCCGACTGCAATGCCTGTGGTGCCGAGGAAACTATAGAGTATCTTTTGTGCTACTGCCCATCTTTTGAAAACGAAAGACATGACCTCTGTGCAGCTCTCAATCAGCTAGATAGAACATCGTTCACCTTGAACAAGATCTTGGCACCATGGCCTCGCATATCGCAGCTACAGAAAACCCTAAAAGCGTTGCTGCGATTTTTGAAAGCTACCAGATTGAGTCGCCATCTGTGATCCGGACTGAGTGAGCGAATTGTATACCCTTCTTCTTTTAATCTTTCCGTCCCCTTTTCCCTTTCCCCAGTGTAGGCTAGCCAACCGGGCTCAATCCTAGTTAACCTCCCTACCTTTCATTTATCACCTGCTCTCTCTTTTCTCTCTGTAATGTTATAGTTTGTTCAGGACTACATCTATACGCGGACCTCAGTTATTATCTTAAGCTAACTACAGATTTTCAGAAAATGTGACGCCTTGTTCTTATCTTACAATATTTTTCTTAGTATTACTATTATGTGGAAAGGAGTTGCCATCACCATTACAGGATGACTAAATATCGGCCTTTTATTTTACTTTAGTTGCAACAAAGAAGAATATAACATAGAAGAACATAAAGAATAAAGCATTAGAAAAGGAGAGACATACATATATGAGCGCTTAGGCACGCACGTACTCACACACATGAAAAAAAATAGCTGTGTTCAGTACAAATATACTATACATAGGTATTTGAGCCCGAGAAACCTTGACGGTATTGGTTAAACACCCAATGTCCGGCGAAAAAGGAAATGAAAGCGCGAATAACTCGCCTCTGTGATCTGAATATATACGGCAGAAGCGCATTATCCTGGAGGCTTATAGCCCCTTAACTCTGAGACGTGCACACATAGTCAAATTACGTGCACTGTGCTCTGAATAGCGACTCTACGGCGGAGCTGCTCCCGGCATTGACGTACCAGGCTAACACTACATGTAGCACCACTGCCAGCAAGGCTGCCTCCGAATTGCGCGATCCAACTGCTTGATTTTAGCTGCAAGAGGGTTCAGCCTGTAGATCGAGGCCGCTTTCTCTACCACAGTGGCTTTTGCAAATGTCACTCTGGTATTTTACCACGCGTCCAGCAAATAGGTGTTTTTTGGGAATGCAAGAGGAGCCTGAGCCTCTCTACACATTGTAACGGGGGCATGTTAACCACAAGTCGAGCAAAACTATAGCGTCTCTAATAAGTGCAAGACGAAGACGCTAAGCTTGCTTGCGGGCTATATAACGGGCGTTTCTACCAAGTACTTCAGTTACAATCTAAGTACTCGCGTAGTCTGAGCGTGTGCGGTATCCAAGTGCCGCTCAGCTGAATACTATAAAGGAAAAGCGACTCGCAGTAGCCACTGGGTGGAGAATACGCGATGAAGTGAAATGTTTATCGCTACACAGATACGAAACGCAGACGGGGACAAGAATGCGCAGGACACGGGAGGCACGACTCAAGGCCTATTACCGCAACTGTCCTCGTTTAGTCTTTGTAGCGGCAAACACGCCTCTTAGGTAAACACCGAAATTGGCCAAGAACGAGTTCCGAAACGCGACGAAACGGAGCAAGTTCCCGAGCAGCCCCAGAAATAGCGTTCGCTTCCGCCGGGTGAGCGGAGAGGAGCCCCGCCGCGGGGCAAAGGAACAGCCTTGTCCGCGCGTTTTGACATCGGGAGACGCATCCGCCCCGAAATCGGTGTTACGGCACGGGCGTTCCGCTCGCCTGAACATCGGGGTAGTAACGGCGACCCACGCATGCCGCTCTCGGTGACTCTCCTTAACGCGTGCCGTGACAACACCTCCTCTTCGCCTCTCCCCCTCCTTTTCTTTTTCTCTTTCCTGCGCGATCAAGAGGCGAGTGGAATATGCTTGCGTCCCCAGCTCACGTACAGCTGTAAACGGGCATGGACAGCGCATCACAGTGCACTTCGACGCCGGCGCTGCCACAGGTTGCTCGTTTCGATCGCGGTTAGAGATAAGCTGGTCTCCACACCCCCCCCCCCCCCCCCTAGATTCTCGCACGGCGTTTATGGCCGATTTCGAAAGGCAAACAATGCGCTCGCGCAGCATAAGTGCCAGATACAGTCTTCGACAGTCAACGGTAGTTAAACGCGTTGGCTCGTCGACAGTATATATTTTCTACAAGTTCACTGCTACAGTTCGCACGTGAGGAGAGCCTCCACTACTTCCTCTATATGCTCACATGTGATGCCGGACAAGCCGTTTGAATTACAAGACGTACTTGCGGCGTTGTTAGCTGTTCGTCCCGTCATGTTAGCTGTTCTTCCCTTCACTGAGTTCTTCCCTTCTTTTTTCTTTGGCCACATGCAGTCGCTCTGAGGGTGTGAGTATTGCTTTATAATTGCCAGGACTGTTGATGACAATGACAATGATCGATGTAATTTATCATCCCAAAATAACACATGACCATCAGAGTCGCGTCGCATATAAAGTGAAGCGCTCAGGAGTAACTTCTACAACATGGGGCTCTTGAATACGTTATGAAAGCGCAGTGGCCGCACACTCCATCTAGCTCGGACATTCAGCAAACGTTCCTCGATAACGTGCTTCTTATATGTATGAATGAGTGACTTAGCTCACGATCTCTAACAAATACTAATCTTTACACTTTGCCCTTTCGCTCTATATGTTCCGCATGATAAAATATCAAGGGATGATCGTATGCAAAGAAAAAAAAAGATAATAAGCATTTTAGTCAATAACATTGTGCGGTACGCAAGTTGTATTTCTTTTCCCCCTCCTTCCCAATCATAACGCAGAAACAACGGCTGGGCTCGTGCTGAGCATCGCAAGGCCATACACGCGAAAAACTTAAGGGGGCGTAAGGTGAGTTAGAATGCTCGTGGGAACCAGGAAACCGATAGAAGGAAAGAAAATAAGCTTTGTCCAGGAGTAATGAAAGGTCTCCATCGTGAACGTTTCTGGAATAATTCATCCGCGATACCTTCACGGACAGCAGTGCGTTTCATCTAGCATCATCACTTACAGCGCGAACAAATCAAACGCGGACAAAGAAGAGAGACCGTAACGCGAGCGCTGGTTAATCTTGGATTTCCATCTTGATTTTACAGCCACTCGAATTTTACATTTGCAGAAGTGTGTTTTTTTTTTTTGTCACTCCTTGCGCATACCCGAAATACTAGCTATAAAAAGAACGGTTGAAGACTCAACGAGCATACACAGAGCGGGTCGGTCGGGCGCCGCTTACAGGTTACAAACGACCGACTAACTCTCCCCAGCGTAAATCGCGCGATTTTCTTCTTTCTTTCTTTTCTCGTCGCTCGTTGTTGCTAGACCGCGTTGCCAATGAATAACGTGCTTCCCCGGCAATTAGCGTGGGCCTTCTATCCGTTACGTGCTTACCGCGCCCGAGTCCCGCGCCCCGAGTCCCTCGGAACACATTTGTTCAGCAAACGCATTCCGTATCATCGTATACACAAAGCATCCAAAACAACAAAATGCGAAAACCAACTTCGAGTGGAAGAAGCAAATAAAGGAAAAGAAGACAAACTAAGAAGTGAGATCTAGGTGTTTTCTTTTTTTCTCTGGTTCACTTCGGGAGCGAATGTATGCGTGCGCGTCCCATTTCTTCGCTCGAACGAGCCGAGCACGATTTTTTTTTCCCTTCAAGTGCACGTTGCGCGGTTATTGAGTTGTAAAAAAAAAAAAAAAACCGGAGCTCTATTTCACCGTCTTGGAAGGAAGGTAACAGCTATAGGTTACGTCCTATGCCCATTTGTCACGGACGGCGTCGCACGGTCGAGAGAATTGAAACTAACCATTTCTTTTTCTTCTTTCAATTTACAATGCGCCCTGACAAAGACACAAAAAAATCTTCATTTACATTTTAATGGCTGTTTTTTTTTTTACCTGAGGTATGTCTGGCTCGTCTCATTGGAACGTGTGCTAGATAAGCCCGCCAAAAATGGATCAGGAATAGAACATTACGTCAGCTCAAACGATACATAAAAAAAAAAGCCAGACACTAAATTAAAAGAAAAAGAGATTGCCAGCCGAAATAAGATTCATTTTTGCGTGAACATAGCGAAGCGGTGATGACGTTATCTGCAGCTTGTTATGTATTATATGCGCGAGCTCTCACACGCTAAATGAACGAAGGAAGGCTCGCGCTGTCTCGCGTATGGTGTCACACAGTTACAGCAAACATTCGTAGTGGCGCGCCAACAATTAGCTGTATGACAACGTGCGGGACGAGGTGCCCAAGTTACCTTATAACGATCCGTATTCAGAAGTGCAACGTAACTTGAAGCTCATACTTGATATAAATGACGCCTGTTGCGAACGTGCTGAAGACGCTCATCGCGTTTCTTTTGGTGTGTTGACGACAGGCGTCGTTTAAATCAAGTCAAGCGTGGGCTTCAAATTAAGATGCATTTCTGAATACGGGGGTAGTTCCGAGAGGAATCGCTCGAAAACTGCGATACAAGACAAGCAGCCGTTAGACAGACTGTATGCTTATAGAATACATTAAAAACAAGATATTTTTCTTTCGAACAACGCTGAATTAATTTCTTTACACCTTGAATATAGGGCTGGCCGCTGCATCCGGCGTTTTGATAATGAAGGTGACATTTGCCGTTAGATGTATGGAAGCATCGGAAACACTGGAACATATTTTCTATTCCATTTTGTGCTATTGCGAATCAGCCGCTGTGTCAACCAGCAGTAATTCTTCTCAGCTACAAGTGAACGAGGCGAGCACAGAGATCCAAAAGGGATTCGAATTTTAATGTCTTCAATTAATTACTCGTACATTTGCTCGCTCATTTATTTACGGATGTGTATTTCTTGATTATTTACATCTTGTATACACTCACAGTTTCTGTGTTCATCGCGCAATTAGCCCCGAGAACGAACACGGGCGGCGCTGCGAGCGCCGCTCGCGTGACGTCAGGGCACGGACTCGCGCCTGTCGTCTGCTACAGTTTGGGCGTTGTCCGGGCGCTTTCTGAGGTGTTTTCGTTTGTTGGCCCTCGTTCTCTCTGCTTGTATACTTATGGTGGTCGTCTCAAATATATTTTTACGACGTCTTCCTTTGCGAACATTTATTCAAAGAGCTAATTTCTTAGACAACAATGCAGCTCTCGAAGGCAACGCTACAGTGCCAGCCGAAGCGACGCAGACTAGCCCATTGCGAGTTTTTCATACGCGGATAGACAATCGCAAAAGCATAGCCTATAGGAATCCAGTTATGATACCATACCTGCCGCGGTGCAACAAGTATGTCACAAAGCTGGCTATATATGACTTCTACAGCAGTCACGTTGATTTTATTCTGCTAAAACAGGTTTGCTCACGACGAGTAGTTCATGGTATAATATCGAATTTTTGCATTTCCTCACAGAAACGTTCGGCAGTAGCGCGGGGACTTAACTAATACTGGAGCTTAGATTCTACACGCCTCACTTGCTTCTTTACCTGCTTGTCAACATTAGGCGGTTCTTCACGTGTTTATTTTTTTTAAGCGGCGCAAACTTGAAGTAAAGTTATTGAAGGCTTACAGCTATTTACAGAGTACAAATAGGAATGTACCAATATATATTCCCTTTTCCGTGCTACACGTTCAACTCACCTCTTTAGAGCGCGTTTGCTAATGATTAATAATGTATGTTATGTTCCTCTTTTTTTTGTCTATGTTACCTAGTGTATATCATTTATTTATTTCAATGCCGTAGTGTGTTTTGCATTGTTATTGTGGAAATATTTCACTGTTCTTTCATATATTGTATAACTGCAATGTTTTATGGCCACTACATAAATGTAATTTATATGGCGCCTGATGTGTTACCCCATGCAGCCATATTGTACCTAAGGGGGTGCGGTTACCTCAAGCCGCGTCTGTGCGGCTTTTTTCCCTCATCCACCTCCATTTACCACTCCTCTGTACATGTGTGTGTGTAAATGAAAATTAATAAATCAAATCAAATAAAACTCACTTGAGAAATTTACTGGTGCCTGTTGCTTGAGGAATATACATGACGAAGGAGGCTGGAGGCTGCTCGACGCGGCGTCACTTTAATTCCGGATGCTGAGTTCTACTTCAGTCTTTAGATTTGTCCTGTTGCAGTGTCCTGTTGCTCTCCTTTCCTCTTTCGTTTTCCTCCCCTCCTTCCTATCCTCTATTTCTGTGTTGCTGTCACCTCCCTTCAGAAGAGTAGGCAGGCGTTGTGCCCCTTCCGGTGGCAGTTGCCAGCCTGCCCCTCGCTTTCCCTTTCCTAATACCTGTGTATATGTGTATATGTGTTCAAAACAAATAATAATAATAATAAATAATAATACACGACGAATCTGTTTGGCGAACTGACACAGGCTGCTCGGCCCAATTTTTTTAGTGAAGCATGCCTGCTGGACCGCATAGCTGCAGCCAGAAAGAAGTCGAAGCGTCAACGACTAGTAGTATGGGACATATTCAAGATATCGAAATTCCCCCGGTGGAGGGTCAGAAATCAAGTGAAAGTTTATGCAAGGCTTGTGGTGCTTTCTTTGTGAATGTTTGCGACTGGATTGGAGCAAACTTAATTTAGCCTGCAAGGTTCCCTTTTATGTGCCGACGAAGCGAATTGTTATCCGTTTGTATAATTAAATAACGCTGGATCGAGACATCGTGAGATAGAAGGTGCTTGAATTTTCCTTTTGTAGGCAATCTAAGCTGCGGTGTAGTAGCTCGAGAATACTTTAGCCATTCCAGTTGGCGCTGTAAAAAATGCTTTATGGTTTTAATTCGAAGTTGTAGTGAACTGATGGGTTTCGCGAACATAGCGTGCCTCGCCATACGGACAGTCGATTGCTACCGTTACGTGATCAGGGGTGTGCCATATTGTCGATAAAGGCTACTGAGGGCCACTATGAAACATTTCATCACTTTCAATTGAGTGGCTCTCGATCTTAACAACGAAACTTTTCTCTCAGGTGATTGCTACTATGGTGTTTGTGAATTAACTATGTAAATACTCTACATGACGCGCCGTCGTGTTAGCAGCCATGAGCAATTCGTTTCTTGGAGGCCTGTTTCAGAGGGCGATGAAAGTAGCAGCAAACGTTTTCATAAGAAATGCGCGCCTAACTATTTTTTTACGCATTAATGAATGGCCATATTTGAATAGAACAACACACCAGAGTAATAGGAATCATGATGACAGCTTCGCTGGGCAGTGTCTTTCTAACATCGGATAACATGTTGACGCCAATTACCAAATTTTTCTTCCACGTAAAATGCAATGCCTTTCATAGCTAAATACTAAAGAAATGTTAAGTGTTTAGCGAAGCATCATACACAACTTCGCGAGTTGAATTTGCAGTTATTCTTTTTTTAGTCAAAATTTACCGATAGACACGGCGCATATATGCATTGCAACACCTAGTAGACCCCTTTAACGCTACTTAGCTTGCGATATCCAAGCCGCAAATTTTCTCGACTCACACGCTTTTGAAGAAGAAACTGTGGTTAAGCTATGGCAGCTGAAAGAAGCCGACGTATCCTTCAATACGTACGGCTCGAGCCACCCATACCCCAATCATACACGAAGGGAACGAGCGCGCGCGGCAGCCGAGCGAGCCGGAGCGAGCGGCGTCCTGGCCGTGACGTCACTCGCGAGAGGGCGCCACTCCTAATTCTCGGGGCTAATAGCGTCACTGTAGATTTGTGGTTGATTCCCGGTGTACATTTCTCATCGGTTCAGGCACGCTCACGCCATGTGCTCGACACTGTGAGTGTCTGCGTGCGTGTGTTCTTGTTCGTTCGTTTCTTCACGCCATTTCTGTAGATTAATGGGGCAACGAAATGATATGGAGAAGCTGGCGACGAAATCTGCCAACAATTCCAACATCATCAACTCAATCAACCAACCAATAAACCAATAAATAAATCACTCGAGTTTAAATGCAGCTACGGAGAGATTAACATGCAAAAGGTACAGATAAGCCAGAGGAGCCGAGTGGATTCGAAGAGAGAAGTGACGGAATGCATCTCTCAGGGCTATAGTATGACACATTCACGCTATTTCCCTTTCTTGGCAAGGTGACAGGTGCCGCACTCTCAATACAAAGGGGCCGTCTTTTATTATCCATTTCGGTGGACGACCACATTTACCATGTCAACTTTCACGCCTTGTTTTTCACTTGTCGCTGTTGCCTGTCATATCTGGCACGTAGCCAGGAGTGGGGATTGGCTTGGATGCCCGCAGAAACAACACGGAATCACTGCGACATCTTCCCCGCTACGTTGACAATAAACAATATCAATAGGAAAACCATACGCAGCGTAACATAATTAATTAAAAGGCCGATCTTTTATAGAGCCGCGATAAAGAAAGAAAGAAAGAAAGAAAGAAAGAAAGAAAGAAAGAAAGAAAGAAAGAAAGAAAGAAAGAAAGAAAGGAAGAAAGAAAGAAAGAAAGAAAGAAAGAAAGAAAGAAAGAAAGAAAGAAAGAAAGAAAGAAAGAAAGAAAGAAAGAGAATGTAATTTTATGGTGCCGAAAAATGTGATTAACACGTCAGCCTTCACGCATTAACGATGTAGTCGGCACAAGCTCGCACACTTTCTCCCGGGCGCCGCAAATGCTGCTTGTACCAAAATATAAAATAATAGGAGCCGTGAGGCTAGGGCCAATACGCGAAAGGGATAGTTCTAAGTGTATCTTCCTGTCGCACAGACCTTCGGCATAACCGGAGAAAGTTGTCCAGCGTCCCAACTCGAAAAGCGAATGTTTGACGTCGTGTACCCACACCTGCTCACGTAAAGGTTTCACTGTGGAATTCGAAGCCATAGAAGATTGACTGTTACCCACCTGGAATAACTTCGAGCTCGGTGTTCGTTCAACATAACCTCGTGCGTCAGAAGCAGTTTCTCGCAATGCAACAGTTTAGAAAGCGATATACTGCTGCGGAACTATACTGAAAGCAGCTCGTGCCGTTTATGCATACCTTCCGCCAGGGACGAATGAGTATTCGAACACGCTTCAGTACTGTAATTATCCGCTGCGCTAATAATTCCTAATGATGGTCTGTCAATCTCCGATCTCCCGTGCATTTCGCCGACATTTTGATGGTTGCTGCATGCGAAGACGTTGCGAGTTTTCTGGCTAGTTGTCGTATCGCAAGCAGCGCGAGCGTTGAGAATTTCACTTTGTTAGATAGATCATCTGTGCAGAGTGTGTAGAATACAGGCATTTGTTTCTATACTGCACGACTGTCGCTACATTTTGTGTCGCCACAACTGTATTCGCTTGTTCGTTTAGGGATGTCGTGTGGCGTTTATTCGTAGGCTACCACTTATAGCACCTCCACTACGCATTTTTCGTTATGTTTCTCAGCTTCACAATAACGTTTCCCTTTACTGTCACCGAGTCTCCCTTTCTTTTTCTTTTCTGCTCGCTCCTAAACTTAGCTCAGATTCTTTTTTTTTTTTCGCGGAAGCAACAATATTGAATATTGCAAGCGTTTGTAAGGAGCATTACCAACTTAACTATATGCTTTCGAAATTGTAGTCTACGCTTCACAAGTACGATGCTGTTTTCCTAGTTGTCTAACGAAATGTCCCGAGCGGAGAAACACAGTGTTGTTGTTGATGATGCGGACCAGTAATGTGAAGCAAAATATAAATGGAAAGTAAACTATACTGAAAGTTATGCGTCGGAGAGAGAATGAATGAAGTCGTCAAATGAAGCGAAGTGACTGCCTGTCGCGCAAAGTCGATTTCACTTTGTTATTCGCTAAAGACAGTCTTCCCGTTAACATCCTCTGAGTACAAGGATCCGTTATGCTACATGGCTTAAGTAAGAACTCTTCGCTTTCGATTGGAACATATAACGTATACTTGCTGGAAAGACATATGTCTCGTTCGCTGCAGTGGGCCATATTGGACGGGAAAGCCCAACGTACTGAGATCGAGAAGCTCGAAAAATTGCGCCCCGTTACAAATGCACCGACCCACGTAATTTACATGTGTCATGGGGCATCAATAACTGCACATTTCAGAGCCTAACTTTTTCACCTTCTTCGTTTTACATTCAGAGATTCAAAACTTAAGAAACACATATAGCACGCGATAGTCACACGCTCTTATAAATGTTCAGCAAGCGCAATATTGGTCGTATTCACAACGTTCGGTTTTTCGACAACCAATCCTTAATAGGCCAAGCGTGAGCTCGTTTTCCCCTTTCTCTCCCTCTACAAATATATCGCCAGAAATACGCAAAAGAAGGGAAGCACGCGTCCAAATCGCCAGAAATTTAACAAATGATCCTCCCACCCACCTGTAAACTGTTGCCTCCTCCTCAGCACCGAATCAAGGCAACCAACAGGTCACGGAGAGGGTGGCGCCCAACTGTGACGATTCGGACGTTCGAGCACACCGTCGCTGAAGTTGAGAAGAACGAAGAAGCGCTCAAAAAAGAGGAGAAAGAAAAAATCAATAAAGCTCGAATATACCCGAGAGCAGGGGCAAACAACTGCGGGCACCACACGCGCACGCACACACACAACACACAGCCGGTGTCGAAGACGCCCGTCGAACGGAGTCACACGGCGAAATGTCGAAGCGGTCGCGCGACGAGCCTATAATATGCCGTTGCGCGGGGCGAAACGTGCACTAGCGCTGGTAACGGAGTCGTTGTCGTCGCTCGTCGTCGTCGTATAGGGAATCGCTCAAATCGATTTCGCACTCTTCCTCGACTCTCACTTCTTCTTCCCCCCCTCCCCACTCCTACGGAACCTCGCCTCCTACCCCTCCCCTCCTTCCGATGTCCCGTTAAGTCAGGGGCCTTTTTCTTCTTCTTCTTCTCGCACGATACGCAAAGAGTCCCGGAACACGTGCCGACTCCGCTACCGCACTCTCCACTGCCTTGTCTCTCCCCATTCATCACGTAACGGAACACCCCCGCCCCCCGAAAGCAACAGACCTCCCCCCCATCCCCCTTCGCTCTCACCGACCGACAACCCCCTCCCCCTAACCGACCCAGAGCACGTCCACATATGCGGGCCGCCGCGCCGCTGCCATTTCACTCGCGCGCTTTCACTTTCCGAAGCCCCACGCGGGCAACAAAAAACAAACGCCAGAGTCGCGCCAAATGCAAAGCGAAACAAGCGGGGAGGAAGATAAAGAAAGAAAGAAATAAAGAAGGAGAAAGAAAGAATTGACGACCTCGAAACTGTAGCAGCAGCAGCAACAGTGCTTGTAATGTTGTGGTGTCGCAGCCCGTGCCTTCTCCTCCCACTCGTTGCCATCTCTTCTCCCGTCAATACCGTACTTCCCCGTTAACTTCAGATCTGTGAGTTCTCGCGTTCTTTCTTTCCTTCTTTGTTTTGTTTCGTGTTAAAGAGCGAAAGCCAACAAAGGAGAGCGTACTTCGTCATCTTTTCATTTCTTACTCCTCGCTTTCGCTTCTTCTTATCATTCCGAAAGAAACCATAGACGGATGGAAACGAAGGTGAGACGGTGGACGCGGGCGTCCTCTCCGTAGTCCTCACATACCGCTTTATTCGGCATCGTTTGTTGCAATGTTGACAGTGCGGGTCGCCATGACGACGCAAAACACGCCGCGATGACGACCAATCGGAGCGGCCGTTCGCAGCCGCCGCCGCCAGAGAATGGCGCCCATTTTCCCACGCGACCGACCACTCGCCGAAAGGAGGGCATCACAAGCCCTCTCGCGTGTTCTGTCCGGCAACGTGGAGAAGCACGGGGAAAAAAGAAAAAAAAAAGTACGATTTGCTTCGTCGAAATCGGTTTCGCGGTATACGGTTCTTTTCGGGGACAGGAAACTGAGTGGTACGGTTGGCGCAGTTTCTTCGAAATGCATCGAGTACAGCTGTCCTCGCGAGTTATTCACAAATAAACATTCCGGCTGTTGTTGCCCCATTTTTTTTTCTTTCTCTCTCTACACTTCTGATTCACCCTGCATGTAGCTTTCTCTATCTACGAAGGACAAAGTGGCATATTCTCTCTTTTCCAATCCTAAATTCCGGCGAAGCAAAAAATCGATGCCCATGAATACGGACTGCGCTATACTTAAGATCGATCTTCGTGATCGATCACGCTTTTGCCGCCAAAGACCATGAAGAAGTAATGTACGCGTTTTCCGTCCTCTATTTTGTATGTGCTCGTGCTTTCTCCTTTTCCTGTGCTTTTTGCGCCATGCAAATCGCTACGTGGCAACGAAAGCGTTTGAAAGAGCATCAGAAAATCCGGGGATAAGTTATAAGATATACCGCGTGAAGCTATCATCTCTCCTTCCCACGAAGTCCTCTTAGTTCTGTCTCCTCGATGACTTGTGCCAGGATTAGAGCTATTAGCTCTAATCTAATCTAAGCTATTAGAGATTAGCGCTATAGAGGATTAGAGTGTGTCCACGTTTTAGAGCTTTTTGACAAAACTTGTCTAGCTAGGCGCCACATGAGACGTCTGCTCGGCGCCCCGTGCTTTCCCAGTATGTGCTTTCTGTCCTTCTTGTTGTCATTGTGCTTACACGGATCGCTGCGCGCGTGCCACATGCAAAATAGCTGTACCCAGTGCAAGCGTTTGTGCTATCACGTTCTTTAGCGGCGCTATACATTGTCCGTACGTATGAATTTTTGAGGCTCTGCGCAAAGACCTGCGTACACTTCGGATTCGCAGCGCTTGAGATCTACGAAACAGACGATGGAGAACGAAAGCAAGCTGCGAGAAAAGCACTTCCTCCGTGGGTGGTTTCGCGGCCTGTACTTCTCTTATTATTTTCAGGTGCATCAGCACAGCTTGAAGGTTGTAGGTGCGGTTCATCCCAGCGCGCGGCCCTGTATAGATGCAGTCAGAAATTGTTGTGGCAGTCAGAGACGGCCGCTTCTTTCTCCCACCCCAGTGTTTCTATCGTTTTGCCCATTTCTCGGAGCTCTATATGGTATGGAGCATAGGCTCCAGTCCAGCTAACGAAATAAGTTCTTCACACACTTCAGATTAGAAGTTTTACCTTGTAGCAGTTTAAATGCCGATGTGAGGGCCCAGATTGATACCGAATTAATTCTACGTTATCCTTAGCGCAGCAAATATTTGATCAGCGTGTGATTGTAGACGAGCGTTGGTACATAGTTTGAATGCTTGAGCCCATTGTATGTATCAACTAAGCGTATACTATAGCGCTCACTTTTCGAGTCGGTGATGTGCGGTGAGTTCAGTAATAAAACGACAATGACATTGTTCCTTGTGCCTGTAGGCCTCGCGAATTTACGGTGCCATGCCTATTCAGCAAGTTTAGCCATTCCAAACACGTGCTTGTTTGGCTCTTGAGCAGGATCTTTACTCGTCCATTTGAGAGGCGTATACAGTTGAAACCTAATTGAGAGCCGAAAGTTACTATTTAGCTCAAAGTGAGAAGCGGTAATAGCTAGTGGCCAGCGGGCACATTATAATGCGAAGACACAACTCCACCTTGCAAGAGTCATCGAATAGAACCCGGCTGTCAGCAAAGTGAAAGGAGTCTGACACGATGCACGGATCATCATCATCAACACCATCACATTGTCATCATCATAATCAGACTATTTTATGTCCCTACAATCTCCAATTGTTGAAGGAGTCATGATGGACGTAGTGGCCGAATACTGCACCAAGGAGGCCAATTCCTGTTCTTTGAGGGAGTGTCTTTTGTTGAAGCTTAGTGGGCCTTCCTAATTTGGTTGCACCTGGATTATTATAGCCCAACTGGTTCTCGGCATTTTATGCCGGTGTCAGGCACCACTCCAAGCCCGGAGATGTAGAGATGCGTGCACACTGCAGTATCTAGTTTCCGCAAGCAACGCTGCGTTGCAAGTGAAATGCCGTATTCCAGACTTGAGACATCGTTAGCGAGCGCGAAAAAGACATCGGACGACAGAGAGATGCATCGAACACGGTATCGAACACCGTATTCGACACGTGTCGTATTTTGCTTCGGCATGATGTTTCCGTGGGAGTGTGCCTTCGGACCACTGGGGCTGCACGTGCCAGAATAAGGTATTTCCGCCAACGCGATTGGTAGCCGTGCAGCAGCATTGTAGGGGACACGGTCGGTAGTGGCGCCCGTTTACACCATGAATGACACCAGACTGACGGAGTGACAGCATTTACGACCTCGAGATTCTGAAAATGCAACTCTTGGTGTTTACAACACGACGGGTAGAGATATTCCTGCCTTGTGCCTGGACCGTCGGAACACATACTTTCGCTTGACACAACCGCGCAGGAATTAAGGAAGACCACATGCAAAGAGAGTCTTTAAGCGGACACTGTTGCGTCCGGCGGCCGTTCAGAGGGGGGATGTCACCCCGGTGACATGCAGTTGTCACGCTTCACTCTACGATTCTTCACACCTGTCAGCAGCCCGAATTAGCCTATCCACGCCGGAGTACAAGGCTTCTTGTCACCTGTCAGCCGCACAAACTGGTACGACCATGCCGGGGATTGGAGTCAGCGTGCGTTCCCCCTACTTTCCCTGTTTGTGCCCTGTGATGTGCGTGCATTTCCGACCGGGCTCACCGAAACGGGCATCCAGCTCACCATACCTTCGGCGCACCGGAAGGGGCAACCAGCTCGCCGACGCCGGGATTGGTCTCCTGACGCCATCTGTCTCCTGACGCCGGATCGGTGGAAGCCGTGAACAATGATGACGCAGGCATAAAAAGCGGATCGAGACGTCTGAAGAGGACGCTCGGAAACAGTGTGACTCGGACGTGGTAAGGCGCTACCATCGTGTGCTCCGATAGTTGGAGCCGTTTTGTAATCTCAATCATGAACTTTTTTGAACATATTCCTTTTTCTTCATTCTCTTAAACGTTGCTCGGAACCATTTCTCCCGGCACCTGGCACGGCACCATCGATGGAAACTTCGTTGGCCGCACGGACCCCCGACTTCGCAACAGTGGTAGTCAGCGGTGAGATTGGCCTCGCGGAACTTGGGATGGGCAGACAATCGGAACAACACCGATGAGAGGGCCAGCGGAGACTAATTTCGGAACGCGCCGAGTGTACATCTTCCAATAAATCAGCCGCACGCATATCCAATGTCTAATTCTACTCTGATCAGCACTCTCCCGTAGCCGGCTTTCTCAGTATAGCAGTCTGCAATGGAGAACGCGGCTCTGAACCTATCATTATGGCCAAAAGAACTGTGGAGGTGAATGTAGACAAAATTGGCGTCAACGCATGTCATTTGGTGCTGGCTTCGCGCTGGCTTTTCGAAACCTCTTTCATCTCGGTACTAATTTTCTGTTGTGCGAGGACGGATCGTAGAGACAACAGAAAATCGGTCAGGGTTGCCATTTGTACCCAGATCGACCACAATGGGTGCCAATTGTGACAGGTACAGGGATGCACTTCCTGCGTTAACTAAAGGGTTTGGTAAAGCGCGTGGGTAGTTAATGCAACGCACAATAGCGCGGTGCGTGTCGGAGGAAACAGTAGGATCGTAGAGCATCGCATCGCGAGCACTTGCACGCGATGCGATGCTGTTCTTAGCACACATGCTTGTCGAAATCGTGTACTGTGGCTCAGCTGGTTCGACCGCCAACTCGCGCAGTTGAAGGTTCCGAGTTCGATAGCGGGCGGCAGGGACTTGTTTTCTTCGACGTTTGCGCATTATGTTTGTCAAGACGACGTGGCAGCGACAACAGCTTAAGAGAACGGCCGAATATACCTGATGTGCAAGCAGATTTCATCGTACAATTGAAACGGCATAGAAGTTTACTTGAAGAAAAAGAAAAGCAACAGCCGTGTAGTGAGACAGCGGGAGAAGTTATGGTTGCACCTAACCGCACATAAACCCGTCGCTACGGTCTTCAAGTGGGGCTCTGTCGAACACAAATCGATTTGTTCCAGCCGTGAACCCGTGGACAAATAAGACCATTTGTTTGATATACCATCATTCCTTCCTTGGCCCCCCTTCCCGTGCGCAGCCTAGTAATGGAAAACGAATGGATACCAGATCGTTTCGTTCGAACTGTCCTATGCCGCGCAGGCCTTCATCATGGACGATCCGACACGGGCCGCGCTATTGTGCGTTGCATTAACTACCCATGTGCTCTACCTAAACCCTTTAGTTAACGCAGGAAGTGCATCCCATGTATCTGTCACAATTGGCACGCATCGTGGTCGATCCGTGTACAAATGGCAACCCTGACCGATATATATCGCTTGAGGGAGCGCAAGGTGGAAGTCTGTTCGTATATGCCAGACAAGCACAAGCTGTTGACGCGGAACTATGGTGCGGTGACTCAAGCGGCCAAGGTGGCATAATGACCGTTCTTGCTAATGTTCTGCGTATAGGTTAAGGCGAAATCAAACGCGATGGCTGTTTTGTTCGGTATAGCTGACAGAATGCGCTCCAGTGCGAGGATCGCGAAGCGGAATCTCGCCCCGCAAACTGCCTATCACATTTCTATAGCTTCAATGAAAGCCTTAACCACTGGCTTCTCACTTCATCGGTGCTCCACTGAATAAAAAGAAAAGATGCGAATGAATGACTGCTGCCTTATATTGGAGGTTAAGTTCCAAAATACTATGCACGTACAGAAAAAAAAAATAAAACACGCCTGTAGACGCTTTTGTTGACAAGATATGCGCATGGGATTGCTGTTCTTCAACTGCCACATTTGTGACGTAAATTCT
The DNA here is from genome assembly GCF_038994185.2 of Dermacentor albipictus. Lineage (NCBI taxonomy): Eukaryota > Metazoa > Arthropoda > Arachnida > Ixodida > Ixodidae > Dermacentor > Dermacentor albipictus. Next base: position 109,096,405 of record NC_091823.1, read on the forward strand.
GGAAAAAATGCGAACGAAGATACTAGGTAAATCACTACTAGTATTATGTACTAGTAAATTCTTCTGATCAATTCATTATATGCGCTGCCACTTTATTGGCGGCGTAAGAAATGTGTGATAGTTGGTTGTACTCGCCCCAGCGGCTCGGAGTCATTATACGGCGTTGCACTGTCGAGCATAAGATCCCGCGAGCGATTACCGGATCTGCGGCCGCATTGAAATGCGATTGGAATGCGGAAAAAAACGCATTTCACGATTACCTGACTGGACTGACTATAGGCCTAGGTAGATTTAGAAGAACCTCATGTGGCCATCGTCATTCCGAAGTCCTCCACCGCGGCGTCTTTCTTAGCACCAGTGTTTGTCTCACGTTTTAAACTCTGCGAATTAGGGAGAAAAGGATTTTTAAAAAAGCTGGCTCTGACATCGTCTTGTCGCCATATTTAGCTCATCTGTCGGCTTTGGTTTCCCTTTGCCCCATAGTTTCAGCTCAGCTACGCAGCCAATCGATCGTCATCGCCTTGTCGTCACGTGTAGCAAACAACGGGCGCAAGCGCCGATGTTGACTCTGTGCGCCCGGCCATGCGGGGTGGTCAAGTAGCCCGGACACATCCTAGAAAAAGAAACAATACCAAAACAGAAACTAAAGAAAGAGATGGCACACGGGAAAGAACGCTCTGGTGGTGGGCGCCTTTGTTCGAAAGCCCACACGCACGAACCACGCGGTATTCCTGGCAGCGCGCTTTAATCTATGCTGCACGAGTCGGCATGCCTGCCACGTGTAAGCTCTCCTTCCGTCGCGTTTCACGTTTCGCCCATCTTTCATGTCACCGTGAACTTCTGGCCTCGAGATCCTGCATTCTCTCTGCACCCCCCCCCCCCCCGGCTCCTTTTCCCGGCCGCACTGATTAGCTTACTTTAAAATTGAGCGCCCAGCAATTATCCCAGGCACGCCCCATTCATTCCTTCAGTACACGTCGCTTATTTTTTTTTCTTTCTAATTTATTTCCTTACTCGGTTTCTTGGACGGTTAGATTCATCACAGAAAGCGTAGGCACAGCTATTTACGGTATTCTTGTCGTAACGTAACCAAGAAAAAATAACATAAGCGTGCATTGGGTACGTGCAGGTATGGCCAGTCCTATTTCGCGTCCAGCACTGCCTTTCTGGGAGAATTCCTGGGGACGACAGTCCGGCGTGACCGGGCAGAGCAGAGTGGATGCCGGGAGTGCTGCGAGACGTTTCTCTTCCGCGCGGTTCTAATTTACCGTCTGCTCTGCGATTGAAAACTTGTCGGAGTATAACAGCCACCCAGCCATTTAACCACACTGGCTATATATATTACGCAAAAGAAGAAGGAGAAGAAGAGGAAGAAAACTGACAACTAAGTCAATTTATCCAGAGTTCGAGTTTTGGAAAGACGCTCAGCTTGGCAAGTATTGCCGTCTTCCTTGTCTTTCACCTTTTACAGCCGCTTTGAAACGCGAATTTTGTCAGTTTTGCATAATATACAGCGCAGAAATGGGTTACGTTCTAAACAGGACACACTTTGCACACTCGCAGTAAACTCCACGGCCGCTTCAGGTAGCCTACGAACAGTAGCGACCTCTGCTTGTTTGTCGAATTCGCACGAAGTCCGTGTTCTTCCCCGAAACAAATAAAACAGAAACGAATGAATTTATGAGGAGACGACACCTTTTCAGAAAGGTGTTTCTACAGGGACTGGCAACGTTCCCATCAAAATGTGAATGCGTCGCCACTACACTGGAATTCCCACACGTACATAGGCATGCACCCCATAGGCGTACACGTACATAGGCAGGCACCCCCCGCGCGCCGACATGTGTCTAAGGTTCAGTATGTGAACTTCAGACCTACAAACACAACTTGCGGGCAAGTATATGCGTGCAGGATCATTGAAGTGTACGGGTTTCTGCAACGATGCGTAACGGGAATCACTACGCTAAGAATTACAGCCTTAGCCTATAGAGCGCAGTGATGTGGGAACGCGAAAAAGAAAACATTACATCCTGCGCGGGAACAGCAAGTGAAATCTCTTCTTACACCCGGTTCAAATACGGTCATCGAACGATCAAGTGGTCAGTTCGCCGCATACGTCGAGTCTCCGCCGGCCGCGTCCTCTGTGACCGATTGCGGATTGCGCAACAGCAGCGCATGCGTGTTCCGCCCCCGTGTTTGGACGAGGCAACATAAACAATGATAAGGGCAAAATATCCGCGAGGCGATGCGGCGGGCTGCCCGCGGGTTCCTTGCGGTACGCTCGACAGGCCGCCGTCCCGTACCTAATCTGGACACAAAATCGCCGGTCGTAAATCTCGTTGACTCGACAGCAGGAGACGAGCAGCCGTGAAACATGACGTGCTGCCCACTCCGAAGATACCGCGGAGACAGCAAGCATCAACCGAACACCTCGGAGGTCTATGCAGGAAGGAGGCCGGCATTGAGATTATTTCCGCATAGGTTTTATAGTGCGCTGGCCAGTATACTCTTCACTATACACGTTCGGGGCGACGTTAGGCTGTAAAATACATTGATATCATAGACAAATCTTCATCGCCGCGTTTTCGTCTTCTCACGCCTCTTTCCTCGCTCTCTCTCTCTCTATATATATTTTTTCTTTGTTTGTCTGGTCACACAAAGTCACGACGGCAGACCGCCGCGCCTGCACACACCGAAAAGTTGTTCGGGAAAGGGCAACGCTCTTGTTTTATGACTGGCGATATTTCCGGACGAAGCCCGAAAGCAAGAACATTGGCTCGTTTTGGGCCCACGGAAGACTCGGACACGACGAATACATTAAAACGAACAAGGAACAAGAAGAACTCGTTGATTCAGCAACTGCTTATCTTCTTGTCTTTTGTACGGAAAAAAAAGAAAGAAAAGAAACAAAGTGTGGAGATACAGATTGGCGAAGGCAGACGAGCAACATGTTTTCCTGAACGTCGTGGAGAGGCCGGGAAGTTGATAGAAAAAAAAAAAGAACGTATAAGTGGTGATACCGACTGTTCACTCAAGAATAGAAAAGAACCAAAATTGGAGACTGGCCAAGAACGAGGAAGTAGACGCAAACTAATATTCTAGAAGAAAACTAGAAACCTTGGAAATGCGGCGAAGGTGGAAGATGTAAATAAACATGGAAACTACGAACAACGCTAACGTAGCTTAGTTTGGTCTAGTTTAGTCTTTTCGGGGTCTAGCTTGGGATAGTTTAGATCAGAACGTATACATTTACAAAACTTGCTCGTCGGACGGCCACCATTCTTGCGCCCTCCGTTATTGATAGCGAGTGGCATGACAGTGACCCCGTGTTTTTTTTTGTTTTCTTTTCTCGTAATCCAGACTTGTTTGGATAACGTTTTCTTAGTTCAATACTCCTGTTTTTCTTCTTGCTTCTTTCTTGGCCGAAGTTTTGGGACAATTGCCCCTTCCGGTGTCCAAGCTTCCTAACTTTCGCAGCAAGACCAAGAGCTACCGCATGAACTTTGGCCAAGTGCTCACGCGTCACTTAAGGCTCGAGAGCTCCCGCCAATCGGTGCCCTGATCTGCGCACGTAGACATTCATTGACGCAACAGATCTGCGCAGACTCGTTACATTGGGCTGCCTGCCTTTTGAAATCACAGCCTCGCTGCTCCAAGATTACTAACAATAAGTGGTTTAATTGAGCGAGCGTGTCAGTTAAAAATAAAAGGAAATCTTGGATTTTACGTGCTAAGATCACAATCTGAATATGAGGCACGCCCCAGTGGTCAAACTCCGCCATAATTTTGACCACCACGGAATCTTTAACGTGGTGGCCTCAATGCATGGGACACGGGCCTTTGTTTTTATTTTTTTTCTTCATTTTTTTTAGCCCCCATCAAAATGCGGTCGCCGCGGCTGGGACTTGATCCCGCGGCCTCGTGCTTAGCAGCGCAACACCATATAGTCGCTAAGCCACTGCGGCAGTAGCTCAACATTCAACATTCATGAACATTGGGGAAAAAAAAAAGCATTTGAGAAAAAAAAAAACGAAGCACCTGGTAAACCTTGTCACAGTGACCTATGCGCCGTAGAAGGGTGAACAGAAACAACGGATCGGTAAAGGAGGCTTTGCGAGCAAAGTTGGCTACAAATGCAAAAGCAAACTTCTACAGCTACCGGCCCAGATCCCATGAACCAAACCTATTAGGCACAAGTGAAGCTAGGGAGCTAATGAACGAATGCTCGTTGCACAGGAACTCTCCGGCAACACTGCGAGACAGCATCAAAAATCCAGGCCACTGATGTGGCCTTTGGGCTGTCTTCACATTTTTATCTTCATACTTTTTCATTTCGAGAATAATTACAGTGGCTGGCAAGTGATTCTTATGGAGTCTGTGCCAGAAGCTACGCGAAGTACCAGCGCAAAAATCTCCGTTGCCTCAAGTTTCTTCCTTTTCTCCGTTCTTCTTCCTCTTCTTCTTCTTCTTCTTCTTTTCTCCTTCTTCTTCTTTTTCTCCTTCTTCTTCTTTTTCTCCTTCTTCTTTCTCTTCTTCTTCTTCTTCAAGTTCTTTCTACAAGTTATGCCAACAAGAGACGCCTGCCTCGCTTACCAAGTAACAGCTACAACACAGCCAGGACCTTCTCGCTCAGAAAGACATAAAGCCGTAGAATTGATTCCTCACACTATCCGGATCTTTATCACCCCTGCACGTTATTTCTCTTTATTATCCTTCTTTCAACGGGTTGCGTTTGGTTAAAGGCGTTTCCTGCGTTCTTGAGGTCTCGCCCCCCAAAAAAGTCGACGCCCCTGTTTAACGTCGCTCTGCACTGGATCAGACTCCTAGACGAGGTCCTAAAATACGGTTAGCTCGTTTCGACGAACACATGGTTAAGTAAATTTATAGGCACACGAGACGTGAAGAGGGTTATAATTTACACAGAACTCTTTATTTTGCTGTCGGTCCTTTAAATATACTGATAAACCGACTAGCCACGGCCAGCGAAGAGCAAGCTTGGAATGATAGGTACATGCGTAAAAAACGACGAGAATGAAAATCAAGACGGCAATTCGCGATCCATGGTTAGAGGACCACCATCGTCGTCATCGTTGTCACCACCACCACCACCATAATAATAATAATAATAATAATAATAATAATAATAATAATAATAATAATAATAATAATAATAATAATAATAATAATAATAATAATAATAATAATAATAATAATAATAAATGCTTGCCCGTGGTAGCAGCCACTGTAGTCTGACCACGTGTCGGGAAACGTGAAGCTGTGATGTATACACATCTTCATAACCACAGGTGCTCGTTATTGACTTGCCCGTCGATGCATAATCACTGCTTGACGAAACATGGTTGGGACCCGTACAACAATAGTAGCGATGATAATAATAACAATAATTATTATTAAAGGATCAGTATTCGGGCCACTCCTTTTCTTCATTTCTTTACAACGGCGTTGTTCGCTCTTTCAAAATTCTTCCTTCCTTCAATATTCCGATGACGTCAACGATTTAAGGAGATTCATACTGTTGGTGACCATCACATCCTGCAATCTGACCTGTTTTATTTTTTCTAAATGGTGCAAAGATAACAACATATCCTTGAATGCTGCTAAGACGAAAAATTCATGACTTTCCCTCAAAAAACAGCAAGCATTTATTTTCCTTATTCTGTAGATTCTGTGCCATTGTGTAAGGCATGTGAAATCAATGTTATCGTGGTGTACTTTCTGATGCAGCATTACAATTTTCTGATCCCACTAAACGCCTTGAAATGCAGGGTATACGCTCTCTGGGCGCTATTTGCAGGCTATCAAGGGAATTCGATTCTCCTACACCTTTAGGCAAGTTGTACATAGTAATCTGTCTTTCCCAATTCGAACACGCGTCGGTTGTTTGGGATGCCATTTCTGGATCCAACAGGCGTATTACAGATAAGGTTTAGGAAAAGTTTTTAAGCCTATATCATCACCGCCTTGCCGACACTGGACCTTGTTCTAACACTGTACAATTATTGACATTGCCCGTACTTCGCTGTCGACGTAATCGAGCTGGCCTTCTATTTCCTTTCAAACTTTTTCACGGTATCCTCACCTGCCCCGAACCCAGCAGTAATTGTATCATGCTTCGTATGCCGCGCAATAATAACCAGAAGACAAAGGACCTTTCCATGTTGCGGCCTGTCATCACCAGCACTCAACCCGTCCCCACAATACTGAGCCTTTATAACATTACTTTCGTGATCTCGATATCTTTCACAACCCGCTGTCATTATTCGTTTGCGAGCTTTGCGTTTTTGTTTCACAGTTTCACACGCTGTTCAACTGCTTCTTCTTTTCATTTTCCTTTTGTATTTAGCTTGCGCTTTGTTTTGTGTTCACTATTTGCTTCAATAATTGTTGCTTTTATTCAATGTGCGTTGTTTACTCAGATTCCCCTTCAACTTTTTGTGTTTGCTTGTTTCTGGGTTTTCAATGTATGCGTGGGGGGGCCAGCCTATAGGGTTCCTGACCACGGTAAATAAGTTATTATTATTATTATTATTATTATTATTATTATTATTATTATTATTATTATTATTATTATTATTATTATTATTATTATTATTATTATTAGCTAGTTGGGGATGTGAGTACTCGGACTCTGCCGTAGCTCTCAAGAAAGCCACAAAAAGTCGAGGTTTAATCTTTCTCCATCGAAGCGATGCCAGTTCTCGCAGCTAGGTGCACCCGAGCTCAGACATAGCCGCGAGCCACGGACGGTGGGCTTTCCAGCAGCCAGCACGAGGTGCCCCATATTTAGAGAGAGAGAAAAAAAGCAATTATGCAAATAAAATGCGCATGCTGGAATAAAACGTGAATTGGAGCTTTCATGAAGCACTTAAATGAATGCTCTAAATCTACAAGCGATGCGTACAAGCCGTTTTTATGGTCATCCCATGGAATCCGTGTTATCGTGCACTGCTTATCTTTACGCGCCGCACATGTCACAACAGTAGTGTCGTCACCCAATGTTTATGTTTATGCACTACGACGTTCGCGACCTGTGTCAAAATGCAAACGGCACTTCGTGCGAACGCTCTCTCTCAGACTCCGAAGTAGTGACGTCATGAAGAGAAAAGCGATGGTTAATGTTCCTACCCCCCCCCCCCCCCTCCCCACTAAACCTCTCAACCCCATCCCTACTGCTGACCGCCGTTTTGGTGTTGGCAGATATAGCTAGACGGTTACACCCTAGTCAACAGTGAATTTCCTTGCTTCCTTTTTCTTCTTTTTACTTGAAGTAAACAAGCAAATGACTACGGAGAAATATGCTAGCCTAATCTGCGCGATTAGGGTGTTAATATGACGGCTGGATTGAGTGAGGTGTCTCGATTTAGTGAAGTGATACAGGGAGTCAAACACACGGCTGCCGATAATTTGTTGCTCCATTGGTTTACGTACAAATAAAGCTGCGCGTGTTTTTTACGTCCAGAACGCTTTTTTAATAATATCATGTATATTGTTAGCCGCAACTATTCCGTACACATAAGAATAACTTCCAAACTTCTGTAAAAAGAACGAAAAACAACTTTGCAAGGGGATTAACTCTTGCCTGCGTACGCATAGTACAGTTTGAGGCCGATGGGAAGAACATTGCTTCGTGAAAATAAAAATGATTGGCTCTCACAAGTTCGTTTGGATGGTCCTATATAGAGGGTGACTCACATTAATGTACCGGTTTTGGGCGATGATGATAGCTTACACGGCCGGTATCCGCAGTTCAAATTGTCCGATTTCACTCATGTTCATGTTGTCTTTAGCGTAGTTACAAAATGGATGCCAAGCTGACAGTTTAAAGCGACAGAGTTCCCAGCCTTTTATAAAAGCAATTCTTTCTCTTAACCCCAACAGGCGCGACTTATTATTGACTGTCTATTAATAGATGTATCAAACTTACGCAACTTTATTCCATTGCTCTGGACGCTCCCTTGCAAGAACGACAATGGGGTATGATGCATTGCTTTGCTTTATAGCGATTCCTCGTCATTACACAGTAATTGAGTATCTGTTTATCGCGCAGTGTCCGCATTAAATGAATTGAGTCACCAGCTCGGAGTAGACGCAAATAGTTGGTGGCCTGCAGCTACAAAAGGCGGCTACAAACATCACGAGAGAGGAAAAACAATTGTTTCGCCATTGCTGCTGTAACGCGGCAGAGCGAAGGTGCCATCAAAATAGGCAAAGTCTTCCGCAAAGTGGTCGTCTGTAGCAATACGCACCACAGTTAGCCTACATGGAGCCACAGTGAATACACAGGGCGCTCACTTCATCCGAAATGTCATATAATGGCCAACACTGGATGTAACGGCAGAAAACCAAATCGCTTATACACAAATGTGTGCACCGCTCTTGAAGGGGCCATATATAGCAAAGAGCGTGGAGGTGCTTACATTTCGTACGAAAGAACACTTTAGCGTCACAAGTGAAACGATTTTGTTGCAGCGTAACCATAAGACAGAGAGGGAATAACAGCTTGTACCATTCGGATATCCTGCTTAGCATGTCGAGAATTAAAACCTCCAATCAGATATCCTACCTTGCGGAATGTCCTAGAGAGTGGACTCGAATACGACGAGCGTCCAATTCATTTCCAGCGATGACAACCGCAGTTATTTCGGCGGGCTCTCAGGAACCTGCATAGAAAAAAACAATAATAAATGTAGATACGTACTGTTTAGACTCGCAGGGTAAGCACTGTATTTAAACACGCTGCATGAAACAGCGCAATGCGGAAGTTGTGGATTTGATTCCCACCAGCGGAAAGTTGTTTTTTTTTTGTTAACTTTCATTCCACTTTAGCTGATCATTGCTACACCTAAATTAATACTGCAAATAACTTTCTTTGTGTTTTTTTTTCGCTTCATTATCTGTTGGCTTCATATGGTTGTCACTAACAATAATCGGGCCCCTCGGTTCCCATTTTCTTGCTTTTTTTTTTAGAATAAAAAAAGTCACATGAGGCGAGGCCAACGAACAAGTTGACTGGACAATGTCGCAGGCCCTGGATCACGTTACACCGCCAATCATAAACGCACACGCGAATGGTGCTGCAACGACATGGACTAGCGGCCCTCTAAGCGAAGTGGGGCCTTGCCTGGCCCGCGCTTGGAGCCTACACCAGTGGACATAAAAGTTTCGTCTCTCTCTCTCTCTCTCTCTCTCTCTCTCTCTCTCTACATATATATATATATATATATATATATATATATATATATATATATATATATATATATATATATATATATATATAATTTTCACGAAGAACCCAAGGGCGTTAACCAAACTGCTTACGAAAACTTGTGAGCAATTCGCACGCCTATGTGAAACTCTAAGCCTGCATGACTCGGTGTATTGCATGTTTCGATATCGTCTCCTTTCTAACCGACTGCATACTTCTCGCTTAAGTTTGCCTCTGTCTAACGGACTTGCTAAGCTCTGCAGTGAGGCTCCCCTCTTACCACCGCCGGGTGTCCTTCCTATAGTCAGAAAGTTTCGGATATAATTCACCTTCCACGCTGCAACTCCTGAACACTCTAACCGCCGAGAAAGTCTTAGCCAGTAACTTAGTCCCCGCACACCCAATTCAGTCCCATACGTTAGCCAAAGCAAGCGTGGGTACGAAAGAATCTATCCCCGCAACAGCGCGACTTAATGAGCCGGAAAGTCGCCTTTAAAATTCAGACAGCGTATACCGTGTTTTAACTGTGCTGTCTAACCTCGCTTTTCATGTACGAGTCATTAACGCTCCGGGGCGGCGCATTCTAGATTCTTTCTTTTTCGCATTCCAATCCTTTCTCACTTTTCTTTTTTTTTATTGTCTCTCACTCGCGTATGTAGCCAATGCTCGCGAAAACTTCACTGTGCAAGCGCCCGTCGTGTGCTGAAGGAAACACGATCCCGCCTGGGCAAAGAAGTGAAACGCCGCGTGTGTGTCTCACGAACAGCGAAGAAGGCGCGCAAAAAGAAAAAAAAATAATATCGCGCGGGGGAATTCGATAGCATCGTACGCACGAAGCGATTAGCACGCGCACGCCTGTGGTGGCGGTAATTTAAGAAGAGACTCGTCACGGGAGCAATTAGTCCGGTCACGATTAATGCCTGCACCCGGTTGATGTGTTGTCCCCAAGAAGGAGCGATAGAGGCGGCCATGACCAAAAGAAGTACGGATATATACATATATATATATATATATATGTACGAAAGAGTGGAAGTGGGCGAAGCGAGAAGAAAATGACTGTTTCCTCGTTGTGTACAGGTATATACACGAGAGAACAGAGAACACAAGGCTACACATAGAAGCGGCAGAAAGCGTGAATTCCGGTGGTGCCGGACGTGTTCTTGATATCTCAAGCAAGGGGCTACGCGCCTCCATAAAGACTCCCTGTCGCGTCAACAGCATTTATCATCCAACGCCGCGTGAGCTCCAGGTTTCGTGCGGAACCAGTCGGCTAGCGAGCGCGCGCGCACGCGTGAGCGCCAACAGCTGCGCATTCTTCACCCGTGAAAAAAAAGATCCTTGGCCCCTTCGTATCTCTATTCTGGCGATTCCTTGTACAGTTGTTCTTACTTTAAGGAGAAAGGAAAAGGCCCGCGTATATGATAGCGAAGCTTTCCATATACACGCGTAGATTTCGGCTAGAACTACGTTATGTGAGTACTATGTACACTTCGCAGAATACTCCGCAAACCGGGGTGTGGTGTAAAACAGAGGCTCGCTCGTGGTACGGGCTAAGAAGAGGCCTATAACTTTCGAAGGTACACCGCAATGCCCTCGCGCAACGCTGAGAACATTTCTTTCTTTCCATATGACTTTCCATATGACTTCCATATGACTTTCCATATGACTTTCCAGTTGACTTAAGGTAAGCTGACTTTCATTCTGAGAGCTGAGAAACAGTGCAGAAACAAACTAGAAGCTGCTTCTTAGCTGTCTCTCAGCTGTATCTTCGATTGAGTCATCGTTGAAAGTAGCGAACTTTCTCACGCATGCTTCTTCTGTAGAGACTGTGGTCACACTTTGTTCAGCTTGACTGTGTGCCAACTGAGTCCGCAACAAGTTTGGCCTTACATAATTTTAGTGTTCCGTAAATTTTCGTCGCTGGTATTGAACATGCGCTTACGTGTGTTCGTTGTATGCACAGGTAACGCTGCTGTCGTAAATAATTTACTCGAAATTCGCTGGCGTGTCTGCATTCAGCTCAGACGCCAAAAGAACGCACTTGTATAGCCCGGTTCGAACCTCGGTTCTGCTTTCCCGAAACTCTTTCTGCTATATAAAGTTTATCATGATGATAATCTGTGTTGCGCAAGTGACAGTGCTTATAATGATGCTCAACATCTAAAATACACACGGCACAATTCCGAAAGGAGCCAGTTCATAGGCTAACTATAATGGCACAAGACTACGCAGCAAAGTTTCAAGATTTTAGACCGAATGCACCGCACGCAGATTGCCAACAGGAGCGCTAACTGTCCCCTCAATTACCTCTTGAAACCAAATATTCTTGAAAAATAATTTTTGTAGTGCATATAGTTGATCTTATGTGTTTATGTAACATGCAACCTGAGTTTATGAGCCTTTATGCGACCTCAATTCATGTTCATTTCATGGTCTATATTCCATTTGGTGCTTCCATGTGCCAGGCACCTTCGCACATTTTTTTTTATTCGTTTTTTTAGTATGTATTGAAATTATATGTGAAAATAATCACCCAGCGCCCGACACAGAGCCAGTAGCTTCTAATTTTAATGCATTTAAAGGAAAGAGTATCCAATTTAGTAATTTTATCAGTCACGGTACGACATGACCGATGTTTCCAAATGTGAGCACATTTTTTTTTCAGAACGCGTACTAAACACGTCAAATGGCTTCGTTGCTGTGCGAAAAGACTTGAAAATCGCTAGGAGGGAACTTCATTAACTACGAAGGAATGCGTGCACTCTTCAAGGCATATCACATCAACTCTAGGACATCGATAATTGGTGACGCTGCCTGTTAAGCCACACGAAATTCTAGGAAGTGCGTAGCCATGTATGGAAAATCCATTCTGTGGCAGCCCGCAAGCTGTAGGAAGGTTCACGAAATGAAAACAGGAATTGTCGGCCACCTGACTGTAGCACGAAGCTGCAAAGAAACCCCACGCGAATTTTGTTCAAAAACAAACAAACCAAAAAAAACAGCTTCGCAGTTTAATAAAAATTCGCCTTGGTCCGGGGATTAAATGCGAGACCAACGCCTTTGCGGAGCGGTCACTCTGCTATCTGAGCAAATAAGGAGGCTTGCAGATCGCACGGCGAAAGCGAATTAGTCGACAACACCAAGCACAGGGGCCTACTTCGCAGAGCAGAGTGGCATGTTTCGGCACCAAGTCTATCTGAATTCGTTTATTCTCGTGGTGGCAGACCTTCATAGGATAACGAAACAAGTCAGCAGGCTACAAATACCTCCCACAATTAGGGTCACTCCGCGAAATGAAGTGCGGCGGGGGCTAGTGTCAGTTTTTTTTTTTCATTTTTCTTTTATTATGACGTTTTAGGTGCCAAAACCACGACCTGATTTTGAGGCACGCCGTAGTGTAGGACTCCGGATTAATTTTTACCACCTAATGTTCTTTAACGTGCACTTAAATCTAAGCACCCGAGTGTTTTTGCATTTCGCCCCCTATCGAAATGCAGGCGCCATGGCCGCGGGATTTGGTCCCGCGTCATCGTGCTTAGCAGCGCAACACCAAAGCCACTACGCAACCACGGCGCGTACTGACTGGTTCGGCTTCATAACAAAAATGCTTACATCTCGACTATTCACATCTATAGGCGCATTCTCTTCGAACAACGACAACACCAACAACACAAACAACAACAACAACAACAACAACAAATCGTAGCCAAAGTGTGGCCGGCGTGCGCATGTGTTCTCCTTTTACTTGAGACGGAAAGTAAGGCGTGCCGAATGAGAGCAATTCTTCGAGAAAACGGTTCCCACTTCATGATGAAACCTCCGGCTCCGATTTCTTCCTTTCTTCCTTGCCTGTTTCAGCTCCGACACAGTCGTTTGCATTCGCCATGCACGAGAGGTCGGGATGTGGAGCGGTGTTTAGTGATGGTGCACGCTTCGGGGGGGAAGGCAAACAAGTTTCGGATACTGGCCACTGCCGGTGTGCTCCTCCGCGGAGGGCCGGAAACACCTCCGCTGCCGCGAAGATTGCGGGTTGTCAGCGGTCTCGCACGCACACACCCGCGAACCCGACAGCCTGCCGCCGCCCGAGACGTCGGTCTCGCGTCGCCTTCGGTGCATACACAGGCTGCCGTGCGCCTCCAAGCCAAGGACCACTGGCTTCCAGCCTGCACACCCGCTGCTGACTCACGCGAGGCGCGTGAGAAAAGCAGTCGCGAGCGAAGCGAGATGTGTAGTGTAGTACGTGCGTGTACGCATACTACTACACGGCTCCGTTCCGATGCGGTGCGGGCCGGCCTCATCATTTCGTCACAGGCAACCATTTCCCCGTAGCTGCGCCGTACACACCTCTTTGTGCACGCGTAGCGCCGTACGGCGCCGCTATGGGCCACACCCGACCCGTCCGGCTTCGGCGGAGGCTTATGTGGCATTGCGCCACTCGTCCCGAATGCAAGGGTGCGATTTCCTGCCTTCCCGTATACTGTGCAGGGCCGATCGCGCAGCATTGGAAGGGGCGGGTGACGCCCGCCATGCGCGCTTCATTTCGGCCTTAGCCGTCTATGGACAATGCCTCTCGTTTCGTTTGTGGCTTTGGTTAGCGCAGTCTTTGGAGAATGCACCTGTGTATATTCACTCCGCGAGTGAAAAAAAAAAGTATGATGCTGGGCCTTGCGCTAGTGTTCCGGTTGCCCACATTTGGTGCTACGAAGTTTTGACCTTCAAGCTGCATGCATCAAGCAGCTCTCCCTGGCAACTCTATAACGGTGAGATAAATAGACGTTTCGTTTCGTCTACAGTCGCTTTCACTGTCTGGCGCTTTGGAGCGGCACACACTTAGCAGAAGATTCAGTACGCTACGCGAAAAATGCATGTGGTCTCGTGCGCAGTAGCTTGCGAGTTCGTTTTTTTTTTTTTTGTAGGCACTGCAATTTTCTCCACCTGCGCTTAAAACAGGACGTTTTGATCGTGCTTTCACAGCAGCTATATTTGCGAAACCTGGCAGCCCATATCTATCGCCGGCTATGTAGGACTCCTTTATGTCTGTAGATCAGATGCATGATTTAACGGCAGGAACGCACTGCTGCGTAATACGCAGAAACGCTGTGACCTCCTCTTTAATTGCAGTGCCTGCCACTCCCTCCGCTGACGTCCCGTCATATTGATGAAAAGGATCAGTCACAAACAGACTCCCTGTGCAACGACAAAAGCTTCGGTAATTGAGTTTTCTTTGTTTTTCATTCAGTGAGGTCCGGCTGTACGGCGCCGTAATGCCGAGCGCAATTGAAAGGGCGCAGCTTTCTTCTGCCAGCACTAAGCCGCGCGTTGGTAGCGGCATAGGTGGAGCTTCGTGGCACGATCCAACAGCCTGTTTCAAAGGGGACGCTCCCATAAAGCATGTCTATCGATTCATCCAACATTCAAACAGGCACTTGCACGTATATTCGTGTCGGTGCGCTTTTCCGACGTCGCTATGCGAAGCTGCTCTCAGTCATCGCGCGAAGACTGGCTTATCTTGGCTCAGTGTTAAGTGCGGAGCCGTAGTATCTGCGTGCGGGCAATGTACCCTCTCTCCCTCTGTTTCTCTGTCTATTCCCCCCTTTCCCATACCCCAATGTTCGGGTAGGGAACCGAAGGCTGTCTGGTTGAGCTCCCTGACCTCTCTCGCTCTTAAGCCAGCTGCCTGCAGGCATGCAAGGCGTTAAGTCCCCCAGCGTTTAATCTCTAGCCTGCACACTTCGAGGCAAGGTTGCGTTTACTGGGAAAGCGCTAGGGCTTCAAGAGCCCGTCACACAATTTAAAAGAAGTTCGAAAGGACCGGCGACCAGAATACGCCGCGCAGTGAGGGTAGTGACCTCATGAGCGTTCCGCTAGCCTCGATCCGTCGTTCATGAGCATGCTCATCTGCACGCACGTGTAATGCCGTATCACTCGCGCTATGAAGGCTCACTCAACCACGGTGAATTCGCCGATAAAGGAGACGCTCGGGGGCAGCGATTGCCGGCACGCCTCTGCTAAAGGCAAGATATACGAGCCCATAACTTGCACCATCCTACTCCTCCTCTTTTTTTCCTCACGTTGACTAGCACAGAATCATGTTTACCATAGCTCAGAATGACTCGCACCTATTCGGGCATGCCTCGAGTCGGACCCACAATGAATGAGACTCGCGCGGTGTCAGACTCATTCGCATTTGGAAGAAGGAATCGCAAACACTCGGTAAGATTTGCTTCTTTTCACTTTCACTTGGGAACTTGTTGTGTAGTTCAAGCTCTTTCTGTTATTCTCACTTCAATTTACAAAAAAAAAGTGAGATCAGGGCCTGCCAGAGGTTCCCATTCACCCATGAGCACCACGCGACAACGTCGAACCACCGCTGTTCGACGGCAAGGGCTTGCAATGTCACTCTCTATCTCTCCTCTTCATGTAGCATCATGGCAGAGCTTTCCACTTGTCGAAATCTAACCACGCTACATGGCGACAAATTTGGGATTCTTCACTAAATAGATAAACCATGATACCTAAACTCAACCAGCCCATCAGCGTGCAGAACCTTCGACCTATATCCCTCACCTCGTGTGCTGGAAAACTCTACGAGCCCATTGTGCACAACCGCATGATCGAACATCTCGAAGACAACGCACACGTCCCAAACACCATGTTCGGATTTAGAGCTCACCTGTCCATGCAAGACGTGTTACTGCAGGTGAAGGAAAAAGTCATCGACAAACTGGACACGCACAGCAAAAGAGCCATCCTCGCAATTGACGTGAAAGGGGCTTTCGACAACGTGTCACACGAAGTCATACTGCAACACCTCAACGTATATAACTACGGCGAAAAATATATATAATTACATCAAAGCTTTTCTGAAAGAGCGGACAGTCACAGTGGGGATAGACAACTTACGCTCTGAGAAATTTGACATACCGCGAAAGGGAACGCCACAAGGCTCCGTCATTTCGCCGATGCTGTTCAATCTGGCGATGAGCTCGCTACCCAAGCAACTGAAGCAAATAGAAGGGATTGGTCACTCAATATACGCTGACGACAACACCATCTGGAATACGGGAGGGTCGACAGGCAAACAGCAAGACGCTCTGCAAGAAGCGGTTGACACAACGGAAAACTACCTGGAAGCATGTGGACTGACGGACGCATCTGAAAAGTCGGAGGTCTTGGTGCTAAGAAAGCGCACAAGAGGCCGACAACAGCAGCAGATACCAGATTTGGTAGTAAAGGTGGGAGGCATCATGATTCCGTAGGTTACGACGCTCCGCATCCTCGGACTCCTGATTCAAAAGGACAGGGCTGGGGGAGCAGAGTTGGAAAAAATTCAGAGAACAGTGACACAAATAACCCACCTTATCAAAAGAGTGACGAGCAAAAGTCAGGGACTCAAGGAAGAAGACTGCACGAGAATGGTACAAGAGTTGCTCACGAGCATCGTCACGTATGGGACCCCATGCGTTGACATAAACCGTCAACGAGACAAAGTAAGCGCCCTCATCAGAAAATCCTAGAAAATTGCCTTGGGCCTGTCCCCCTCCGCGTCCGCAGCGAAACTACTCAAAATGGGAGTTCACAACACGTGGGAAGAGCTCGTGGAAGCGCACAACGTCATCCAACTGGAGAGACTAAAGCTGACAAAGACGGGAAGAGCCTTGCTCCAAGATCTGGGCTACCAAGTCGAGGATGAGAGGCACCTACCTCAGCGTATCCCACAAGAGATCAGAGGCAAGCTACACAGAAGTACCATTCCCAGAAAGATGCATCCCGAGTACGACAAGGAAAGGAGACAGGCGAGAATACAGGCGCTCAAGCACATACTCGAACGCACCAACAGCAAAGAAGAAAATGTGAGATACACGGACGCAGCTGCGTACAGAACAAACGACCGATTTGCAATCAGCGTGGTCGACGAGAAGGGCGAACAACTTACAGCCACATCCATACGTGCCAAGGACGCGAGCATAGCGGAAGAGCTGGGCAGTAGCCCTGGCCATCCCAACGTGCAAGAAGACACTGGTTACCATGGTGACGGACTCTCAAGAAGCATACAGAAGGTATATGAACGGAAGGATCGGAATGGCAGCACTCCAGGTCTTGAACAACACCGAGATGGAAGCAGCACAAATCCTCTGGACGCCGGGACACGAGTCTCTCGCGGTGAACCAGGCGGCGTACGCCGCGGCTCGAGATCATGCACGCCGAGCCATCTCCGACGCGCAGAGAACACGTACCAACGACTTTGACGAGGATGATGATCGGATATCCAAGAAGTACTCGGATATCTTGGCGCACTACAGGAAGCAGAGGCGTCACTACCCGCCCGCGCATAAGACGATAAGTAGGGAACAAGCGGTAACCTGGAAAAGACTCCAGGCTGGAACCTAGCCTCATGGAACACTGCTGCCCGCCATGTATCCGGGCGCCTACGGACAAGGCTGCAAGTTCTTCCAGGCGGACACGCCCAACACCTTGCGCCATATGGTGCTGGAGTGCAGGAATAATCGAGAAGCGCCACCGTCATCATCACCACCAGGCAATAGCATGCAGAAAGAAGCGGATTCAGAGGAAGAAACGGAGGACCAGTGGGAGGCTCTGCTGGTGACGCAAGACCCTGACAACCAGCTACGGTTGGTGAACAGGGCTCGGGCGGCGGCAGTGAGCCATGGCTATCTGGACAGAGAAGGCCACCGACGTTTGGGCTCAAGAAGCCTGGTCTAACAATAAAGTTTATTTCTCTCTCTCTCTCGCTAAATAGAAGCGTACTACTGAACATGACAAGGGTTATACTATCTTACACATATGCTTCCTGTAGGCTGGTTCTTCCACTCAGACCAGCTCCACCAGCGCAGTGGTTATGCCATCACGATCACTAAAGCATCCAATACAAGATTTCTCACTTGACAACATCGACCGGTTCGGAGTTGGTTGCCCTCCGAGGTGTGGTTGATTATATTAACAACCAACCGGCTAATCACTGGGCAATATCCTGCGATTCAAAGTCGGCCTTACAATGTCTTCTGTCATTTCTTCGTCGCGGGTCATGTGAACAACTCGTGTCGGAGATACGAGAAGTGCACCATCACATGGTCACGAAAGGACACGACGTCGTGTTTCAGTGGCTGCCTGGTCATTGCGGTATCTCCGGCAACGACATCGCTGACGAAGCTGCTAGGAAAGCACACGAAGGAGCAACCCTTGTTTCTATACCTTTATCGCGGACCGACACAGCCCAACACTTAGGCAAGCTAGCGCATTCTTTGACATTGGAGAAGTGGCACACACCTGAATTCACTCAACATCGATTGCATTCCATCGATCCCTCTATGCAACTGCGGCTGTTACCAGGTCTTCCGCGAAATGAGGAAACAGGGCTGTGCCGCTTACATTTGGGCGTCGCATTCACCAATGCATATGCATTTTTGATTCGAATGGCTGATAGCGCCGAGTGCAATGCCTGCGGTGTCGAGGAAACCATAGAACACCTACTGTGCTACTGCCCATCTTTTGAAGATGAAAGGCAAGACCTCTGCACAGCTCTCAATCAGCTAGATGGAAAGTCGTTCACCTTGAACAAGATCTTGGGACCATGGCCTCGCATATCGCAGCTACAAAAGGCTACAAAAGCGCTGCTGTGATATTTGAAAGTTACCGGATTGAGTCAGCGTCTGTGATCCGGACTGGGTGACCGACTGAGATCCGCAATGGACTTTCTCTTCTTTTAATCTTTCCGTCCCCTTTTCCCTTTCCCCAGTGTAGGGTATCCAACCGGGCTCAGTCGTGGTTAACCTCTCTACCTTTCATTTATCATTTTCTCTCTCTCTCTCTCTCTCATATAGATTTTCGATTTGCTTATCCATAGTGTACTTTGTCAACTTTTATTTTGTAAACTTTGTAAACTTTTGTGGCCTGATGGCCACAAAAGTTTACAAGGCACGTGATTTGTGAAAAAGCTCTTTTGACGCAAAAGGACAGGCACTCAGCCTTCAGATGAAAGTTTCAATTTGCAGTATAGTTTATAAGACCTGCGCAGAATATATATTCCGCTAAAGGAGATGTGATATGCCTTGAAATTTGTCGCACATTTGCCACGTTTAAACGTTTGCACCGTAAACCTTCGTGGCCGACTGTACAGCGTATGGGCAATTCCCAAATTTATTTCCGTTGGGTCGCTTGTGGCCTTTTGACATCCGAGATGACTGTTTGCAAAAACGAGGCAAAAATTAGCCGACAAAGAGCGTAAGGCCTTTACTCCCCAACCTGTGTATAAGCAATCTGTAGCCTTCACACGAAAGTGCCTGCAGACTTCATAGATAGATTACGTAAATATTTATTAACGTATTGAACGTCATACTATTATCATGCTCGTTTGTGAATGCGACAAAAAATGCCAGCAGTGGATGTGGTCTCACCGGACCAGGTTGTTTTTTGCTAACAATGGGCTCACCACCATAAAAGTACACCTGTAAAAAAAGAAAACAATCAGCACTCAGAAATAAATTAGTTCACCGTTTTTTCGAACGTGATACGGCAAAGTGGCAAGCGCAAAATTAGCAATAACGGGCGCTTCGTCGCGGCCAGCAAAAAAACAAAACAAAACAAAAAGAAACACAAATCCGTCGTGCGATACGATCACCACGTAAAAGTTCGAGATCCACGTCGCGGTCCATACGTGATAAACCTAAATACCAGAAAGCATGCGCTAGAAAAAAAAACAAAAAAACAAAAAAAACACGAGGACGATGACACCGAAGCCTGGAATGCAAACAGTATACGGCGCCAGACGGTCGCGAGTCGCGTAGCGGTCTCTGTACGCTCACGGCGCGGGATCGTAAAGCACATAGTATCGAGATAAATTGCCGAAGGACGTATACCAGCCCAAAAAAGACACGTGACACCCCGCGCCCTCCCTTATTTTTTCACCGCGCGCTGCGTGAACCATGGCTGGCTTGTGAGCCATTAAAAAAAGAAAAAGAAAAGAAAGAAAAACAACAGCTGAAGCCAAAATTGGTCTGTCGATCTACAAATGCGTACCCCTCCACCTTTTTCTTCTTTGGTCTTTTCTGCCACGCACTCGCAGGCACGAACCAGCATAAAAAGCCAAAATTTGGCCCTCGATCTACAAATGCGCACTCCCCCCCCCCCTTTTTTTTTTCTCTCTTCTGCCACGTACTCGCTCGCAGGCACAAACCAGTATACGAGACGGAACGCGCCGCTCGCACCAGATACGCCTAAAGAATATATCACGCACCGCAGCGCCCCCTGTTGTCGAGAAGATCTCAAATTACGCAATGTTCGTCTTCGCGGAACTCGTTAGGCGCGAATCGCTTTTTCTTTCCTTTTTTCGAGACAGGCAGGGATAACTCAAAAAAAGAAAAGAGCGCTCCTAATCTGTTGTGCACTCGATGAGTATTTCGCGATAAGGACTTGCGCTCGAAGAAAGCGCCGCGTGGTCGCGCACGGCCGCAGACTTCTCTGTGCCTGAGAGGCAGAGAGAGAGAGAGAGAGAGAGTGTGTGTGGCTGCTGAATGATGCACCGCAAGATTGCAAGTATATGGTGCTAGTTGGTATAGACGTCCGTTTTGACTTCTTGCCGCACGTCTGTTTTCCATGCTTCAATTCGCGAAACTTTCTTTGCACTCCGGAGGCCGCATTCCGACGGAGGCGGTACGCAAGAAACCGTTCGTACGCCGTGCTTTGGCTGGTCGTTAAAGAACCACGGGTGGTCGAAATCAATCGGGGGCAGTCCGCTATACCGCATATTTATCCCTCATAATGGCACTGTGCAGCTTCAGGACGATAAAAAGCCCAGGAATTGTAAATTTCATGGCGGGCTTCCCTCTAACTATATACGAATGCCCCCTGCGTGAAGCTCGTTTCACGATGTTACGTCAACTAAGCGACGCAGCGGCGAACAAAGCAAGCGACTGTTCGACGTCTTTTGTGTTCTCTGACGACGTCGGCACACTCGATCTTTGAGTGTCTACGTGTGTTTTACGTTCTTTATGACCACTCACGTTGTAAGCCGGCATGTCTGATGCTTTCGCGAAATCGCCTCCCCGCTGTAAACTATTAGAGCGCGGTTAAAGAAACGAAAACAAAAAAGGAAAGAAAGAGTCATGCAGTCTTCAAACGACGGCGCTTGGAATATCGCCAGAAAACCTTTGCAGGGGCGTGCGGAAGCCCAGAAACACGTAGCCAGATTTGCGCTGTAGCATTAACTCCCATATAACCGGCTTTGGTTCTGGTCCCTGCTTTGGCGTCGTGAACCGGTCATTCGCATTCGTGCAAGGCTGTTTTCGAGACAACCGATTATCGAAGCGAGACAGCTCTTGCTCACAATATATATATATATATATATTCTGCAGCGGAGCTGTCTGTGGTTACGGTCTGAAAAAAAAAATGACTCCGAGATCTTGATAAAAAAAATAAAAGAAAAAATTCTCGTGTGGGCCGATCCACGGTGATAGTGCAGAAAGGGTCCAAGCTCAATGGCACTTACCCCTGCAGGGCTCGGGGACCTGTAACGCGCCCTAGAACTACCTTTGTCACACGTGGGGCCCGAAGAGATCCCAGGCACAAGTCTAAGAACAGATGTTTGTTAAAGAAATGTTTTGGACAACTTTTTGAAAAAGGGACTGGAAAAATTATCGGCGTCAACCCGGCAAGCGTGCTAGTGCTGTTGCCGAAACGCTAGTCTATGACGATGTGTGTCGAGACTTCAGTGTATATGTATAAAGTAAAATAATAATAATAATAATAATAATAATAATAATAATAATAATAATAATAATAATAATAATAATAATAATAATAATAATAATAAAGAAATAAAAATAAAAGGAAATGAAAAAGCAAGAAATAGAGGAAACAAGCAAAACGTTCTGTGTTTCTTCCTTTATTTAATCCATATAGCATAATTACCATATAAAACTTAATATAGCTATTGCGCAATACAGCTTCTCTGGTCTTGCATCTTCACATAGTGAAAGGGTTCTTATTTTTAGAGCTATTGTTCTCATAGCGTCTTTCCTCCTCTTGGAATTGATACTGGGGCAGTACGAGTTAAAGCTATTGCAATCTATTTCTATTCCCATCTTCTGACGGAAAATCTACGTCACCGCCAACGCAAGTATCGGGCGGCGACCCGCAGCGTTGTTCGAGACGCCCAACCAACGCTCTCCTCGTTTAGAAAGACGTCGCTTTTGTTTGCTTTCAAAGCGAGTAGCATTGCCCAACTTCGCACCTCTTAGAACTCAGCTCTTAGGTGCCCGTTCCTAGGCTGAGCGTCGGCGTAACCGCGCGAACTCGCTCGTGCCACTGATGATAGTGATCTAAAGAAAGACACTTGATTCTACAACACTGCTCGCGCCTTCGTCATCGTCGTCTTCCACAGCTGGCTTCGATGGCGCTCGTCATGCCAGCGTTCCCATACTGCTCCTCCCTCTGCGAAGGCGCTGACGACACTGACCCACTGCGAGGCGGTGCTGTGATACCGGTCTCAAATTCTTCGCCTCACTATATCGCGATATGGAAACATGCATCGATAGTGTGATCAAAAGAAAGGAAAGACGCTTGATTCTGTAACTCGTGAGGGGGCACGGCGAAGTGTCGTAGCATCGAGCTGCGCTCAAATTTCGCAATAGGGTGCATCGTAATCGTCGGACATTTTTTTTTTTTTTAATTCGCTGACAAGAGGCGAGGGGCATGCAGAAGTAGAGAGGGTTTCGGTGGGGCCGAGCTACCGCAGTGAAGGTAGATATAACCGGATGAGGAAGGTGGTGCCGGCGTCTGCGATTGGACCGCTGCCGCTTGCTTAGCTTGCGGTGGCTGGTCGAAAATCGCGGCGGCGTGCAACGGAAGGTTCAAAATGCCACTAATACAGACTCCCACCGAAGAAGAGATGGCAGAGCGATGCCGTGTACGTTAAAAAATGGCTGTACAATGTTAGAGTGGCAAGTGTAATTTGTATTGTACTCAAATCTGTTCTTCCCAGCAGCTCGAAGTAGCCAGTGCCACAGCGATCGGGCAGAGATTTCCTATTCTGTTCGAAACGGGGCAGCCTCCGGCTATACCTTAAAAAAAAAAAAAAAGATCAGCTTTTTTTTTGGCACGGTAAGGCACCTTTAATGCGTACACATCACATTCACGTGCTGAGTTTACGCAGTTTCGTGATGTCGCGTGACAGTAAAGTGAAGCCCGAAAGCTTTTTACCAATAGCGGAGGGCAAATGGCGAGAATGGTGTCGAATCGGAAATAATTATTTTCGTTTTATTCGGTCTAATCATGCATAATCAGTGCGTACACGGGACGGACGGCCGAAGCGGAGGCAGGCCGAAAGTTTTTGACCCATCGTGCGGAACCCGAGTGCGGAACAGTGGGAGAGTATGCTTTCCAGCGTAAGCTTGAACGGCCAAAAGCGCCTAGTAGAGCGAGCTCGCGGGTTGGCCATACTCAGTGGAGCCTTGGACTAGGGCACCAACCCTGTGATTGCAGACAGAAGAATCCATCAGAAGATGGAGGACGCCGTCTGAAGCCGCGAAGATCTCTTTTCTAGAGCCCAATAAATGTTTTCCGATCCGATCCGACCCATCGTGGAGGGCTCATCGCGTAAAGCGAATAGAGACAGTCGTTCGGGAAAGCTTTTCGTCATAGGGCCCCTGTTTGCAGAACCATTCGGATTCCATAATCGGCACAGTGTAATCCATAGAAAACCGGATGCCATAAAATCGTTGTACACTTTTCCTCGCACAACTAATGTTCAGTGCATGTGAAATAATTTATTAGAATTCCCTAGTGCAGCAATGAGCCCGTTTGACCTTATATCCTCGGTAAAAATACTGCGATTATTTAATTAAGAATTCCACTTAGTGAACATCTCGGAGAAAGTAAAGAATACTTAATTTTCTTAATCAGGGTAACGCATGGTGTACGCTGTCTAACGCGGTACGTACACGTTGCATTATTAACGAGCGAGAGGTACTAGGAGTGATCGCGAGTCCATAATTATAAGGAGCGAAAGGAGGGAAATATTATTCGTCGTGGTTTCCGGTGTGGACAGCCGCCCGATGCCGCTCAGCTCTTGCGACTTTAGACGAACAAATATTAACGTGGATTTCCGACAGAGTAAATGAACATGATCCTGACATTTATATTTAATCGTCTTTCGAGTTCGCATAATGTTACCCTCGTGCCCGTGCGTTCAAGAACTGAGGTTAAACAGCGCGAAAAAGACGAGGACACAAGGAAACAAACACCACAGACAAGCGCTTTGTGTGTATCCTCGCGTTCAAGTGTTAATGCGAGAATATTCATGCACATTGGGTATCTGGACGCTACATATAAGTCATCCATGTATGTCAGGTCAATACAGGGGAGACGTATGATAATATGTTGCTGCCATCGTCATTCCACGCACCGGTTCACGAGCCTCCACGGAGCGACGAACGCGCATAATGACGTGCAAGAGTAGACAACCTATATACCACAGTGCTTCGACCGAAGAGCCTCGATACCTAAGCACGTTTCCGAGACGTACGGGACTAACTCCTCAACCGAAAAAACACTCATTACAGTTATTGAGAGCAAGAATATCTTACATTCGGTATATGCACGACGCGTCACCAACCTTCACCTGCTTCGCAGAACTCGTCGCGATGCTGCAGCACTTTTTTTTCTTTCCCCTCCGATACCGCGGCACTATATACCGTGCCCCTATAGCGCGTTTTCTGAGTAAGAACCCCATCGACGAAAGTGGCGAAAGTATAACGGTAAACGGGCGTTCAAGAGTGCGACAGGCCCGACAGGCCAAACGCGTGTGCCGCTTATCTCCCGGCTTCCGAGGATGCATAGCGGACCAATGGGGGCCGCGATGGTGTCGGAATATCGAAGCAGGCGTTACTCCGGCATCTCCTTCACCTAGATTTGGGCACCCCGCACGGGGACTTCTTTATCGCTTCCTTCCTCGCTTATTCACGCCACGAGCGTGGCTCGGTTCGTTTTATTGTTGCCCCTTTTTTGATTGCCCGTTCGGGAAGCCAGGTAGCGACTTACACACGCTCGCAGTGCGACACTTAAGCGCGGTACCGTAAAATTTCGTTTTGTATATTCCTTTGCGCATACGTGGAGGCGCCACGACACCGGCCTATACGCCGGACCCTTAGTTTTCGCCCGCGAAAAGAGGCGACCGCGTATCGGAAACTCGCTTCGCCCTTTTGGAAAGAAACGTGTCTAACGGCTTACGCTTGCCGCTTTTCACTGCGATATATACACTATGGTAGCTGTTTTTTTATGCCGGGAAACGGGTATGGGAACAGGAGTGCCTGAGCTGCCCTGACCGCCTGAATAATCTGGAGACACGTTGTGTTTGGCGTTTCCTTTCTTCTCTTTTACTTTCTTCGACACGGTGACATTGGCTTCGATATCGAGATGCAGCCCGGCTATCGCACCGCAAATGCGTCATGAATTTCAGTGTCATGTCGTCACGTGCACGGTGAGCCCGATCAGCCTCGAAAGTAGGCACTACTAACCTACATTGCTTGTCAGCAAGGACGCGGGGGTTCATGTTATCGCGTGGCGAGATTTACTTTCTATTTTTTTTTAGATTCTAACAGCGACAGCAACGTTGCTTGGTACTCTCGGGCGTTGCTGTTAAAACTAGGGGGGTGGGGGGGGGGGTCTGAATGCTTTTATGGCTTGTCCAGATGAACAGCAGCGCAGGTGTCGGAAAGCGAGATTAACGGACTCGCTTGTACTGCTTATAGCTACTCAGCACGGTATCACGATGGAAAGCTTCTGTTCGATTCTGAAAATACACGGAGTCACTTCTTTCAAGGTATTCGTTATCACTTGTCGAAGGTCGCTGTAGGTTTAAACGACTTCCTTCTGCCCCCCCATTCTGATAAATTCAGCTTCATGTCTCCGTTTAGAGGCACTGCGTCTCTCTCTACCGAACTCGCGGCTTCGAATCGAACCACAGTTATTCGCTTCTTTCGCGCTTTCTTTGCGACTGGCTCGGAAGCTGGCGTGGATTTGAAAACGGCAGGCATGACAGGAGCCGTTGCTGAAGTAGCGGCGCTTTTAGGCTGGCCCCAGGCAGTTTGTTGCACAACTGGCGTTGAAGCCAAGATCAGGACTCGCTTTCACGCCTATATGCCACTTGATCGCTGCGTATGTTGTTGTTGTAGCCTTTAATTATGTATAAACGCATGCACAACATCGCTTTTCACATCTTCAATCGTCATCGCTGGTGTGCGATGCGCACAAAAGAAAACAAAGAAAGAAAAAGAAGTATTCTCGTTGCGAAAAGACAGCGAGAATGAAGCAGCCGAAAGCGCGAAATCTTTCATAAGAGTTGTGAAAATGAAAACGCAGAGTAGAATATTAATGGGTATACGGGACGGGTAGAATATGGATGTTATTCTACGGCCTTTTTTTATTATTATTAGTATTACGAATGTACACGCGCCAGCGTCTCCTGGCTCTTGCTTACGCCATCAGCGGGTTACGCGGTCGGCATCCGATAATAGAGACGCACGTATGCCTCCAGACTTGGCTGTTGTCCAAAAGTGTTCTCCTTCATCTTCTTCCAAGCGTAACGCTTTCTTCCACCGCTCTATTCAGGCAGCGTGATACACGCTTCCGCGGTCGTTTTACGGGGCTTCCCACGGGGGCGATACTCTCTTGAACACTGACGTTAAAAGGCGGCACGGCATGCTTGAGGACAGAATGCTTGCGAGGCAGGTTCGTTGCTGATGGACGCGAGGACACACGAGCAGACGAAAGACGCGAACTGGAGCTAGAGCTGCTTTACCTTTCTTTTCTGCAACACCACGACGCCCCATCTCGCAGCACGTGACAACCAACCTAACGATGCACTTTTGCAATCGTTACACTATCCAAACTGACGTCTTCTGCACAGGTCACCTCGAGTCCACACGGATTTCTCATTTTACCCGTACGTAATCTATAACCAGGTCATAAAAGAAAGGAAAACAAATTGGTGGATCCCACGCATATGTAGGAATCAGTAATAAGCTTCGAAGCTTTCTTTGATGACGACGATGATGATGAACCTTTGTCATGGGTCGTACCAATTCTTATTTGAAAACTAGAAACGCAAAGTAAAAGAAAAAGAATAACGCTTATTGAATTATATTTTCTTCTCCTTCTTCCCTTTCCGTGTAGTTTAAATGCACACAATTGCGTTCCCTTTGCTTCGTTCTCCACAGTCTGCTTCGCATAGAAAGTTTCGCTCTAAAGCTGTTGATAAACAGTGCAACACTTTAGCCACACGCCTCTCTATATGTGTCGTATTAATGTTTATGTAATCATTGCGTGTATCATAATTAACATCCCAGCTTAAAAGGGTAGCAGTTTTGGTAAGCTAGTATGCCATAATTAGCGGGAGCTACATAGCGCTGAGCAACGGACGAGTTCACAACGACAGTGACAGACGACGAGAAGTGCAAACATGGAACTGATGTCCGCAATTGCAAAGATATCTTTCTTGCACAACATTGCAGCTCATTCGAGTCTATGGCCCAGTTTTGGAAGAGACGCGAACATGGTATAAATAGCGGGACGAACGCTCTCGCGTCATCGTTGAAGCTGCTCAGAAGACACGGGAGCGGAGCAGTAAACACAGAGCATAACAGAGCAGTAAAGAAAGTAGACGTTAGAGTAACAGCGGAGTATTCGTAGCTTTAGGGTTTAAAAAACATGACATTAGGTGGCTAAATTTATCTGAATCACTTTAATTTACTATATCGTCGGGCAGCGCGATCTGTAGTTCAATAGCAGTAGCTAAGAAAGATTTGTAGAAGGCATTATAGATGTACCATGCAGACGTTGTAGACTCAGGTTGTTAAACAGGCGGTGAGAATTGCGGTTAGGTGGAAGAAGAATTGCGTGCCTGAGGTGTGGGAAATTATAATGCAGCTTGTGGAAAAGGGAAAGTTGTGAAATCTTCCTACGAAGTGTTAGACTATGGATGCTGAGGGATGACTTAATGTCACTTATATGCCAGTAATAGTTTACAGCGATAAAACGCGTCACGCGATTCTGCACTGCTTCAAGAGAGTTGATAAGGTAAGTCTGGTGAGAATTCCACATTGCTGAGGCATACTCAAGTTTAGTCCGAACGAACGTTTCATAGGCGAGCTTGCGTACGGGAACAGGAGAGAGAAAAATCGATCTTTTAAGGAGGCCAACCAATTTAGAACATTCGTTTATAAGTTTCATTATGTGTGCAGACCACGTAAGTTGATTAGCGATAGTAACGCCGAGATAACGGTAAGAGACAACTTGAGTTGGGGCTGTAGAATTAAGAGAGTACTTAGTGGCTAATGATTTGCCGCTTGCGAGTTATACACATGTACTATCATGTTCTTGTTTTTTTCTTAGCTTCATCTCTTGTTAATTGCGTGTTTGTTTATTTTTTTCGTTCGTCTACTTATTTCCGTGCCCTGGCACAGTAAATCTAGGTCGGAAGTTTGCGCTTGACGTCGTCTGTCACGGTGTGCGCTCGTCCTTTGCGCAGAGCTATAGCTCACGGTAATTATGACCAGCAAACTAAAAACTCTGAGTTACACATTATAGACCCATGTATAAACTTAACAATGCCGGGAAATCTAAGAGACAACAGAAAATTTGAAACATTGGTACACCGCCTGCGTCTTGGTACTGCATTCACTAAACACTTCCTGTACAGGATAAAACGTGTCTCTAGTCCACAGTGTTCTTGTGGCCATGCAGACGAAGATGTGCATCATCTTCTCCTCGAGTGCACTAAATACAATCCACAAAGAAGGGTACTGCAAGCAAATTTGTTGACATTAGACAGAAGACCTTTCACTCTAAAAAAAATACTTGGCCCATGGCCAACTGCGGACCTTCAAAAATGAGCGCTTCTTGCTCTGAAAAAGTTTTTAGAGGAGACCAACATTTTGGGAAAATATTAGGCATCAGATGATCCTAATGCGCTAAATGAGTAACATAAACGTTGTTCGTGATTCATAATTGGTTTATGAGGCGATCGCACCTTTTATGCAATATGTAAAATTCTGTTCTGTACTTGCAGTGCATTACATGTGTTGAGTGTTATGACTGTTCTAAATATCTGACTTTATATATGCGTACGTATATACGCATATATGCGTATGCGACTTATGCACAGAACTTTGCGACTCATGTACTGTTGGACTGTATATTTTTTATTCATCCAGTGTTCTACTGAGTGCCATCTTTCGTGTCGCTATTCTTCCTTTTTACGCAAACTTGTTTCCTTTGCCAAGTGACAAGGAGTAGCCGGTGCCACCATAAAGGCGCCAACCTCTCCTAACATTCATCTCAAAAAAAAAAAAATTATGACACCCAGCACCATGGAGTACCGTGCCAGGCGATCAGCCACGCTCCGATTTCCAGCCTAGCATTAAAGCTGACACGCACAACAAACTCTCTCTCTCTCTCTCTCTCTGTATATATATATATATATATATATATATATATATATATATATATATATATATATATATATATATATATAAAGGCAGCGGTAGAACTGAGCGCCGCTGCGGTCTACGCACACGTGCAAGCAACAGATGCATTCAACGCAGCATTCGCTCGTTCCCCGAGCAACTATATACCGACAGCATTTCTCCGCAGCACCTATGTGGGCGCCTGGCTTTATCAACCGCTTTCGAAATCGACGTAGTGCTCGCTTCACTGTACACTTCGCGTAACGAGAAAAAAAGAAAAAGACAACTCCGACTGCCCGAGCACGTATACCGAAAGTAATGATAACGCACAAAGAGCACTTTAGCCCAACACCGGAGGGGCCGCCTTTCCCGCTTCCAACCGCTATCAACCGGTACTGCGAGGGCCGAGAGAGTGAACGCGGGGAAAGAAAAAAACAAAAACAAATACAACGAGGATGAGAATGAAGGCCGTAAAGATGAAAAAACAAGAAACCAAAACGGAGCATGCAAAACTGGATGGTTTCTCTCTTGTGTAGCAGTAGCGACCGGCAGCTTGTTGCGAAGTCGAGACAAAGAAGGCGGGAGCTAGCCTCAGTTTCGGGACGGGGGGACGGCTGGGAAAGAAGGGGAGGGAAGAGAGGGGGGCGACTAGCCCGCCTTCGCGTGCCGCCGTGTTGTTCTTGCAGGGACGCGAAAAACGCGCGCACGTGAAAACAAGCGGGCGCGCAGCTGAAAAGTGCCCGCTCTCCGGCCCACGCTGTGTATACATATTATGGTATGTTGTCGTCGGTCCACACAACTGCGCAACCCTTAAAGTAAAGGAACTGGCTCAAGCGTTTTCCCGACCCTTTCCGTCTCTTATTAAGCGGCTCGTTTGCTTGTTTTATATATGTTGTCCCCTGGAATAGTGCTCTTAATTACTTCTCTCTCTCCAAAGTTTCGTTTTTGTTGTATCGTCCACTCTTTCACTGCAGCCAGCCACTCGCACTTTTCTTCGGCGCGGACTTACGTATGTGGCAGAAGAATGTATAACAGCGCAGGGGCCGCTTTGCTCCCTGAGAATGTACGAACGGAGGCGGCATCGGAGGAGCGCCGTCGTTGTTTTCATTTCATAATTGAGGCGTTTGAGGAGAGGGTCGCAACCAATGGCGGCGCACGGCGTCCCCCCGGCGACGCCAATGTGTGACACAGCTGCGTTACCGTTGGCCCCCCCCACTTCGCTCGGGCGAGCGCTAAGCGGCGCGCTGCCGCCTTTCCAGCCTAAAGCAGGGGGCTCCTAACGACGACGAAGGTGCCGAGGGGGGGAGCTGGAGAAAGGATAAGAGAGAGGGAGGGGGTGCGAGTCCCAATTAAAGCGCGCGCTTGGCACGAGAAGAGAGTTTTCCTGCGGCGAAAAAATAAATAAATAATGAGTGAAGCTAGACGATTGTAAGAAGAAATAAAGTGGCGACTGAAGGCGAGAAGGGGACCAGACGCGACGCCGGCAAAAGAGGGTGAGCAGCTTGGGAAGGGGGGGGAAGAGTTCGGCCAGATAAATGCCGAATTGATAAGGCGTCCTCCCCGGCGCGGAGAAATGGGACACGCTGAAATTGCGGCCGATCGGCAGGCAGAGCGTTGCTCACGCGCGCGCGCGCGCACCCTCTCCTCCAGCCGTGTTATCCCCGCGCTTGCGTTAGCGCGCCTCGAGCCAAAGCCAGCGCACCTCTACGAAGAGCCGGCGTGTGTTGCGCGCGAAACGCGAAAAACGCGCGCGCGCGCGCGCCAGCCACGGACAGCTGCGCGGTCGCCCGACTTCTCGAGGCGCGTGCCGCCGTGCTGCTTCCGGGGTGAGAGGGAGAGGAGGGGGAGCGCTTGCCCTTGGGCGTGACGCGGATCTCGGACTCGCGCCTCCGGCCGCGTTCATTTGTGCCGAAATAGAGGCTGCTTACACATCGAAGTGGCATACATCGCAGTTGGGCAAACTCACTACCACGCGCTTTTAGTGCGTGAAATGATTAAGCTCATGGCACAGTCGACTGGTTTCGGAGCGCTCCTGCGAAGCTTCAAACGTCGTTTAGTAATGTAATTAAGCTTTATCATGACAATAAGCACGTTACTACAGTGTTAGCAAACCGGAACAATGATAATAAAGTCATTTGTCTCCATAATACAGCTTCATCGTCGTTATACGCGGTGATCAGAGTGGTTTGAAGGCGCTCTCAAATAAAACCAGTCGAATATACCGTTAGCAAGCATGAAGGCTGGGAGATATTCGCTGCAAATTGTGCTTGAAATTGAAGTTAATATTTAAATGCGCGGCCTGGCGTCATTGACAATTTTATGACGTAATGACACGAAGCTAAAGTTGCTGACATCGTGCTGACGCCCGTTAAAGGCCAACTGCAAGGCAGTTCTGTACAGCGTAAAAACGTAGTTTCACATAGTGTTATAGAAGCGTCACCGTGCAAAATTTAGGGTTTGAAATAGAAATAGATATAGACTTTTGATACCTAAACTGAGAAAACAAACAAAAAATGAGGCTCCTTTACAGTCGCAGGATGTGAGGCAGAACCCGGCCATTGAGAACCGGCGTGGCGCCTCGGCATGGCTTCCGAGATGAGGCAGAAACCGCTGCACGCTGTAAACTTCGGAAGCCATGGTCTGGGTATGCGCGTCATATCCGCTGAACATTCACCAGGTGCACGCTTCGATCGTCTTCTTCAGTGGTATTTAAATGCTGCTAATAATACACTTAGACAATTAACAGCTCTGAAGCATCGACAAAATGAACTCAATAGTGTAAATAGCTACTCATTTATAACCAATTTAGCCAAATTGAAATTTTGTTGACCGTGTGCTTTTAAGGCGCACTAAAGAGCAACACCCATGTCAACCCAGATTGATACATTATTCTTTCAAAGCTAATTTTCGCGCTAAATTCGCGGTAAGATGTTCCTTTCTTGAAGAGAAAGCGAAGGCTACACTTCCACTGTTTCTCTTTATTGCCTGCCGGAACCTCAGCGTCTTCATGTCCTTGTGACGTCGCAAATTTCAAAGTATCTTCTGTTATAGGGCCATCTTGACACAGTGAAATCCTCGAAAGTTGATAAGTTTCAGTCTTTGATTCTATCTGAGTTTGATGTATAGTGTGCATCGTTGCTGACAAAAAAGTCAACCCAAGGAGACACCGCTGAAACCTGTGACGTCACTGCGAGCTAGTGCTGAACCATCAAGAAGGCGTCGCCACCTACCTCCCGTCTTATCGCATTCTATTTTCCTTTCTTCCTGGCTCATGAAGCCCCCTCCCGCAGTAAGAGTGACTTTTCTATTTAAAAGGAGTAACGCGCTGCTACAGGTCGACACATTTTCCTCCTTGCTGTCGCTTTAATTATCGAGTGAAGAAATAGTGTTCGTCATACTGAGTGCCACAGAAGCCGTACGATATATGGTTGCTACTAAATTAAGGGGGCGTCAACACGTGGGACGGCAACACGTGCGAAGATTCCACTGCACTCGTTTGGCTGCGGGGAAAAAAAAAAAAAAAGCCCACGGAGAGGCACGGACGCGCATAGAAGGATAATTTGTTTCTAATCTCATTTGTTCCATGCTGCCAAAACAGGAGCATCCACCACTTACCGAGACAGTAATTGCAATCAAAGAAAGGATATGGGGCGTGTGGCGAGTGTAGGCAAAAAAAAAATGAATTGATTGCTCTACTGTACACATTTGGTAAATGAGATCGGGACCTAAATGACAGCCATCCTCGAGATCGAAGATCGATGACGCTCGGTACGGGCAAGCAAAACGGCGTCATGTATTGGAGTTCTGTCTGTGTGCTCCGCCATAATCACCGGATCACGTATTCACATCTGTCTCGGCTTTCTCTCCAACGCTCGCAACAAATTTAATTAAAAGTCCGACGCCCCGTTAATATATAAGCTGGCGTGACGCAACTGGTGGGGATATTGGCCAACGTATATAGAAGCCTAATATTGGCCTCATGCGAGAATGACTGATGATGCCTGTAGCGTCCGCAAGCTTCACAATGAGCTGAGAATCAGTCTATATTAGAGGGCTTCCGATTAGAATAAATCAAACTTAGATAGGGGATCAGGTGGAGAGATTGGAAGCATGCGTTTACTGCTACTTCATTTAGCTTCTGTACACTGCCTAAGGCGGATATAAGTGATAAAAATTACTGGAAAAAGTGCCTATCTACATGAAAGAAAAGAAACCTAAACGAACAGTGAAGGACGTAATGTCATGCTTAAGGGCGCCAGATAATGAAGGCCTGCTTGTGCTTTCCTCCTTCTTTCTTCAAGGAGGGGGATGTGGGTGGTGGAGGCGATAGTAGCCCGAAGTTGGGGAGAGGGGAGGCGGGGGTAGAGGGTGATGTGAACCTATATTAAACTACAAGAGCGTCTTCACAATGCACTTCCGTGGCGATGCGACCGCCAAGGCCTACAATCGGACGCGCGACCTCACGGTCAACAGCACAACGCTAATCATCTATAGCCATACTGTGCCAGAGCGGCGAGTAGCTTCTTCGGAGAGGACAACGATTAGACGGAGCAACAAGAAATGGAGGACGGAGCAAAATGGTCCCGCCCTTAGCAGTTCAGCGCTTATTGAATTCTCGCGCCCTCATAATGCGCAACAGTAGTTCTTAAATATATTCCTCAATCATCAAACAGATAGATAGATAGATAGATAGATAGATAGATAGATAGATAGATAGATAGATAGATAGATAGATAGATAGATAGATAGATAGATAGATAGATAGATAGATAGATAGATAGATAGATAGATAGATAGATAGATAGATAGATAGATAGATAGATAGATAGATAGATAGATAGATAGATAGATAGATAGATAGATAGATAGATAGATAGATAGATAGATAGATAGATAGATAGATAGATAGATAGATAGATAGATAGATAGATAGATAGATAGATAGATAGATAGATAGATAGATAGATAGATGAGATACGAAAGGCAGGGAAGTTAAACGGAAGATAGATATCCACCTTGCTACCCTGCAAACACCTGTCGTAACTGTGAGATAAGATCTCGAGAACGGAACACTCACATTGTTCACTGCGCCATTACTGATCAGCGCCCCGATTGGGCAGGACGACAACGTGTCGACAGTAAAGAAATGCCGACGGAAACAGAGTGGCCTGTAACGAAGTTCAACGCTGCGTCCGCGAGTCGGCACGTGGCGCATAGCGGACGCCTTTATTCATTCAAAAGTCTTGCGTAGAATGGAATATATATATATATATATATATATATATATATATATATATAAATAAAGCTCAGCTTGCTCCTTCTTGCAAACGCTTAATTGTTAATCTATTTATTTCCGCCTTCATACAGCGTGGCTCTCGTAGTGGAAACCCAAGAGGCGACCAATTAGCGGACCGCCTCACAACGACCTCCATGACGGGAGGTTCGCTCGCGCACAGGAGAGAGGGAGGGGGGGGGGAGGGTGGTGCAAGAAAAACTCTTGGCTAGCGCGGCGCGAAAGCACCAAGCCAGAAGAGGCGCACGATTGATGAGCGCTGCCGAAAGAGCATCGGCGATCGAAGTAAGAACAGGAAAGCGAGAGAGACGCTAATAGATAGGCACCCGGCATAAAAGGCTAAGCAGACCAGCGCGTTGCATCGGAACCATCGCTCGGGCCACGCCCGCTACATGGAAGAGCTTCGTGACGCCTTCGCACCGTAGAAGCAGCGCAGCGTTCCGCGTAGCAGCCACGAACGCGCGTCGAAGAAGCGTTGTCTGCAGGCTCCCGCATCCAAGCGGCTACAAGCCCACGCAGCTGCATGTAAGCCCACGCAGAGAACGAGGCAGGCGTGATCGCTTTTCGGTACGGGAGCCTAATTGCATATTACGGGGACCGCGCGCGGCGCTGTACACCACGTGGTCTTCAAAGGGCTGCGCCTGTGAACGTATATATAGAAGGCACGGCAAGCAAGCAAAGCTGTCCAACGCCGTGGTTGCGTCCCGCAAATGAAAAGTGGCGCGCCGACGCGAGAGATCGCCGCCTGCGATGACCACAAGCGAGTCGGGCGCTTGCACGTTGCCTGTTCGATGTAGCAGTATGGGCGCGATGGATGCGTAAGGCCGCTGCTCAAAGCAGCGTGCGACGGCGGGTTTTCCACTGCTTTGCCGCAGTTCTTTGTGTTTGCTTCGAGCTGTGACTGAGTATAGAGCGCCTCTGACTGCGCAACGATTAATAATTGTGGCGCTTAACGTCCCTAAACTGGGCACAGCGGGTTACGAAAGTACCCCGTGATGGAGAGCGCCGGATTAACGTTGAAACATGGCGTTCGAGCGTTTCCTGCCTTCCCATACTCCATCGCAATGCGGACCGCCGCAGTCCAGAACCGAACCCACGACCTCAAGCTTAATATAGCAGAACTGCAATGACGTCCATAGCCACTGCGGCAGGTTGCGTGAAAAATTGGCGCCCGACGTATGCGGCGGGTTGTTGACGCATGTAGGTTTGAGTATTTATTTAGACCTGCGACGTTTAACGATCGCTGAAACTTGTGTTTCATCGATGGACTTGTGTTTCTTTTTGGGCGTTCCGGTACCTTTTCGGTGCCTACACTTGCATGTGCGTGCGTACATTCGCACATGCAAGAGAGCATAGCGAAGGCAGACTGGTTTCCATCTCTGAACCTTGTCCAACAAATTACCCATTTCATACCTACATAAATTTCACTCTTTATGGTCACCACCTCACCAGCCCTGCATGACAAAGCGGCTGAGCCGGCCAGAGGCATCCCTAGATGCTGCAAAAATTTTGTATTTGTGGTTGTGTGTGCCTGTACTACGCGATTAAGATTACTGTGGACACGTGATGCGTGTAGTACCAGTTGTAGTGATCATGCGCTGATAGAACTTCGGG
Organism: Dermacentor albipictus; assembly: GCF_038994185.2. Classification (NCBI taxonomy): domain Eukaryota; kingdom Metazoa; phylum Arthropoda; class Arachnida; order Ixodida; family Ixodidae; genus Dermacentor; species Dermacentor albipictus. Next base: position 109,133,018 of record NC_091823.1, read on the forward strand.
ACCTGTAATTTTTAAATAGCTGAGAATTAATGAGACGCGATGATTAGTGAGCGCATGTATCTCGGTGCCGTCTGCCCTGTGTGAAAAAAATAAAAGAAAAAAGCACATAGTTTTAGCATAATCTATAGACTGAAATGTAGTACTATAAACGTGGTTCTAGCATGTTTTGACCACTGTCGAAGCTGCGTGTATACATTTCACCGCGGGGAATGCACAAAAGGCAAAACCGCTGAAATCATCGCATTTTAACGCAGATCTCACGGGTCTTCCGTAAAACTAAGCTTTCTTTTGTTTTTTTCCTTGCTGTTATACTCACATTTACGACACGGAGTTCATGTTGTGTTGGTGCACATAAACATGCAGAAGTTGGGACACGTAAAGTTGAGAGCCGCAAGTGAGTGACACTCTGGAGCCATGAGGCACAGCTAAGTTACTGCGCAGTGGATTATTTATTTATGTACGCTTTTGCTGTGCCCATTAACATGACTATTACTAATAATTCAAATATAAATTATGATTTTTAACATGCCTAAGCTGCACAACGGCTTATGGGTGTGTAAAGAAAGGAACCGGGTCAATTGTGCCCACCTGGAGTTTCTTGCCGCGCTTCTAAAGCACGGTAACAAGTGTTCAGGCGCCGCCGTGATGGGCAGGGCTGACAGCTGTAGAGGAAGTTCATCTTGTAGTTCGTTTAACAACTGTAAATGGAGCGCGAATTTGTACCTTGACGACAATGCAATACAAATTTCTGCCCGAAGACCAGTAACTTAAGCGAAGTATCATTTCGGTAGCGTCAAAATGTGCATCTCCTGCGATAAACTGCTCGCTTTCGAAGTTGTAAATTGTTGTGGCGGCTATGGAAAAGGCACGCGCTTACTTCAGGGAACCATGATTTCGGCGACAACGCTCTACGTGGCTGTGCCGATAAAGCGGGGACGATTATACTTTCTAATCCCAGTTCACAGATTCCATCACTTCAAAAAAAAAAGAAAAAAAAGGAAAGCAATATACCGGAATCACGGTCGCCGCAGTTGGTATACAAGCAGCGCTTTCATAAGTAGAAAGATCAAGTCGTCTGAACGTTATTTTTTTAGTTGCCAACCAGCGCCCACTTAGGACGTGGGGCAGACGGAAGGGGCATTCGCAGTGACGTCACGCTGTTAGCAAACAGGGATAGGTCTATTCAGTAACATACTGAATAGACCTATCTATACGACAGCGGTGCTCGTCGTATAGAAACTTGTCATCCTGTCCATCCGGTACGGGAGGATGACGTCAATGATTTCGACGTATTCTCTGGTGCTTGGGTTAGAGCAGTTTTAGCTCACGGGGGAAAAAAAAAAGAGAAAAAACAACAACGTTGCACAAACTTAAAAGGTTGAGTCTTTAGCTCACTCACAATATGTATTCAATTTTGAACACTAAATAATTGACGTCAATGGACGCAGGTGCGAACGCTTCAGAAGCGCGTCTCCAGCGATTATTTTTTTTTTCCCATCTTGTCTGGCTCACGCTACTAAGAATGTGGTTTTCGGTACCCTCGGTAAACGTAAATAAAGTAATGCAGATTAATCTAACCCTCCTTATAGCGACCGTTTAAGCGATGTTAACTTAGAAAAATAGGCCTCTTTAGAGCCTTCATACTACGGCCATAAATAATACTTAAGTATGCTCTGCTTTTCAATATAATTCCGTATACGTTAATAGAGACGTCATCCTCTGCCGATCTATCTGCTCAATTTATCTGGACAGGAGCCCTCAATTTATGGCGAGGTGCTCTCCTGTGCGACAGGTTGCCACGGCTGCAACTCTCTAGTAAGAAACTCAAGCGGCTAAAGTTAGTAAAACAATTTAACAAAACATCTCGGCGCCAAATCCTAATTCATTCTTCTTTCTGCCTCTATAACGAGCACCTTCGAGAGACGAACGCCCGTTTTAAGCGTCTAAACCTGCTCACCTGGTTTTGCATGGAAGTATTTTAGTTCTCAACGCCGTAGTCGTGAAAATGCGACAACAAATAGATATTAAGAAGAGAGAGAGAGAGCAAACAAGCGTGATTGAACAGTGGAAGAGGAGCATACATCTGTCTTGCAGTGCGCGTCAGAAAGATAAGTGTCCTCGCCGAGACAGGCCAACGAAGTTTTGTGCGCTTTATAAGCTTGAGAAAACGGCTATCCGGGAGACCGCCAGGCGGGTAGTCGTGAGCCTAGTCGCTTTGTTGTTGTTTCGTCCGATTTGCATATGCGTCGGGAATTCTCGCGACGAGTAAGATGATATGTACTTCTCGTGAGAATAATTGTGCCAGTCATTTCGCTGCTACTAGGTCGTTCTTTCTCGGCATAAATGCCTGCCAAAAGCCTTAACTCATGTGCGCCAGGAACGCCCCGAGAATAGCTCTGGGGCGCACGCTTCAAGTCATTAAGACTAAGCGCCCTCAGGCCATCTTGGCGCATTGACTCTTAACATTCGCTCCTCCGTCATTTTGAATTCACGGCGCGGCGCTTGCAAAGCGATGCGGGCGCTCGAGTGAGAGGCCACGTGGCGCCTCTTGCGGGAGAGAGGAGAGCAATAACGCACAGCCGAAACGTCACCGATTTGCTGAAGCACCGCGCCACACACGGTGGCACTTTAAGGCACGTCGCGCGAGATAGGCATCAAAGTAAATGTAAAAGTAGGAAGATACAGAGAAAGAAAGAAAGAAAGAAAGAAAGAAAGAAAGAAAGAAAGAAAGAAAGAAAGAAAGAAAGAAAGAAAGAAAGAAAGAAAGAAAGAAAGAAAGAAAGTGACATCGGAGGTCAATTCCTTCACGATTCGCGACTGTACTCGCAACCGAGTGCATTATACAGCACCACCACCCCCTTTCTTCGCAAATGTGCGCACAAATTCCCTCCAAATGACCCGTAACAATCACAGCATGGCGACGGTGGGTAATTTGAGAGGTTTAGGCCTACCGAAACCAGCTATGCAGGCACGCGCGCGAGTTCGTGAAACGGGTTCTTTTTTTTATTGCGCGGACAAAATGCATTGCGCAGTCGTCTTCTGCAACCCCCGAAACGCCCGGCGCTTGGTTCCCAAATACGAGCGGCGCCGCGTCTCCCTCGCGGAAAGACTCTCGCAGCACACACACACACACACACACACACACACACACACACACACACACACACACACACACACACACACACACACACACACACACACACACACACACACACACACACACACACACACACACAAGCGCGCGCGGGGCGGGCGGCCCAGTCTGTTTGCTCTGGATGTTCGTTCCCTCCTTTCCCTCCCTCCACCTCCTCTTCGTCTTCGCGCAAGGTAACACGGGCCGAAGTGCAACAAATTGCCACACACGCGAGAGATGGGGAGGGTAGACCGCGTCCCAGCCGACCGGGCTACTTTAGGCCGGGCGGGTCTCTCCGGAGGGAAGGCCGCAAGCGCCTGCGCGGGTATCTTCCGTCTCGGACACGGCAGCCGTGAATCACAGAATTGGATTCCTCTTCTTCTTACACGGTGGGGGCGAAAGGCTCCGTTTCTGTAACTCTGCCACGGGGAACCGTCGTGTATACCAAACCGAAGGCCCGAGCTGGTACCGGATTCAGCCTTTTTTTTACTTTCTCTTTTCCGATGGATGTCAAGGACAGTATACGATGACGCCAGTTCCTTGGCGTGCATGTATCCCGATGACACGACTTGGCAAACGTTAAGCGCATCGTATAGCCTCAAAGTTTGGGGCGGGAAATGAGGGCAAACGTATTGAGGAACGCGTGAGTCAACACGTGGTCAGAAATGATGCGGCCGCCTTCTCCCGTCTCACCTTCCGTGCAGTGCACGAACAAACAAACCGCTAGGAGTGGTTTTTAATTCTTAGCATAGGTGAAAAAGATTTAAAAAGAAACAGTTCCGGTAAATGAAGTAGTATTTAGATATATATAAAATGGAAACTTGTACGAAGATTCGGATGTAATATTGTTGTGTTTGATTATATGTTTTTACCGTGGGCAATAGGTCACCAAAGAGCCGGCTATCCAAACCGAAAAGAAGAAATGCGGCAGTAACCATCTCAGCGTGATTGTTGACCGCGTTGACCTCGAGCAGCATAGGCGATCCAAGAACATGCACGTGCTTGAGTATGAAGCTTCGAGTGTTTAACTTTCGACTCGCGATGCGTTAAGTGATCAATCACACAGGATCGATAATCAAGTTGCCGAAAATGAGATCGTGCTTTCCTCTTTGCTGCGCAAATTACGCAACAATGTTAAAGGCGACATTCTGAAGCGTTATGACAAAGAATGCGTCTCACTGCGCGGCAATGGGTCAGATCTGAATTATGGGTAGCTAAGTCCGTATGACAAGCATACAGGAACTAGGTGATGGCAGTTATGGAGCCGGGGTTGGTTCTTGCCCTCGTTGTCGCCATTGTTAATTCGGGGGACTTGCCTAAGGCACTTGTTGCACAAGATCTCAAATAGGGATAAAGTAAACGCATGTAGTCATGTGTGATACTGATACTGCAACAATGGGCTTCTTTATATTCGTTGTGCGTTATCCAAAGCTAGGTTTGAATTTGGCCGCTGTGAGAATTGTGTACCTTATATCCGAGTTGCACGCAAAGCTACAGCAAGCGATGAGCTGTTGTCGTCGTCGTCGTCGTCGTCGTCGTTGTTGTTGTTGTTGTTGCAGAACCCTGTTTGCCTCACTGTCAGTGCCTCAAATTCCTCCGCACGAGCGCCACTGTCCGCAACAGACGAAGCATCGACCTTGTCCGTTACGTCACAGTCTCGTAAACACGTCAGATGGCGCGGCGCTTGCTTTCGCGTTATTCTTAATACTTCAATACTTCCGCGAACTCTATGCGTTACAGATACACGCACGAGGAAGATGCATGACGCAATGGGCTTCGCCGAGGACCTGAGAGGAAGCGAGTGCGGCGACGCATACAAACTGACGGCACCTCCGTTTCGACGATTCTGACATAATGCGGCGACGTTATTTGCTCCTTTTCGCTGCGTGTCCCCGTAGGCCCTGACCGGATACTTCTGTTTACGGCGAATGCAAGCCGCAGCGAGTCGAGCGGCACGTGTCTATCAGCTCAATAAAAAAAAAAAGCGGATACTTCGGTGCCAGCAGGTTTAGCCCACTACTTTTCAGCGCCTTGAGAAATCGGCGCTGTCGAAATGCGGCCGCCGGCGTCGGGAATCGGACCCGCGACCTTGGCCGCACTAGCATCCGCCGCGCTGTCTCCGTGGCGTGACCCGCTTCTGCTTTGGGGAATGAAATTCCACCCGTAAAGCAGAGTGCTTTTTACTTCTTCTTCTTCTTCGTTTTCTCTTCCTGAAAATTAAACAGCACCCATGGCTGCAACGAGAACGGCCACACACGCACCTACAACCAACCGTGCTACAGCCACCACGCCCCGACCGTCTGTGCGGTTTTACGGTGTGGGCGTTTGCGGCGTTAGAGCTGTATTGTTTACCCAAGGCCACCATCTTTTCGGCCCTTTCTCGATACGCAGTATCACTTCAATCTCACTCACTCTGATGCACGTAAGAACGACGGGTGGCCGCGCAGCTCTGCCTCTATTAAATCCTATACAGATGCTGCATAATAGCCGCGCCAGCCACAACTCCGCTGTTCACGTAAGCCATTGTGAGAAACGGGGACCCGTTTCGCATTCCTATATATCTGTGAGATCCGCGTAGCCACGAAACGCAAATTGAATGAATCGCGTGCTGGCATCGCGGTCGCGCGTGAATACGGGCGCGGTTTGCCGAAGAAGCCGCACTCGAGCACTTGGCGAGGGAAACCTTCGCCGATTGCGGCGGCGGTACAACCAGCGTAACTCCTCCCCCTTTCCCCTTTTAAGCATGAAATACTTTTAGCCCCCGTTGTCGGCGACCTTGGAGTGCCATTCAGCCAAAAGCCAGAGCCGTTATCCGGGCAAGCTGCCAGAACAAATTAAATTAAATCATGGGGTTTCACGTGCCAGACCCACATTCTGGTTATGAGGCCCGCCGTAGTGGGGGACTGCGGAGATTTGGTCCAGCCCGGGGTCTTTAACGTCCATGTAAATCTAAGTACACGGATGTTTTCGCATACCGCCCCAACGGAAATGCGGCCGCCGTGGCTGGAATTCGATCCAGGGACTTCGTGCTTAGCAGTCCAACACCATAACCACTAAACAACCAGCAGTTCTTGCGAGAACAGAAGGAGATCATTCGAGCAACCGGTCCTAACTTTACAAAATGCGGTCTCTGGCACCCAACCCTTCGTACAGGACCGCGTTCCATACGCTAGCTGATGCCCAAAGAAGTAAAAAAAAAATATTGCTTCCGAGTTCTCAATGTTTGCTCACAATATTGCTTAAGCTGTAACTTTTAGTACGCTGACGTTTTATCTGTCATTTCCAATAGCGACGTTCAAAAAGCATATACAGGATACCATACACTTCATTGTCATCATTTGACGCGGAGACAGGGTTGCCTCTGCTCTGTTGAACGCCAGCAGTCCGTGAGTTCCGCGGCACGACTTTTGCGTCACCCCGAGAGATGGCGCCACGCCTCATGGCTCCTCGTTCAGGCAACTTCCTTCTTCTAGCTGGGCAGCGCGTGCGCTGTCCCTGCCGTCTTTCGCTGCCTGTCGTGCCGCCTTCAGCGGGTTATGTTCTAGCTGGCCAGTGTCCGTATGGACCAGCGCACAGTATGACGGGGTGCGGTATGGAGCGTTGAGGAGCGCCGTTACGAACATAACGCTACACCCATTTTAAGATTGTGGCTAGTATACCATATCCAACCAATCTGCTTTGCCGGTTGCCATTTCATGCTTACGTCTACTCTCGACTACGAGAGAACCAGCAATTTTTTTTTTTCGCTAGCGCTTTATCGCCGGCAGACAGCGGCGGCGTGCACCCGATGCAATCGGCTTAAAATACGAAATTTACGAGCGACCCGCTCTCCCGCTTGGCGCCGCACGTACAGCTACAGCATCTGCTGCGCTTACGGAGGGACGCTTGCGTGGACACGAATTCCATGCCTCGTGTGCGACCAGGCGGGTCTTTGTATAGCGTCTGCGCGAGCGGGGGAATTCCTTCGTCGTGGAAGCGATGTGTTCGCGTCGAGCTCTATATAGCACTTGTATAAAGTGGCTTGATACACGTCCCGTCGATAAGGTTGAATCCGAGCGGGCCACAGGGAGATGGTTAGACGCGAAGTGGTCAACAGTGAGCTCAACGGTCGCGACAAATATGGCTCTAGCGAAGGTCCCCTTGTTCCACCACTTGATCCCGGGGAAGCGATGTTTCATTAGCTAACGGGCGCCTAGGTTGTTGTTGTTATTATTATTATTATTATTATTATTATTCGTCTGAGAATGAAACAATATGGTTGTTATTCATAAGCACAATTAACCCGCGCCTCCAGAAACGTTGTAAAATGGGAGAGAAAGCGTGGGAAGGAGAACGAAGCACTGTAGAGCGGAGGAGCAACCATAGCCAGAGTGCACGATGCCACCTTGTTCTCTATAAAGGCAGGGCTTAAGAGACACAGTTCAATTCGAACATGAATATACGAAAATTGTATGTGTGTGTTCCTTATTAACACACCAACGTGTGCATGCATCACAGACGCATCCTTCTTATCGTTACAGCACATGTAAAGAAGATAAATAAAGCTTCTACAAATGAATGATAAAGGAGCGCCCAAAGGACAAGGAAATCTTGCTGAAAATGACAGCCCCTTTACGTACGGGTCATTGTTTTGTTACTCTGGGTTACATTCACGGCTTTAATTATACGGGGGAAGACGGACTTCAAACCCCATCCCAGTTTATATACAGATGGTGTTTGCTGGGTCATGGCACAAGGCTTACAGGGGATCTCAGCAAAGTCGGCGTCACTTCGATAGGAAGGGAAGAAGGAATGAATCTTCTGCTGACAGACGTCTCGCCTCCCTCAAGTTGTAGATGAATTTTTCGCACCTATATACCGTCGTTCACTTCGATAAACTGGCAAAGCTCGTACAGGGCGCTATATTTAGAGATATATTTCCGGTTACGAGAGAACGCAATTCGTTGTATACAGTCAATGAAGGCAAGTATAGAGCCGTCAGCGTGCGAAAGGCCACCGTCAAAGGGGAATTAGGCGCCCCATAGGTAATTCTCTCTGGCAGAGCTAGTACGCTCAGTCGGGACTGTCAGACTGTGGCCGCTTGCATGGTTGCGCTCCTTGTTGACCCCCTACAGCCAAAGATAGCTTCAACCCAGAAATCACGTGCAAGGTCAGCCCGCGAGTGATAAGCGCAGTCCCGTTATTCTCGAACACTGCATATCGCCCGGGCTCTGCAATTGGCCACAAGCCTGGGCGTTCCCTGAATTTTACCGTACTGCAAGCGGGCGTTGCAGCGACTGCCAGAACGATCAAACGTTCCTACATGCCACCAATTGGCGCACCAGTTTGAGCGCCAAGTTGAGAATGTCACATGCAGCCGGTTCCGATATACAAGACCAGTGGCCACGGTCAACGTTCCCACATTCAATTCTTGCGGTTCTGTATATGCATAACATTTTCATTCAACTAGCGGGGAAAAAAAGCGGCGTCAGCGCCCACGACAGTTGCGGCAACTTACAGCAAGTCTTTCTTCCATGATGCACGGCAAATGGAGCAGATAGGAAGGCAGTGCATCGGTTTTATTCCGCTTATATATTTCGCGTTTTTCTTGGCCGTGGAAGGTTAACAACTCGCCTAGCCCTCTTTAAACTGCCTAGGTGTCCGCACTGTCACAAATACTGGGAATTGATTGATAATCTGTACTTGCTTTGGTGCAGAGGCGAGGGTACCAGATGTCGCTCCTAAAACAGCATGATTCAACAGAGAAAAATAGATGACGCGGGTTAACTTTCTACATATGGTGCTTATTTAGTATGCCTGAGAGCACCGCAACATCTTGCATGCAGCGAATTGCATCGGCGCCTCGTCGTAGAAGTAGGTATAATGGTTACACCACTAGAACGAACAGCAATAATGACGTTATCTTCATTTTATTTTTCTTTCCTAAGATCAAGCACTTGTTCAACGACTGGGGTTGTACCAATAACACACCCAATGTGTTTAGTGCCCTGTCGGAGTCAGCGTCCGTGTTATCTGAGTCTATTGCCCTTTATTCCTTTAGCAATGAGTGATTTCAATGATATTATTCTACCAACTCATCGACCTTGCGCCTTTGATACTTCCACGAAAAGAACACAACGCTAACTATGCTAATTGCTAACTATGCAGGCTTCTATTTCACAACGCTTAGTTTCAATCGCGCTTCCAAGCGTGCGAAGCAAGGATCGCGCCTTACCTGCTTGCCGAGGGACGTTCAAACAGTTACGCGTGCGTTAAAGGGCAACGAGATGCACCGTTCCTGGAAAGGTCTTGCGGACGCGCTTGCATGCGTGTGCCGCAGCTAGCCCGTTATGCTATTCTTGAGCAAGCAAGAGAATCGATCACGAGCGTCAAGACGAGGCAGGTTTGATAGAGCGGGCCCTTCTGGGGGCGCATCTCCGCCGCATCACCGGCCGCCGGCGAGTGTTACAGTATACGCGCTTGGCTGTACACGGCCGGCGGAAAGATTGACGATCTGCGGCACGCGCCTTCCGCGTGCTACACAGCCCCCTCCCTACTCGTCGGAAAGTTTGGAGGGCGGGAGGAGCCGTCATTAGAAGTGACGGGGTGCAGCAATATCCGACTTCGAACTACCAGGGGAAGCACAGAGCGCGCGCGCGCGCGCCTTTGCTTCGAACGCGTGCGTTCGAGTAAGCTTGGATAGATCCTGCCCGACGGCCGGTATAGAGTACGCAGACGGGGAAGGTGAATTGCCCCTCGGGCGAAAACGATCGGTGACCGCACGGACTCGTACCGAGACAACTGCTCTTCATGTCGGCGCTCCTAATCACTCCGAGGTGCGCGTGCGCGTGCGGGTATAGCGTGTGCACGCGACCGTGCGCCACCGCTGCAGCTTCCATTAGCGGCACGGCAATCGCGAGGAAGCAAACACGACCCCTGGCCCCGTCGTGCCCCATGGCGGAGGTCCCTCGGACACGCGTTCGCAGCACCCAACAGCTTCGCATATACACTACGCGAGGCGATGGCGTCTCAGGGTATATGTTCGGGAGTCGGTGACGGGGTGAGTGAGCCCTGTGACTTCCTCTGGGCTCAAGCGCTTCGAGTGGAATGACGTCTCGTTCCTGTTCATCGAACCAGGCGCCTTGTTATTGACGTATCGTTCTGACTGGGACTGTCCGGCAATTTGAAGTAAAAAAACAAAACAAAACAAAAACACAGTAAGAAACCGTCTCCGATTAGTGTCAATCTAAGCGAATATTCGAACGTTCCTGGAAACCTCCTCTCTTTATAATAAAGGAATGATGCGCTTGAAGGCGCATATTTGGTGAAGTGAGGGCATTTAGGTAGCAGCAGTTGTTTCATTGCGGAATCCTTAAGGATATAGCGGTATAGCGGTATAGTCATAACAAAATTTATTAAGAGGTATAGGTTAAATTTAGTACAAGCGTACGCTCCAACCTCCAGTTATGATGATGATAAAATAGGTAAGGTTTATGAAGACGTTGAATTAGCGATAATAAAAGTACACTGTAGAAACTGTAGTAATGGGCGACTTCAATGCAAAAGTAGGGGAAAATCAGGCTGGTGCACAAGCAATTGGCAACTACGGCGTCGATTCTAGGAACACTCGAGCAGAGATGTCGGCAGAATTCGCGGAAAGTAATAAGCTGCGAATAATGAACATCATCTTCAGGGAGCGGTGGAACAAAAAAGAAATGAAATTGATTTCATAGATCCTGCCGACCCCAGCATAGTGCAGAATATAGAAGTGTAAGGTAGGGTAAAGTGCAGTGATCATAGGTTAGTGAGGGCTAGGATTAACCTCAATTTGAAGAGAGCTGAAGTCAAATTGTTCAAGAAGCAACAGGCCAACCTATAGACACAGTACTGGTGCTTGCAAACAAATATGCAGCCTTAGAACAGAGAGATGAAGATGACATAGACGTAATGAATGAAACCGTTACTAGGCTGGCTTCGGAAGCAGGAATTGAAGTGCGAGGTAAGGCACCAAAGCAACCAGTAGGTAAGAGAGAGACATAAAAGATATGAAAAAGGCAGGGAGGTTAACCGCAAGATAGATATCCAGCTTGGAACCCTGCACTGGGGAAGGGTTAAGGGGCGACAGAAATATCTAAAGAAAATGCACACACATGAAAATAGTGGGAGAGGGGAAAGAAAAGAAAAATTAGAAACACACACACACAAAGGAACGCAGGAGTGTCACAGTCGTTCGAGCAGGTCGCTTGACCGAAGAAACCTCAGTAGCGCCTTCACCGACATCTGGTGTGAAGGTCGCATCAGCCGGCACTTCAAGATTGTCGGTTCAGAAAACGACCGGTTATCAAAGCGTCCCAACACCGTCACGAGCGACTGTCTCTGGGAGCTGTAGCGAGGACAATGACAGAGGATATGTTCGATTGTTGCCTCGCTGTCACAACTATCACAGGTAGCACTGTCAGTCATTCAAATGTCGCAAGCAAATGCATTCGTGAAAGACACTTCTAGCCATAGTTGGCAGAAAACAGTTGTGTCGATTCGGGATAGTCCATATGGAATGCGTAGTCGGAGGGATGGGTCCAGGCGGTGCAGTCGAGTATGTCGGAAAGCTGGCGTGTTCCACATGGATCGTGTGTAATTACGCGCTGGTATGTGAAGCTTGATATGCTGCGTCAGTTCTTGATAGGCGGATGGGTTTCCTCACGGAATCTTCATGAGCCCTCCTAGCAGCTTCATCAGCGTTTTCGTTGCCCTCGATGCCGCAGTGGCCTGGGAGCCACTGAAAAGTGATTCCATGTCCTTTAACTGCTAGCTGGTGATATAACTGCCTTATTGCTAGCACAGGTTGGTCTTGTGGTCCATGACGTTGACGGGATAGCAAACTATGCATGACTGCCTTCGAGTTGGTGAATATGCTCCATCTTCGAGGTCGGTAAGTTGGTAAGCTTTCCCGAGTAACAAAAGACCTAATGTAGAAACGACGAATAATGGAAGTATCCAACTCAAGATCAGGTAGAATTCGCGAAACTGTAAAACACAGATCAACAAGGAGAAAAATAAGGGATATTCGAAATTATAACCTGACAAAGACTGAGGAAGCAGTGAAATATGGACGCAGCATGAAATCAGTGAGAAGGAAACTTGGCATAGGACAAAGCAAGATGTATGCACTGAAAGATATGCAGTGTAATATCATCAGCAATCTTGAAGATGTATTACGTAAAATCAGCGGAATAATTCTATACTGACCTGTACAGTACCCAGAGCAGCCACGATACTTCAATTTGAAGTAGCAATGAACATGTAACAGAGGCTCATTCTATAACTAGCCATGAAGTTAGAAGGGCGTTGCAAGGCATGAAACGGGGAAAGGCGGCAGGAGAAGATGGAATAACAGTCGGTTTAATCAAAGGTGGAGGAGACATAGTGCTTGAAAAACTGGCGGCTCACTATACGAACTGTCTCATGACTTCAAGCGTCCCAGAGAACTGGAAGAACGCCAACATTATATTAATCGACAAAAAGAAAGACAGTAAAGAACCGAACAATTATAGCAGTAGCTTACTTTCAGTATCATATAAAATATTCACCAAGCTAATTTCCAATAGAATAAGGGCAACACTGGACTTCAGTCAACCAAGGGAACAGGCTGGTTTCAGGAAGGTATACATTACGATGTATCATCAATCAGGTAATCGAAAAATCCCAAGTTTGCAATCAGCCTCTCTATGTGGCTTTCATATATTACGAAAAGGCATTTGATTTAGTTGAGATACCAGCAGCCATAGAGGCATTACGTAATCAAGGAGTGCAGGTGGCGTACGTGAATATCTTAGAAAATATCTACACAGATTCTACAGCTACCTTAATTCTCCACAAGAAAAGTAGAAAGATACCTAAAAAGGACGGGGTCAGACAAGGAGACATAATCTCTCCAGTGCTATTCATTGCGTGCTTGGAAGAAATATTCAAGCTATTAAATTGGGACGGCTTAGGTGTAAGGATCCACGGCGAATATCTCAGTAACCTTCAATTTACAGATCACATTGTCCTATTCAGCTACACTGGGGACGAGTTACAACAGATGATTGATGACCTTAATAGAGAGAGTGCAAGAGTGGTTTTGAAGATTAATATGCAGAAGACAAAGATAATGACCGATAGCCTCACAAAGGAACAAGAGTTCCGGAATGCCAGTCAGCCTCAAGAGTCTGTGAAGGAGTACGTTTACCTAGGTCAATTACTCACAGGGTACCCTGATCATGAGAAGAAAATTTACAGAAGAACAAAAATGGGTTGGAGCGCATACGGCAGACATGCTCGGATCCTTACGGGAAGCTTACCATTATCATTGAAAAGAAAGTGTACAATCAACGCATTCTACCGGTGCTAACATATGGGGCAGAAACTTGTAGAATGACGAAGAACCTTGAGAACAAGTTAAGGAGCGCGCGAAGAGCGATGGAACGAAGAATATTAGGCGTAACGTTAAGAGTCAGGAAGAGAGCTCTGTGGAGCAGAGAGCAAACGGGGATAGCCGATATAATAATTTATATTAATACAAAAAAATGGAGCTGGGCCGGTCGTCTAATGCGTAGGTTACATAACCGGTGGACCATTAGGGTTATTGAATAGGTGCCAAGAGGAGGGAAGCGCAGTCGAGGACGGCACAAGACTAGGTGGGATGATGAAAATAGTAAATTCGCAGGCACAAGTTGCAATTGGTTCGCACAGGACAGGGGTAATTGGAGATCGCAGGGAGAGACGCCTTCGTCCTGCAGTGCACATAAATGATGATGATGATGATGATGATGTGACTACGTGCGGGTGAAACGTTAAAGTAGATGTCCATGCAAAGCTGAATATGACGACTCATGTCGTTCGGGAAGGCGACTGAACATACGTCAATGCTATGTACCTCATTCTACATTGATCTGCCTGCCTTTCGCTTGCAAGAAAACTAAACTAGGCATTATGTCAGACAATATACCCGAAAACAACCAATAAATTATACCATACAAGAAGAAGCAGCGTCCTTGCTTATGACTGTAGAGGTTATCCTCAAAAGAAACAAAATAAAGGACATTAGAAAAGTGAGAAAGCCCGGTCCTAGTAGCACCTTAAATTTGATCACAACATTAAGTCAAAAAAAAATGAAAAGAAAGAGAAACAGACTGCTGTGTACGAAATTTTCGTATCGCCTACTGCAGCTCGAAATTGAAGCACTCCGATTTCTATTTTGAATCTCTAATACGCCCTTTACGGATAGGCGCGAATCATATCTGGAAATATTCGCTGCACCGAGAGCGCCGTGCCACGGCGCTCGTATACACCAATTCCGTCCTGTTGTGCAGAGTGTACCATCAGAGCGAATGTAGCAGCGAACAACAACGTGTGCCCTCTATTCTTACTAAAAAGAAATTAGACCTAGAGGGGAAAAAAAAATAAGACCTTGAATGAGCACTGTCTACGTGTTTTTCCGCATCACCGCGACCGCATTTTCTGCATTGCACTTCGCGGAGTGGCTCCGCGAATCCTGCCGTCTCATGGCAGATACGTGCGCCAACCCTGTATTCAGGCGTGATTGAGGAGCCTGACATACGTTCTGGCAAAACAGACTCCCCGCTCTAAAAACATCGAAATTTCGAGCAACCAGCTCCTTTAAAGCGCCTATACGCACGCTACCTATCTGCCTTGCAATCTAACGCTTTACACGCGGAAGCTGGGTGCTTGCTCCTTTGCTTTCATCTTTCGCTCTCTCCCTTTCCCATGGTTTTTTTCAGAGGTTAAAGCAGACACGTACCACCACTATACTTTGCTGACAGCACAGCACTGCGGTTCTGAAACGCGTTGCGGTCGCGTAATGCATCACTGCGCACGAGAACGCGCGTTCTTCGCGGTTCTGCCCTGTCGGCCGGCCTGGTTGGCTGGTCCGATACGTACTGCTGTACGCCTATTCGTTAGGCCTACCCGAGGCGTTTATGAATTTCTCGGCCGCCAGGCGACGCCGCGGTCTGCCCCAGACCGAATGACCGAGCGACCCAACTGCCACGCGTGGTGCAGTCAAAGTGGACGAGTGGGCCCGCCGTTCGGGGCCGCGATTTATCATTCACGGAGACGGCGCGCACCAGAAACACGAAGAGATTAAAGAAGAAAAGAAAGAGCGCGTGGCAAATCGCGTTGCGTGAGCACTTGTCATTATCGTACACGCGTAACCGAGATTATTTCACCTCCCTCCTTTCCCTTCCAACAACCCGCGATTTCTTCTTTTTTTTTTCTCCTGCTTCGCTCTTACCTGGTCGTTAGTTCGGTCGTTGCTGGTGTACACGATCGTGCTCTTGTTATTTTAGTGTAGTTTTACGTGTCTCATGCTATGTGTTTGCTGGTTTTGTTCGTTTCATGCTTCTCTACATGCAGTGGAGCTGTTTTAGTGAGCGCGCCTTGTTTTCGTTGCCCCGTGCTTTTTTCTTCTGTATATTATTATGCGCAGCCTCCCTCCCCCCATCCTTCATTTACTCAGGGAGAAGAATGCGCAGAAGAAATGCGCAACGCAATTGCTACGCATTGCTTCTCCATAATCCGTGGGGCGCCTCCCGCAAACTTGGCGAAATTGCTCGTTTCCTCACGCTAGACGCTGTTTGACCGGCGGTCACTGAGAATCGTGCTGCTTTTGCGAAAGAGCACTTG
Source organism: Dermacentor albipictus (assembly GCF_038994185.2). Lineage (NCBI taxonomy): Eukaryota > Metazoa > Arthropoda > Arachnida > Ixodida > Ixodidae > Dermacentor > Dermacentor albipictus. The sequence goes on from NC_091823.1 coordinate 109,148,814, forward strand.
GGATACGAACGAGAAAGAAAAAAAAAAAGGAAAGGCTTCGGATGCATGTTTGCTCGCGTAGGTCTGTGGAATTAATGGATCGCTGATGGCGCGGCCTTGGCTTCCTCACATGCTAGCGCCCCTCGCCCAGATATCATCATCTCGTAACGGAACAACGCCGGACGATTACAAGTGCAATTTTTCGCTCCCAGGGCACGAAATACGGAGAACTAGATAAGGAGAAAAGCGTAGAAAAGAAGGGGATACGAAAACGAGGAGAAGTAAACGGGGCGGAGGTGATCTGCGTCAGTGGGTTGCACAGGGGCTGACTGAGGGACCGCGACAGATGTTCTAATTCTTGCGCACCTGCAGGCATGTACAGTCGCGGACAGAATAAAATGGACCACGGGATCTCCGAAAACGTTCAATTCCCGAGCAGCCTGTAGCAGTAACCAGTAAAACTGCCCACGACAACGTTGTTAGCATATTCTAGTCGAGGTACAAAATGCAAATACCAGATTGCGTTGTGAGGTTGCGGAGATATTCAGCTTTTTCTTAGATTTCATGGTCCGTAATATTCTGTCCGCGACTGTACATCGAGTGCATACGTTTAGGAGCTCACAGGAGCACCAAAAGAATGTGGCCGTGAATGGAACTCGCATGACTCTCGCATAGCGGTTACGTACGCGACCAGATATGTTCTTGCGATATGTGGTGGTTCTGATGCCACTACGCGAATAAATTTGGCCTCACAATTACGTCGTGCACTTTCGTACGGTAATTACCGGCTACAGAAGGAAAGCTAAAATATGGCATTCTACGAACATCATGTGTGACACGTCAGTCTCTTGACGGAGGACGTCATAACACTGAGTTGAAAGGCGGCTATTATAACGTGCTTTCGCTGTTCATTGTGCTGATGTTAGCTTGATGCAAGACAGCGGCCACCATAAAAAACAGTCGTAAGACTCCACTGCCCGATGTGTTCCCCGGTCAAACAGGCATTTAAATAATCGACAATTGCTCTTCGGAGTACAAGTTGCAACGCTTGAAAATATGAGCAGTGCAATGAGACGGGCGAGCACATAGGTCGCCGGATTGATGACCATGCATTTTCCCCCCTCTTTTTTGGCTTGTTATTCTGTAGGTTCTAGACATCCATTTCGTTCGTCGTCTAGAGCAAGAGTGCAGTCTCGTCGTTTGGTAGTCAGATTGACTGGTCACAGCTGCTGGAACAGTGACTTCTTCATATATCATCAATTTACAAACGGCTATCTATAGCAGTACGCGACAGCGTACTTATCAGACAAAAACGGAGAAGAAACCCGCATCAGTTCCCCCCTGTGAAAGTGGATGTACAGCGGAGATATTGCCGACGTTAGACAAACACCACCATCATAAGCGACGTATTCGAAACGCGCGCGTGCACGTGTGCGGAAGGGCAGCGTATACATCCTCATTCTCCTAGGCCTTCCGCAAAGCCTGGGAGCCTAAGCCTTCCGCAAAGTGCGTTATCGAACTAATTGAATTTCTCAAAGTAAATAGCGACATCAAATTCGTAAAGTACGGCTTACAGGCAAGCTGCAGACGTGATAGCTTCGGTCTGTAATTCGGATATGCGAGAAAACGTAATTCTGTTAAGCGGTGGCTCAAAGGGAAATCTCTTTTCCAGCACTACCCGCCGTGGTTGCTCAGTGGCTATGGTGTTGGGCTGCTGAGCACGAGGTCGCGGGATCGAATCCCGGCCACGGCGGCCGCATTTCTATGGGGGCGAAATGCGAAAACACCCGTGTGCTTAGATTTAGGTGCACGTTAAAGAACCCCAGGTGCTCAAAATTTCCGGAGTCCTCCACTACGGCATGCCTCATAATCAGAAAGTGGTTTTGGCACGTAAAACCCCAAATATTATTATTATTATCTTTTCCAGCTGCTAAACAGCTGTTCGAGTGTCCGCGCTTGTTAGGTCACGCGACGACTTTATCGTCAAGTGATGATGTCACCTGATCACGCCACGTGATGCCTCTTGAAGAAGCAGCATACGGTGCGCTTACCGATTCTTTTCACTGTCTCCGGGATCGGCCGACATTATTGTGCGAGGCCCGCGCACGCCGACACAAAAAATCCCGACCAACAGCCTCATTGTAAAAAACAAATATATATCCCCCTCATATTCTATTCACTACCTTGCTTGTTAGCACCGCCTACAGCCAAAGCAACGCCATTTTTTTTTCTGCTAGGAACGTGCGAAATCTCCACCGCATAGTCTCCGAAGTCTCCGTCTCTCAGTCTCTTTTATTCTGTCCACTTCGTCTGTGTTCGTCTCAACCCGCTTACACAATCCGTCCTTGCCTTCTTTCTTTCTCTCCTTCTTATTCAGTTTCGTATCTTTCCTTTGATAACGCTACCTTTCACCATTTCAACGCGAGCAACTGATCGGCGCCGAAAACCATCGCGCAGTACATGCAAATCGTACGAGGAGCACTGCCCGGAGGGAATATTTCGCGCGCCGTGGACACTCCTTTTCCTCAGATCATGTTTTTTGTCTTCTTTTATTCTGCTGTGCTTATCTTTAGTTGTCTTGTCGCTCAATCCTTGCGCTTCTAGCACGTCGTTCTGTGCGGCAAAAGAAAATCGAAAGAAAGAAAGAAAGAAAGAAAGAAAGAAAGAAAGAAAGAAAGAAAGAAAGAGCAGTCAAGGGACGTGCGAAGGGTTGGCGCCGGGCAAGAAAGGACGTGGCGGAATTCGTTCTCGCCTATATTGGCGGCGAGGAGTTACGGAGTCGCCCTCTATCGGAAGCGCCTCGATGCCGTAGTATGAGGGATCACGTGACGCGCTCCTCATAGGTTTTGCTGTCAGCGCTCACTGAAAACACCACGCGCGAGCTCTCCCGGACATTTCTGTAAGTACTTTCGAAACGAGAGAAGTTTCTTACTGTCTAAATAATAATCTTGGGCAAGCTGAAAGCACACAATCGTTTACAGCCGCTATCTCTTTACCGAATACGTACAGTGAACGCCACTGCGCGCGGTCGCCGCGATGGAGTCTCCCGAACCGGCTTCTTGCGTGAAAGGTAGGTAAACGCCGAGAGCAAACTATGTGAAATGTGTTCTTATAGTGTTTGTATAACTAAATGGAGCGTAATAGAATGAAGCCTCAATGCAGCGATCGCGCAGATTCGCAGCGACCGACTGCGCGTCTGCATGATTGTCCGTGCGCTGTTTCGCTTTCTCCGCGCGCGCGTTTTCGCACCGTGCCATGAGCTTTAGGCCGCAGAATATGAGCATTTGACAGCATACAGGCAACCATTGTTGCGTGGGCGCTATCAGAGCTGTTCAAAAATAATTTCATTGCAGGGACTTCGACGCCTACGGGGACTGTGATGTGCCGTCGCGACGATGCAATCTTTTTTTTTCTTCTAAATTCCTTGACCTTTCAATACTATTTCTCGAGTTGCGTCGCACTGTATGTTTATCGGCGTTCTCAGCGTGCAATTTCCCGCTGCTCCTTTTTTGTAATCCAGTGCATTAATTCATAACACAAACATGACCATATGCCATGCTTTCTTTAAATGTGCTTCTCACCGCTTCCTTTCCACTCCACTGAACTTGGCAGTATCTATAGTATCGACAAGTTCATAGACCAAACCGTCATGACATTAGTCGGGCAGCGGACTCAGGCGAGCGTCTCAGTGCACGTTTTGAGAACATCGCAGACCGGGCGCCGTAGCAGAAATCTTCCTCGCGTCTGTGCTTGCTGCATACCCGAGTTGTAGCCGATGACTGCCGGTTTTATGTTTCGCGAGCCAAGCTTCACACAGCTTCTTGCCCTGCGGCTACGTGTGAATAAGGCCGACACCGGCCTCCGTTACGTGCGTCCGGCCCTGCGGCACCGAGCAGTAGCCTACCATGTTGCGCGCCTTCAAAGGCAGCCACTACCTATTGTAGTGCTTTCAAGCGTTGTAAAGGAGACACTCGAAACGGGAAAATTTCGCCACTAAATGAGGACCGCAGCGTACGAGGGAATTTACACTCGTTTTCAGCTCGCTTCGGCGCGCCCGAAGCAGCCGACGCGGCCGCTGTGTCCACGTGATCCCTCCTAGCACGTCACGCCGACGGTGGCGCCAGCTTTTCCAGTGGTGGAGCTCGAGGCCAATACCTCCCTCGCTTCCAGGACACACACTTGTACTCACTTGCTATTACTATTTTTTTTCTACATACACCCAGAAAGCTCGCACTGTCTGTGCACGCGGAAGCTTGCACATATAATTTCGACGTCGGGGAAAATGCGCGCACGATTGCGTGCTCGCTGTCTGTCGAGATCTCGCTCAATCTCGTAATCGCTCGCTGTTCGCTCCAGCCGGCGGCGGCGCCTGGCTAGGCTGCACAGGCAACACGCCGCCCGCCTTCCCTCCCCTTCACGTCTCTCAGGTCTTTCTCTGTCTCTCTCTTTTTTATGTGTTATATTTTTTTCTATCATATTCCTAGCTCGCGCTTCGGCGCACGCTTGCAGCTCAACAAGAAAGGTGGCATGAATGTACGACCCGTGCATTCAGAACTAAACTGGACAGCAAAGGTAGGAAGTTCGAAGAGAGAGAGAAAGGGAGGGAGGGAGGGAAGGAAGGAAGGAGAGGAAGGAAGGTTAACTAGGCTTTGTTCAGTCGACTGCGCAAGTGCGTGAAATCGGCTGTACGTAACGGTATAGCTGTGACCAGCGATAACGGGAAAGAGTTGGGAAGAGCAAGGGCAAGAGGAAAGAAAAAAAGGTCGAAGCGGGTGAGAAGGAAACAATCAGTTTGGCGTATGAAGATCGAACGGCTAGTTTGGTTCGGTTGTAAAATGGCTCCGCACCTACGCGGCGGCGGCGGTGTTAATGAATAGCGGCGGAATGGGCGAGCGCAGCTGCCGCCGTTTGTACAGTGTGCGCGGGAGCAGAATGTGGTCGATATACGTGACGTTAAAGGCGTGACAGATTGGCGGGGCAGCTGTTCGACGCTCACGGTCGCGAGAGTGTCGGTGTTTTAGCGGCGTGAGGCAAAGTAGCCGCGCTAACTGCCGGTGCGCAATCATTCTCGCGATATTGGCGCGTGTCCGCCTTCGACTGCTTCGCCATGTGACATCGCCCGTTACTGGGCGATGAAAGTAATATTGCCAGTGTTATTAACGCGATAGCGTTAAGGAGCTCGTGTCGCAGAAAAGCCGGTGTCGTCGGCGTCGGGTGTCGGCGTTTGCGGCGTTGACCGTGAGCGATAAATCACGGCAGGCGCTTCATAAATAAAAAGCAACTTCCAAGATTGGCCCGGTGGGAATCGAACCAGGGTCTCCGGAGTGTGAGACGGAGACGCTACCACTCAGCCACGAGTTCGATGCTTCCAAGCGGTGCAAACGCGCCTCTAGTGAATGCGGTGTTGCCTTCGAAACGAGCCGTGGAAAGTTATACTGCGGTGTATATCGGTAATTATGAACATGTAACGTACAGAAGTCACAATTACACGAGTTGCGAAGTGCGTTTCCGCTGCATTTCTTCTGCGCTTTCCGCACACGCAGAGCCATCTTGCGGCAAACACAGAAGACCCCCTCCTCTCAATGTACGGCGCTGCCCCGACAGGAGGCGCGCCGCGCGCGCATTGGGACCGCTGCCAGGCGCGTCGCGGGACTCCCTCTCCCCTGACGACGCTTCGCCGTGCTCCCGGTTTATTATTTACCATTATTTAATGGTAATTATTCGTGTGCCCTTATGTAGAAGAACAACGTGCTGAATTTGAATATCTATACTCGTGTCGTGCGTGTAGGAGGAGGCGTTCCCGAAAGTCTTCGGTTCTAATAAAGTCAAATCAGCTTTCCTTTGACAGGAGGTGCGAAAAAGCTGTCTGAAATGCACCCGTAACTTGTGCCATCAGCGTGCGCGTTATAGGAGAAGAAATGATGGACGAGGCGGCCGTTGTATTACTGTGCCTCGGGATATATAGTCGGATCAAAATGTGGTCCATATATCGTGTCATTATCTGCAGTTATTGGGCAGCAGCAATGATATAGACGGCGAAGACAAGTATTGCATGATTACGGAAAAACATGAGTGTAGAACACCTCCTCCTCCTCCTATTGTTTATAACGAAACCTTTTACGGGTAGATGGCTATCTAGCCTCCTTCGCTTTTGTGTTTGTACCAACTGTTACCAGATAGTGCGACGTGTTCGTGGAAGGCGGGTGATACGGCATGTGACGCGAGTGGGTGTGTGACGATAACGAGAAGACGACGGCACGACGGTAGTGGGAGGACGATGACGACGGAATTACGACGACGGCGACTACGATATACGGACGACGTTGGCGTAGCGACACGGGTGACGACGTGGACGCGTATATGACGAGAACGCTACGACGGGACGACGACAGGAAGATGGCGCCCAATCACGGAAGCGGCGCGCTGGAAATCAAAGCAAGACGGCGGTAGCCTTTCACATTTCGTTGCAACTTTCGTAAATTCTCTACAAGATGCAAAGATCGCCGTGCACTGAGACAGTTTTGCAACGGCATGTCGTAGGAGCTTAATTAAACAAGCGCACAGTGGTTGAAATTGATACACCAGCCCCATCACAGCGACTACGATGACTTAATGTCGACAATAGGCTAGGAAAGCGATGAGGACAGCGCAGGACTCCTTCCGCTGTCAAAGTCAGTATTCCTTGCGTCGTTATAGTCGTGCCTTACCAACTGGCCAAAACATGCTCACTGCCGAATGAATTGTTCAAACGCACACAGTGTAGTCCTGCAGTCTGCCTGATCGTGCACGAATCCCAATAAGCTACTCTTTAGTAGCTTGCGCCCGGGGGCTTCTCCGCTGCAGCCGTATGTATCACGCACGCGTACTGTCATACTACGCGGGATGCTGAAAATGACCGAGTAGAAGATGCGATTTGGAAAGCGTGCCCTGAATCCCGCTGTGCGTGGATATACACGCCACCATACCGGAATGGCGAGCTGTCAAGTTTCGCTTACTCGCATGCAGCGCACGACCTGTACGCGACCGTCACCGCTACGCGGCGGCAAGGCCGAAACGAGCTGCAGCAGTGAAAGACTACGGCAAGCGGCGTCTCTGTCGCTTATGAAAAGGAAAAAGAAAAAGAAAGGAAAAAAAAAAGATTGAGAGTTTTTTTTTGTTCACTTTCTCGGTCATCACCAGATAACGTCGCTCCTTTTCGTAAACCGCATCGGAGGATTCCGGAGCACTGTGACGCGTTGGCCATTTCCCTAGATAGATGGGTTCGTGGCCCGCGCCGCGTGGCCGAACGGGGGTCGCTTGGTATGCTAGGCGCGCCATGCCTGCGGCCGCCGCGGTCGACCGTCTTCGGAATACGTATATGGAAATTAATGCAAGGGAACACGGCGTGGAGGGAAAGGAACGCACAAGATAGTGCTAAACTTGTAGCTGAACATCTTTCTTTTTTGATGGAGATATACGTACGTGGCCTTTCAAGATGGCAGTGTTTAAAATAATAAGGAACGTCTAGTTATTAATTCGGCATTGAGCAGGGGCCATTTCCTTGCGCGCTCCACCTCACACTTGCTTTGATTGCCACTGTGCAAGCCCGCCAACTTGCTGGCGATTCGGCTACTATCGGACGGGCAGCAGCAATGGATGGCCGGCACGCTGCGTCATGATATGTTTCTGAAGTCCAGTCACCCTTCCGCCCTGTGCGACTCCTTTGATCTCTTTATAAGGAAGCGACTAGAGGCGAGAAAAGTATGGAAGGAGCTTGGCAATTCACATGCTTTGATAGCATGTCTGCGTATAACGATGGTCTGCGTATAACGTCGCATGTCTGCGTATACCGAGAGAGAGCGATAGATAGATAGATAGATAGATAGATAGATAGATAGATAGATAGATAGATAGATAGATAGATAGATAGATAGATAGATAGATAGATAGATAGATAGATAGATAGATAGACAGATAGATAGATAGATAGATAGATAGATAGATAGATAGATAGATAGATAGATAGATAGATAGATAGATAGATAGATAGATAGATAGATAGATAGATAGATAGATAGATAGATAGATAGATAGATAGATAGATAGATAGATAGATAGATAGATAGATAGATAGATAGATAGATAGATAGATAGATAGATAGATAAAACCTTATGGGGCATTTTTGTGGGGCACGGAGAGGATAAATGGATACCCGTTACGGGTGGAGCCTTCAGTCCAAGGCCCCAGCGGCGGTGGTAGCACTTACGGCTCCGCCTGGCAGCCGTCAAATCACAAAGGGCATAAGAGAGTTCTGTTAGTCTCTAAAATGCTCACACATTTCATTTCACACAGCGTGAGCCTTAGAAACAATGCTCTACCGCCGACGCGACGGACCTGAGAGGGTGCCGGTTGATATTCTCGAGGCTCTGCTGTAATATACGCCCATGGGATTTGTCTGGAGACGCAAGTAGAGTGGAAGGCGATTCACGCTGGCAGCTAGATTGCTGAGCGCTGCTCAAGCCACATGGAGGCCGTGGTTTAGCACTTTACCATACTGAGTAATTGCGGTAATAAAAGATCGAGCCTTTATATACATTGTGTTCGCAGTTGGACATAAAGGGGTACGCGCCTCGAATCAGCTGTTGTGCAGGGTATTAAATGATGGATTACCACTAGCGGTTAGCTCTGAAAACACGAATAATCAGTTCACCTTTGCACACACTAACTGATTTTAAACTTATCCATTGCAGTATAAACTTCTGCAGTAGAAGTATAGATCCCCGGCAAGATTCGCGGCGCCAATTCGCTCTGCGGACAACTTGTTGCCATGATACAGCCGTTCCGATTCATGTTGAACCCCTTGCGCAAGCGCTCCTTGCGTTCACTACGAAGGCTGATCGTTTTAACACAGCACAAATAACACCTGAACAAACAGCAACTAACCACCGAATTCACAAACCTTTTCTTCGCAACGGTTGTTTGACATTGGCCGGTCGTCTTCGTTAATAATATGTCCATCATCACACTTCCAGATGTGCATTGACACGTACACATGAAGAATTCTAGTACAAGAGCTTTGCGACTACGGGCCGAGTGCCACAACAAAGCTTGTATACTCATAAAACACAGAGCATGATATTATTGGACTGTCTGGAAAGTCTGAAAGAGAAGCTGCAGTCACAGAATGTGTGTGCCCGCATAAGCTACATACCAGCGGTTGCTGTGGCGGAAATGATAATTGTATGTTTTCTCATGCTTACGCAATGAGAGCAATTGTATACGGCAAAAAGTAGACGGCGAAAGCCTACACTAACACTGGGCTGGCGTACTTTTCGCAGTCTCTTCAGATAAACAAGGTGGGCCTCAATTTGCAGCCACCGTCTCGATGAGGCGGCTTGACTACATCAGGGCGACGTGTCCCTTTGTCGAACTACTTGCTGCAAGCTGAAGCTTCTCCGGTTCGCTCAATGTTCATCAATTCAAACCTCCGTCATTAAATGATACGTTTCTCTCGTTTTAATATCGAGTGATATCTTCGTGCACGCCTTCCATCCATTAGCGTCCGTGGTACATGAAAGTTGGAATTTCCATTTTCCTTCCCCCAGCGCATTTCTATATAGGTTAGCCAGCCGTATGATTTTCTCGTTAATGTCCCCGCCATTTCCTTGCCTTCTCTGCTGCTCCTCCTTCTAGCATCCTTGCCAGATTGGAGTGGTACCTGCAACGCTACAAAGTTTATCCAAACGCTATGGCCGGCTTTCGACGTCTCCGCTGTTCCATTGATAATGTCATCGATTTAGTCGCCTATGTCCAACATCAAAAGAGATGTAAACGGTTTCGCCATGTTCCTGGACGTAAAAGGAGCTTATGACAATGTTTGTCATGGCCCTATACTTGATGTTCTTGAATCGTTTGGTCTTGGTGGCCGAGTGTACCGGTGGACTCGCAACTCCTTACACATGAGGCATTTTATGTGCATACCGATGACAGTCCGACTTCTCAACACTACACACTCCGCGGTGTTCCCCAAGGTGACGTCTTGAGTCCCACACTATTCAATCTTATGCTTGTTGGTCTCGTGAAACGCATACCAAATGCTGTTCAGATATCAATGTACGCTGATGATATATGCGTGTAGACATCAGGGGTGACATGTACTCAGGTGCGCACGAGGCTTCAAAAAGCCGCGACTTAAATATCAGTGTATCTTGGCCAACAATTTCACCTGAGAAATGTGCGCTGGTCGCGTTCACTCGAAAGCCAATAACGTCCTACGCCATATTTATCAATGGGAAAAATCTATGTTACACCCGTACCTATATACAGATTGTCAGGGGTGATCATTAATCGAGACCTTAGCTGGAGAAACCATGCGGCCTACCTGAAGAGACGCGTATACCGGCCATTTCACACCTTTTCAAATTTCTCGGAAGTTGGTACGTCAGTGTACGCAATATTACAACTCTGCAGGACCTTGTTTCCCGGGTATCTGAGGTACAGCTTGCCTGTACTGAGCAATACCTGCAGAAGTAACATCTGCACAGTCGAGAACGCACAAGCGCAGGCACTCAGGATTTGTCTTGGATTGCCGCACTGCACATCAAAAGCGGAGACAATTATGTTAGCTCAAGATTACCCAGTCCCGACTCATATTACATTGGAAGTGCTCAGAGCACACATCAGGCACGTTGCCCGCGCCCTTTTCCACCACCTCGCCGCACTACCGAAAGACCGGCCCAGTGCCTCTTTTTGCCAGGAGATATCGGCGTACCGTGAGTGCCTCCCTAGAGATTATACGCCTGCCGAGAGGCTCCTTGCACCTACCTCCTTGGTGTTTGGGTCGCCCACACGTTCGACTTTCAGTGCCGGGAATTCGAAGGAAAGCAGGATTTTCGTCGCCAGCGCTCAAGCAGCTATCCGTACTCATGCTACACGACACATACAAAGGCCACCTTCAGATTTACACTGATGGCTCGACAACTGTGGACGGATCTAAAGTATCTGTGATCTTTCCCCGAAAAATCAGTGATCATTCAGTTTAAAACATCTAACCGGACAACGTCGACTGCTGCGGAGCTTGCTGCACTTCGCAGCGCACTTCGCATGATCCATGAAGACCTACCTCGAAGATGGAACATATTCACCGACTCGAAGGCAGCCCTACATTGTTTGCTATCCGCGGTACGTCGTGGACCACAAGACCAACTTGTGCTAGAAATAAGGCACTTATATGCCCAGCTAGCAGAGAAAGAAAATGAAATCCCTTTTCACTGGCCCCCAGGCCACTGCGGCATCAAGGGCAACGAAAACCCGATGAAGCTGATAGGAGGGCTCACGAAGATGCCGTGAAGGAACCCATCCCTATATCAAGAACTGGCGTAGCAGCAAAGCTTCGCATACTAGCGCGTGATGACACACGATCCATGTGGAACGCGCCAGCTTTCCGACATACTCGACCGCACCGCCTGGACCCATCCCTCCGACTACGCATTCCATCTGGACTATACCGTATGGAGAGAACTGTTCTCTGCCGACTATGGCTAGAAGTGCCTTTCACGAATGCATTTGCTTGCCGCTTCGGAATGACTGACAGGGCTACCTGCGGTACGTAGTTGCGGCAGTGAGGAAGCAATCGAACATATCCTCTGTCATTGTCCTCGCTACAGCTCCCAGAGACAGTCGCTCGTGACGGCGTTGGCACGCATCGATGACCCGCGGTTTTCTGAGCAGACAGTCTTGGAGTGCCGGCTGATGCGACCTTCACACCGGAAGGCAGCGAAGGCGATACTGAGGCTTCTCCGGTCAATCCACCTGCTCGACCGTCTGCGTTCCTTTGTGTGTGTGTTTCTAATTTTTCTTTTGTTCCCCTCTCCCACTCTTTTCATGTGTGTTCATATTTTTTTAAAATCTTTCTGTCTCCCCTTCCCCCTTCGCCAGTGCAGGGTAGCAAAATGGATATCTATCTTCCGGTTAACCTCTCTGCCTTTATCATCGTTTCTATATCTCTCTCTTTCTCTCTCCTTCTAGCAAAGGCGTGAGGCATGCTGCATACCAAATCCTACATCCCTTTGTTCGTTTTCCTTAGGCGTTGCAGCGTTAGGCAGCACGCAAAAGAAGACAGATAACGAATGTATGTCGAAGCGAAGTTTTGTGTTCTTTTTGCTCCCGATTGCATTCTTTTCTTATCATACGTCCCGTCGAGTGAAGTGTCTCATAGATAGCTGGGGCGCGGCTCGGAGGGAGCCAATGACTAAGGGCGAAAGAAAAAAGGAACTTAAAATAATTCATACAATATCCGACCCCTGGTGCCCTCACCCCCGTATGCAGAAATGCAACTTAAGTTGAAGCCCATGCTTCACTTGATCTGAGTGACGCCTATCGGGAACGCGCCGAAGGAAACGCAGTGAGCGTCTTTGGGCACGTTAACGCCAGGCGTCATCTAAATCAAGTCAAGCATGTGCTTCGACTTAAGATGCATTTCTGCATACGGGGGTTAGTATGCAGAGGGCTGGGCAGGAGGAATGCTGCGCTGGCAGTTATATTATCTCGCGTCAAGAAAGACCACCGTCTGAGGTCCTTATACTGCCGTCCCACTATTAGCGATGGAATGAAAGAAAGTGCTCATACACTTGATTGCACATACCTGGCCCAAATATTTTAACCCGGTCAGCACTCAAAACACGCGTCCGGTGATATGCATACACAGTTGCGGGAATTGTGACAGCACCCCCCGCGTTATCGGCGAGGTCAAGCGCGTGCCTTGCGCGAACACGGTGACTGTGATCCGCCGACGTGAGTCTCCAACATCGTGGTCTACGCCCCTCCGAGAACGAGCTGCCCGAGTGGCAACCAACCGTGCCGCGCTACGGTCCAACACCATTGGCTAATGACGAGAGCAAATCAGCTGCGCGATTAATATCGCTGCCCCGGCATCCTCGGCGGCGGTGTTAATCGGGCGGCTCACGTTACGGCTCAGCGCCCTTTCACGTGTTTCGTATACCTCAGATGATGGAATGGTGCTTAGCTGTTCAGCAGCCGCAGCATTGCTCCCATGGAGCGCACGCCTCTGTAGCCTTGCTGATAATGCCAGTGGCGAAAATCTCCGGGGCTGTCACGAGAAAGCGCACATTGGCATCGTTAGCCCGACGTTTACTCGTTACAGCTAACTGCCTGAAGGTTCGTGTAAAAGAGGGAGAGAGATTTCTGGGCACCACCGGGGCTACACACTTAAGTATGTGCATGCGATCACCTGGCACGCCTAGCCCTCGTTCTGTTGAAGGTATGTAGGTCATACAGGAGCATGAGCAGAACTGTAGCTATTAGTATGCGTAAATGCGTCTTGGCCTTGAAAAATTCTTCGACAAAGAAGGATTGAAGGAATGAAGAAAAACGGGCAAAAGCGAGACTGGCTCATGGCTTGCCGCCATTCGCATCAAATTGCGTGGAAGATTCACTTAAGGCGGCTTCCTCTCCCCTACCTCAAAAAAGCAGTTGTTGGCGTCTTTAGTGGGTGAATGAGTGGCCTCGATCTTATTCACCAAGCACTCTATGATTGCGTCAAATCCAATGACCGCTTCCAATATTTTGCTGTTTCACTATAGGGCTGAACTACACCAAGCGCACACGCACACACGTGTGCTTTGCCCGTCTGCTATCCACAGAATTTAAGTCCTCACTTTTATTTCGAGCGGCACACTTAACGCATAAGCGGGGCTCTTGAAACCTCCAACCGCGCATTACGTAAACATACATGCGCAAGCCGCAAACAGAACACGCGCACTCGCGCATACATAGGGGGAAAAAGGGGGGGGGGGGGAGTCGACTATGTACATTCGCAGCATCGTCCATCCGATGGTGCTCCCCGAAGGAGAAGTCGCCCACTCGCTCACCAGCGCATCCACGTACCGATACGCATACAGAAAGACCGGGACGACTGGACCTATCTGCATGCGCCTTCCCGCAAGAACGCATTGTCCGGCGTTCGCCGCGCGAGAGCTTCATCATGTGCCTCCCGGCTGCCCAGGCCAAGGGTGCGCCGCGGCCGAAAGCCCCCATTCGCAATCGCAATTTCACGAGCAATCAATCTGGGCCCCCGCGCCACCGGGCCTCGCCGAAACCGACGCATAGGCGCGCCGAGCTCCGGTGGCCGGGAAGGCAGCCGCGCGCCCAGCGTAATCGTCCCGACATTCAACGATTGCCGTGAACACAATGGCCCGCAAGGGGCCTGCCCTGGCCGAGGCAGGCGAAAGGAACGGACTCGAATAATGCCAGAAGCCATGCGACCGTCTGTGTGGCCCCATCACGATACGGGAACCGGCCAGTCGGCACGGCATCGCGTATAGAGGTATGTAAGTACGCATCCCGTGTGGCCGCGACCTGAAGGAAGAAAAAAAAAAAGGAAGACGCACACATCGGGGGGAAGCGGGCGCGCAGCAAAATGACCATCGAAGAGCATATAGACGCATGGAAGCTAACGGGCGATGCGTTCGCACGCGGTGACCACACGCGTAGGGACCGAACGCGTATAGCATTCCCGACGTATTTATAGCTTTATAGCCGAGTTCTTTTGCGCCTCTATATTACAGTCACGCATCGCGAAGTTTTTTTTCCGCTCACGCTTCGTTACGGAAACGATTGAAGACCGCTCCCGCCGCCACCTTGCACGCCAGGGCGGTACGACGACGGGGTGGAACGTTATGGCCCGCGTGCCGTCAGGAGCCCTCCACTGTAAGTCACTTGAACACGCGAAATATTAAAGTGCCTAATATATCAATGAGTCTGAATTAATGAACAAGGACAATTTCTTAGTGCTACTCCAAGATGAGTTACTTCTCTACACCTTGCGGGTTTCCGCAGAACTACTATAGTATACGTCGAACACTTGCTCTTGCTTCGTGTTGTCGACAAATTTGACTTCGTCCTGCCATCTGCTAGCCGCCTGGTTAGCTCAGATGATAGAGCGGTGGCCCGGGGTACGAATTTTTCTTCAACTCTGAAGCTTTTCTTTCGAGGAACCCGTATGGGTTTTCTTTGTAGCAACTGCTACGAACGGGTGGATGTCTGATTTTCCGTTTATTAATTACTTCTCTCCACCTTGCGTGTTTCCGCAGAACTACTACATCAATGGCACTTGCTATAACTCATCTTTGTCGGTGCATCGCTGTACTTAGGTTTATTACCTTAAAGGAGGCCATTAAGGGGTTGTTACATAAGTATAGTGCCCCACAGTATCACAACCCTCATAACCCCTGTTCAGATTAGGGGCGTTAAACTACATAACTTGTTGTTAGCATGGTCTGGTGTACACCGCATTCATTCAAAAGAATGTTTTATGTCCATCAGTATTTCTGTCAAGTAGCTTTCTTCGCCTATATCGCCTTACCCCACGTAAAAGTGAAACACAGTAGCTGGAACCAACTGCTTGCGACCTCTCCACCTGATTCCTCTGGTAAATCTAATCTAATCTAATCTCTTATCACATGCAGTAGTTGAAAGAGATGCGCAGCACATGACCGAAGGCCTTGAAATTCGCGAGGGCTGTACACTCGTATGTGAGTAAAAGCTCTCTGTAGACTTAATCGATTACATCGCACCATGTGTTCCAGTTAGCGTTGGCCAAGCTGGTCAACGAAAAAAAAAAGAAAATATTCAAGAAAACACGGCGAAAGATTCGCCCGTGTCCCCTACCCCCTGTATTCCCGAAGGCATTAACCCTCGCATCAGAAAAAAAAACTAAAAACTATGGTTTTTGGTTATCAGAGATCTGGCGACCAAACACCGTAGGTCTTAAAATCTTATATGCCTTAAATTCTGTTTTTTTTTTCGTTGAACAGCTTGCCTAATGTTAGCTGGGACACCTCATATAGCTGCGCCACGACAACATTACTGGAACGCAGGAAAGAGAAATGAAGCTGAGAAAGTCAACTCCAAATTAATAAACTTCGTCTAGCGCCGCTGCGTCAGCATACGTCGCACTCACTCATTTTGTGAAAGTAACTTCGTTCCGTTTAGCGGATTGCTCGTACGGAATATCGCCGACTGCCAGGTTCAAAGCCGACCCGCTATTACAAAGTTGCGTGCGCCCGCAACTCTCGATCAGCACGTCAAGTCCAACGCTGTCTCTCCAGTGCTCGCGGAACGCGATTAATGATGACGACTGCACGAAAGCGTATACGAGAAACGAAGAGGAAAGAGCAAGCTAAACTGCGTACCTGATTTGCATACGGCATCTTGCAACTTCCCAGAGACAATATAACTGTGGCGGCGACAACCCCGTCGATGTGTTTTTTTTTTCTTTCCCAGTGCACCGGTATGCAGGCCAATGCATACTGAAATGGCATAACGACAAGGAGAAAGCGAACATATGTCCGCAAGTGAGTGGGGAATTGATTCCGGATAACGCTCTTGTATGGCTGAGTTTTGCTGGTCTAAGCAAATGAGCGGCATATTCCATTTGCGTACACGCCACACCGTATAGGCTCGTAGGAGAACGCTTTATCAGAGGAAGTTTGACAATAACGCAATTTTTCAGTTTCGCACGTCCCGTATACTAAATGCGCCTAATTATTGGAGCGCTGTGCGGCAATTCACGGGAATTCAAATCGTCCGTACACGGGCGCTTGTAATATATACAAGCGCCATTACTGAAGCGTGGCGTACCTTATGGGGCGGGTGTGGCCCATGGCCAAAAGAAAGAGGGTCGTCTGCAATTCGTAAACTCTGCCCGAGGAACCCCTTGCTGAAGAAGTCGCGCACTCGTACATAAACCCTTGACCAACATTAAAGCTGTCAGTGAGGTGTACAGGCAATTCCTGAAAATTAATGGCCAAGCGCTTTTGCTCGTACTCTACCTTTCCAAGTGAGCTCAACCGCAACTGCGATGGAGAGCATTAGCTCTTTCTTTCCTTCTTTCTTTCTTTCTTTCTTTCTTTCTTTCTTTCTTTCTTTCTTTCTTTCTTTCTTTCTTTCTTTCTTTCTTTCTTTCTTTCTTTCTTTCTTTCTTTCTCTTTTTGCAGGTCACTGCTTCAATTCGCTAGAAGAAAAAGCAACCCCGCGTTCTCTCAAATGTTCATCCGGCAGTGAGCACAAGGCACAAAAACCCGAGGCTTTTCGTTTGCAAGTGCTGTTTGCCGTTAGCCTAATACTTATAATATACTTATAATAATACCCTAATACTTATAAGCCGACATCATGACTGGCTAGCACGTACGGTTACGAAAAGTTGTAGCGCAAGAAATTTTTATCTATATGTTCGCTGCTCCGTTTGCAATGGGTCAAAGTGCTTCAGCGTGACTTTGACGTCTTCAGCGCTTATTATGCGGGCTGTACATGAACTTTATATACTTTTGCCTTTGAATGGAGTTTAATTAAACGCGTAATTATCATCTGAATTATGTTGACCGATTTGTTTGGCTATTAAGTGCACCAAATAGGAACGGTTAGAGCATTTACAAAGTCATGTGGATAATGCAGAGTCTACCGCTATATAGCATCACAGACTCATTCGCGGCTCGGGCGCTCAGGGCCTCAAAAAGACGGTGAAAACGAGGCGACTTTCACAAGATGGAATCAGGCATGCACAAAGGCAGCGTGGCTTTCCCAGTAGGTCGTAATAATCGAAATTTCATCCCCGGTACGTGCCCAACAGAATCAGCTTGTCAGCTTTCACCTTGTTCGCTCTTTCTTTCTTCTTCTCTCTATCTCGTCTGGCAGTTTCATAAACCAACCAGAACAAAACTTCAGATCACGTCTGCGTTTTTATGGGGTCACGGCTGCTTACTACGAAACCAGCGGCGAAGAAGATTGGCTTCGTTCAGCGTCTCTGTCGTGCGCCTGAGGTGGTGTCACGCGCTCCCACGTTACCGGTTCATCACGAAACAACGAATGCAGCACGCGCGCGTGGAACCTACTCTGCCAAGATT
The DNA here is from genome assembly GCF_038994185.2 of Dermacentor albipictus. Lineage (NCBI taxonomy): Eukaryota > Metazoa > Arthropoda > Arachnida > Ixodida > Ixodidae > Dermacentor > Dermacentor albipictus. Next base: position 109,166,694 of record NC_091823.1, read on the forward strand.
TCGGCATTAACGAGCCAGTCACATACGAGCGCAAACGCGCGCTCTGCCACGCGCCTGCAGCAAAGGCCGATCGCCACCATCAAGCAATACCCACGAAACCGCAACAAAAACCTTCGCCGGAGTGATCCCTGCAAGGGCGCTGTAATAGCGGCAATTCACTTTAACATCCCATCAAATGCTCGCGCTGGGCCCTGTAACCGCGATCGCCTCAAAACAACGGGTCGAGAGCTCGGGTAGTACGGCGATACATCAGCAGTTGTATATAGAACCGCACCGCATCTCGAATGCTCCTCGCGTTCTCGCTCTCGCTAAAGATTTCTAGCCTCGAACCGCAACGCAAGAAACGAAGCGAACAAGGCGAAGGGTTTAGAGGGACGGAGATCTAGCCGAAGCTCATACTTATACCTAACCTGCCGTCATCCGTTTTCATCAGCGCCGCAATTTTCGGGCCTCGACCGCTTTCGCGGTGGACGTGACGCATGTATATATGCGTAATGCGTGCCTCAAGCCACAACGCCTGTGGAGTCGTGTACGACAGCCTTGCGCTGTGCGCTCTTGCAGTATACACATGCACGGAGCGCATGTACGCAGGCGGCGACGACGACGTCTGCAGCTGCCCTGCAATTACTGTGCGGCCACTCCGAGAAAAACGACTGAAAAAGAAGCCCGACGTCGCCGTCTATAGGTCAAGCATATTCTCCTATTCACACGTTGGCACTGAACCTATATATGCAGGGTCAGCGCGAAGCTCATAGAAGGTCTCGGTCCAACTCGCTTCTCACACGTTCGGCAGTCACAAATTTCCGTCCGCCCCCATCCCACCTGTGCCCGCTGCACTCCGAAACAACGCGTGTGTAAGCAGTTGTTGGCGTTGGGTTAGAGGTCTTTAAGAATCGCCACTTCAGAATCCCGTGGGCAGAGACGTTCAAGGGTAGTCCTTCGCGGCAGCTGCTAGGCCTACAGGGATCGGGTAAGCAGCGCTAAGAGGGACGTTGTAATCACCTCCGGACCCACGAACTACACGTCGCGCACTGGTCCGACGCGCAGCACCGTTCAGTCATGACCGTCCATCCAGCCGGGAACAGGCACGGACGCCCCCGCGTAGGTGCGACCAGTTGCGTATACCGACCGGCCCCCCGGACAAGAACGCACGCCTGTTCGGGGTGGCCAGTCCGTGTAGTACGCGAGCACAGCCCGGCGTGCCCGCGCTGCGTGAGGCCGTGGGCCGCGCGCCGACAGCAACAATACTAACGACAGCAGCCGTGGCCGCGGCGTCGGCGACTCCCCGTTGTGCGTGCGTGCTTGCCACGCTTGCCGTTGCGACAGAAACGCACGGAAGAGCCGTTGTTTATTATGGTTCCGCACATGTCTGCGTGGGCATGCGGTGGCCGCTCGTTCTTTCTCGGCAGTGCGCGCCGCGCTCGTGGGGAAGGAATAGAGGCGGCCGTATTTCACAATGCGCACCCACCGCGGTGGTGCTCCACGTCGTTGCCGTACCGTTGTCGTCGTACTCGTCGTGCAGCGTGTAACAACGTTGCTTGCCGCAACGACGGATGTTACGCGCACGCGGACCCACGGGCCGAAGTAGCGGGAAACGACTGCCGCGCGCAGCAGCGTTCGCGGCGATTGCGCGATGACCCGCGCGTACGCGTGCGTGTAGGCTTGAGGCTCTGGGGCGCGTACTCGGGGGTGGGCGCCGGCAGAGAACAGGGCCGCGATGCTTGTCACCAGCTGTCGCGCTCGCGTGCGAAATGACGTACCGGGTTGCACCCGTGGCGGCAAGCTTGCATCTGTCGACATGGTCTGCGCGGGAAAAGTGACGCGCCGATCGAGTGCGGCACTTACACGAGTCCTGACATTTCATTCAGACGATGTAGCAAGGCGATGTTATATGGCATGACTGTGCTTGGCGGTTTCTCGTATTTTCGGGGCACACCTATAGGCCTATAGCCGTACAATTTCCACAGTAATAAATGCGCGCTAGCTTCGACGTATACGTATTTCAACCCTTGCAAAAACTAAAATTCTAATGAATACGAACCCAAATGACAGTCGTATTGGAGATGTGTCTGCCACTTCTGCACAAACGCCTTCAGTTAACAATGACAAGGTTGGCCATTGTAGCTATCGGGGCTTACGAACAATTTTTTTAAATCGCAGAGTTTGTCCACATGCAATAACCTAATCTGAGTGAACTAAAAAGAATAGGAACCTTTCTTTTTACATAGCCTGTTATACGCGGGACTTGCAATAGCAACAAGGCGAAGTGGGCTGGTCGACTTGGTGCATGATCAACTATAAGACGCGAGAGAAAGAGAGAGGAGTAGATTTTAATGAAGAAAAAGGAGGAGAGGTCGGCATGGAGAGTAGCCAGCTACTCCTCACAGGGGTAAAAGGAAGTGGGAGATACAGGCAGGTGACTATGTTATGATACAATGAGCTACTACGTACGGTACTACATGTTACCCAATACGTGGATGCGCGGATTAGACACGCTACACTCAGGAGTAACGCACGCTGTTCGTGGTGGTCAGCCCGTGTCGTACGCGCGTACGGCCCAGCGTAACTAAAACCATCGAAAGAAACGCGTTGTACAATATACAAGGAACGCACAGGGCTAATGCTGGATTAAAAACTGAACTTTACTGTTGACATAACTTGCAAGGGTCTCACAAAGCATAGGCACCAGCACAAGCAACATTGTAACCACCCCATGTTACGCACCTTAGCACTCAAACTTACCATCGCAATCATGGTTGTAGATACAAACACCCCCTTTCACTTAAGGCGAACGACGGTGCGCCGATGCATATGTCATTGTGTTATCTTAATCTGGCAGACTTTGAAAATTTCTCTGGCAATATGAGTTTTACCCCTGCCAAGAATTGTTATCGATCCAAATACTGGAACATAAACCATGGCGACAGCAATGATGGGCTAAAGGACCAACCATTCCCGAGTCTACATTATTTTTGTGTTCTGTAAGCCTCTAATTTATGCAATGCCCTGTTTAGACAATATAAATGTCTCCACATGTCATAGGTATGTTGCATGTATACTGCTTGTGATGTAGCGCCTCGCATGTGGTACACAAAATACCTGTGGCTGCGCTTGGTTGGACCTTGCGGATATATGTCAACAATAAAGTTCACTTGTTAATCCATGCAGCATTCATCCCGTGTACTGCTTGCTACTCGCGCATGCGTTTCTTTCGATGGTTTTCGTCTTAGGTGAGCCTTCAGTTGCATAGTCTTCAGAAGGGGACAAAGTCTGCAGTGTCTCTCAATGCAGACAATGGGCCGTATAACGTAAAACTATTCCATTATGTTTTTATTCCAATCTCCTGACGTCAAATCTGCGTAACCGACGTAACCGCCCGACGCAAGCATCGGGCGGTCACCCGCAGGGTTGTCTGAACGAACCAATCAAATGCTCCCCTCGTTCATAGGAGGTCACTTTTGTTTGCTTGAAAAACGAATAGCATTGCCTGCACTGAGCGGCTTGTCTTATCTAATTGGCTCACAAGAGGCGAGGAGCATGCTCAAGTGGAGAGAGATGCGATGGGGCCGAGCCACAGCAGTGAATATCGATAACGGGATGAAGAGGGTGGTGCCGGCGTCTGCGATTAGTCCGCTTTCTCTTACTTAGCTTGCGGTGGCTCGTCGACAATCACGGCGGCATGCAATGGAAGCTTAAGAATGACGCTAAAACGGATCCTCAGCGAAGAAGATTTGCTAGAACGAGGTCGTAAACGTGCCGAAAGTGCTCGAAAACGTTACATGGCCACGCAAGAAGCTTTATTATACGCAATTAAACCCATGCTCTCCGGAAGGGGCGAGTAGCCATTGCCGGAGCGATCGGCGGCAGCCATATTTTATTCATTCGGAACGGGGCGGCCTGCGGCTATTCAGAAGAAAATACCCTTTTGTTCGTCATATTAATGCAGCTTTAATGCGTACACGTCACTTTGACGCGGTAAGTTCTTGCGGTTTTGTGACGTCGCGTGAGAGGCAGGTGAAGTGGACGCAGCCCGAAAACTTTTGACCAATAGCCGAGGGCTAATGGCGAAAAGGCGTCGAATCAGAAATAACTATTTTTGTTTTGTTCGGTCAAATTATGCATAATCAGCGTGGACACGTCATATCAGATGGGGAGCGACCGCGCTTTTCGTGCCGTCGCGTGACAGACAGGTGAAGTGGGGGTGGTCCAAAAAAGTTTTTGACCAATCGCGGTGGGCTGATTGCAGAATTGGAATGGAAGAGTTTGGAATAGTTTTACGTTATAGCGCCGAATGGTACATTTTAGCAAACCGACGCCGAACAACACCCGAACGGTGAAGCAGACGCGGAGGAAACGGTAAACGTTCAAGTGTCGTTTGAATGTTAAACACTGCAGACGGAATTTCTGCAGGCTGGTGCCACTATTCATCGCCACCGTCTTTTCCTTATTACATCATTGCTGCTCGCAAGGCTTACCCTCGCCTCTAGTATCACGTTACCAAGAGGTAGGCCACCTTGTTTAAGGCAACTCCAGAATGAGGAAAAGCCAACTTCCAGTATTTATCATATCTTCTCTCACTATTGAAGCGTCGGTTGCGCGAAGGAATACTGCTTCTTCGGCGAGTCCCATGCTCCGAATGTGCTGTTTGTAGTTGGTCGAACATAGGAACTCGTCTGGTTAACAGAAAAAAAAAACACAAATGCAAATGGCATCGAACGCCTTTTGGACGATCTCAACCGTGACCGCAGGTTTTCTGGCAGGACACGTATTGGGAAATGAAAGGAAAAACACGCACATAAATCACTCCGAAAGCCGTCTTTATGGCAGGTAATGTAAATGCGGCCCGGGAGAAACGCCCCATTAGGTGTGTAACGTTGTGTTTTGGGAACGGACAAATAAGTGGAAGCCGGGAGTTCCACACAGAGTATTGGAGGCATCAGTGCCTGCTTCAACGCTTCGGTTATGAAAAAAATAAAAGATGAACAAAGAACGAATCCCCGTTGCGTCGTTTCTCAACCAGCTCCCACTCGGCCTTCTCCCGGGTTCTTTTTTTTTTCTTTTAATGGATTGAGTTCAAAGATTGGCACATAAGACGCATGGACGACGATGCAGACATGCTTATATGCGCGTAGATGGGACTTATGAAAAGGGGGACGGGAGGGTGGCGTGTGTGTGTATGAGCATGCGGACGGACGGGGGGGTGGGGTGACGTTGGATGAGTTCGATAATAGACGGTGCACATAGGTTCCGGACGGTGCTTTCAATGTCGGGGCGTATACGCCTCGAAAAGAACGTGGGCGACTACTCATGAGGCTACTCTTACGAAACAGACTCTGTCTTAAAGGCATGGTACGGCTGCGCCTCCGGTGGCACGAAATCGACTTTAAGAGTGTACAAAAATCCGACAAAGAAAGCAAACAACAAGAAAAATGGGGGGGGGGGGAGATTGGCAGGGGAGGGGAAAGTCATTACGACACCGATTTCGCGACGTCGCATCGTTATACGCCATATTGCTGAGCCCGCCTGTGGCGGTTACGAAATTGATTGTTTTTTTTTTTAAGTGCAAAAAAGGTGAGAGTGAATGAAATATACATATATATCTGGCAGAGAAAAAGAAAAGGAAGGACAGCGAACAGGCGGGAGTCGAACTTTGTCACTCGCGTTGCTGTTTTGTGCAGTTTGTGGCTCAATGGTCCACAACTATTTTTCTTTCGCCTCCCTCCGAGCCCCATCGTAGCCATCGTCGACTCACCGAAGAAGATGCACAGTACTTTGCGACTCACGTACTATTGGACTGTACATTTTTTTATTCATCCAGTGTTCTACTGAGTGCCATATTTTGTGTCGCTACTCTCCCTTTATACGCAGATTTGTTTCCTTTGTCAAGTGACAAGGAGTAGCCGGTGCCACCATAAAGGCGCCTACCTCTCCTAATATTCATTTCAATAAAAAAAAAAAAAAACAGACGATACAACGCGCCGGCAGCGGTGCGCGACACGCCCCGAGCCAGTTGCCGCGCTCGCAGGCGCGTGATTTATACGCGTGCGCGACGCTGCGATGATAAGCCCGTCCTTTTGCCGGGACTATAAATAATAACGACGCGCTTACCTCCCGGCCGTGTGTAGTAATACAGTGCATTCGGGATGTCCGCGTCGCACGAGTTCATTTATATACTCGAGGCGTCACGTGAGTGTAAATAAAGCGAAACGGGAGGAGAAGGAGGCGAAACGCTACGTGCAAGGAAGCCGAGGGTAAGCGAATCTTTTTCAGTCCACTTATTTTAGGTTGTTTTGTTTGATTTTGTTGTTTTTGCATATACGACGCGCTGGTTCCGTATACGCGGGCGCGATCGGCTATTTTAATTAAGGTCCGCAGCTCGTCGTGGATTCGCCCGGGGGCAGCGCTAGCGAGCCCTTAGGGTGGCAATTTTTCTCCCTTCTTTCTTAATTACGAGACTAAATATGATGGCGAGTCACCCGGTCCGCCGGTCTCGGCGTTATTAACGGAGCGATTTGGGCCTCACATGCAGGGGCGGTAGTGTTGGGCACTTTCTTTCTTTCTCCCTGTTTTTCAGGATGTAGTACATGTAGGGTGCGCGTGGGAGCGAGATTGCGTTTTTTTGGCCACAAGCTGTGTAGGTTCCAAGTCCTGGCCAACGTACAAGATGCCGCATTCGACGGGTGCTGAAAAGATATCTCGATCCCTAATTGCGAGAATATGTTCGAGACGCAGCCAATTATTCTAACCACTGCTGATTGACCGCTCCCTTAAAGGCGGGAGAGTTGCAGTGTGGGCAGCGATTCCCACGGCAGAACTGCACATAGTATCACATGCCCCGTTTAAAAGGGCATTCATTTACCAGTTTGTTATCTTTGCGATTAATTATCCCCGAAGAAAACGAGGCTGTTCCGGAAAAGGCGTATGCATTTCCAGTTTGTGGACGCTAGAGGCGCCAGCTGTTCATGTACCGAATTCGTATACGTGAAAAAAGAAAGCGAACTGCGAATTAACGCCGGCGCAGCCGAATTATTTGCACGATAAGTTCTACGGGAATAAGCTGCATTCAACTGCGAATTGGACATACTGAGTTAGGCGATCATGCGTCAAAACGAAAAAATAAAGTGGTAAGTCTCCTTGCGAATTAGTAAAAGAGAGGATACCGTGAAACTCCAGTAATCTCCACTCAGGCCAGTTTCCGTTGAACCGTAATGTATCTGTTTTTTTATATCTGTTGCCTGCACGTTACTAGGGCATTGTAAAGTGCGCTTTCCCGCGGTATTTTGTCGCCTTGACACTGTACTTAGTGACAGGGAGCACATCGAAATTAAAGTTGACTTCACTGCGAGGCTCTGGTCTCATTGTTGCAACTCTTTTTCGCCTTTTCCTTTTTTACTTCCTCTCGAGAAAGAAGAAAAAAAAATTCAACACAGCGTGCGTCGCAGCTAATGCTAGCCAAGCTGTTCAACGAAGAGAACAAGAGATTTAGAAAATACCGTGCAAGATAGAATTATTAGACTTACGGTGTTCGGTCGCCAGACTTGGGACCACCGGACACCGTACATCTTAATATCGTATCTCGCACCGTGTTTCTTTTCTCTTTTTTTTTTTGAGCAGCTTGGCTAACATAAGCTGGGGCACTCTATATGTACGCCGTACTACGGGCTGGAATCTACAAGACCGACTGCTCACGCGCGACAGGGGGACGACTTACTTCAACAGGAAGTCCGACAGACCTGCCCCGGCAACACGAGGCGGGAAGATGAAGCTGATATCAGCAACATGCGGCGAAGGCTGGTCCCAGAAACAACACCGCCACAGCCCCGCGAACGCTACGCCCAAGTGAATAAAAAAAAAAGAAAACGTTCTCAAGGAGAAAACGCGAAGTGCATTGCCCTTTGCGGAGGACGCCGTTTTCTGTATGATTTTAGAAATTCCCTCGGTTTACCGTGGCCGCAGTTTCCAAGGCTGGCACGTTCTGTAGTTCAGATTCGTACGAAGATTCGCGTGACCGTAGTCAGTTAGGGTGGTTGCAAGCGGCGGCGTGGCCTGTCTCGTCTAGCCACACTGAATGCAAATGCTTAAGGATCAGCTCGACTGCGCTGCCGCCATTCGCGTGGGATTAGTCCCACGGGCCTACGTCCAACCCGCCATGTCTAATCTGTGCCTGGCCCTCTTCATTCTGCTAGAGCTAACCGAAAAGCGCCTACCACCAATAAGTTACCGAGAAAAGCCAATCGGAACCAAAGAAGAAACGGCCCATTGAACTGATACCTTCTAGCTTTTCTTCAGCTTTTGGGGCAAATATGTTCAATCCCACGTCCGGCACTCAATGATGTCGTTATTCGCCCTCTATGTAGAGAGATAAGATCATCGTAATGAGGGATATTGCAGTAAAAGAAAATCGACGTATGAATATTTAGAGAAAACCATAATGTAAGCACTACTTTGTGAAACATAACTTCGTAGCTTTTGTGAACCGGTTCTGTGGGCTGTCCTGATTTTTCATTATCGAGAGCCGGAACAAAAACATAGCAGGTCAGTTTTAAGCGGGAATCTTAAGCGACTAATTTAAAGCCGTATCGTATTATTGTTACGTCTTCTACGAACTCTACTGGAAATCGGGTCATTTGAGGCACATGATTTAATCAATCATGAGTATTGAAAACAAAACAAAAACAAAGAATGAATGCATGCTCCTCTTCACGGTTCCTGGTTTCTCCCCCAATATCTTTCTTTGCAAGAAATAAAAACAAATACTTGGAGGCCGCATAAGCTTCGCCTTTAAGAGTGGAACGCGGTAGCATTATTGGGCCCCGTTGATGCCGACACCGGATATTCTGTGACACGGCGCCGGATAAAAAATAATGGTGGGCCTATCCCGGTGGCAGCACACGGCAGAGCAATGGCTCATCCCCCTGCAAGGCAGAGGCTACAAGCAGTGACTCATCAATCACTTATACCCCCGTAAGCAAGGAAAATGGTGTTTCTGTTTGAGTTTATGCGCAACAAAATTATGTTTTCTCCTATATTCAAATTATTTTCCCGTATATTCAAATTACAACCCGGCGCTATCATGTCTGTGGGTTGTGTGTAAGTAGGACCTTACAAATTTTCTAAGCATTTTACTTTGAGAAATTCAATTAGTTCAGTGACGCCTTTGGGCCACGCGGAGGGCTTGCGTGGTTGTCGTTCGGGGTGATTTTTTCTGATCATGGTCAACGCCGCTGACGGTGGACGCCGACACCGGGTTTTTTGCGACATGTGGGCCCTTAGCGTTGTCGCGTTCAGACGAATCAATGGTTTTCCGGTTAAACATTCCAAAACTTCCTATAATAATAATAATAATAAGAAGCACAAAATTTGAAGATCTGTGTACACTTACAGCAAACAGATGTTCTTTTTTACAAATAACAGCTTTTCATCCGCATTTCATCCAAAGTTCTTCATTTGTTTCTGTGATGATTTGATTTCATAAAGCCATCGATAAAATCTATGCAACGATGGCGGGGTAGGACTGGAGTGCGTTAACAGATTTGGCATTTCAACTGGGCCGTATACAACGCACTGCGTAACAGTAGCTTCCCTAGCGATCTCGGCTCGACTCCGAAGAGAACGGCGGCAAGCCGCAGATTCCGGACGGAGGCGATGTCGCAGCTAGCTGTGCGGATCTGTGTCGTGACACAATGTGGAATCGGCATCGTGACATGTTGCTCGTCTCAGGCAAGGCGTACCGGGGCTCGAGCCAACCGTGAGTGTAACGTTAGTTTGCGTGTGGCTAAGACAGTGCTCGTACGTAACCGTGATTCAAATGTTCAAGAAAACAAAAACATTCTTTTAACTGTGCATAAATTGTCAGTCGAAGTAAAATCAGAAACCGAAGTTACGTAAGCTGTAGTACATAATGAACTGTCCTTCGGCTTGGTAGACTCGAGTTCGCTTGAGGTGCACAGTGTCGTTGCGCGCAGGACTAACCAGCGTTTGAAATATTGTGGTGTTTTATTTGGGCTGCGCAGCTTCTTTCTTTTTTCTTTGTTACATGAAATAAAAGGTTACGCGGGGATGCCACGCAACGGAAATTCATGTGTCTGGAAAGCCCGAACACATACACAAACATGCACAAACGCACACACACACACACACACACACACGCACACACGCACGCACGCACACACACACACACAAACACACACACACACACACACACAAACGCACACAGAGAGAGAAAGAGAGAAGAAACTGTTACGCAGTCGATACCCACGTTTGTGACGCAGTAGCTTGAACGGCAGCCATCACAAGGATGCGGAAGAAACCGCTACTCTTGTTGTTATTTCGCTTGCCTAAGAGCTCTTACACACGCATTGCCAGGAACGTGCCGGGACCGTCAAGAGTTTGCACAAGCACCGAAGCCGAGGCCACTGGGCGCTACTCAAGAAGCACCGCCAGGAGCGGGAGAAGCAATCCGCTCGCGTACGCGAGCGCTGGGGATAGCGTTCCACGAGCCCCAGAAGCTTCCGCGAGTTTACATAAGCCACTCCCTCCGCTATAAAACGCGAGTGCTCCTCGGTAGCCCCCGCGGAATTGATCTCTTCGTGTCGGCGTCGTGCGGCTCGGTATAAAGCGAACGAGGTAGTTGCTCTTAAGCCAGGGCCAAGTCGTCGCGGAGCGCAGTGCGTACGTGACGCACTTTAGCGTTTGCGAGAGCGGCATGCGGCGGCGGCGGCGGCGCCTCTCAGTGTTTCGCTGATAGGCACTTTGGATTATGACTGCGGTTTCCGCGTCGTGGATTTGCTCTCCATTACGTGCGTGTTCGTTGCCGTTTCACGCGTGCGCAGTGCGTGGAACGCGCGGAGGACGCGGTCAAAAGTGTATTTTCGCGCTATTTGGCCAGGCGATAAACTGGCCGCTCGCCCCCCCTTTAATGGGGCGCCACGCTCGTGGGCAAGTTTAAGTGTGGGTACGTACGCAAGGACGGTGCGACTTCCTCAAAAGGAAAGCGTGTATAATAGCTACCTCCGCAATACAGCCTAAGCGGCGACCGTTGCGGTGTGTAAGTGTCATGTTTCGCAGGTAAGAAGGAAGTAGTAAAAAGGAAGTAGTAAGAAGGTAAGAAGGAGGGGGGGGGGCATAGAGAGAGAGAGAGAGAGAACCCCAGCCGCACTTGGTGGGAGCGCGTGCCCAGCCACGCCCTTTTGCAGTTCGTGTAATTTTCAGTCGTCGACAGTGCGTGGCGTGAAGCCCTTCGGACTTCCACGTCCAGCAGGGTCCGAGCACCCGGTGGTCATTTACCCCGATGTTTTGTTTGCGATTTCGCTGATTACAGGTTTGGAATCAAGCCGCAACTCTTGTTCTTCGTATTTCTTCTGTTTTGCCATTGCTGCATGCAACAACAGAAAATAAAGAACAAAGAAAAAAGAAATAAAAAGCTGAGGTGAAACGGATGCTGCAGCGTTGATACCACCCTCTTTAGCGCGAAGTTACTTTCTTGCCAGGCAACGTAGTCCCGTGCTCTTAAATGCCACCGGTTACGTTTCGCAAAACAAGGAGCAAATGGCTCTATTAACCGTGTTCGCCGAGCTCGATGCACGAGTAGTACACGTGAGGCGAAAGCCGTACACATGCGTCGAGCGGCCTGTTTGCCCGTCGCTGCTCGAACATTTGTCGTTCAAACTAATTTCGCCACATGTGCTTATTAGGCAGTGAGGGCATCATGTGTCTAAAACGACTGAGCGGATAAAGTCGATGCGGCTGAATAAACATTCCCACTACAGGCCAGCCCAAGACCTTCCTCTTCTCACTTCAATCGAGGACCGAAATAACTGCGTGAGCAATTTTCCACAGTGGGTTGGGACCATTAAGCAAGGAATCTCCTTCTCATCATCATCAACTGCGTCAGTTCTAAAAAGACCCTCGGGAGGCTGATGTACCGACTCGAGGCAAGTCCGATCATAAGCTGGCAGAGGAGTACGACTTAAGCCGGGAAATGTGGACAGTGTCAACTGGCGTGGGGCTACGGGACGAACCGAACTGCAACGGTGCGGTCTCATATTTCATGTCATTCATTTGGTGTAAGCCTTGGTAGGGTCCTTTTGTAGCGCGAAAGAAATCCCTAGGAGAAGTCGACACCTCAACGTATAATGAGCAAAGGGGCATCAAGGAGGCTAGGGAGGACTGAGCGTTTCAACGGCGGCGGTCACAGCCGACTTTTCGACATTTTTGCACCTAGCCGGCGAGCCGGGCTCGATTTTCCGCTTCAGGAGCGTGTTCGGTAGACCCACATGGCGCGGAAGGCAGGATAGTTTCGACGGACTACGTAGGGTCGGTGCCCCATACAAAAGGTAAAAAGACAAATATCCTGCAGAGTCATGCCGCGATTAGATTCATGCAAAGGCCACGTAGACCAGCGTGAGTGTGTGAAAGAGCCGCACAGTAAGGTCGTTTGTTTGTGGATGGTAAGCGGGGGACAGCCCAGTCCGGCATCATCCTTTTAATTCTCTATAGGCGAGTGCTGCCACATCACTTCGCAACAATTGGTCTCTTCTATTTGGCTGCACACTTTGCACTAGCTCAGGGAGTGCAATAGTGACAATTTTGGGCAATCAACTAAAAAGGCACCACACTACTATATGGTGTCCGGCAAAAGAGGGATTGGCAGGGAACGCGAGGGCTGACCATACTGCTCGAGGATGAAATGCCCTAGCAATGGCATGGCCCAGGGACGACCTTCCACCGAATGCTCGTGACATCCTCTTAGAGCAAAGACAGGAGCGGAGATGTTTTGGACATCCTCACTCAAATTCAAACAGCCAGCAGGATAGGAGCTGTCATATTCAGACGAATACATACCCCAACCTGCACCACCTACACATAATACACCCCACGAGGTTCACTGATGAGTGCCTGGGGTGCACAGACACACACTCACTAAAACACATCACATGGGAGTGCCCCAGGATGCCTCCGCACATATGCAGCCCCATAATACACAAACATCCACTAATGAGGAATATGCAGTGGAAGGCATGGCTTGCGGAGGAGGGCCGGGAGAACCAATTAGCTCTTCTGGACGAAGCCCAGCGAGTCGCTCGTGCCAGGGGAGGAGTCCTGGAATAAGGGCCCCATCCATCGCGCCTTATTTTACTTATTTTCAGTAAAGTTGTCGCTCACTCACTCACTCACTCACTCACTCACTCACTCACTCACTCACTCACTCACTCACTCACTCACTCACTCACTCACTCACTCACTCACTCACTCACTCACTCACTCACTCACTCACTCACTCACTCACTCACTCACTCACTCACTCACTCACTCACTCACTCACTCACTCACTCAGGTAGTACAGCACTTTTCTCCTCAATCCCACCTCTGTTATTCCCCAAACCCCATCTCTGTTATTCCCCAAACCCCTTCCCCAGCGTGGAGTTGCAGGCTAGAGGCACTTCACTCAGGCCGACCTCTCCACCTTTCTGCCATCAAACATTAGCTCGCTCTCTCTCTCTCTTTCTCATCTCTCTCTCTCCTCGATTTTACAGTGCAGCGCGCGCCGCGTGCACCGAGCTCTTCAATTTGGCTCCGTGCAAGGCAAGTTCCGGACGAGTTAACTGTTCGCCTGCACTTGTCACTCCAGAAGTACAAGCATCGTGCAAGCTCTCGGTAGCAGATGACACGACGCAGCGCTAGCTTAATAATGCGCGCGGAGGTAACTGTCTCCTGCTTTGGTTACAACAGTTCCCATAGCTGGCATAAAAATGTGAAGTAATATTTCGATGACGGAATGCTTGTGAGAGCAGATCATACTAAAGTCGTGCGACGTGATGAATTCCTTTCAATCGTTAAATTCATTGGAACGCGTTCTCCGACGAAAAATTCGGCAGCCACGCCAACCATTCTGTTCTCACGACGCAGTGCTATCCTGATGGCGGTTATTGCGATAAAAAAAGAAAATACGCTTCTTTTGCTACGCACGAATTGGTCGAAATGGTTCCCGACAGGCTTGCACTCAGTTGATGGGAGATGCTGCCAGCTTGCAGAAGCATGTCCGTACGGGAGCCAAACTTTGAGCACAGCGCAGTTGAGAGCAAAGTATATCTCGTACGCCGCACAACTCAAAAGGCGCGCTTAGACCGATGTGACGACAAGGGAAAACGCTACGACACGACCCGCAGCATGCTGTGCCGCGTCACAAGAGCAGACGACACAATGCGCCGAGAAAAAAAAAATATATATATATATATATATTTTTTTCGAGAAAATGTGCAAAGCCTTTTGCAGGTACTGCACTTGAACTTCCTTACATGGCACTGCTCTCTCCTGCCCTCGGACTGTGCCGCAACGGAAGTAGTGCAGAAAGCACAGCCAAATCGAAGAAACCTAGAATACTGTCCAATAGAGGGAAGGCGGTAGGGGGGGAGGGGGGGGAGGGGGGGAGGGGGGAGGGGGGGAGGGGAGGGGGGTATTCTGTAAGACTCCACCTAGTGGACTGTCCATTTCGGCCGTTGCTGATTGGCTAGGGCCGCTCGTCTCCTCCTCTCTTGTACAGCTGCATCCAATCAGCAGAGACCGAAATGGACAGTCCACTAGGTGGACTCTTACAGAATACCCCCAGCCGCCCTTTAATGTTCTTCACTAAATATTTATTCACCTTTCTTCTACTAACACCCAAGGCCTTGGTCAGGGCAACTACGTAGTCCTCGTTTACCTATGTGCGGAAGCCGATGCCTGCTAACAAAACACGCTGAAACCGCGCGCGATGCAACACTGCGGGTGTCCCTATTTAGTAATCAAATTTACTGTGACCTCGTGCACAATATCTCGCTCTTTCGACACGTGCATGCAAGGCAACGTTGAAGACATCGCCACGCAAATTTCTGTGGCAGCAGACAATCGACTTGTTGTGGAGAGGAGGAAAGGCAGCGCCTCTTGGAACTTGCGAGCCAACGAGTCCTTCCGCTGGGACTACAGTGCACGAATACTATGCGGCGACCCTCGGAAAATGCGGTTAATACCCTGAGAACCACCATGGGGACACGCTCGAGGACGCGACGTGGGGAGCAGAGATAACCGTTTCAGAGTTGTGAGGCGGCGTCACCGACTCTCTTTGTTTTTACGTATTTTTTTTTAAATTCTCAAGCAAGACAAAGGAACCGTCTCCCTCCGTCAGCTGCCCGCCGACCATTGAGCTCGGTCTCGGTCACAGTAGGACGTCCGGAGGGACATCGTAGAACAACATATTGTCCCGCAGACTCCTTAAGGAGTGAGGGTCGCTGGCGCTAATGCGCCGGACAGGGGGCATCTTATAATTGTGGTGCTACCTGCGGTGATGTGCGTTCCGCGTCCCGTGGGACTTTCGGGGGCGATTGCGGGGGGTCGTCTAGACGAGCACCTAGAAGCCACGGATTGTGTGAACGAGCGCACCACGCCGCGACAATAATGAAGAAAGCATCTCGAATGGCTCGCCGAGATAAGAATGCGTTGTTAAGGTCGCGACACCTGAATACATCACCCCCCTTGTTTCACGTCCGTCTCATTTAGTCTCGAGAGCTGGCGGCGGCGACGGGCGCAAATTGTCCCTTGTAGCTTTGATGACCGGCGACAACGTTGCATTTCAACAGCTACCTGCAGGCTTACCGACAGCCTCCTCCGAGAAGACGTTCAGACGAAGCAAACGTGGGCAGCACGGGGCCGGCCTTGACGCCTTGCTGTTGTCGCCACGTGTAAGCCTCGGTGAAGTAAGCAGGGGCGGTTGTAACCTTGCCGAAGAGTTCACGTCAAACGACGCGTATATCGGATTGCTGGACCCTTCGTTGCCTTGAGCTATTTGTGCATTCATGTCACGATATATGGGACTGTGAAAAGAACATGTTGTGTACCACGTGTTATTCAGGAAAAAGCATTGAAAAATTACGTTGTAGCGTCTAACGGGCCGAAGCTGCACAGTGGATTACGAGGGGCATCGTGGTGGGATTAATTTAGACCATCTGGGGTTCTTTAACGGGCACCCTCATCGGAATGCGTCGGCAGCAGCGGGTGGCAATCGAACCCAGGAACTCGTTCACAGCGGTGCAACGCCACATTCACTGAGCCACCGCGGCTGGTGCGCGTTAAGACAAATCCTTCCCAAGTGTGCATGCACCTGTTCAGGCGTGCAGAAACGGTCTGTGGTCAAGAAGTCTATAGTGCAATCCAAATTAACGCGGTGCCGCCAGCTGAAGCACTCCCCTTCGCCAAGGTGTCGCTAGCGGATGCAAAACGTTAACCGAGAAGATGAGCCTGACGATGACAAGGTGAACGAGGCCAAGTGTCAGCAAGCTCGTTTGTGGAGTATCTAAATATTTGACACTAAGGTTGCACTAATCTACACTATTCACAGATTGCGTGTTTTTTCTTTCCTCTGGACCACCATTATTCCGGCCATCGCTCAATGGTTATTAACGATTTAGCTACTTGGTCCCTAAAGCCCAATCTCCAGGGAAGCGTCTACGTCCGCATTTATCGCAGGGTAGATATATCGTGACTTTCTCCCTGAACTAGCTGAATGGTTTCTGCACCGTCTTTATAGAATGTGCACGAATCCTCGACATCTGAAAACATCTGCAATAACTTCGCTTTCTCAGACACCATGATGTACGGCGGATTTCTAACAGTAAGACACTTCCCTTTGAATTATCGCAAAACGTGCTGTTTTCTGGTTTCATTCTGTGGCGTAAAATGCACTCCCATAGCTGGCCTCCTTTATATTGCGCCAATCCAGTACACTGGCTCTGTATCTCTGACAGACGTGGCATGCCAACGTCGCAGGTGGTCCATGTGCGAGGCACAGCAGTGCTGGAAGTAATCATTGGCTTTATTGTGCGCAATTCTGGAGGCGCGAAAGAATGGACTTTTGGTGGTACGTGACGCCATCTTTTCTGCAATCGTGAATGGACATTCGGCATCATCAGGTTACGCCCGTTTCCTGAACACACCAAACAACGAGGGAGTATGATTATGAGCATGACGCGTTGTTTCGTCAACGCGCGGCGATTGTATTTCTGATAAAATAACAAATTTTAGGTGCAGAATTTCACGAGACGCTACGCTTGCGTATGGCGACGTGTGAATGAGCTCGAGCAATGTGCGAAGATGGGTCAGGAATTTCATAGATTGGCCGACAGGCGCTGAAGACGAGCCTCGGAGTGGTCGCCCTCTTGCAGCTGAGACTTAAGCCGTGAAGGAGACCGTTCATGCACTCAGTCAAAGAAGACAGGCGAGCAACAATAAAAAATAACGTGAATTCTTGAGGAAGGCCAGACTGAAATTCAGGAGATTATTTAAAGAGAAGCTAACCTGAAAATAAATGATGCTCGATACTTCGAAACACTGCAGCCCTCCCTTTGCACGATAAGCGACACGAAAGGAAAACATTCGTGCACAAGATATGGCGTTCCCACACATATGCCTTGCTTAACAGTGGAGAAAACAAGGGGAATAGAACAGCAAGCACTTCCGCACTCGGCTCAAATGTGAGGTCAGCGATACGAGATACGAGAGGTAAAAGAGGTGACCCGTGCAGCAGTGTGTCACTGTGCGGTACCTGTTTGGGGAAGCCAAACAAAGACGACTCAGAAACGGCACTCAGCTAACAAGTGAAACATTATTCTGATATACGTGCGAATAAATATTGACGACAGTATCAAAACAAAGTAGAAGAATGCGCAAATAAAGAATAAATGAAGAAATTAAAATGTGTACAGTTGGTGTACGCGTGCAGCAGAGCAGCTCTTTTTGAAGGCGTGAGGGTGGACTGTTAGTATTGCTGAGCGAGCGATAGAAAACAGTTTTTTTTTACGTGAGGCTGTGAACAGATTGTTGCGTATGTGTCGCCTCATGTCTTCTGTCGAAAGAAACGCAATGTCGCACCCCGAGCTGCAAAGAAAGGCGGATATGTAAACCTTGAACAGCATGACGTAATAAATACTCCGACATCGGAGTTGCATTCCCGTTCTGTACAATCACACTGCGTGAAGTACGGATGAAAGTTGCTCAACCTGATTTATTTATGGAGACACTTTAAGAAAGAACGCGATGTTTCAACATAAAACCAGACCTCGAAAGATCAAGATTCTACTTCAGACAGCCCCCCCCCCCCCAAAAAAAAAGAAAAACACGCGAAAAGGACAAGTCCCCAATTTTTAAAGATGCTACTTGCATTCAGCAGCTAAGCACGCAAACACGTCGATTTGTAAAACGTCCTCGTTTGGTTTATCCTTGAGCCCGACACTTCGGCTTTCACTTAACGTTCAACATGCGGTTGCTTTGCTTTATGCCACGGCGGGTATCATTGAACTGCTTCATTATACCAACACATTTATTTCTGTGCAGCGTCTTCAAGTGCGCCAGATGGCAAATGCAACGCAATTTCACCCCTCCATTAAGAGGAGAAAGCAACAGAGTCATTGCGCATAACTAGGCAGCGTGTCTGCATGGCGTGTAGCTAACGAGTACCTAGGTGTCGACCGCTAATATCTATTCGTTCCCAATAACTCGCGTTTGGTAACGCCAAAGGGGCTTCACGTGCATCATTAAAGAAACAGCTCGCTTCTGACAGCGTCAGCTGCATCGACAAGCCAGGACCGCCGATAGCGAAGAGACTATAGGCGAGCCGTTGCACGAGCTGCTGCACGTTAGAAGAGCAGAGTGATTTCTCAAGAACTAATCTGCTCCGGGGATCGGAGAATCCGAAGTAACTCTCCGTACACGGACTCAACAGGGCCCTGCATATCGGTGCCCGTCTCGCAACTCGTGCACATCCGCCGACGTTGTCGCTCTCCCTTTCTCTCGTGGGGCTGAAGGACGCGGCGACTGAGCGATATACCCGACGGCGGAACGCTTCGCATCGGTCGCTAATGGATCTGCAGGTGGCAGCCGGGCGAAGTGCTCCCGCGTCGCTCGGAGAAGGCACACTGACAAGGCGTCGCTTCCACGTCTGTCCCCCGCCGAAAGAGGCGGCACGAACGGCAGCCACAACACATACGAGACGCCCCAAGGCGCCCGAAGCCGCATTATCGCGGAGGCGCACACAATCGGGCCGGTGCGAGGAGCGACTGCGTCCGTGGAAGCTGGAAGTGCTTCTCGGCTGAGGATGCCGTATAGATGGGCTGCGTGTGTGTATGCTGCGCGGTCCCTCTTATCGAAGTTCAGCGCCTCCCGGTTCGAGGGGTCCAGCATCGTGTCCGACAAGCAGACGAAAGTGGAGCGTTCCAGACGCGACGTCGCCTTCCGCGTGTGTACAAACCAAATGGCGGACGCAGAAAAGAAAAAAAAAACAAATCAGAGAGAGCGAGAGAGAGAGAGAGAGAGGGAGAGACTAGTTTTCGGGAGGACCTCGTGAATCTAGGCACGCTGCGTCCCGTCACAGCGACCCGATCACCCGGGTCCGATACTGCGGCGAGCTAGTCGGGGCAGAACGTCAGCCGCACCAACGCCTGCTCGAAGTAAGCAGGTAACCTCCAACCCGCCAGCCAGTGGTGCGCTGCGTAGTATCGAGATGCGTGTAAGGGGATCGCCGTAAACCTTCGCCTCGTACGGGCATCTATAGCTATACGTTAAAACCACTCCACAACCACTTAGCACTTCTCCACTCGTGTACTCGTAGACAGTAGATACCACTCATTCCCACGTGATGGAGCTAGCCGGTTCGATGGCTGGCACAGAGAAAGATACCGAGGGGATATCTTTGTGGCGTGTCCAGATGGATTGGCTCAACCGTTGCTCGTAGAGGAAGCTTGGCCCTATACACCAAAGGCCTTTACTACCGCTTAGCACTTGTCCAGAATCGCGGTCTCAGATAGGGCCCTTTCCCTCGTCAAGCGGCAAGCCAATTCGTTGGGCGAGTGACACTGATTGCATATCATTGCCACTTCAGAAGACGGTTCATCTTAACCCATTGCTCGTGCGGAAGTCTCGTTCAACACAAAAGCTCCTGACTTGCGCTTGCCCGTTGTCACAACTCGAGCATTCGTTGACATCTTTAATTCCTAGGCTGCTTAAGCGCGGCTGGCCGATTTGCTAGCGCTATGATAACGACGTCTAGTACATATTGCCGATACGTGAGAAAATGGATCACCTTAACCCTTGCTCCAACAAGAATCGATCCTCAAGAAGCAGGTTTCTGACTTCTATTTCTATCCACTGAGTACTTGAAATGGCAAGTCGTCGTGCTTTTATTTTTTCTCTTTTTTTTCTTTACTAAGGCGCCGCATCTAGTGCTCTTGCAAAAAAAGAAATGCTTCTAGCTGGCTATCATTAGAGCGTCCTACCGTCTTCATTTCAGAAACGTCCACCTAAGATAAAGGCAGTTGTCACAGGTCCACCTGACCTAACATCCCCACGTCATGACTCGAATGCTCCATGTCGTTGGGAGCATTCAGCCATGCACTTCTCTGTTATCTACTGTTATCCACTGTGTTTCTTGCTGTTTTTAATGCGTGAGCACTGGGACTGTCAAAGTCGAAAAAAGTATGCGTGCACGCATACTTTTTTATGTGTGCGTGCATGCGTGTGTGCGTGCATGCGTCTGTGCGTGTGCGCGTGCGCGCGTGCGTGCGTGCTAGCGTGTGCATTTGCGTGTGTGTCGAGGAGGAGGAAATAACTTTATTGCGTGCCCTGCTAGTTGGTTGGGAGGGCCAAGGGTGTTCATGGGTCCTGGCGGCATCCTCGGCCGGCTGGACGGTCCATAGTTGATCCTTGAGGGCGGGGCTGAGCAGCGTGGGGTGTCGAGGCGTAAAAAGAACAAGATACTGGTTCAGTTCGGGTTCGGATTCAACGCGCTCCGATTTCATTCCAGTTTACTTCGGGTAGGAAGAAATGAATATTTATTACGGTTCGCGGACCGGTTCCCGGTTCGGCGCAGTTCATTTTATCCTGACCCATGGCGATATGCTGCTTAGTATATAGCATCGACTTGTCCACAGGGTGCATGAGTAAGTTTTGTCAAGAGGAGTACTTTTTCGCCCACTTCCATTTTCGCTTTTCTTCATTATTTTCTACATTTCGATTTCTACCACGCACCACTTCCCGCAACTTCCACCACCCACAAGTTCCGCATTAGGCGTGCATTGCACGCGTCCCACTGAAGCAAGCGTTGTGCGGAGGTTCTGGGTTCGTCTCCCATCGGCTGCAAGTTATATTTTCGCCCACTTTCATTTCCAATTTCATTGTTATTTTTTTGCATTTCAATTTAAACCACAGCTAATTTCATCGATGCTCCCAACTATGGACATTCCAACAGCTAGGCCCGAGACGTGGCGGAGAGGCTGGGTCTCTCTGTCCCGACGTGGGAGCTGCCCGCTACGTCGAGCCGCTTGGTTTCCTGATATGCCGAGATATGCATATTGACTATGGGCCCACACTACAGCCTTTCAGCCTTTGGCTACGGGTCCAACAGTTCTTTGTAGAATTCATGTAACAATGAGATATAAATGAAATGAATTCCCGAATTCTCTCTCTCATATATATATATATATATATATATATATATATATATATATATATATATATATATATATATATATATATATATATAGTGAATTACACGCGCGTATACAGCGGTTTATTGACATTTCGGTCTACTTCACTGCTTTTTTTCTGGTATATATATATAAATGAATAAATATATATATATATATATATATATATATATATATATATATATATATATTATGGCTCATGACGTTTAGTTCCAGGATATGACTTAAACCGCATTCACCACATTGCAAAGTGTTGTTCATTCTTTTCGCATTTACCACTAAACCAGATAAAATAATTATTGGATTTTACGTGCCAAAATCACTATCTGATTATGAAGTATGCCGTAGTAGGGGACTCCGGAAGTTTGGATGACCTGGATTTCTTTAACGTGCACCTAAATCTAAGTACCCGGGTGCTTCCCATGCCCCCATCGAAATACGGCCGCCGTGGTCGGGATTCGATCCTGTGGCCTCGGGCTTAGCTGCACAACACCATAGCCACTAAGCAACCACGGCGGTTACCATACTATACGGCCACTAAATTTTTTTTTTCTGCGATGTGTAGCATTTCATTTCCTGCTGTGGTTATTGTCTCGTAAGCACTGGCACACGAAGAAAATATTTTCATTCGTTGTTGTCCTTGTCAGGGAAGAAACATTTTAAATTAAATTAAGGGCATGGATTCGTGCATCCCTAATGCTTATTGCCCCGGTAACAGCGTCTGTTAAGTGAATGAATTAACCAGGTATCTGCGTTTTTAAGGCAATGCAAACAAAATGGTTATTCGCACCTAAGCACATGCGGGTGTCCCAGCTAACGTTAGGCAAGCTACAAAATTTGTGCAGTATACAATTATGAGACATGCAGCGTTCTGTCAGCAGTACCCTTCCGCCACCAGCATAACTTTTTGTTCTAGTTACCCGAGTCTAATTAAAATATATATATATGCAGGAAAGAGACGACGAGCCTTTTGGAAGCAAGACGTGTTTACTTTACGTTTTCGGCTGGTGGACCACCCTTCGTCAGTACAGTTTTCCTGAATATGTTGCGTCGGGTCCTGCGTGCTGAACTTTGAAGAAACCCCCTATATATTTATTTCCTAGTAGAGCCCTGGGAGTGTTAGCCAGCGCCACCACTCATAGATCTTGGCGGCGGATGTGGAACATTCTTTCTGCCGCAGATGTCACGAAAATGCGATCTTTTTCGGTGAAAGCAAATGGTGAATAAACCCACACATGCTACCTGAAGGCATCAGTGTTGCCGGATTCGGGACCCTCGTTATGTAATAAACAAGAAGAAAGGGGTTAACCGAGGGGTCCGGTTTTTATCTGTCATATCATAAGAAGCCAACAAAGACTGACACCAAGGACATCATAGTGGAAATTACTTGTGTCTAATAAAGGAAATAAAGAAACGATAAATTAATGGAAATAAAAGTGGATGAAAAAACAACTTGCCGCAGGTGGGGAACGTTCCCATAATCTTCTCATTTCGCGTGCACGCAAACATAAATGCCCAAGAAAGTGGATGGGAAAACGGCGCTGCGGTAGCTCAATTGGTAGAGCATTGCACGCGAGCATTGTCCTTGGTTTCAGTGTTCGTTGGCATCTTACGATATTCCTTAGTTTTTTTGCATTAGGTACGCGACTTCCAATGCGAAAGCTGTTAGTGCGTCGTGAAACATCTCATTCAGTCGTGTTCGGCGCCGCGATGTCCTGCTTAAAATATTTTTCCCTCTAGTTACTCGTGGCGTACGAAATACGGCAATTGTCGTTGGGCCCCAGGTTCATCAAGGAAGAGATGGGACGCGCTCCAGCGAAGTCCCGTCTTTGAGGACCAAATTTTGGCCGTCCAGCGCGCCCGCGATCGGGCTGGTAGGCTGTATCTGTCAGTCCCGTCGTGGGATTAGCCGCGGGTGCGCGTTTTATGGCGTTTTGCTGGACCCAACAAAAGTTTATACCCTCACTCATTCAATTGCCGCGTGATTATACTGCCACGCGCCCCAACAACACCAGCGGTCCCTATAGGGTTATTTGAAGCGACTATAACACCGTCCGCTTCCCGACACGACAACCTCCTCGCCACTGCGTAGGCTGCGATGCGATCGTCATGCCGAACCCGCGGCTCGTCAGAGAGAAGAGAGAGGTGGTTCTTGTGGGGAAAGGAGGAAAGGCTAGCACTATCTTCTGCAACCCATGCGGACGTACGGCTCAACGCCAGCAGGGTGGGGGGGATGGGAGTAGATGGGACTGAAGGAGAGAGAGGGTAAGAGGTAGAAGGGTAGAGGGTCGTCCTAGCAGCATCAGAGCAGACCGGCCGGGATGGCCTAGTGGGTTCGACCGGAGGAGTAGGCTGGTGATAGACCAACTTCTGGGTGGTTGCCGAGTCATGCAATCCATTTCTTTCTCTATGTGCAATCGGTGTAGTTAGTTCCTTCAAATCCACTTTAGAACCATGAGTGTCGGTGCACGCGGGCGCGTGATGACGCGGCACTTCTCGTATTTTGTGCGCCAGGAGTAAAGCGTGGCAAAAAAGTAATTACGGAGAAAAGCATCGCCGAAAACGACTGAATTGGATATCTTCCAACGGACAGCGTTCCGGTCGGAAGTCGCGCCCCTAATTCAACAAGCGAAAAGTTGTTTAATTATTGTTCTCGAATTAGCCATACAATTAATACAGAGAAATTATTGTGGTGGTGGAAGAGTACCGATGACCTAACACCGCAGGTCTCATGATCATATATTGTGCCAGATAGAGAGAATGAAGAGGAAAGGCAGGGAGGTTAACCAGATATGAGTCTCCGGTTTGCTACCCTACACTGGGGATGGGGGATAGGGGTTAGAAAGATGGCAGAGGAAAACGCTAAAAAAGAAAAAAAAAACACGCACACATGGAGGCACAAACACAAAAGGCGTTCCAGTTGAAGTCGTTCACACTTGTGCCAGATATTTGCTGTTGTTGTTACACAGGTTGGCTCACGTTCGCCGCTATACCCTGCATGTGCGCATACATAATGCGTTATCGTGAACAGGTTCAACCTGGACAGGAAGTTGCAGAACACCTGAACACCAAGATCGCAGACTGTGCCTGATACGACGTCACCTATTTGTGCATTTGATTACAGCTCTGACGTGCAACCACAGGAGATTAGGGAAAACGAATCATAGTTGCATGTCGAATACATGCACCGAAGATGTCGCATTTCCATGTTTGAAGTTTTCCAATCAAGGCATAATTTATACTCGAAAGGTACCCACACACGTCTGGAGATAATGAAATCAGAGGCGCATCGACGTCAACTTTATCAAACGAACCCAAGTGGCTGCTAATGAACGTATCTGATAACTGTAGCAAGCAGCTCCATCCATGCAGGGTTACAGGACATATTCCGGGATGTATAAACGCGTGAAGCAAGTGATGTGGTTACTTGTGAATGATGTGAATGACGAAGTCTGGAGTATAATTAAAGCATCGTGACTTTCATGGCGTGGTACTTTTCTCGTACGTAATTATTAGCGGCCGAACAAGGGAAGCAGTTGTTGACCTGACGAAGACAGGTTTCCTTGCCGAGACGTTGGGTTCAGCTGCAGACCTTGGCTACCCGACCACTGTTAATCGCTTCTAGCCAACACCTTACTGTTAATATCAAGCTGTGTCGTTTACAAGACAATAATTATTATTTTGCAAATGTTCTTCCAGAGTGGAGACGACGCTGCTTTTGAAACACTTCCAATCCCTGTCGTACTCAAGACGGCCATGAAATCCGGCTGCATGGAAGCGAAGAGTGCCCGGACTCGCAGAGGCATGCATCCCACGCGCCTTCGTCCAAGCCTGAAGCTCACGCTCCATTACTGCATGCGCTCTTTTCGCGCACTTCTATGTTACTGCTTTCCGCCTCTGCTCTCCCGGGCCTAATTGCTGTTCCCTGCTGTACGTAGCGTCCGAAACTATACTGTAGGCGCGGTGCGTGGGCTTGACGCAGTCTCTTTCGTTTCAGGAGATGTCGTTCCTTATCGCGACTTGAGCGATCGCAGCGTCGAGCGACGGCGATGTCCAAACGCGCACTTTCAGAGAGAGGACTAGCTGCCGGGCTCGTCGTCGCTCTTAGCGCCTGTGCGCCGGGAACAAGAGTGTTCACCGGGACACGGGAGACGCTGTAGTGAGCAGCCTAGATCGGCGGGGCCCTAATTTGAATATATATTTCCCCGGTGAAGGGGAAAGAGGGTAAATGGGATGTCGAGACGTGAGCTGCGTATCTAATAGGATACGCCATCGTACTACATAGGAAACGACAAGGCGCGGATTCTTGACGCTCGCTACAGCGTTGGCAAGTCCTTGGTCTTGTACAGCCCTGCTTGAAGATACACTCTGAATTGAGTTGAATTGAATTCTGGGGATTTGCGTGCCAAAACCACAATTTGATTATGAGCCACGCCCAGCGTAGTGGGGGACACCAAATTGATTTTGACAACCAGGGGATGTTTAACGTGCCCCCAGTGCACGGGACAGGGGCGTTTTTGCATTTCGTCCCCATTGAAATGCAGCCATCGCGGCCGGGATTCGATCCCGCGACCTCGAGCTTACCCGCGCAACACCATAGTCGCTAAGCCAGCGCGGCGGGTAAGATATACTGTCTTAGTAGCTCCAGTGCAGTTTCTTCGTGGCGACGCCAAAGTGAAAGAATAGCCTGTTTGTTTTCCAGCGCAACATCGAGCAAGAAGCATCGCCAAAGGAGAGATAAATAAGCAGTATACTGTTCAAATTTTGTGGGCTACTGCCTTTACCTTCTTTTGTTTTTGTTGTGTTTATTATCGTACATCGAGAGAACCGGGTGTTTGCTTTCGAAGAGAAAGATTGCTTGAAAAAAAAAAAAGAACGACAGACAGATAGTAAGGAGGGAGGGGGCTGTAACGTGAGCAGCACTTTGTATGCGTACCACGCATTCCACCAGTTTCTTCGAGCGCGCGTTTCCGTTGCCTTGAAAGCGAGAGTGCACCAGCACTTGGCGTTTGCCGGCTTGGCGATTGCCGGCTTGACGTCACCTGTGCCTTATATTAACGTTGGGAATGGTAGTAAGCATCATTACACGAGTGGTTCCCTGACCACAAGAGCCACCGTTCATGGCACACGTGTGCTGAAAAAAAAAGACAAAAAAAAGAAAGGCAGACTGCAAGAAGGGAGACCGGGGGGGGGGGGGGGGGGGAGGATGTTTGTGTATATTGTACCTAGACGAAACATAAACGATGACGAGGTGACGAGAGGCTAAGTGCCCACAGGGACGATAAACTGGGAGAAATTGTCGCTGACGTGCTGCTTATCACGCTTGATTCCGATGGCCGTAGAGCAAATCATAAAAGATAATGATCGGGCTCGATCAGTTTAATATACCAAGTCATTCTGGCAGTATTTTGTTTCATTGTGTCCTGTCGTGGAAACAGCGGCCAGAAGAAAAATTCAGTGATGGATTAGCTGTAAACGCGAGAGAAATGCGTTAGAATTACGTCGCACCTCTATTTGAGGACCCGGATCCGTGATTTAAACTGCGTTCACCACATTGCTCAACGTTGTTAATGAGCTCACTTGATAAGGTCCTGCCTCTTCGAGGAGCGAAGTGCAACTGGCGGTGGTCTGGAGCAGACCATCGTTATTTGCATCATACATACATACATACATACATACATACATACATACATACATACATACATACATACATACATACATACATACATACATACATACATACATACATACATACATACATACATACATACATACATACATACATACATACATACATACATACATACATACATGCATACATACATACATACATACATACATACATACATACATACATACATACATACATACATACATACATACATACATACATACATACATACATACATACATACATACACTCTTCTAAACTCTCCCACCCCTCTCTACCTCTACCACGTGACCGGCTTCCCACACTTCACACACATAAATATTTTGCCGCTTTGACACTTCTAACGGTAACACATTAAAGAAGTAAACAATAGTGAGTGACCTACTCTGAAGGCGCACTCGTTGTACATTGACCGCTGTTACGCGGTGACCGGTGTTAGACGGCACAACCCAGCCTAGCAAGCGCACACCGCGGAAGTGTCGGAACGCCGTTCCCAGGCGCCGCCCTTTATATATAGCGCCGTCGCGATTTGATAAGCTCGCCTCCATTAAACCGCGGGCTTCCTGCGCGCATACACACTGAGCACACAGGGCGAACGCGAGGCTACGTTAGCGGCCGTCGCCTCGACCGCACAACAATCGGTGCGCATTTTCCCAGGGCAGCCGAACGCTCTTCGGGCCGTCGACCGGCGCGTCGGCGGCACGAGAGAGACGGAGCGGCCAAGTTCGGGACGCCCAGACGTCCGCTCCCGCGAGTGCATAGTTTCCCATGCCCCGCACGTATCGGCGCCGCCGGAACGCCCAAAGCCGGCAGCGGATGCCGCTGTGGGGCCCGCGCGTATACGGGCTGCTCGCCGCGACTGACGGCTGCCTCGGCGGCGGCGGCGCCAAGACTACGTACGGGAAAGCTTGTGGCAGCGTCTGTACGGTGTACGCCGGGGCCGGCGCAGCGCAGGCGAGCTAATGGATCGTTTCGGACCGACAAGGGGCTACGCGCGGCTTCCCGTCCGATAGAGCACGCGGCTTGCATGCGTATGTGTACATACATACAAACGTGTAACGCGCGCCGGACAAAGCCCCCCGAAGCGTGCGCTCGCACTTAATTGCGGCTTAACCTCGTCATCGGGCGAAATTCGGTTTGGCCGGCCCCGCAATGAAACGAGGAGCCTCCCTATGCGCTTGCGACAACCGCGCCGCAACAGCCGAGCGTTTCGAGAGAGCCACCGCGCGGGGCGTGTACGATACGACGCGATGGCCGCCGCCGAGAGCAGCGGCATGCTTAGCTGTCCGCGCAGCCGCAACCTCGGCCACCGCCCCAAATGTGGGTGTGGCGTGTTGACCGCGCTGAATTTGTGGTACTTCGTGCGCATGCAGGACTCGCTGGCGGCGCCGGGCGCAGGGAAGGGACTTCGGAGCACGTATGCGCGGCGAGCGAACGTGCCTGCGTGTTTGGGGAGCGTGCTGATGATGTTGCGCGTGAGCGGCGTGCTTGGCGGCGTTTCTGCGCGACCTTCGAATCGCGAGCTTCCAGGCAGCAGTGCGTGGACCGAGAGGACGTTCGTCGTTGCCCGGCGTTCGAATTCGCGTTAGGTGCCTGGTCATGTCTGTATTGTGTCACCGCAGTGACCATTCCATCTTGTATCAAGGTCTTTGAAAGCTCCGGCGGCATGGTACAGAGTTCGTCCGTTCGCAGATGTCAATGCTCTATAAGCACGTTCCGAGCATCAACTATACCTTGCCAATTTAGGAATGTGCTACGGTGTTTCGACGAAAAAACTGATACAGAACTGGTGACAAACTTGAACCCTTTGTTTAGGCACATATATTCACACCTTGCAGGAGCTGCATTGCATGAAATTTTTAAAGTACCACCAATGCAAATGTATACCGAGGACGTCACCTAAATGATGTCTAAGGGTTATAGATTTCAGCTTTTTGTGACACGTTACCGCACGATGACACCGGCGATACGCTCTGTGCGCTTGAATGTCTTATAGCGGGGAATGCCACCAGTTATCGCGATTGCGTGATAACGTAGCAGGGCCCGGACAGCCCGTTTCGATCTGAATTCACTCTTGCTGCTTGATCTCCACCCTGACAACAATAAATAAACGGTTAAAACAGCCTTAGTTTAGCCTAATCTCCCGCTATGAAGAAATTATTAGTGATGTTATTGCGCTACTATTCATACCAGCTATTAGATTTAGTTGAGCTACAGGCATAGAGTGATGATGGCACTGAACCAGAAAAGTGTTTCTTTTTTTTTTTGTAACCCTGAACATGGCCTCAAAGCATTATTGTAGGTGATGCGTCTGTGATGCGGAACGCTCTAAAAGCCTAAATTTTCACTGCATCATTAATTTAATTCTACGCTCTAGCGCCTTGCGCGATCGGGCGGTATCCTAATGCAATCGAGTGTTGCGCGTCCGGTGTTCCGGTAAGTGCAAGCTTTTTGTGCGGATTGCCGGGCGAGCGCAGGCGTAAACGTGAGCGGCCGAGCGGCCTTCGATTTACGCTCGAGCCGCCCATCGCCGCAAGCCGCACCGCACGCTTGCGGTCGCGCGAAAAATTGCACGTATATATATATACGTGCAATTTTGCAATTGCAATATATATATATATATATATATATATATATATATATATATATATATATATATATATATATATATATATATATATATATATATATATATATATATATATATATATATATATATATATATATATATATACGCCCTCGGAAAACCGGCTACGTATAGGCAGTGACATAGTACAGTGCTGTAGTATATCACCGTATAGTACGGCACCTTCCACTTTTGGCATCGCTCTACCTACTATCCACTGCGTATGATGTCATATTGTAGGTAGGCCAAAAAGGTGCCTTACTGACCAGACTGGCCACAAGTGGCCGAAAGAACAGGCTTTATAGATGATTCCTCAAGCCAGCGCAGCGGTCAGCAGTACGAAAAAAACTTGCGGTCCCTAGTCTATCGCTGAAGAATTTCTTTAGTGATTAGATTAGTCTATATAAACAATTAGAAGGTAGCTTTGTATCGGCATTTACTGGTGTGTTACTCTCCTCACGAGACTGCGCGCGTTCTCACCGACCACGCTTTCTCTTTAAGGAGCGCCGACTGCCCGGCCCCCTACGCCCACAGGGTCGCGCCCAGTAGTCACAACGAGGTTATAAAATTCTTCTGCATGTCTAGAAGGGTCTTTCTACCCCCTCACCCCAAGTTGAACAGGCCGTGAACCGTTTTTCTTAGACTATTACAGACAGGCACACATCCGTGTCTGGCCGTATTACACGAAGTTTACCCCGAAGTTTATCGCGACGATGCTTGCCCGTCCTGCGGCCAGGTCTCCACTCTGGCACACATGCTCTGGTAGTGCGGGTCGACATACCCCAAGTTCAGCAAGGAGTAGTGGGACTCGCTTCTCCGTAGCCCCGCTCTAGACAAGCAAATCCTGGCTGTCTGGGGTGCCCGCGACCGGGCAGGTACGTGGGCTAGACCTGCCGGTCCCGACGTGGGACTTGCCGGGTGCGCGACGAGTTCGCGTCCTCGCCGGACCTCCAATAAAGTTCTTTCACTCACTCACTATTACCACATGCTGCCTATTTGGTGGCAAAGCAGGGTTACATGGTGAGTTGAGCCGGAAAATCTGTGACAAGTGATACTTAAGGAGCACATAGCAGAGCACAATGGACTTTCCTTATATATATATATATATATATATATATATATATATATATATATATATATATATATATATATATATATATATATATATATATATATATATATATATATATTCTTTTAGTAGGCCGCGTGAGCAGGGAACTTTTCCTTTGCGAATTTTCTTGTCCCTATAGTTTGTTTCTTCTGAAACAGGCTTCTTTGAAGACTGGCGTTGGTTATCTCAGCGGCTATATTTAGAAGGAGACCAAGCACTCGAATTTAGACAATTCCAATAATCGGTGTTTATATACTTAAAGAATTACGGCAGAACTCATTGCACGATGGCTTTCGACGGAATGCGAATATCATTCGAACAATACAGCGATATACTGTATTCCTGAAGTGGCGTTGATTTAACACGAGTTGTGGCAACTCTGAGACTTTCGTTGCTTCGGCTATGTGCCACATACTGCAATATCGTACTACTTTGCTATGGCACTCGCCTGACAAGGTAAGCCATGGCGAAGGAGGAGTGATATGAATGGGATGACAAAGGCGGTATAATGACAAAGCTATGACGACAATGAGACGTCGATTCCTAAATTATGACTATGGTGTAACGACAACAGTGTGATGACGACGACATGAGGACGATGTGATAGCGACGATGGTGTGAGGAGGACGGTATGACGACAACGGGAAGAAAAAAACTGGAATGACGACGATGTCACAACGGTGGCACGACGGCTCCTTTGTGACAACGAATGCGTGACAGCGTCTCTCTGACAACGACACAACGACAACGATGGCATGACAACGACGGCACAATCGCGATTGAATGACGACAGCATGGTTACGGTACAACGACGAACAAGGAATGACTTCGACGGATCGACGATACTGGTATAACGACGACGGGATAACGACAGTGACATGACGTTACTAAAGTGATTACGATGGTGAAATGAGAGCGTGACGACGACAGCACACAATGGTATGACGATGACTGTGCGACAACGGTAACTCACGACGAGGGCATCAGGAGAGCCTGCGGCTGAAGTTGCAATGAGGATGAAGTAATAATGGCCGCGATGGCATCACGTCGACGTTATGACGACGAATGCGTGACGACGACTGTATGACGACGGGGCAATGACGACGAAGGGGTGACAATGGCATCAGGACGCTGGGACTATAACGACTGTGTGATGGAGAATGGCATAATCATTACTGTATCAGAAAGTTGTATTACGAAGTTGGCAAGACGACGACGGCATGATGGCGATGGCACGATGACGACAGCATGGTGAGAGTCGAATGACGATGCTGGTGTGACGACGATGGCACCTCCATGACACCGATGGTATGACAACGGACGCATGGTAGCGACCGTCTGACGATGACGGCATTGCAAGGGCGGCATAATCGCGATTGAATGGCGACAGTATGCTTACTATAGAATGACGAAGAAAGATTGACGACGATGGAACGAAGAAGGCGGCGTGAAGACGACATTACGACAACGGGATGACATTGCTGAAATGGAGATAACGATAAAACGGCAGTGTGACAATGATGGCACGATAACGACTGTGTGATGACGATGACGGCATGACGGTCGGTGTAGAAGGAATGGCGACGACAGCATGGCTAGATCCCGAGGCTGAGATGGCGATGATTGAATGACCATGACGGCATCACGGTGGCGGTGTGACAAAGAAGGCATGACGACTGCATGACGACGATGGCGTGACGATGATGGCATGACGAGAGTTAAATGACAAAGCTTAAATAACGACAATACAACAACCACGACGACATCACGACCACGAGCCCATACATAGTGACCCAAGCTAATAGACAAGTTGGGCCACTGGGTGCGGTAGAAGTCGTGACAAAGACGGCATGATGAGAGTAAGATCACCAAGCTGAAATGACGGCGATGGAATTACCCCAATGGCATCACTACCACGGGCACATATAGTGGCCGAAACAAGTAGATAACTCGGACCACTGGGTCGGCGTCAAAAAATAGATAGATAGATAGATAGATAGATAGATAGATAGATAGATAGATAGATAGATAGATAGATAGATAGATAGATAGATAGATAGATAGATAGATAGATAGATAGATAGATAGATAGATAGATAGATAGATAGATAGATAGATAGATAGATAGATAGATAGATAGATAGATAGATAGATAGATAGATAGATAGATAGATAGATAGATAGATAGATAGATAGATAGATAGATAGATAGATTACACCGGCACAACGCAACACTTGGGCCATAAAAGACACCGCATAGTGCAGGATTGCGAACTAATAACGACTTAACCTCGGTATAGGAGCGATTCTGCATTCAGTTATAGAACTGGGTGAACTTGAGCTCATGAGTGAGTGAAGAAACCTTATTGCACGTCCGGTGAACACGCGAACTCGTCGCCCACCCGGCTCACATCGGGACCAGCAGGTCTTACACCGGCACAACGCAACAGTTGGGCCATAAAAGACACCGCATAGTGCAGGATTGCGAACTAATAACGACTTAACCTCGGTATAGGAGCGATTCTGCATTCAGTTATAGAACTGGGTGAACTTGAGCTCATGAGTGAGTGAAGAAACCTTATTGCACGTCCGGTGAACACGCGAACTCGTCGCCCACCCGGCTCACATCGGGACCAGCAGGTCTAGCCCGCCGGCCCGGTCACGGGCCCGCAGTACAGCCAGGATTTGCTTGTCTAGAGCAGGGCTACGCAGAAGCGAGTACCATTCCTCCTTGGTGAACTTGGGGTATGTCGACCCGCACTCCCAGAGCACGTGCGCTAGAGTGGAGGTCGCCCGCAGGACGGGCAGGCGTCGTCGCGATATACGTCGGTGTAAGCCTCGTGGAGAACGGACAGACACGGATATGTGCTGGTCTGTAGAAGTCTAAGCGAAACAGCTTGAGCCCGATTCAACTTGCAGTGAGGTGGTGGAAAGACGCTTCTAAACATGTAGCAGAATTTAATAACCTCGTTGTGAGTAGCGGGAGCGTCCCTGTGGCCGTAGGGATCGAGTCGGGAGTCGGCGCTCCTTACAGAGGAAGCGTGGCCGGTGAGGTCACGCGCTCATTGAGACTCATTGAGGTTCGGCGGAGCACCCTCGACCGATCCTACGTGAGCGGGAAACCGGTGAACTGAATGATGCGTGAGAGCATATTCACTCGGAGCCGCTCAGAAGATGTGCAGCTTGCTTAGCGATGCAACCTTTCTGAAAAGCCCTAACTTCCGTTTTGGAATCGCTATAGATCTCGGACCCACGACCGTCTAGCAGGGTGAGGGCGATGGCGGCTAGCTCGGCGACTCCGGGGTCTGAAGTACGAATCGAGGCACTATTGCAAATCTTGCCGCAACTCGTGAGCCAACTGAGCCACCGCGGCAGTGGATAAATTCTCAGAATAATGCAAGAAATTGCTCTATCTATAGTTGGTAATTTGATCTCTTTATTATTTGCAGGGCTTTTCAGAAAGAAGATAAAAGGGGCGGGACGAAATTCGTCCTCCTGTTCTATTGCACTTACTTCTTAAAATGGCTCCAAATATTCCAGAAAGTCGGGAGTTTCAGAGGGCAGTGCTCCTTGCAGGTGCGCTCTCTACGTTGTCCGAAGGGTTCACTCGGAAGCAGCTTGCGCCGGGGCTTTGCCCCACGCGGCTCGGAGACATGCACACCTCCAAATTACAACTGAAGCCTATCAACACACGCGCCCTTGTTTCTGCCGCCTCCCTCCGCCCGCCGTTCTCGTTCGCCTCAGAGCCGCAGAGGGGAGCGACGCGGTTCACCGCCTTCGGAAACAGCTGACCGGGTCGGCCTGGCCGCCTGCCGCGAAGCGTTGTTGAGCCCCTGGGGTCCGCCGGCGCCAGCCTCACCGCGGGCTGCTAATGCATCATTAGCAGCGCGTTTTAATTTTTCACTGCGCAGCAGCCTCTTGCATGAGAGTAACTGCAAAAGGAGCGACCAGAGCTCGGCCGCATATCGCTGGCGCATGGCGGCAGAACAAGAAGAGCCCCTCCCTCCATTTATTAGGCGCAAACAGCTTAGGAGGATCCCGGGATGGGAAAACTGGTGTTCGTGCCTACATGAGTATACTGCATAACCACGGTCGAGTTCCTTGTCCTATTTCCGTGCTGCGTTCACATCCATCTCTTCGCCGCGGCAGTTCCTGTTTAGATTCAGAGTTACTTTACGTAGTTTTGTTCCTTATATGTATAAATAATTTAGGTTCGTATTCGAACGATTCTGTTTCTGTCTATACACCAGAGTCTGGCCAAGCCCTCTCGTGGACATTGGCCATTTAGAGAGTGATCTTGCGGCGAAATAGGCATCCCTGCTTTCGCGAGTCTCCGAGCTGACTCGACGATCGCCTGAAACGTGCACGGGTGCGCAACTCAGCAGGCGACCGGAGCGCGGTAGTGTAGCCGTAACTCCCAAGAGCAGGCACTCTCTCTCTCTTTCTCTCTTCATCCAACTGACATTGGCGCAGAACGAAGCACTGAGGCTGCTTTAGAAGGGGGCCGTAATAGAAATAAACAGAAGGCAGGAAACAACAAAAAAAGAAAGATAAATATACTAACGATAGCTGCCGCTTCACGTTTCAACGAGGCACGGAACGCGAGCGAATCGGTAACGACGCGCGCGCGCGCGTGCTAAACGCGAGAATAAAAATCGTTCGGGCGGGGTAGCCGTACATCATCGTGCTCAGCTAGCAGCTGGCCGCGGGAGTGCTAGCAGCAGCAACAGTAAGTGTACGACCTTCCGACATACCGTGCAGCCTATATGGCTTCATGGGAGGTCGGCAAGAAGGCATACGGCGCTCTCGAGGGGATACTAAATGGTTGCCCAAATCCAAGCCGCATATCTCGCCGCGCCGCGTATTTATCAAATGGCGATTGCGGGCCCCACCGAACGCCGGCGTGGCCGGGCCGCTCCGAGCTATAAAGTGGCTAGAATAAAAAACAGGGCGTGCACTCCTCACCGGGCTTGCACAGCGAAGGCAGCGACGCTGCACGTACACAGTACATAGAGTCGACAAGCGTTGCACCCGCATGCAGATAGGCAGCATGCGCGCCCGCGGTAATCCGCTTACGGTTCTAATTACCCGAGAAACGAACTACTTGGTCTAATGAACAGAATGCTCCCAAAACCATTCGTGGGAGGGCATGCGTGCGAGGCAGGCGCCGCGGAAAGAAAAAATCACTTAGGAGCAGTGCCGGTGCCGCCGCACTGCATCGATCGAGGAAGGAGTGGCCCCGGCGGGAAACCTCAGAGCGCAAATCGGCAATCAGTTCCGAGCTGGCCACCAATGCCACCGCGCGGCCCGAGCGAAAGGAGTTCGCCTGCGCACAGGTGGCGATCCTTCGGAGCGGCGCGCATACCTGAAGCTTGTAGCCCTCGTGCTCACAGATGGAGTTCTAACCACGCTCCTCCTTTCTTTTTTACCTCTGCCGTGACACGCTTGTGGACTGTCCCCGTCCGCTCGGCTGTTAAAGCGTGGTGATTTACCGCGTCCTTGGTGCGAATCGCTGGCAGTCACGTATATAGGCATGCCGCATGTGGGACGTTCATTTGTATCTCCTGCCCTGTCGGAATGCCACTCCGAGAGAGAGAGAGAGAGAGAGAGAGAGAGAGAGAGAGAGAGACGAAACCGAATTGGAGAGGTTTGCTCGGTCACAAGCCTGCAGTATGCTACTCTGAAGTCAAGTAGCGGATGGAGCGAGATAAGCGCAGTC
Organism: Dermacentor albipictus; assembly: GCF_038994185.2. Lineage (NCBI taxonomy): Eukaryota > Metazoa > Arthropoda > Arachnida > Ixodida > Ixodidae > Dermacentor > Dermacentor albipictus. The sequence continues at coordinate 109,203,330 of NC_091823.1, forward strand.
AGCCTACGGAGACATGACGCGTATGCAGACTACAAGCTCTGCCCCTTTGTCGCAAGCGTGGTGCCGTGTTAATAGGACAGCCTATGTGAAAGCCGAAGTACTATTTAATGCAAACCGTCGTGTGGCTAGAAAATGCAGACGCATCCATAAAAGGAGATGAGAAAGTGCATATCATAGCACTTGTTTCTTAGGCTGGGCCTCTGTAGAATCACGGCCCATTCATGCGGTATCTTCTCTAGGTTTCGTTCTTGGAAGGTGTCGCCATTGCTGCTTGTGAACGGGAACGAGTTGGGAAATTTTCAGTACGAAATCGCGCACTGCTTCCAAGCTTCCTCCCCCCCTCCCCCTTTAAGAAGCGTTGCCAACGTTTACTGTGCGACGCAGTGGAATAGTGCAGCTATCCCCGCATCCAGCAATGCGCCTTAACTTGAAGTCCACGCTTGACTTGGCCGGGATAAGGCCTGGCATTCAGGGGCCCAAGAAGCTCATTGTCTTTGCATGCGCGCGTTGTTGTCGAATGATATCTTGACCAATTCAAACGTGGGCTACAAGTTCATTTCTGAATACTGATTCTCCCGTAGTTTTCCTTCAATATCGACATGTGTGAGAACAGGGCCGCTGAAACCTTGCCTTGCAAGGCGCTGCCGTCGCGGCCGAGTGCGGTATCCCGCATGACTTCAAGTCAGCGGTAAAAAAAATATTGACAGAGAGTTAGAGAGAAGAAGAAGAAGAAAAGAAGAAAAAGTAATAGTAGTTTGGTATTAGCAAGGTGGTTTGTGAAAACTCCGTGTTTCCTTTGCGCAGTCAATGGAGAGGAGGAGGAGGAATAAACTTTATTTGTGCACAGCAGATTAGAGACCTAGGCCTCTACCTAAATGACGGCCTCGAGCCCTTGGGCCCTGGCGGCATCTTCGGCCTGCTGGATTGCCTTGCGTTGGTCTTCCGGTGCACAGCTGAGCAACGCGGTCTCCCACTGCTCTCTGGTTTTAATTATTTTATTCTGTATGGGTGTACGAGGACAAGCCCATACCATGTGTTGTAGGTCCGCCCTTTCTTTACAGAATCTACATCTATCCGTGTAAAGGTCCGGGTAGTAGCGGTGGTAGGCCACCGGGTTCGGATATGTATCTGTTTGTAAGAGGCGCCATGCCGTCGCTTGCCGTCTATTTAACGAGGAGTGTGCCGGGGGGAAATGGGCCCTTCCCAATTTATAGTGTTTGGCGATCTCGTTAAAGCTGGTCATCCGGTCTCTCTCCGTTCCCAGTATTTGTTGCGTGTCACCTGCTCGGCCTGTCAGTTCTCGAGCCAGGTTGTGCGCTATTTCGTTCCCGGGAAGGGAGGAGTGTGCGGGTGCCCATATAATGTGAATGTCGCGATCTTCACGAAAGTTGTTTAAAATTCTGAGTGCTTCCGGCGAGATTCTTCCTTTTGCATAGTTCTTGACTGCTGTCTTGCAGTCGCTTACTACGATGTTGGCTTCCGTGGAGGCTATTGCCAGTGCTAAGGCAGCTTCCTCCGCCACCTCTGCCTTCCATGTTTTCACCGTCCCACTAACTCTGCAGTCACCCTCTAGACTCGTAGCAACTATCGACATACTCTGTCCATTTGCGTACTCCGCCGCGTCCACATAGACCACGTCCCTGGCATAACGGAATCTTTTGTGGAGAGCTCTCGCTCGTGCGTTTCTTCGATCTTGGTGAAACTCCGGGTGCATGTTTCTGGGGAGTGGGGGTATTGATAGATGTTCCCTTATTTTCCTTGGGATGTCTCTCCGCACTCCGTGCTGTGCTTCGTAGGTTATTCCGATGTCATCTAAGATGTGTCTCCCCGTCAAACTCTGCGTAAGCCTTTCATACTGCGCTACTCTCTGTGCCTCAATAAGTTCGTCTAATGTATTGTGCACGCCGAGCGCCAAGAATTTCTCGTTTGACGTATTTGCCGGAAGTCCCAAGGCTTGCTTATAGGCCCTTCTAATAATGCAGTCTATCTTGGCTTTCTCCGCAGCGTAGAGCTTGAGGTAAGGAACCACATATACAATACGACTGATTACGAATGTTTCTATTAATCGGATGAGATTGTGCTCTTTCATGCCATAGTGCCTGTTGGATATCCGCTTTATTAGTCTGATTGTTTGTTGAACACTATTGTCAAGTAGTCTAATGGTTTCTCCGTTATGGCCGTTTTCGGATATGCGGAGTCCCAGTATTCTCAGGCTCTCCACTATCGGTATTGTGGTGCCTTCTACTGTGACCACAATGCCCGGCCTTTCCCTAATGCTTTTTCGACCGCGGCATGTGGGCCTATAGAGCAGAAGTTGGAGACCATGGCTTTTCTTCATCGTTATACCCAGTGCGTAAAACGGTTTATAAAGAGAATTTGAAGAGATGAAGGCGGGCACTTTTATAGGAAAAGCGTTTGGTTGGCTATTCTAAACAAGGAAAGGGGTAGAGCTAGTTACAAAGTATACAGGCAGAGGTTCTCTGGACATATGGACGCACAAAGGAACATTCGCCCCTTGGTCGAACGTGAGCCGACAAGTCAGTAAAGCCCCTCAAAAAGAACGAAGTTATGCGGATAAAATGCGCACGTTGGAATCCATGTGCGAAGTGTAAGTTTAGTGAAGCGTGTATTTTAATGCTATGCTCCTGATGACGATGCGCATAATTGCGTTTGTTTCCACCCTATGCAACATGTCATCTCATGCAGAGTTCATGTTTGTCCGCCACAAAGGTTTAATCTCGTGCAAGCGTTGTTTTTCTTTAGTGATATACTATAAGGAGATGTTGACGCAGAATTTAAGACGCCGACTACTCCGTAGCTGTTGAATGGGTCTAGCCTACAACATACAGGGTTCAAGATTACATATCACATAACCTTTTCATACAAGCACCAGTACTTGTCAAGCAACGTTTTCACAGTGACACTATGATGTACGAAATACATGGTACGTACAATATACAAGTTTAATGACTCCACAGTTCTGTAGAAGAAAGTCTCAAAAGTCCAAATGATACTGTCGCCTAATAAAACGGTCTCTAGTCAGCGGGTGGTGCATACATCGCGTAAATGCGTTATCACATATAGTCACAACAGAACGGTCAACATAACATAATCCTCAAACACATACATATGTACAGCGACATTGAAACGATTGGTGCATTAAAAGCGTTAATAACCGCCAAGAATGCCGCTGTTTTCGAAAAAAGTTTTTAATGGTTTTAAAGCGCTCTTCTGGAACCCCGTTGATGACCCAAAGGTTTCTTTAAACTGAAAGGTTTGTGGTCTAGCGTAATTAGGGCTGATTTATGTCGGCGTCTTCGTGAGTTGTGATGGGGGCAATCTACAAGGAGGCGATGTAGATCTTCATCTACAAATCCACAATTAGATTTGGGGTTTCCGCACAGCCTTATGCGTTATGTTTATGTACTACTCCGATCACAAAATATGCCGAGAGAGACAGAATAAAGGGAAAAGGCACGCAGGTTAACCAGAGCGGAAGATCCAGTTTGCTACCCTACGCTGGGGAGCAAAGAGAAGGGGATGTAAAGTGGCAGGAAAAGACTTACTAATTGAATTAAAGAAATGATAACTTAATGTAAATGAAAATGAATGAAAAAACAACTTGCTGCAGGCGGGGAACGATCCCACGTCTTCGCATTACGCCGGCGATGCTCTACCAATTGAGCTACCGCGGCGCCGCATTTATATGCTATTACTAGAACTAACCCTGGGAGTGTTAGTCGGCGCCACCACTCACAAACCATGGCGGCGGATGTTCGTCTATTATAGGTATTTGTCTGGGCGCGCTATCGCGATTGAGAGCGATCGTCTCTGTAAATTGCAGCGAGGCGAGTCACAGAGAAGGTACTGAAGAGTCTCCTCGTTACTCCAGTCATCACACCAGGCGTCGTCGGCCCATCCGATTCGGGAAGCAAAGGACTTCGTAAATGCCACACTCCTATAGTCATATTCTACAAACCAGTGTAGCTTCGCATCGGCAGAGCGCAGCTGGGATGCGGAGGCGGAGAGAATAGACTATGTGGTGCACGCGGTTGCTTTGAATACTTTCACGTGTTCCACATGGAGAACGAGATACCCCATGTGAGCATTCGATGTTTTGTAGCCAAAAGGATATGCCCAAACGCAAACACCAAATCAGGCGCGTTCATTGTGCACAGTGTGGGACGTCTATATGCGAAACGATTTCGCGAGGACGAACACGATGTATGACGCTTGTCGAGGGCAAAATGGCGATGAACGTGAACGCACACACAAGTGCAGCTCATCCAGGTGCCGTTCAGGATGCGAAGGGCGCGTGCCCTTTGCATCGGCACATTTGTATCGGCGGTGAAAATCCGGCCATCCCCGACAACCCCGAAGACGGACAATAAAGCCAGGGCAAACTATTCGCCTAAACATGCTGAACATTCGCTAACATGCTTTAACATCAGTCTGAAGTGTTTTGTCGTTCCTCTTACAATGTCTCTTAGGCTGCCTATACTTGGGTGAGCAACCGAGAAAAGTACGAGGCGGAGTTATTTTTTCGAATCCTGCGCCCGCGGACGGCTTTATTTTCCTGCACTAATGTACAGAAAGGTATTGCGAGTCTACCGTCGAATTCATTAGCTGTTCATGACGTAACGTTGTTGGCTGGTGTTATACCGTATATGGTATTTCCGCACCTCAGATAGAGTGTGCTGTCTCCACTTTATGACCCGCACTGTTTCAGACTCATGGGCTCTATAGCATTCGCAACTCTTCACCGCCTCTACTTCACGACATGACGGTCAAACACGATCCAAGCGCTGGCGACGAATACGGTGATATCTGAAATATTCCACGTGGGCTTTTCATATCGCATTTAAGTGAGCGTCAGAGACCTTCAACAGTTGTGCAAGAAATTGCAACCTATGCACTCTGAAGAAAGCAACCTGCACAAAAGAGACGTCAACAGAGTCAAGCCTAAAGCAAAATGTTTTCCAATTTCGTCGCTATGCGTCATCATCTGTCACCATCGAATGCGTTTTACTGCGCAAAGCCGTAATGCAGTGCTTGTGGACAACTTGAACATCCGTAATATGACTCTCAATGCACACTTTAAGATGTTTCCGTTGGCAGCCTAACGTAGATACGGAAATTTGATTTAGATTAGATGGAGGCGAAGGACTGAAGATAACACCTGGTTGAATTTGAAAGTTGCGGAGGCATTGGTATAGTAAAAATTCATTGCTAAATATGCGCGAATTGAAGGCCAAATGAAACTCGGTCATTCGCATTGCAGCTTTCAGTGCATGCAGCTGTTCTCTCTGTACCTCTCACAAAGGCAGCTGTCCTAGACAGTTGTCTAGATCAGTTGTCCTAGACATGCCAGTTGAACAAGCGTCATCGTCATACCGTTGCCGTCGCCGCGTCGACGTTGTCAAGACATCGTGATCTTCATTGTCGTGGTCGTCATTGTTATGATGGCACTGCCGTCATCATCGTCTTGTCGTTACTTTGTCGTTGTCATAGTCTTGTCGTAGTTATCGCTACGTCGTCGTTCACATCACAGTCGTCACTGTCGGCGTCGCGTCATCGTTCTGTGGTCGTATCGTCCTTCTCGCGGCGTTCTTAACTGCTCTTGCGCCGCAAATGACAAAGAAGGATGCCGAGAGCTTTTAAATATGCGTCTTGCTCATTTATTCCCCTTTCTATTGATATTGTTGCTGCAAAGGAGACGTCGCGCTAAGAAACGCGCTGCGATTTGCATATAGCACGCGGTGGCAACATCCGACAATAGTGCCACTAAAACAAAGCAAAAATCTGAAACGGTGTGTCAGAATACAGCGTAAGCGCAAACAAATCGCAATCTCGTGTCTTTCCAAAGTGCTGCTCCGCGCTTGCAGTCCGGTGCGGAAAATACCGCGACGGCAACGGCTTTTTCCGAGCGCGACGTGATTTGAGGACAGAGCGTTCCGTGTGCGACGGAAACGGGGGAGCGCTGTGAGAGACGGCGCCAGCCTTTAGTATAAATCACCCACTGACCCCCGGCTTAAACATTCATTGCGGGCGTGACAGGACTATTCCTCTCCCGTTTCCTTCAAGGCTAGTTGCTTGGCATTCCTGAGAAACGGGACGATTTCGGTAATTTCTTAAGGTGTTTGTATTAGTTCGTCGACAGGAAGCAGCACGCGAAAGAGAGAGAGAGAGAGAGAGAGAGAGAGAAGTACGTATGGGACTGCAATTCAAAGATCTCGGGTCTGAGTATAATCAATCTTATTGACCTAGTGAATAGGGAATTGAAAAATGGGCGCACTCCATTTTCTGTAGCCACACGAAAAAAAAAAAAACAGCTGTACTTGTATACAGAAAGGGCAGCCGGCTTTCTTTTTTTCCTTTTTAACGGGGTAGCGTTAACGACCCCGTGTCGCAGAAAACCCGGTGTCGGCATCCGCCATCGGCGGCGTTGTCCGTCAGAAAAAAAAATCATGCCGTACCGCAACTGCGCAGGCCCTCCGCGTGGCGCATAGGCGTTACTGAATTAATGGAATTGCTCGAAGTAAATTGCGTCAGAAAATTCGTAAAGTCCGACTTAGACAAAACCTACAGATATGATAGCTTCGGTTTGTAATCTGAATATACGAGAAAACATAATTTTGTTACGCGGAAACTCAAACACAAACCATTTTTTCCTTAATAATATTTGGGGTTTTACGTGCCAAAACCACTTTCTGATTATGAGGCACGCCGTAGTGGAGGGCTCCGGAATTTTTGACCACCTGGGGTTCTTTAACGTGCACCTAAATCTAAGCACACGGGTGTTTTCGCATTTCGCCCCCATCGAAATGCGGCCGCCGTGGCCGGGATTCGATCCCGCGACCTCGTGCTCAGCAGCCCAACACCATAGCCACTGAGCAACCACGGCGGGTATTTTTTTTTTTCCTTGCTTACGGGAGTATGAGCCATTGCTCTGCCCTGCACTACCCGCCGTGGTTGCTCTGTGGCTATGGTGTTGGGCTGCTGCGCACGAGGTCGCGGGATCGAATCCCGCGGCCACGGCGGCCGCATTCCGATGGGGGCGAAATGCGGAAACACTCGTGTACTTAGATTTAGTTGCACGTTAAAGAACCTCAGGCGGTCGAAATTTCCGGAGTCCCCCACTACGGCGTGCCTAATAATTAGAAAGTGGTTTTGGCACGTAAAACCCCATGATCTAATCTGCCCTGCACTGTCACCGTTATCGGTTGACTGTTGTTTTCTATCGGGAACCGTGTCGCAGAATATCCGGTGTCGGCGTCAACGCAGCCAGATAATGCTATCGCTTTCCACTGTTAAAGGCGAAGCTTAAGCATCCTCTAAGTTGGTTTATTTTTTTCTTTTAGGCAACAGACATGCGTACACTGCCACATTGAGAAATTTCTGAGACGCAGATGGCTGTAAATTACGTGAAGCAATATCCATTAATTCACTAACTAATAGCATCGAGTAATGTTTAGTGGGAAACATGGGACAGTGGTCAAGCTTTCTGCTGACGTTATTGCCATGCTTTGCCGGCTCGTTATATTTTACCGTAGTTCGCGCGAAGTCAATACTCGGATTTTCTTTATTGTGTATAGAAGACCAAATATGAATCGTTCTCGGAGAGTAGTGTAACTATTGCGGTCAGATAAACGCGTAAATGAAACGTTGCAGTATGTGTCGTATCACTGTAAACGCCTAGCGCGTGCTACAATGGCGCGACTGTCATTAATTAGATACGGCACTTCATGCATCGTTTATCATTCCCATAGTCGCGTCTGTCCATGTCGTGCAGCTTTCGCTCAATTAATGGCTAGAATTACAGTAGCCGACGTTATACCAGGCCAACCATTACACATTATTGGCTTATGTCTTTCTGTTCGAGCTAGAACTTCTCTTTACGCCCTATCCAATCATTGGTTTAAACGAACATTGACGAAGGTCAAGTACTAGTCAGTTTTTATCAGTGGGCAACGTTCAGTTCAATGATAAATATGGACTTGCATTAGGCACGCTATACGTGAAAGCATGGACATCTTATCGAGAGTGGTCCGAACGGAATAACCATAAATCTTCTTGGTCCTGCACGCTTCTTCAAACAGACCTCCTTGGTGCAACAATGTTGAATTTCCTCCCGGTGGTCGCGAAAAAGCAAAGTTGATAGATTGTATGGAGTGGTTCATTTTTTAACGGATACCCCTCATTGGTATTCAATCCGATATAACTGCAATACTTCTTGTAGCGGAAAAAATGGCTGATACGATCCCTCCGTGCGCGGGATCTAATATTGAAATAAAAAAAAACGAATGCATAAATTCGCCAGCCATTGATTCTATGTTGAGACTACTGTGAGTACTTGAACGCTAAAGCAGTGTTTCGCGGTCCTGTGCCTGCGAGAACGTTCGATACGTCATATTGAGCTATATCGTAGGGCGTTCGCGACGAAGCTTCGGGAATCCATAATATATAAGTACATGATAAAAATAGAACGAGCGCTTGCCTAAGGTTGAAAGAAACAAAACATGTATAATTGACGTTTCAGAGCAGCTACGACGCCCTTGTGTGCAGAATGGAGAGCAACGTGAGAGGGTCGAGCTATTTATGCCTATAATAGCTAAATCCTTTCGCGTTGCTGTTAATTGAAAACGAGGGATCCGTAACGGCTCCGAAACGTCGTGTTATACATGTTTTGTTTCTTTCAGCCTTAAGAGAGTTTAATTCTGATCACACAATACCCTCGCCCGATGAGTTTTCGTCGAGCATTTCAATCAATCAATCAATCAATCAATCAATCAATCAATCAATCAATCAATCAATCAATCAATCAATCAATCAATCAATCAATCAATCAATCAGCTTCTAGTTAGAAGCCTAACGAATATGCGTATGCACACGGAGCTTCGAAAGAGAGCCAGAATACGCTATGGTGATGACAAGTCAGTTTTGCTCAGAATGTCGTAGCACCGTGACATAATGTTTTGAGGGAAACCTGCACTCCAGCAACAGAATCTCTACACGACAGGAACAAGTATCCGACGGTGTGCTGGGCGCCGCCGCGGAGTCCACGTTTGATTGCCGCATTGACAACATGCGTGAAAACCTCGCCGGTGTTGCTCAGTGGCTGTGCCGTTGCGCTGCTTGAGCGCGAGATCGTGGGCTCGATCCCGGCTGAGGCGGGCGCCTTGCGATGGGGGCGGAATGCGAGAACGCTCGTGTAGCGTGCACTGGGTGAACATTGGAGATCTACGATGGTGGTCAAAATTAATCCTGAGTCCAATTCACTGCGGCCTCCGTCACAACTTACTGTCCCATTTCGCATACCTTAAGCGCCACAATTTACTGCGCTCAAAAGAGCCACAGCATGGGGTACAGGACCCGCTTTCTGCTCCTGCTTGTGACGCGCCACAAAGGACATGTTGGAACACCGGACTGGTAAGTCTAACGAATCTGGAGAGCGCTACGTCGCGAAGCTGTGACGAAAGTGCCGTCTCACTCAGTGCAGGAAAAGACAACAACAATCAAATATATCATTTATTGACAAACTTTATACCGGCGTGAATTATCTCGGAAGGCAAGACTACGTGCGTGGCCAAGGCTTTCAAAATTTTCTTGGTACCGGTCATCGTGTAAAGTGGCGGACTGCGAGTCCGTGCCAAAGTACGGCTGTTCGCACTCTCTGAATGCACTGTTCGTCGCTGCGCCTGTTTCTTCGCAAATATGCAGCTTCTTCCAACCCGTCTATAGCCATACCCTTCCGTCAATATTTCCCTTATGAAGTCACTGCGGTTTATACATATTTATTTCTCCGGTAGCGTGAGAGAGAGAAGAGAGAGAGAGATACCAAGTCAATGAGGATCTAGCGATTTGGTCTAAGTTCGTGGCATGAGTGTAGCGCAAGGAGACGAAATTCGGGAAGAAGGGATTAGAGGTACAGTAGTACAAACGGAAGAGTTGCATAAAAAGAAACACAGCGCTTGTGTTTGTACCTCTTTCCGCTAACCCCATCGTCCCTAATTTCGGCACATTGCGCATGCATTCAAGCCATGAAAGAAATTATAAATTGCAGCGTGGTTAAGGAAGAAAAAAAAAACATTTCCTACCCTATACACTCGGGAGGACAGACCATAGCTATAGCGGAGGTAGAAAGTTAAGAAAGAGACAGAGCTTGAAATAGAAGAGAGGAAAGGCGGGGAGGTTAACTAGACGCATTTTGCCTGTTTACTACCCTGCACTGGGGAAGGGGTCGTGTAGATGAAAAGAGAGAGAGAGACGAAAAAGATCGCTCTTCATAAGAAAAAAATAGACAGCGAGACACACACACACATGCACGGGATCACTTACTTTCAGAGCAGACGATCAAAGCGCAGGATAGTTCAGCTAACACTGGTCAAGTCGCTTGTGCAGGCTTGTCCTTGAGGAGTGTATGAGTCTATAAAATAGCTTAAGTGCAGCCTGTCACTGGCAGATAAGCCCTTGATAGGCCTACAGTATCCTACAAAAAAAAATTCTTATAGGAAACTCTGGCTTTAGTGTCTATGGGAGTGACAAATATATAGCGGTTCAGCTGGCATGAAAATGGTGTGTGTAGTACATGGATCTGCCTAAACTTCCTGATTGCGAGTCCAAACGGCTTCGCGACGTTGTAAATCGATCATTTCACCAAAATGTTGCGTTATAAACGAAACAGCTTCCCGTAGGGATACATGTGCGCAGAAACGTGAAAACTTAGTGCGCTTATAAAAGTGCGATTCGCGAGAAATTAAAGAAAGAAAATACGGCGCAATAATTAACCTAACAAGAACGTGTGAAAGTTCACAACCATGAAGATAACGCGAATCCATGTACTACATACGCTTCACTCCAACGACGTAGCTGAACGACTGCAGCGCCAGAATTCCCCCTAGTGATTTCTGCAGGAAACTATACAATGCTCGATAGAGTCGTAGAGGTTGGTGTCAATAACGCCACGAAGGAGCTTGCGTGTCTGTTGCTGCTTATGTATTTGTACGGCAACCGCAACGCGTAAACAAGGGCCGCGAAAACGTTTCAATATGAGCGCGTCTGAACGCGCGTGAGCGTCCTGCAAAAAACACGTTTCACTCGCAACACGTACAGCGTGGCCAGTGACGTCATGTCCTCCCGCTGCGCGCGCGTTGAGCCAGGTGATCAATGCGCTCATCACGTGCTCCCGGCGCCTGGCTTCCCTGCCCGTCTTCGCCAAGGGATCCGGGTGGGCGTCTTTTGTCGCGCGCTCAAATTCGGGGCGTCGCGCTCAGCGCGGCGGCAGAGAAGAAACAGAAGCCCGTGCGCAAGCTAACGAGAGATTTGCATATACAGCCTTATCGCGTCCCCGAATCTTCTCACGGTATACAGCCGAGAGGGGGCCCCGAGGCAAGGGGTGGTATGCAGCTACCCTATGAAACTGACTTCTTTTTTTATTCTTCATTTATTTGTATTGACGCCAAGGAGGACGACAAGAAACGCGAGGAAAACGCCGCAGCGGCGTTAAAGCCACCTTTCTAGCGGCGCTGTCCGCGGAAGAGATTTTCACCCTCTCCCTTTGCCTGATCATTTCGCTTGACTCCGCCCTTCGTAGTTAATCTCTTTTCTTTTTTCGTCCTTTCTTTTTTTTAATCTTTTTTTTATTTTAGTCTTTAGTAATGGGCTCTTTGAAGCGATGGCACTGCCGTCCATTTCGGTGAAAAGCGCAGTTCTTCACGATTACTTCCACTGCTCATTATTAAAGAAAGAACAAGAAAAAAATACGGCGTAACAAAAAAAAAGAAAGGCAGACGCCACATGTGGAGTTCGTTGAATGAAAAATCGCGTGAAATGAATAATTGCGCGCGCGCCGCTGGTATGATCCTGGCGGAAATTGTCTTCCCGTCTCAGCGGGCGCTGAGTTATTACAGCGTTGAAGCGGGTTTCAGAAGGAACGTAATGGTTTTGAAGCCGTGCGAACTACTAGAAAAAAAAAGAAAAGGAAAAAAAAGCGAAAAGCTTTTGAGACGCTATCGGTCTAACGTACGATCGCGACTCACGTAAAGTGGGTGCAGCGCATGCCACCCCGTGCAATCGTCATCAGGAACGCCGCGCGGCAACATTGCTTTACCACGTGATCTCCAGGCACCACCGTGGTGGACTTTGGGCTGCTAGACTGGAATGTTTACACGTGGCGGGCTCATATGCGTTAATTTAGCATGAGAGACTACACGCACATAATAGTGTTTGTTATTGCACAGCGATCATAAACATTTACTTAATGAGGGCGGATGTTCATCTCTTCTCTTGGTTGGAATTTTTTTTTTGTCGTGTTTATGTTGCCTTTTTGTACACTTAGGGTGCTTGTGAGTTAGTCTATGCGCTTGTAGTGTGGTCGGGCCTGTTTATTGGGAAATGGGTAATTTCGATTTCCTAACTGCGTCTTGGAATAGCCGGCTGGTAATGTGCTTACCTTCCTATTTGTCTGCAGTTGAAGAAGAAGAAGAAGAAGAAGAAGAAGAAGAAGAAGAACAACAACAACAACAACAACAACAACAACAACAACAACGACAACGACAACAACAAGGCCGGGATAGAGGTGGGCAGGGGCGGAACGAAAGGCAGAAGGATTAAAAAGATATCCTGCTGGGCTATCCTAGACGTTAGAAAGAGGGGGGGGGGTGTTAATGAAACAGAGAGAGAGAGACGGGTATGCGACAAGAGTTGAAGTTTATCAGTTTTCTTAGCTTTGCAGTGCAATCGCCTATTTAGCATCCTTGCCAATGAACCACATAGGGACCGATGTACATGACTTCTCTTTCCGATCCGTTTGCGATAAATAGTGTGCTACCACCTGCCGTAGTTGCTCAGTGGCTATGGTGTTGGGTTGCTGAGCACGAGGTCGCGGGATCGAATCCCGGCCACGGCCGCCGCATTTCGATGGGGGCGAAATGCGAAAACAACCGTGTAGTAATTAGATTTAGGTGCACGTTAAAGAACCCCAGGTGGTCGAAATTTCCGGAGTCCTCCACTACGGCGTGCCTCATAATCGGAAAGTGGTTTTGGCACGTAAAACCCCACAATTTAATTTTATTTATTTTAAAGATAGTGTGCTACCATATACTATAGCCACGGAAGTGATCACCATGAATATAGCCAGTGGATTCACCACTGATATAGCTACACGCACTAAAAAGCATCGTGAATAGGGCTAGAACTTGAGACTGACTCCAACCAAATAACTGAATTTTATTAGCCCGACGTTTCGGAGCCCATTCGGCTCCTTCTTCAGGGGGTTGTTCTTCGGGGGGTGGCGGTGTGCCTCTTTTAAAGCGTCTTTTTTGAAGAAAGGAGGGGGGGGGGAACACGGGAGGTGGGGAGACACTCCACAGACGGAAAGGTGGGGGGGAACAAAAGGAAAGGGGGGTTTGTGTTGTTGACCGCTTCCAAGGAGCTGCGATGACCGGTGCTGGGTGGAGTGCTCACGAGGGTGCCCTTGATGGGCCGCGGGGGGGGGGGGGGAGGTTACAGGGTCGCGCCGACGTTCTGTGTTGGTGAAACGAGCGGGAGTCTATCTGGCTGTGCGTCCTTTTCTTCTTTTCGTCATGTCGCCAAGGCCATGGACATAGACCGAGGGTAGGTTGCCCTTCACACGGTTTATGTTATTCTCCGTATTCTGAATGTGCCATGACTCCAGTAGTAGTCTCTTTCGCCAGTTCGTTTCTGTTTGAAGGATTTCAGTTTCCTTGAAAGCAATTTTGTGGTCGGCGACTTCAGAGTGTTCCGCGACGGCGCTGCGAATACGGTTGAATGTCCTGACGTCGTTCTCGTGTTGTCTGGTCCTTTCTTTTAGATTTTTGGTTTCCCCGATGTACGACGCCGGACAGTCAGCACAACTGATTTTGTAGACGACGCCTTGAGCTTTTTCTTTTGGTGGACGATCTTTTCTTGCGCAGGGAATTCCGCCTGCAATCGACATACATCGCCCCAGCAGTGGCATCATGAGAGGAGGACGTGCAATCGAAAATCTGCCGTTTAACATAACACTATCGCTGAACATGCTTCTGTGCACCATACAATGAGAAATACACGACAAAGAGTGCTGTGTATGGCGTATTCCTTGTGCTTGTCTTGAAACGGCGGTATGTTAACTTCGTTGCTTCGCAAACAAAAGACACATTTGTTTCGACTTTCAAACGTGATGTCTGTATGAACTATTCCACTGCCTGCCCAATACACACTTTAAAGGTCTAGATATAACACTCGCCGTGTCTGCTAGTTGAGAGAGCATGCCTGACAGCGTAATTTCGAATTTTTCTGCAGGCTGTCAGGATTGGGGGCTCAATCCCATCGCTCGTGGTCCTTTGCCAAGATTGCAGTATGGCATGAATTCGAAGGTAGCTGGCCCATGCCATCGTCCAATTTATTTACGCTGAGATCGTTGATGAAGTGAAGAACTATTTCTCATCGAGAACGAGGAAAATGGGTTTATTTACAGAAATTAAATCAGTCTAACATGACTGCTTGAGAAAAAGAGTATCAGTCCAACATGACTGCGACTGCATGAGAGAAGTGACTCAGTCTAACATGACTGCTCAAGAGAAGTGTCTCAGTCTAACATGACTGCTCAAGAGAAGTGTCTCAGTCTAACATGACTGCTCAAGAGAAGTGTGTCCAGCATTCCCACAACAACAGTTTTTATACACTCGGTCCGCCGGCCAAACGAGGCGGAGACTGTTCGTCTACTCATCACCACCTCGCCGCTGCTCCGCAGATCAGTTTACATACACAAAGGCACACACATTCCGATGCCCAAACGACGGCGTTGGAGGGGTGCCGTTCCGGGAAGTATCGGTGCCAATCGTGGGTCGCTCGTTGTTTTGCGTCACGCCGAAGCGTGAGAAGCACCAAAATACGTCGTTCCCGCGGCAGCTTGTCCATGCGTGTCAAATCAGCTCCGCGTTGGGGACCTCCGGAACCATTGTTCATACACCGAACTCGTTCCGTCACAAAGTCGATGGGGCGGGTGGAAGTAGGCGGTTTTCAGCACAAAGCCGCTTCTTCGAACGCCTCCTAGCTGTAGCGACGGAGAGTGCGGAATGCGCGTCTTGCCCCCCTTGTCGTAATTGGGTGGCAATTTTGTCTTGCAGCTCGCCATTCTTAACAAGGCTCACTCACTGCAGTTATGCATCAGGGCTACAATGAGCAGAAATTGAAAATTGATCACACTAGTGCCATAATGGGCCAAAATTGATTATTCGCATCGACAACTCATCAAATTTAGCAGGCTTGTAGTTTGCTTGCATATCAGCTATACGACTGCCCTACAGCTCATGTAGATTTCACCACATGGCCGCCTTCCTATAATTATATGTGTACGTAATTATAGAGACTTTGACACTAGGAGGTGGTGCTGGAACTTGCACTTCTCATAATAGAAAAAGCAGAAATGTATACAGATATCCGCAAACAAATACCATGGGGTACTGTGCCCAGAATACGCCACAAACGCAGACGAATCACAGTCGTATTCTACAAAGTTAGGTGTGCAAAGTTTTTCGGGCGCCAGAGAACCCAAGACGCTCCCGCAATCAGTCAGCTAGAGTGTTTGGAGTTGAGCACTCAGGGTCAATAACACACTCACGCCAGTGTAAGAAGCTGGTGTAAGTAGTCCGGAATGCTACCAGCTTGAAGTTATTTTTTTTTTCTTAACGTCTGCCAGAACGCAACCGACGCGAAGTTGTAGCAGGAGATTTGAGTTTCCTTGAGAGGTTCCCTTCAATGACGGCAGCATTGTGATGGCACGACGAGTGCCATCGGCGTGGCGATGACAATGCGACAACGTGATAATGACAATGTCAATGGACGATGAGTTCATGACGATGACTACAGCGCCATGACCATACTACGATGGGGATGAAGCACGATAACTAAGCAGCGCCTCGGGCAGAAGTTAACTGTTAGTTAAAGTTATTTATTAGTAGGTCATTAGGTTGGCTGCGATTCCAGAACCCCGCGACTACTCCATGCCCTCATTCTACAAAAGCATTTTTCCGCATCATTGGTTGGAAATATTACCACGAACGTGGGTCAATCTTATTTAGATATTTTTTTGGTTACAAAACAGACACACACTAGACGCACACCGTGTGCTCAAGAACCAGTAGGAAAGTCAAAAGCCAGGTAAATGCACAAGTATCCAACGATAGAAGTCACTCAAGAACGGGTTAGAAAGTAGTAAGAATGCTATGCACTCGAGGAGACTCGTCTCCTGAAACAGGCGCCGTCGACTGACGTGCCTCAGCGCATCTCTTGAAAATGCGGCCCCTCTATAATGGATGCAGTTCCACTAGGAGAAATAAATTATAATACATATTATTCATATTATCTTCCAACGCGAGGAACCGGATACCACGTGGAATAAAAGACCGTTCCTCTTTCTCTTCCTCTCTAAAGTTTCCCAAATATGAAATGTGTCAAAGTAAAGAATAAAACAATGCTCCATAGATTCCGGTTGCTTGCATAGCTTACTGTTGCATTTTATAACAGCTAGACTGAATGAATGACGGACCCATTAAAATAAAAGCACCACGTGACCGGCTGGCGTTCAAACATATGCACAAGACCCAGGCCTCCTTTCTCGAGTAAAAAAGAAAGACTGTTGTCGCATTTCATCGTCCTCCCAAATAATAACTAAATTAGACATGCGCATATCCTATAAAATCCCTTCATATGTACGAGCGAGCGGGGTAACAAGTGCGGGATCTAAAGAAGTTGTGTACAAGAAACACGTTGCATGCCTTAGCTCTTGTGAAAACGGAAAAGTCACGTTACTGCGAGGATGACGCTTTTCGATGGATAGCGTGTTAGCGCCGCTGTCTGACGGGACCAACTATTACTGCAGTTATCAAGAGGCGAACAAAAGTATCGCAGCGGAGACTGATTCCAATAAAAATCCGAAAGTTTTAGAGAAGGTATAGACCAAGTGCCTCGCGAAAGCCATTTACTATTTTCAAAATTGACAGCATGCTCCTGCTGTCTCACAAAAACGCAAACTAGCGTTCACTGGCTCGTTATAACATCAGGCTTGCCGAAGAAAGAGAAATCCCTACCACATGCATAAGCTAAAACTAAGCTTGTAACGCACACTTAAAGAAAGGGGCTCCAAGCTTGTAATGCAACAAAGGAGAGGCGAGAATGGGAATTCCTGAGGGGACGGATCACTTTACCTTCGTATACGATATTTGATAGAGCGAGGTTTACAAAAAATCATTGCCGTGAGACGTTTGTCACAAAGTGATGTACAATTGCGCAGCGTCATCGAATTCACAAGGCGTTTCCTTTGTAAGGCACAAAAGAAAGGCCGTCCACATGCCTGCCTGCCTTCCACGCCTTAAGTTTCCAGAAGGATCCGCTGTAGCCCAAAAGGAAGCTTCGTGACTTCTTCTCGCATGTCTATGAGGCACTGATTTGTTCGACAGGTGACAGCTGTCCCAGTGACGCTGCAAGATACTCTCAGGTGGAGCAATTGCTGGCCTCTGTCACCAGGCTAAACCTGCCGGCAGCTTCTACACGCCACCACCACAAGAACCATTACGTCATCCGATTGAACATATTTGACGAAGCGGAACAAAGATATTTAATAATACCAAAGGCATCGGCAAGGTCAAGCTGAAAAAGTGCTGTTTATTTCCTGCTACCAGTTATGTCTAAAACTGGCCACACTACGCGAATATTAGTTTGTATTGAGCGGCCTTGAATTCTACTTGTTTTATGGTCATCGATCACTCGGACGATGACTGTCTGTAGCCTGTTTGTATCTACTTTCGCTAAAACTTTATAATCAACTTTGCATGAAGATACCGGTATATCTCCTTTCACTCTCTTTGCTTCGTAATCAGTACTCTATGTGGCCCTGTCAGAATGACTGAAGAAGTTCACCGAGTTAGTAAGTTGCCTTGAAAAGCTGCTGCACACACAAACAAAAATAGAAAGCAAAAAAAAGACAGGAAGAGTAAGAGACAAAGATTTGCCAAAAACGTTCCATAAGATTTGTCTCTAAACCATCAGTACGAGGCGTTTTGTTTTTATGTAGTCTTGTGATAGCAAATTCTGTCAACAGTTACCGACCTTATTTGTCAACCTTATTTCGACAACCTTTACCGCGTAACTATCGCAAAATGTAGCTGCAGTGAAGAGGTTTTTGCAGTGATCTTGTAGTATTTACGCCTCTCATCTGTGATGACTCGTGCATAAGAAGCTGCAGAACCTAATTTGCAATATTTGCTTGAAAGACAGATACGCTTTTCTCAACGAAAAGTTCTTTCCGTGGGCATTTGATTAGTAAAACGACTATCTCACGGAGGCATTACTGCCCTTAGTACTCTTCTGCGTCGTACACCTGTGCTTCTGCTCGAACTACATTAATTTATTCAATATAGACAAACCAGGCTCCTTGCTTTCAGTAGCGTGCTACTTAGGAGTAAAAATGTAAACATGCCGTTTCTCCCTATCCTCCTCTTTTTTTTTTCTTTGAGATATCTCACGCGAAATAGCGATCGCTTCATATTTAACCACCTCTTGGAGGAACATTTCCCATCGAGTGAACGAAGAAGTTACAAGTGCTTAGTAACCTCTTGTAATATCTATTTGACCTTATTCACAAAAACTTCTTCACGCACATGGTTTGTGTTTAATTTCCACGAGTACCAATTAAGGGAAAAATGTGCGAAACATTCGCCGACCCCATAGAACGCCCATGTCAGTCCGCAATGCAATACCCGTAAGTGTTAGGGCTAAACCTACGAAACACTCGCGGACTTCCCAAAGCGGCCACTCCACATCCACATTGCAGCACCCATAAGGGACTGACGCGTTGTAACTTTATTCAGGGGCAAGCCCCCCGTTATTGGAGGGCCCCAAAGTGCTTGGGGCCCCTGTTTTGAAACTGCCAATTGCCTTTAGCATACTCCGCCACTATTTCAAGCCGCTGTAGCCTGCTATGAGATTCCTGTGGTGTTTGCAGGTGAAACACTGGCTCGTGTGTTTCGCCACTATAGGTTCTAGATCCGTAAGTGGGAAGCATCTTGCGCAAGAGAAATATTCCTGTCGAGATTCCCAGATTACATGGTAAGACACCGTTGTATATAAATAAAAAAAATGTACAAGCGTATTACACGAAACAACTTGTATCCTAAAACAAGATATAGTACTCTCTGAAATGCCGACGTAATTTCTCAAGAAAAACTGGCGCTGCCGGGTTGTAACAAGCAAATTAGTTGCCTCATTCATGTGCCTGTGCGCATGAAGTTGAGGTGGAAAAAAAAGAAACTACATGGCCGTTCACACTCACACACACACACATAGACACGCAGGCACACACACGTACACACACAGGCGCACGCAGGAGATCGCATCCCTAAAACCCAAGCTGAGCTTAAGGAGATGTAGTGCGTTTATAGATCAAGAATTGTTTGCGTATGCGCATCGGTAAACACCGTCCTACGCCGCATATATACCTATAGGCGTGTAAATGCTAGCGCGCGCGGGGCTTGCTTCACAGTTCAATTACATCTGACGACGGCACCGGTGCATCTTATTTACAAACGCGATAGGCCTCAGAGAGACCTTAGGTATACGAGCGTGGCGTGAGAAGATACTATTGATATACCAATAGTACCTTCTCACGCTGCGCTCGTTTGCATTGACGTATATATAGCCTGGCGGTGCACAGTCAGTGCGGCGGCCGTGCTTCAGGCATGCTCCTATAGCGCGCGCGCAAAGCGGCTGGACTGCCGTCGTGGCGCGGTACCCGCCCTTTAGTGAGTGGTCAGCGTCGTCGTGCACAGAACCAGAAGAGACGCCGGCCGGTCCAGAATTACGGCGTCCCCGTAAGCTCGCGTGCTTCGCTGCGCGGGGCCGTGCACTGATTACGGACGCGCAATACGCGTTGACTGCGAGCCATTCATTGCCGGGCACGTTGCCTCCTATGCTCGACTTGGGTGCGCCGGAAATGAAGCGTACATGCCAGCCTCGTGCACCAACCAGCTCACACACACACAACACCTGCGTACGTACGCGAGCATACTAACGCATACGAAAGCAGCAGGCACGTACAGAAACACGCGCGCAAACGTACCAACGCACAAACACTGTTCGTCCCTCCGATCTGTTGTTATCTCTCTGCCTGAAGTGCTCAGACTCTCCCGCAAGCGTGTACTAAGAGAGCGACTGAGAGACGCACAAATACGCAAGCACACTTGCCCTTTATCTAACACACGCAAATGCACCTATACACACGTTCATACGCGCTCTTCCTGTCATGCGCCTGCAGTGCCCTGACGGCAAGTGTAAAATGCGCGAACGCGTAGAAGCACCCGCACACGCAAGCAGACACACACGCACACAAAGTAAAGTAAACACAGACACTATCGAAACGTATACAAAGATTCTATATAAGGAGCCGATCATAGCCGCCTCAAGGCGCTCCACGAGAGATGAATAAGTCATGATGCCTGTAACTCTCCTGAGACTTTGCATCTGTGTTACCTAACACGCGTCCATGCCGGGGGCTCTACGCAACTCAACGTTGAGCTCTCATGAGGTGAAGCCATGTAAGTAGCTCGTCCATGCCAGAAAAGAAACGCCGGAACCGAACATCGCCAGGTGCATAAACTAAATATACAAGGCAATCCTAAAAGGTGATGAACACCAAAGAGTGTAAGTGGAGACGTCCCTACATGTGTCTTCACGCGCGAGGACGCGGGAGTCGACGAAGACTGCACCCACACCCGCGCGTGCCTGAGCGCTGTGCTGGCCGCTGTGCATGCATACTTGCCAGTTCCTCGCTAAACTTGCAAATTATCCCTGCCCTCGTGCTGCTGTTTTGTTGAGAAAGCAGCAGGCTGTTCCATATATATCAGCAGCGTAAATGCGCACACCTCTTGTGGAATACAGATGCGATTCAATTATGGTGCGTAGCCATAAATACTCACCCTATATATAAGCCGCGACGACGCCAGAAATGGCGCGAAGTGCTGTGAGAAGCGAAGCTCATTTCTGCTAGTAGATGAGCATAGGGCGCCGACGGTGCATGGAATCGGCAGCAGTTCTTTATGCAGCGGTAAATTTCTCTTTACGCAGCGATAAATTTGTTCACTGCTTTTGCCTCGTTCTAGCCGAGTTTCTCAATTACGGGAAAGACGTATGCTTCTCCTCTCGGCGTCAATGTCTATATTCAAGAGAAAGAGAGAGGGGGCCCATGGTGAGGGCAAATAGGCCAACCAGACATTGGACAGTTTGGCGTCGTACACGTGGGAAAGGGGAGGGAAGGAGAGAAGTGACAGGCATTCATATCAGCATTATTTTTTCAGGTTTGAATACATAAAAACAATCGGAAAGAGGAGAAAGAGAGCTATAGCAGACAGCAGCAACCAGAGGAGGAGGGGAAGGAGGAATTAAAGAAAGAAGGCAGGTCTGTTAACCAGAAATGCGTCTGGTTGGCTACCCTACTTTGGGGGACGGGAAAGAGGGAACAGAAAGATAAGATAGAGAGAGGGAGAGGAGGAGGAGGAAAGCCGCGGTGAGCTCGCGCACGCACGCGGAGGGCCCGAGCGTGCCAAAGGCGTTCACATAGGCTAGTCGCCCTCAAGGAAGATAAAAGTGCCTTCATAGATTTGTGGTCCGATGAGCAATGGGACGGTCTTCAAGTAGCACTTAGACAACGGCGGATCGTCCCATCGTCGCAATGCGATAGAAGGGCACTGCGGCTACCGGCTCCAGAAAACAAAAAAAGTAGGTAGGAAGAGAAAAGTGAGCGAAAAAGTGATAGATAGAGGCGGAATGTGAATAGTGAGGGAAGAAGGAGATAAAAGAAAATATAGCGGAGAACAACACAAAAATAAAACATGCATGTTTGTCACACGCTGATCGGGTGGCGCTTAATGTGCAGTGAATGGTCCACAAGTTAGCCAAAGAACAGAGAAAAATGCTGGGCTATAATCGGGAGCTTAAATGCGCCGCCTTCAAAAGCGATACAAATACTTTGTGTATTTTATCATGTTTGGATGTCTGACGAAATTATGCCCGTGCGCTATAGACAAGCATCTATACTATTGGGCATTCAAATGTGTTGCCGTTGCGTAATGAGTACTAAGCGCTTGTGTCGTTTTCTGGGCTGGTGAGGAGCAAGGCCAGGCATCTAGTGCAGTAGCTGTGGTAAAAGCCATCTCTTCCACACCGTTCAAGGAACCACAGAGAGTCTGGCGTTGTTCCTCGAAGCGGTAAACAGTGGCGGAAGGTTTTTCGATAGACAGCGTAGCCTTGTAAGCGGACGGCTGTACATGAACAGTTTTGAACGGTACGCAGCATCAAGTCAGCTTCCCATGATTAGTCTCTTCTCTCTTGTCTGTCTCTAGAGTTCGCAAACACAATAACAAAAATAGAAGCCAAACGGGGACGGTTCTTGCACCACCAACATATCACCTGATATGGAACAAGAAAAAAGAAAAGGGATATCTGTAATACGAAATTTCGAGGAAAACATAAGCAACAGTAAAATGAAGCCGCAGAGCTATTGCCATAGTGAACTTTGTTTGTCTATGTCTGTTTGACATCATAAATATCACATACATTTGTCAGTGCAATCGCTGTTCATATTTATGAGGTTCTGTGTCATTCTTCGACTATCATATGCTGGTGTCTTTTCGTAGACACAGCCTTGCGAAATAATATCGCACCTGCGTATCAAGCGCATACGAGATAGTATAGAAACAAGACGTGCATCTAGATTCAAATTCAAACGGGTTGGCCTAGGAAATTAACGGCGTAGGGAGAGCAGGAGGTATAAGCAGAGGGCGCTAGTCTACAGATGTCTACCTGCCGTTTACTGAACGCCTCCGACATATCTGTTAAAATTTGAACGTAAATTATGGAGTTTTACGAGTTAAAATCCCTATCTGATTATGAGGCATGCTGTAGTGGGAGACCCCAGATTAATTTCGACCACCTCAGGTTTTTTTATGTGCACCTAAATCTAAGTACATGGGCGTTTTTTCGCATTTCGCCCTCGTCGAAATGCGGCCGCCGTGGCCGGGATTTGATCCCGCGACCTCGCACTTAGCAGCGCAACAACAAAGCTACTAAGAAACCACGGCGGGTTCCGACACATTTGTGATCGTTTATTGCTTGTCCGCGATATTTCTGTAATATTTCTGATGGACGTTAGGGATGCGCGAACAAAGGCAAATTAGCGTATTTTGTAGCGAAACTGTTTATGGTTAGGGTTCCGTGCATTTTTCGTGTCCATCAACAACTCTGCGCAAGCAAAAACTATCATCAGCAATGGCTCGTGCCATTGCTCGTGCGTTCGTCATCGTCTTCGGCCACAGCTGGCTCGTTGGCGTCCCTCGCCGTAACCACGTGAACGCGCTCTTGCCCCTCCCTGCTCGAGCGTTCGTCGTCGTCACCTTCTTGACAGCTGGCTCCATTGCCGTTCATCATGCCAGCGTTCCCATACTGCCCCTGGGATTAGCCAGGTGCGCGTTTTATCGCGCTTTGCTGGACCAAATAAAAGTTTATTCACTCACTCACTCATACTGCCCCTCCCTCTGCGAAGGCGCTGACGGCACTGGCCCACTGCCAGTCGGCGCTACGATTTTGGTCTTAAATTGTTACCTCAATATATCGCGAAATGAAAACACGAATGTATATAACCGATTCATCACATGAATGAATGCGGATTTATAAAAATAAATGTGTGCGCGTATACCTCCCGTCACGATGACCACCGATCAAAACAATAAATGTGTTCGTCGTACCTTTGCTCAAAATTCTGTTACCTCTTTGTCGTATGCTGCACAGCTTCTCTGATCCTCTATCTTCTTAATGGCTCATGATTTTTTTTTCACTTTCTATACACACAGAAATGAAGAACAGTTTCTTCTGTCGGAAGAAACTGTTTCTTCTGTGGAACAAATTCGGAACGGCCGACAAGAATTTTCAAATGACATGAAAATGTATTTTGGAAACTTTAATTGCCTCTTAAATGTGTGTTTTGAGAAAAGGTTTATTGGCGGCTCCTAATGTAACGGCACAGCAACCGGGAACGGCGAAGCAGCCCGAAGCACTGTCCAAACGGACGCCAGCAATCAACAGCGCGAGCCGAGACGAGCCGCGCGTTGGCGATGCGGCTGTGCCGCGAGGCGCGTCTTCTTCTTCACAATCTCCCCCCGGACAAAAAGAGCCATCCTGGCGCCTTAAGAATCGGGAGGCAGAGGGTCGTGGTAGGGCTTGAGACGCGAGACGTGGACAATGTCACGTCCACGTCGGCGCAAGTCTTCAGGTGGTGACAGGGGCTCAATGAGGAAATTCACCGGGGATGTTTGCTCCAAGACTCGGTAAGGCCCTTCGAATTTTGGGACGAGTTTCGAGGAAAGCCCCGGCGTTTGGAAAGGGACCGACAACCACACAAGAACGCCTGGAGCGTAGGTCGTGCTTGGATGCGTGTCGAGGCGGGTTTCTTTCTGGCGCTGCTGTTGCTCTGCCGTAAAGGAGCGCGCTAGCTGGCGGCATTCTTCGGCTTGTCGGGCGACGTCGGAAACAGGTAGACACTCGGAGGCGTCAGGACGGTATGGAAGGAGCGTGTCGATGGTATGCGTAGGCTCGCGGCCATACAGGAGGAAGAAAGGTGAAAATCCCGTAGTGGCCTGGATCGCGGTGTTGTACGCGAACGTGATGAATGGAAGGATGCGGTCCCAGTTACCATGATCAGATGCCACGTACATAGAGAGCATATCACCAAGTGTGCGGTTAAATCGCTCTGTGAGCCCGTTAGTCTGTGGATGGTATGCCGTGCTTGTCCGATGAATAATATGGCATTCCGAAAGCAAACTTTCGACGACTTCGGAGAGGAAGGCGCGACCTCGATCGCTGAGGAGTTCCCGAGGTGCGCCGTGTCGAAGCACGAAGCGATGTAGGACGAAAGAGGCTACATCCCGCGCTGTAGCACTTGGTAAAGCAGCAGTTTCGGCGTAGCGAGTCAAATGATCAATAGCAACGACGATCCACCGATTGCCGTCAGGTGTCATAGGAAGCGGGCCGTATAGGTCGATGCCGACGCGATCGAAGGGTGTGGCAGGGCACGGGAGCGGCTGCAAGGCACCAGATGGGCGTAAAGGCGGCGATTTGCGGCGTTGACAGTCAAGACAGCACCGAACAAACTTGTGTACAAAATTGTACATGCCGCGCCAGTAGTAGCGGTGGCGAATTCGTTCGTACGTCTTGAAGACTCCGGCATGGCCACACTGCGGATCGTTGTGGAAAGCGGCACATATTTGAGACCTTAAGCTGCGGGGAACCACCAGAAGCCACCGACGACCTTCAGGAGTGTAATTGCGTCGGTGCAGCAGCTGGTCACGAATGGCAAAATGAACTGCTTGGCGTCGGAGGGTTCGGGATACAGGGATGGTCGACGATCCAGAAAGATAGTCGAAAAGAGAAGCGACCCACGGGTCACGACGTTGTGCGGTTGCAAAGGAGTCCATGTCGAGAGATGACACGGAATGTGCGGAAGTTGTTGCGCAGGCCGAGTCTGGAGGTAAAGGTGAACGAGACAAGGCATCTGCGTCGGAGTGAGTGCGTCCACTGCGGTAGACGACGCGAATATCGTACTCCTGGATGCGTAGTGCCCAACGGGCTAGGCGGCCAGTGGGATCTTTCAAGTTGGCGAGCCAACAAAGCGCATGGTGATCTGTGACCAAGTCGAATGGGCGCCCGTACAGATATGGTCGGAACTTGCCTAGTGCCCATACTAAAGCCAAGCACTCCTTTTCGGTCACGCTGTAATTGGCCTCATGCTTCGTCAGTGTGCGACTCGCATACGCGACTACATATTCGGGGTAGCCCGCCTTTCGTTGGGCGAGTACGGCGCCGAGACCGACCCCGCTGGCATCTGTATGTACTTCAGTTGCAGCTGACGGGTCGAAATGGCGAAGAATAGGTGGGGAGATGAGAAGACGACGCAGCGTAGCAAAGGCGGAGTCACATGCAGGGGACCAGCAGGAGAGGGCGGCGTCACCGCGTAGAAGCTGAGTCAATGGCGCCATGATCGATGCGAAATTTCGAACAAAGCGCCGGAAATATGAGCATAGGCCCACGAAGCTTCGAAGTTCTTTGATGGTCTGAGGCTTCGGAAACTCAGCGACTGCTCGAAGTTTTGCAGGATCGGGTAGAACGCCGTGCTTGGACACAACGTGGCCTAAAATGGTGAGCTCTCGAGCGGCGAAGCGGCACTTCTTGAGGTTGAGTTGAAGGCTAGCGTTCGTTAGACAGGTCAAAACTTGTCTAAGGCGTAGCAGGTGAGTAGGAAAATCAGGCGAGAAAACCACGACATCGTCGAGGTAACACAGACATATAGACCACTTGAGGCCACGCAGCGTGTTGTCCATGAGTCGTTCAAAGGTGGCAGGGGCGTTACAAAGCCCGAAAGGCATCACCTTAAATTCATATAAACCGTCAGGCGTAATGAACGCGGTTTTCTGGCGATCGGCCGCAGCCATGGGGACCTGCCAGTACCCTGAACGCAAGTCAAGGGACGAGAAAAATTCTGCGCCCTGAAGACTGTCGAGAGCGTCATCGATGCGCGGCAAAGGATAGACGTCTTTGCGCGTTACCTTATTTAACCGACGGTAGTCGACGCAAAAGCGAATAGAGCCGTCCTTCTTGCGAACGAGAACGACAGGAGATGCCCAGGGACTGTGCGAAGGTTGAATAACATCACGGCGCAGCATATCTTCGACTTGGGTGGTAATGACACGACGCTCTTCGGCAGAGACGCGATATGGTCGTTGACGTAACGGCTGATGTGAACCGGTGTCAATGTAGTGCTGCACTTCCGACGTGCGGCCCAGGTGAGGTTGTGAAACGTCGAATGAACCTCTAAATGTGTGCAGGAGATCAAGAAGGTCGGCGCGTTCGGCAGGTGTGAGGGTATCGGCGATGGCATGCGAGAACGCAACCCTGGACGTTTCCTCAAGCGCGGACATCGAAGATGCTTGGCCGGGGTCGACGTCAAAAGAGTCTCCAGGGACGTCAACCAAAGACGAAGAGTCGAGGAGTTCCACGAAGCCAAGGCATTCACCAACGAGCAAGGTAATAGGCGCACAGAGGGGATTGTAAAAGTAGATATTGCTGCAGCCGCCAGCCATGTCAAGCGTCGCGAAGGGTAGTGGAAGAGATTTACGGCTCATGAAGACGTCGGACGGCGTGAAGAGGACCGTTGCGTCAGCGATGGCATCGCAAAAGACGGGGACGAGGGCGAAGGAGCCAGGTGGAATATCTGTGTCCTCGCGCACGGTAAGTTTAGAAGGGCGGTCGCAATCTTCGTCCAAGGGTGCGTCACAAGGGGAAAATTCAACTTCGGCGCGTGCGCAGTCGATCACGGCTTTATGACTGGATAAGAAGTCCCATCCGAGGATGACGTCATGCGAGCAGATGGGAAGAACAATACACTCGACGATGTAAACAATGCCGTGAATAAGCACACGTACAGTACAGGCTGCGTGCGGAGTGACGGGCTGCGCGCTTGCCGTACGAAGCGACAGTCCAGAAAGCGGCGTGGTCACCTTGCGCAGCGAACGGCACAGTTTGGCGGCTATCACAGAAACGGCTGCGCCGGTATCCACAAGAGCGAATGCTGGAACACCTTCTACACAAATTTCGACCACGTTAGCAGGAGAGGCGCGAGGACTTTGACAGTTCGAATGGGGCGCAGTTCTTGCCTCTTGAACTGCGACGTTCAGTTTTCCTGGTCAGGTGGTGCGGGTCGCCGACGCATTGGGGAGAGCGAGCGTCGGCGAGGGGATGGCGAGCGACGCGAAGGAAATTCTGGGATGTCAGCACGAGCATACGGTTGGGGGGAAGGAGCGGCGTATTGGCGAAATGGCTGGCTGCCGTACTGGAAGGGCCGCGAGGCGTCGCCGAACGCTTGAGGACGACGGCGGCAATATCGGGCGACGTGACCGGGAGTGCAGCAAGAATAACAGATGGGTCGATTGTCAGGTGTCCGCCAAGGATTAGCTCGCGGTGCGGTCCAAGATGTAGCATGGGCTTCCGGTGGCAGCGGTTGGGACTGGGTCGTGAAAGACGCCGGTGGAGGCCTGCGTACTGCCTGGGCGTACGTAAGAGGCGCGGCCACAGGCAGGACTGGCTGCGCATAGGTGAGAGGCGTGGCGACAGGCTGCACTGCCCGCGTAGAGTTGAGAGGCACGGCTGCAGGCGGCTGATGTGGTGCGGAAGGGACAACTTGGGCGACCTCTTCGGAAATGAGGGTGCGGAGCGTGTTTGGAAGACGGGAGGTGGGCTCCTGAGTGAAGGGGACTAAAGAAAGTTGGCGGGCAACTTCCTCACGCACAAAGTCCTTGACCCGCTGAAGGAATGAGGATGGGTCGTACATGTTGTCAAGGCTCGCCAACAAGTCGTCGCTTCCCAAAGGACGCCGAGTCGAAGCGCGTTGCTTCCTTAACTCATCGTAACTTTGGCACAGGCTGACAACTTCAGACACAGTGCGCGGATTCCTGGCTAGGAGCATCTGGAATGCGCCGTCATCGATGCCTTTCAGTATATGGCGAATTCGCTCAGCTTCGGGCATTGCGGCGTTGACTCGTTTACAAAGGTCCACGACGTCTTCTATGTAGCTTGTGAACGATTCCGCCGTCTGCTGTGCTCGGGCGCGCAAGCGCTGTTCGGCACGGAGCTTGCGAACAGCGGGCCGGCCGAACACTTCCGTAAAGGTTGTCTTGAAGACTGACCATGTGGGCACGTCACTTTCGTGGTTGTGAAACCACAGTTGGGCAACACCAGCCAGATAAAAGATGACGTGAGTTAACTTTGCGGGATCATCCCACTTGTTGTGTGCGCTCACCCGTTCATACGACGCAAACCAGTCTTCTACGTCTTCGTCGTCTGCACCGCTGAAGACCTTGGGGTCCCGTTGTCGTGGAACGCCGGTGCAGGTGACGGACTGTGGCGTCGGTGCCGTTTGGGAGGAGCTGTCGGTCATGGCGGGTGGGAGCGTTCGTGATCTCAGCTCCAGGGTTTCAAGCGACGGGGTTTGAGTCCCAGCACCTCCACCAATTGAGAAAAGGTTTATTGGCGGCTCCTAATGTAACGGCACAGCAACCGGGAACGGCGAAGCAGCCCGAAGCACTGTCCAAACGGACGCCAGCAATCAACAGCGCGAGCCGAGACGAGCCGCGCGTTGGCGATGCGGCTGTGCCGCGAGGCGCGTCTTCTTCTTCACAGTTTCGAGATTTTCTTCTTCTTTTTTTGCCACACAGCCTTAAAGGGCGTGACTTCGTACGCAATACCTTCAAGGACCACAATACCACAATACACTCAGACAGTCACTAGACTTGGTTCTTTCATAGATGTCTTGAAAGTGCCAACGCGATGATTTTACTCTACTGTGCAGTCTAGCGAAAGACGATTGGAACCCGACGAGACATTCGACATCCTATGCCAAATGACGGGAAACTTTTCAAAAATGAATTGAGACGTGGATCCAAACGATGTCGTTGAAAGCTAACGCAATGTCCTTTCGCCAAAGAACAAAGAAAAAAAAAGCAAAGGCTTTGTTCTTCAGCAGTAGCACGCCTTGAAAGCCCGTGGCCCAGGTGTCGGTCTTTCTCTAGCTTCTTCCGGCCGTTGGTCGCTGTTTCACGCGTTTTGGGTCTGAGCTCCTAAACTTTAACGGGACGTTCTAGTCACAGAAAGACATGCTCTTACGTCTGTTGATTACTATAAGATGAACGCCCTCTTAGTAACGGGGAAGACGAAAACGTAGATGGCAGTGATCTAAACAACAATTCAATGCGTAGCATGGCTACCTGCTGCTCTTAAGTAAGATGACATGCGTATAGAGTCTGATTAAGTGAATGTGGTATGTTGAGACATGATGCTCAGGGAGGAATTGAAGGCGCCACCTTACTATTAATAGCGGCGTTAAAATTGTCTCGGAATCAGCTCCACTGCCCCTACGCAGGCTGTAAACAGACGCCAGTAAAACTACAACGGCATCGCCACGCCTTGCGCCAGCCCGAACAACTTACAGATTTTACGAATAGCATCTCACCGCTGACGTCGCTGTCTAATGTTAAGTAATAGCAACTGCACAGAGGCATACGTGCCAATCTGCTCTTTGGCGGAAATTCTAAAGACTAGATGTACGTGAACCATATGTGCCGTACTTCAGTGAAAATGACCCACACATTGTATGACGAATCTGCCAAAAGAAAGATCAGCAGAATTTAGTGATTTTTCTGGCTTTGGACTTATTTACTGCGGCAGCAGCAAAGTTTCAAAACGGAAACCGTTCTTAAGAACAGCTGGCTGTTATTGCCTTTTAAATGTGGCTCTAAAGGCACACAACTTCGTGCTTGTACGGTACAGTATTGCCTGTTGTGACCTCCTAAATACATATACCGATACTGCCACTTTCAGAGTCTACGTGGCTCCACAGTTTGCTTGACCTGCCAAATCTGCAGGGAGGCTGAGCGCGTACTGCGAGTGGTCAAACTACAAGACAGAAAAGTGAGACTCAAGTGGTTCCCGGCGCACGCGGGCGAGGCGTCGGAACGCAATGAGAACCACAATGAGACGGCACATGCAGCGGCGCGAGCGCTAACCAACCGCGCCCCGGCAACAGACCGTCCGACATGGTTCAGAACCAAAGACCGCATGACGGATTAAAATGAAATCACGAAGGCCTACCGCCTGGCTCGCAGGACTCTCCCACCCCCGCACACAGGCTGAGTCGAGCGGAGGCGGTACTACAGAGACAGCTCCAGACCGGATCGCTACCGAGCCCGAGACTGATGAATCTCATGTACCCCGAGACATATCCGACCGATAAGTGCAGAGTCTGCCGGAGGGAGACGGAAGATTACACGCACATCTTGCGGGAGTGCGTTAAAAATCCAGAAGAGGCGAAATGAAGAACGCTGCCACAGCGGCTCGAGGCAGCCGCGAAGAGCTACGACCGAGACGAACAGCTCTGGGCCGTCGAGCAGGTCCTCGGGGCGCTCGAAAGGCAGGGACCCATCGAGCCGGTAACGGTGAGCGAAGACCCACGCCGAGTAACGGCTACTTCGTAGATGACGTAGGCCCTCGTCGGGCGGCCCAACTGCAGGCACAAATAAAGTTGGCTCCAATCCAATCCAATTGACCTTGTAGCGTATACAGCTCAAGCAATAGGTGGTGTCTGAATCCGTGCCCAAGCAACAGCTTGCTCTGGGAATTTCGAGCTTCATGCTTTTGCTGGCTGCATGTGCCGGAACCGATTGCGCAGCCGGAAACACGTCACAGGCATACCGTGTTTTGAACAGCAACTATGCAGTGGTGGTGGCGGGTGAATTTACCTTATTCTTGGCCGGGGCCGAGGCTAAGAATGAGGAGGTGGCTTGACGGCGACGTGATAACGACGACGGCAAGACATAATGGAAGGGATGAACGGTCGTACAAAGCTAGCCCAGTTCTGAGCATTCAGTCTCTGTCGCAGTGGAACCTTCGTTACGGAATGCGGAACAATAAAGCCAACGCGACGCGGCTAATGTCAACAGTTAGTTCAGGGTGACTGGATGATTAACATGAGCGTACAAAAATTCTGTGAAAGAAAGAAAGGGTATGCGTAGAGTGGGGGCTTCAGCGATACCACATTTTGTCGTGTACGCCGCGTCCCTCCCGACAAGGTTGCTGCACGAAATTTAGTCTCCTTGATTTGGAGGCTGAGATGACGCGGTTAATTTATGAGCAAGGTACTGTGTGACACTTCCGGACCTTTCTGAGTTCTGGTGGTCTTACCCACTAAGGCCTAAACCTATAAAGACCGTAATTATTCATTGGAGTTTAAAAAGTGGCCCATAAAAGTCCGTGCAGTGCAGGTAACTACTCGAACACGTCTGTCTCTTAGATTGATGCCAGCGCAGGGTGGCATTATACCAACCGTTCTCTTTTATTCCTGCCTGCGCTGTCATCCATCTCTTTTCCTTTTTTTTTTCATTTCATTAAGAAACACAGTTTCGTTCGCTACAAAAACGCTTCTTCTTTCCCGCTCGAACTGATAATTATGGTGGTTAACTGAGCGGCGAACTAGTCAGTTGTATCTCGTGCGCGCCCTGAACAGTGGCGGCTTTTCCGCTTGACTGATCCTGCAGGTTGGCTGTCCTGCTTAGTGCGGGTCATTTAATTACGCCGTCGTTTAAGGTTCGTCAGAGAGGCGAATGCGTCGCCTGAATGGTACGGCGTCCGCTGTTAGACGCCGGGGTTGCTTATCCAAAGGGGTCCGCGGTTCGTTGCACTCCAGTTCGCCTCTTCTTAAAAGGACACTAAGGACCCGGCACTATAGACCAAAATAAACTGGTGATCCTTCAAAACTCTATTTGCAATCATCTGACGGTGGAAGGTTGATTATTACCGGAGTTGATTAAGCCAGAAATTATCTTTTCCTTCTTCTTTTGTGGATTTCGCGCAGTGACCCCAGAGCTAGCACGGCAGTGTGACGTCAAGGATATTAGGGAATTTTCTTGTATTTGGGCCGTGTTTTGGCGCAAGAAAGAGTTTTTAAATATTGCTTGGTTGAATCTTTGACACTTTTAGAAAGCAATCCTTCTTCACTGGCAAGCGATTAACTGGTCCTCGTGTAGATGCTATAAAAATTCTTGGTGTCATGGAGAGCGGAGGCGGGAACTCTAGGAAGCCGTCATTGCCATCATCATCAGCAGCAGCAGCAGCATCATGAGCTGCAGCATCATCATTTATTGCATTCCTAACAGATGGCCCCGTCGGTTCATTACATAAAAGGGGAGGGGGGGAGGCAATGGTAAACAGAAGCAGGTCATTAGAAATAAAAGAACTGCATATACAAAACAAAAATTTTACATGCAAGTTATCACTTGTCAGTTTTATGAAGCAGCTGGACTCTGCAAAAACAAACAAGCAGAAAAGAAGACTCTAGAAAGGTAAAAGCAAGTACTGAGATGTCCAATGAAGAGTAATAAAACCACACTGTATTCATAGAATGAAAACGTACATAACGTATGTACACCAGGAAAAAGCAAACACATAACATGGGGTGCCGCAATTAAACAACAGGGGGAAAAATCACTGTCGGCAGATCATAACACGTTAGTGTGGGAAGTGAATAAACGCGAACTGAAATAGCTATTCGTCTTTAATTTGTGTACCGTTCTTCGGACATACCAAGCCTCCTTTCGCGTTAAGAGTAGCCTTTTGTTCTCGCAGATGCGTTATTTAGCAACATCGCTTATTTAATGTACTTTCTCTATGCTAGCTATAACCTGACGAACATGACCAGGTACTATGCCCTTCGGTTCTTCCAGCGACGCCTTCTCTTCCTCTAAAACTCTGGCCGCCTTGTTTCGCACTCAAAAGCAGAACTGCATTTCTTGCATAACGTTCCAACAGTCTCCGATCATGCGCCTCGCCTAGCCAATACCTGAACTAATCACTCGCAGACAGGGCTAAATGCCATTGTTCAAGAAATAGGTAGCCCCGGGAAAAACCTATCAAAGTTTCTTACAGATACATTTGATTTTACACAAAGTAAGTTGCGAGATGTGCACATTCTATTCTACACCAATCTAGATGGACTTTTTCAGGCGGGAGAACCGAAATTCTGGCACGCTAGACATAGTGATGTAGCTGTGGGTCGAGAATGACGAAGCCTTTGTAGTTCTCTGAAATGCCAGTGGTGTGAGGTGGTGATTCACACGAGCTACTGACCGTTACGCATCCAGAAGCTCCGTCGTTGGAGATCGAATACTTCTACACCACCTATTTTTGTCCTGCTTGAACCGAACCTCCCTACACCCGCATACTTCTGAATCAAACCAAACGCTTATACAGTTAACCTCCCTGTCTTTCCCATCCCGTCTATCTCTCGCTGCCTCAACCCTCCATTTATTTCATCCTCCACTGCACTTTGTTGTGTTTCCATTGCCTTTATATCTACTACTCTGTTTCATTAATACTAAGACCATTAGTTTACTTTTTGCGGACCCCTCATGTCCGACTACGTTTAGACATAAGCTCAACTTCAATAGCATCTACCAGCGTCTCACCCGGGATCCATGCTGCACGTGCATGCTTGACAAAAGCTCCATACTTCACCGAGTGCTCATGTGTGTGCCTACTTTAATTCTTCCTCGCCTGTTTCAGCGCTGTTTTGTCAACTACGAACGTTAACCAACGAGCCCAAGTTTTCTTGCTACTGCCATACTTGCGCATTCCCAAACATAGCTGCGCGGTCGGAAACATAAGTGTTGTATAAAAGCCCACCATCACGGTAGTACGCTCATATGACGTAACTCTCGGACCTAGCCAGTGCTTTTTAATGCAGGGTTTCAAAAGTTGCGCCCCAACAAAAATTTTCTCTGCCACTTTGGCGCCGTCCGGCTCTAGCAGTCTGAACCGTTCAAAGGAAAAGTATCTGATCCGTGCAGGAACCCACACCATGCCCGATATACGCGCACAAGTGAGAATCTCTAATCAGACGCACCTGCGCACATGATTTCACAATGACATCCACACACAATGACATCCACACCCCACCGATGCGCCCTCCTATATA
Organism: Dermacentor albipictus; assembly: GCF_038994185.2. Taxonomy (NCBI): domain Eukaryota; kingdom Metazoa; phylum Arthropoda; class Arachnida; order Ixodida; family Ixodidae; genus Dermacentor; species Dermacentor albipictus. Next base: position 109,237,951 of record NC_091823.1, read on the forward strand.
CGAAAGCGGTCTGCGTACTGTGCCTAGTGGGGGATTTATTCGGCAGGCACCGACTGAACTCCCTATGGCGGTTGAGCCGAATTGAAGCTCGTTCTTGTTTGAAAACCATGGATCTTGTTTCACTTACCAATGGTAGTAGCAAGGGTTACCAGCTACATCCGTCGCACTGGCTCCGAACATAGGAGCGCAACTGTTTAATACGAGCAGGTTGGTTCGATCACACTACTAGTACGCGCGCGGTTCGAAGGAAGTGAAGCGCACATCCCTGTGGGGAAGCTTGTTGAGACTCGCCATGGAATTGGAATTTAGCCATTCCCCGTTTTTAAATACTTGCGCCATAGCCCACTGTGCAGGCGTTGAAAGTAAATTTCATCCGTCAAGCGATCAACTTAGCGACAAAGCAGCACGATACGTAACATACTGTCCCCAAACCGTGTCGCTCAATTGTAGGAAAACATATAGGTAACGTATTAAGAGACTCATTTTGACAGAGCGCTGTCTCATCATTCTATGTAGATTATTTTTGTCTTGTTTGTCTTGTTTGTCCTGTCTGCTCAGGTTTATGTAAAATAGCAGTCTGCAGAAATAAAGTTGGTAACGAGATACAAACCTAAACAAATAGAAAATAATAAAAGAAGCCCAGTTTGAGACAACGTTTACCAAATATAGAGTATGGTAGACTTGAAATACCAGCTCGAGAGAAAAAAAAAAGATCACGCAAACAGTGAAGCATGAGGCGCAAGTTACTTGTTATGCAGTGTTTCAACAGCACAATCAACCACACAGCTCTTGCAGCTTCTCTCCACACGTTCAAAATCAGGTTGTTCCAATCTCTAGTTGCTCGGGCAACAAACGAATACTCACTAACGACGACTTCTGTCATATAAGAGCTCACAGCATGCGGGTTATTCGTCCGGGTCGCCGGGATGCAGCAAGTATATATCCTGGCGTCCATGTCCAAAATTATGTGCTATATTTGGTAATGAAAACCTTAGACTTAAGATTCGTCAACCCGCTGCAATTTCTTAGAGGTTTGCCCTAGTATATCAATTGCGTCGACAAAACTCTCAATGACGCGGTTTGCGGCAGGCAGTATTGACTCCAGATTCACATCCAATTTAAAAACTCTCTGGTTTCTTGACTTGGGCAAGGTGAGCTTTAATACAACAACTTGGAAACCAGAACTTTATACGAAGAATATTTTGCGTCTCTCACAAACAAAACTGAAACAGAGGGCAGATGTACTCAAATCGTTCACTGGCAGGGGTGCATCCAAAGCCCGCGCTCTCGGCCCTAGAAACATACGTGGCGCCAGCTGGCGAGATGTAGGCGCACCTTCGGTGCCGAGGCGGCGCGGTTTTTACGACCCGTTCCGGTATGCCTAGGCCGATGCCGGCGTTTCGAGAAATCAAAGAGAGAAGCGGGGCGCTGCCGAGGAGGAGGGGAGACGGGAAGTGGAACGCGCGCACGGCATCCACAGAGAGACGGTGTTTAGGGGGAGGCACACCACGCCGCCGTGTTGTGACGCAGCGGGTACCAAGGGACAGTGATTAATGACGCTGACTAATGCGGCCCGTAACATGACTGCTGTAAAAATTGGACCGCGTACGTTGAGTTACGACCGGGTGCGTACGAAGACAGGCGTGAAATGAGTGGACCATGCCGCTAGGGAAAGGCCAGCTGTACGTGAATAATATATATATATATATATATATATATATATATATATATATATATATATATATATATATATATATATAAAGGTAGACAAGGAGTGAAATATGGATCCCGGCGGCATGGACACTTGGAAACACGGGAAACAAGTTGTCTGTTTCGAAAGTACTTACGTTGTCACTACATTGGCTTGCTGGAGTGCGCTGCTCCTGAAACCCTGTCCACTCATGCAATCGTACTGAAGGCCTCTGCTTTAATATCTTCAATCTGTAATTTCACATTGGATATGGAGGAATGTAAGAAGGAACACCGTAAGTCAGGCATTCGGGCTCATGAGTTAAGAAGCTTGAGAGACACGCGCATTCCAACGGTTGTATTGAAGACCGTGGTTTCAATTATCTTACGGAGTACGGCGTTTGGCACCCCTGAAGGAATGCAAAAAAAAAAAAGCCTTTAATGGTAAAATTCAAGCACGCTAGTGTTCGGGGTGCATGATTCCTCCGTCCGTCCGAAACTGTAAAGGCCAGTTCCTGCAAACTTGGGCACGGTGGTCGCTGGACTTCGATGGCAGCAAGGTGTTGTCAGTTACCCTCGGCACATGTGAGTGGCCGCGTCTATGGGGCGAATTCACCGGAGCTGAACCGTTCCAAAAAAAGAAAAAAAAATAGCCGTGGCCTTTTTATTTTGGCAATAGACGGTACCTGCAAGTGGTGATGCGCTGGGATGAATGCCAAGATGTTCGATTCCCTTTGCTGTTGTGGCTGTGGCTTTGTGACTGAGAAAAGTCGCAGGTTTCGACTTCTGCGATGCATTCAGGAGCCCATAAAAGAGAGCCTGGAGATTGTAACACGTTAAGCAATAATGCGAGGATGCATGAAGTAAGTATGGAGGCAATATTGTACCTGAACCTATTCACACATCATCAAGTCCGTTCACTAGCGGAAACCTTGACCGACGTGCTTCTATACTGCAGCGTGGAAGGAAGAATTCACGAACAATAAATCTTTCTGTATACATTGAATCCAAGAGGAGATTCACGAAGACGTGACTGCCAGCCATATATGCGCAGCCTGTTTCGCCCATAAAACTGCAAACAGTGTGCATTAGAATACGATGGAACCGCTGTTGTTACTTCTCATTCCTGTTCTGCGCCCATGAGAAATGCAACTAGCTGCGGTAGACCAAACAACAAACTGGTGGTGCAATGTAGAAGTGACAGATGTAAGTTGATTTGTCCTGCAACTTCCGCAAACGGGAGGAAATACGCCGCTTGGAGCATCAGTAAATGCAAAGGCACATATCTCTCGGTCTGTTCCGTGTGCTTTTAGGCAGAACCTGACGCTTCGTAACTCTCGTAGCTCACTAAAAGAGCTCCTTCGAAGTTGGAAGCGGAAGTATCGAGACGGCATCTGACAATTCGATAATTACGAACAGAAACCGTTTATGCTGACGTTGTTGAAGGTCGATTACACGGGTTGCGGTGCTGCAAACTGAGGCTGAAAAGTCGAGGAAAATATTACGAAACGTGGTCAAAGTCGAAGCCCAGTCGTTTCCGTGCGTAGTCAAAATCGTGAGTAAGGGGGTGGAAGGACGAGGATGGACGTATACTCGAATGATGCAACGGACGCTCTTCGCATTCTCGGGAGGTAGTGAGTCGCGCGTGACTAATATGTCCCCACGGAATACCGCAGTCGGCGTCCCCCCAGGGACGACTCGTCACTGTGGAGACGGCAACAGTGGGTTGCTACAAACGCGGCAAGAAGTCAGCGCGGCATCCGTGACTACATGGTGGTGGTGGTATTGCAGCAGGCTGGGTTAGCCTGGCATGCGTAGTCAGCAATTGTTCCGCGTGAGCCTCCTATGAGTGTCACTGTGTGTGTCGCCAGATGTCGAAGAGCCCCGTGTCTCGCATGAAGGCCATAAATCAGCAGTCGTTGCGCCTTTTTCTTGATTGCCGCAGGCCCTCCGAGGAAAACGACTCTTCAAAGGTCCTGGGCGAACGACCATACTTTTGCACGCTGTCGACCATCGCGTTCCTTTCGGTGTCGAACTGCGGGTGTATCCAAATGAAAATCTTCCATGTAGGGGATATCACCACAGAAGGCACATAATGGGGAAGCCCATCGCCCTGTCTTGAATAATCAAGCCTGGGTGGGGCGTACGCTGAGTCGGTTTGGATGCGTTACAACAAGCAGTGTTGCTTCTTCCCGAGTAAGTCCATGGGTCACACAGGCTGAGTGTGGAGTCTGGTGGATCGCCCTAAAGTGAGTGCTGATTGCATCCTCAGGGTTGTGAAAAATCTTTGGCGCTCTTACTTTTGGGACACATGTCAGTGCCAGGCGTCCAAGAGCGTCAGCTTTTTCTTTTCCTTCAATTCGTACTTGGCATGGGATCCACTGAAATTTTACCTTAAATCCCTTGGTCATTATAACTTTGACCAGTGCCAGAGAGTGCCTTGTAAACTTGTCTCGAAGTAGGCCAGAGTGTGATCGTTGTAATCTTGATTTTGACTCCGTCATTACCACGACGTGTAAGCGCGTAGTGTTCGCAATGTCGCGGTTATGGCGGCACTTTCTACTGTTGTGGATTAAACTACGTGATCCAGGAGGGCAGACCATGACACATCAAGGGAGGGTGTGCAGAATGCCGCAGCGCAGCTGTCTATCTGTGCAACGACCCGTCTGGCTACACTTTTAGGTGGAATTGAAACGCTGCGCTCATGTGGTCCAGTAGAAGAAACTTTGCTTCGGCAGCTGGAATGGTGCGTTTCGCCGGTAGGTGGCGTACAGTGAAGCTGCATGTAACGTCCGAACAAGACCATGGCGGGTCGAGGCGACTCCATTTAGGCCATTCCTATTCTAAAAATCGAAAGTTCTGCCGCGCCGCTTGGAAATGGGAGCGAGGGGTGCTATAACGTAAAGCTATTCCAAACTTTTCTATTCTAATTCTGCAATCAGCCCTCCGCGATAGCTCCCCATCTGATATGACTTGTACACACTGATTATGGATGATTGCACCGAACAAAAGAAAAATAGTTATTTCTGATTCGATGCCTTTTAGCCATTAGACCCCGGCTATTGGTCAAAAGTTTTCGGGCTGCACCCACTTCATGTGGCTGTCACGCGACGTCAGAAAACCGCGAAAACTCACCGCGTCAAAGTGACGTGTACGCGTTAAAGATGCATTAATATGCCGAACAAAACTGAATTTTCTTCTGAATAGCCGCAGGCTGCACCGTTCCGAAAGGAATAAGAGATGGCTGCCGCCGATCGCTCATGCACTGGCTACTCGCACCTGCTGAAGAGCATGGGTTTACTTGCGTATAATAAACTTCTGCGTGGCCGTGTAATATTTTCGAGCACTTTCGGCACGTTTACGACCTCGCTCCAACAACTCTTCTTTGCTGAGGATTCGTTTTAGCAGCATCCTTAACCTTCCGTTGCATGCACCTGCGATTTTCGACCAGCCACCGCAAGCTGAGTAAAGGAAAGCGGGCCAATCGCAGACGCCGGCACTACCCTCTTCATCCGGTTATCTATTTTCAGTGCACTGGCTCGGCCCCATCGAATCCCTCTCTACTTGAGCGTGCTCCTCGCCTCTTGTCAGCCAATTAGATAATACAAGTCGCTCAGTGTAGGCAATGTTATTCGTTTTTGAAGCAAACAAAATCGACCTCCTATGAACGAGTAGAGCATTTGATTAGTCTGTTCAGACAACCCTGCGTGACACCGCCCGATGCTTGCGTCGGCGGTTACGAAAATTTGACGTCAGGAGAGGGGAATAAAAACATATTGGAATGGTTTAACGTTATAGGGCCCAGTTCTTGCTCGTAGCAGCCGGAGAAGCGCCGCGCCTGCGGGGGACTCGCCCAGCCTTAAAAACTGCGTCAGCAAGGCCTGAGATGCCGAAAGGCGAAGTAGAAGAGACTCCGCTTCATTATGAACTTTCTTGTTTGAAGCCGCCTGAGGAACTCCCATCGCCAAGCGAAGTCCCTTTCTGTGCACAGCCTCCAAGCGCTCGAATTGGCTCGGTGATGGTGATATCAGCGACGGCTGATAAAGAATGCGGCTTGTCATAAGTGCAGCGTTGAGTTTAAGCATAGACATAGGATTATTTCTCCAACGTAGAGTTGCCATGCGACGAAGTGCGTTAACTCTTTGCACTGATGCAACCACAACACTTTCAACTGAGCGTCGCAATAGTAGCTTACTGTCGATGGTGACGCCCAGGAATCAAACACTAGTTGCATGACGAATTGGATGACCTCTAATATTCAGCGACAGACGAGTTGACTTGCGCCTCACTCCCGGGAAAGCATAAAGGCAGATTTTTCCGCTGATAAAAATAGGACAAGCGTCGATAAGTGATGATCGATGACGGAGATTGCACCCTGGGCTATCCGGGCCAAACGTTTGTGTTGGTACCCCGAGACCCAAATGCATATGTCATCTGCGCAGATGGACATTTTAACAGCCGTCCAACCTACCTTCAGTGCGTCTGGAAGGGTGGCCTGGTAACGTTAAAAAGCAAAGGAGATAGGACACTTCCTTGTGGGACGACGAGAGAAATGCGTCGCTTTTCGCTCATTGTATTTCCGAGCTCAACCTGAACATTTCGCTCTCTAAGAAATACATGGATGAATCAAAGAGAATTTCCAGAGAGGCTCGGAGCATGGACTCCCTTGATGACGCCAGCATGAAGCACACAGTCGTATGCTTTGGCAAACTCTATAAAGATGGCGAGTGTCGAAAGGCCGCCGACGTGATGGTGCTCGATGTGGCTTCGTAAGTCCAAGACACTGCCCTCGGTGCTCAACCGTGGGCAAAATCCGGTCACACGTGATGGCAGTCTATTTCCTTGCTCAAGATAACAAGTTATCAGATCTACCATACGAGCGAAGGCGAGTCCTTCTCACGTATATATATATATATATATATATATATATATATATATATATATAGTAACTGTTTTTGAGATGTTGGTACCTGTTAGATGGCGGCGCTACCCATTTCTGCTCAAAAAAAAGTTTGGAATGCTATAGATTATTAAAAGGCTATAGTGGCAATAGTTATAAATTTCACATACGGATAACAAAAGCACATTCTTCTGAGCCGTTCCTGAAATTCGAATGTCGATGTTGAAGCACACTAGCCGAGGTGGCTTGGTGGTTACGGCGTTGCGCTGCTAAGCTCCAGGTACTGGGCTCGATGCCAAGCCGGCAGCCACCTATCGATGATGACGAAATGGATAAACACACGTGTGCCGTGCGATGAGTGCATGTTAAAGAACCCCGGGTTGTAAAATTTGTTCCGGTAGCCCCCACTACGGCATGCCTCATAATCATATTGTGGTTTTCGCACGTACAACCACGTAATCTAATTAAATACTGAATTCCTTGTCCACACTTCTTGGGATTAAAACTGTATCGCTTTTGCAAAATCATTGCAGTATATCGTTCAACTCTAACGTTTTCTTTCAAACATCCAGAGTCTTCACAATGCGGTTTTCCACTGAGTGCGCTCACTTTCGCGTAAAACATTACACAAAGTTTTTATTAGCCATGCTTTTTCTGCCCTTCGTCAATCTCAATACATTCACTGGTCAGACCATGATGTACTAAGTGAGTTCGCAAAATTTCTATGTTCCCTTGCCGGAAAACCATCTTTTTTTATAAGCTTCATAGTCAAACCTTATCGCCAAAAATATGGCTACAAGAAAGGGCATTTTCGTGTCTTCTGCCCCATTTGTGATGAGCCAGAGACAATCGAACATTTTTTTTTACTAGCTGCAAAGAAATCATGCTGTTTTGGGCATTTCTGCATCGGGAACTAAAGAAAAAAATGAATTAGACATCAATATTCACACTGTATGACACCTGTTGAATTGAATTTATTTCTTGGATTTTACGTGCTAAAACCAAGATTTGTTTATGAGGCACGCCGTAATGGGAGACCCCAGATTAATTTTGACCACCACGGGATTTTTAACTTGCGCACAATGCAGGGGACACGGGTGTTTTTTGGATTTCGCCCCCATCGAAATGCAACCGCTTCAGTCGGGATTCCATCCCGCGATGCGTGACACCGGCTGCCAACCTTTAATGATAAATGTAATCGAACGCACAGTTTGTGGAAAGCGCAAATGACATACTGCAACGGCGCATCGATCGTTCTTTCAAGGCTGCATTCCATTCGAGTGGTCCTACACCTAAAGCATACTCATGCTAAAGGTAACATTTGACCGGACTAGTATACCTTATGGCAAAACGTGCATAACCCGGAAGGCGGAGACAAATAAAGAACGACATACACGAAGCTGAATTTCGACAGCGTTTATTGCTGATGCAGAGACCACATGTATGTGTAGAGGCACGCGCAGAAAGAAAAGGAAATTATTAGAAGCGTCTTATCGAACTACAGGATGGAAATATCACTTTAGAGGCCACATGTTCAAAATTAATGTAAAGCCTTCAAAACCAATTTAGGTACATAATCTCACTAGGTGTCCGCGTAGTGGATGGGGAAATCACGCTCAGACATCGAAAATTCCTAATATAATCTGGGGGTGTATTCTGTAAGTGTCCGCCTAATGGACATGTCCACTAGGTGGACACTTATACAATACGCCCCCTGCTTGCATAATTTCACACGTCATCTGCAGGCTCTGCCTTGTAAAGACTTCAGAACATTGATATAGCTTGGGGCCCACATCAGCAGTCACGGCAGTGGATACGCAGGTGGCCTGTTGTGTACGTTATTGTGGTGCTCTTCTAAACGCTGAGTTTAGACACCTGCTGGTTTGTCTAACATTAGAAATGAATGTGCAGTGCGGGTTGCGTGCAGAGGGGAAACCCAGAGATTCCATGTTGTGAACGACGGTCTCATGTTGCATGTCGACGTAGGCTTTAGCGATATCGTTGCGATGACAGTGCGTGCAAGGCTGCTGGGTGGAGCACCATGCGGAACAGACTTGTCTATGATAGTCAAGCCGTCTTCTTTTCCCAAATGGGCGCGAAATCCAATCTGCGCTGGATGCCACGTGTTCTCGCGTTCTAGTCACCAGACGATGTGTGTTTCTAAAAATTATCTCGAATATTTTGGACATTTTTGCAGCAAAACGGAGAGCTTTGAGGTCAGTAGAAGGTTTGCCTGAATTCGGAAGAGCAATCGGTATAGAATACTTCCACTCAGCTGGAATTACGATGTCTGCCTATATTTCATAGAAGATATCAAGAAGCGAATCCAGAGCGCCACCATCCTGGTAGGACAATCATATGGAATGCTATCATGTCCCGGCGTAGAGTGTATCTGGGTGCCTTCAATTGTGGCCAGCAACTTACATTTACTAGCTGTCTGTGTGTCTGTCAAGTCTTTCTGAATTGAACTGAATTTTATTTATCATTCTTTCAAACGAGGGTAGGCAGGGACCAAAGGTTTAAAGCCTGACAAAGGTCTCAGTCCCCGTAAGCGACAGGTTGGAAAGCAGATTACAAACATATGCACAATTTGCAAGTTACGACAGACTTGATTACTGCGAAACAGTGTCTATTTTCATCGTATTACCTTATTACCTTATTACCATCGTAATACCTTCAAATTTATAAAGCAGTGTTATAGCACGGCTAAGTACAAATAAACAGTTCAATTTCTAATGATGTGCTAAAATTATACCAATGAACTGACGTGGCACCAAAAGTCGGTCAAGTCTTTGTTGACCGTTTTACTTGGCAGTGGCCTATTAGAAAAACTATAATGATCCCATTCCGTCCCTTTTCATTTTTCCTTCACGCTTTTATTTTTGTCACGCTCTTCTTTCCGTCTTTACTTCCCCTTTCTCTTCCCCTAGTTCAGGGTAGCAAACCGGAGGTTTTAACTCTGGTTAACCTCGCTGCCTTTCTCTCATTTGCATCTCTCTCTATATATACCAATAATTTTTGTTAAATAAAAACAGTATCGAATTTATATAGCATTATGAAGCAACTGCATGTGTACAAAAGGAAAAAAAGAAGAAAGAAAAAATCACAACATCCTAATTATGTGCTAAAATAATGCAAAATAACATGAGGAAAAACGGAAATGTTAAACAGGACATGGATGCATTCATATATAAATGTACTAGGACAAAAAAAGCAATAACAAAATGTGTTTAATTAAATGGTATCCTGTGAATCTCGAAAATAAAATAAACCCCTGCCGTTAAAGCACTCATACGCTTACGATATGTCACATATACTAAACGGTTCGCATGTACCTAAACGATACAGATGATCTTGTGTAACCGAAGCAGCCATGGGATGAGTGGGATTCGGGAAAGAACTGCAGGCAGCTTTATCGGCGAAGTCCTCCATAATGAGATCGAGGGCTAATCTTGTGCTTGCTTCTGCTGGTGTTGACTGCGATCCCCTTCCTTTCCGTTGCCTTAAATGTACGCCAGAGGGCCCAGCTGCTTGGTACTAGAAGTAAGGCGTCTACACCATTCCTGCCGATGTCTCGATGACAACTGTTTTGCGTGCTTCCAAGCGCGGGTATGATTCGCTTGGCCGTGGCTCGGGCCCGTACTTCCTCTGAGTTGCGGTGAGACTTTCACACATTACAGAAAAAATTAACCGATTACAATTACAATTACTTCATTAAAAAGTAATTAATTAAAGTTACCCATTACTACTTCAGGAAAGTAATCGAATAATTATTTATGAGCAATTTATTACTTTTACGTTACTATTCTACGGACATTTATTATAACTACGTATATGCAGTAAACAGAGCGAACTGCCCTGGCATTTTTAGTGCGTCCACTGCAGCCCTTCATAAATTGTTTATCTGCACTAACAAATGTTTTTAAAAAAATCCGTTAGTCATTGTCCCTCGTTTTTGTTGCGAGAACACCAGCAGCAACACTGAAAAGTTGCTCGAAGAGGAAAAACATAGGGAAATACGGGGTAGTTAGCGAGTTCGTCTGATTTGTGTGCTGCAGGATCAGGGCGGGGCTGTAACACGTACGGATGTCGCGCACAAAATCGGGAATATTCCGCATCTGGGTTCTCTACAAAGCGCGATGCTTCATCACAGCTGGAACTTGGAGAAGGCACTACCCATTCGGTCAATGAAAATACCGCTGAAAATAGTGCCCGCGTGTATGGTTTCTCGGCATTTAACGTCAAAAGTGGACTTCGCTATCGAGACATACCAGCACAGGTTCAATTTGTCGTCCAACATCTGGCGGAGCCTTCAGATGAGGAAAGAAACCCTGAGACCCCGAGTTTGCCCGTGTAAACGTGCACATTCTCGAGGATATTACGCGGCACTAACCCTGGCATTCTACTGAAATTTTCGCCAAATTCAGGTTCTCAAAGCTGCGTCACCAGTTACAGCCTGTGCCATCAGTAAAGCAAAAGCAACTGTTTACACGTAAATGGTTGCTGAAAAGGTAATTAAATTACAGTGAGCGTTATCCAGAAACACGTGTTTTGTTTAATTACAAAACTACAAAGAAATGTAGTTGATTGCAAGTAATTTATTACATGTAATTATTTACGCACAAACCGGGTTTCGACAGGCGTACAATGAGGCTCTGCGACGCTGGGCCCAGAGTCTGAGCAATCGAATGGACGGGGCTGACTGATATAGTTAATGTCGCGGACTTCCCCTTATCAACTTCGCTGTAAGCGTTGATATTCAAGTTCACTGTGCAGGAAAGACGTGGATGACTCCGACAGATTCTCCTGCGGTGCGTCGTTTGCAGTGCTCTTCTACCGGAGGGCACAACGATCGTTGGGCACAGAAAGTCATCGTGGCCGCGAGTAGAACACAACTACCTCAAACCAGTAGCTTCGTGTCTATACTGGTACCGGGAGCAGCCCGTTTCCGCACGCGAAGTATCCGCTGCCGCATCTCGGACAGACTCGAGTCTAAAAAATAAAAGACAAAGATACGAGTAGGAAGAAATATTCAGTCATTCCTAAAGAACGACCCCAGTTTACCATATTTTTGACTAAATGTCTCGCCCCAAGTCATCTAAAAGCTCGAACAACAATGGTCGTTGTGAGCTACGTGACCATGCCTGGCACTCGAGCTCAATTAACAGCAGTACGCTATTAGGTCACTCCGTGTTGTTACATTGTGTGCCAAGTATTGCATGGGCTAAGGAACTTCCCTCACTTTTTTTTTTGTTTGTGCGGAAGAAAATTTCCTGTTTCGCCCAAACGCGCGAGTGAAGGCGAGCAACCAACGGCACTGCGTGCGTCTAACCACGACGGCACGTTAAATGAGAAGGAAAACCGCCTGCGTCCTTCAACCCCCCCAAAAAAGGACCAGATAGATTTAGCTAAACGTTTACGGTCCGTCCCGCTCACACTAGCGCATGCACCACAGCGTGGTATAACTACTTAAAAGGAAGAGGTCCGGACACCAGCCAAAATGGCTTAAATATATATTTTTACGTTTCAAAAAACAAATATATATTCCAAACCATTTTGGTCGGCGTCCGGACCTCTTCCTTTTAAGTATGCTCCATTCCGACCAGTCGGGCTTCCCGTCATACTCTCGACTTCACGTAGTATGAAACAAGTAGGCTTATCAGCAGCAACGCTAATCAGCGCCTGTGCGTACAACGCTAATGCCAGCAACAGATGCCAGAACGCTGCGCTTTATAGCTGGTTCCGGCAGGGCCGATTGAGCACTGGCGTGACTGCAGGGTAGCTGGTTTCTCTTCCAGTTCACTGTAGCGTGGCGCCGTGGACGTGACTTCGTCGCTTTGGCAGCCAAACGCAAGGCGCGCCTCTGAAACTCTGGTGACCTTCTAACCTTCTCCGCACGGGCCCTGCGTGCTCGTCGATACCGTGACACCACAACAGTGACGGCGCCAGCGGTGCTCACGCAAATTGAGCATCTCAAAAGATTAGCCTTGGCCTTAAGACCTTTTCTCAGTCTTGCAAAGTCTTAGTGATGGAATAGGCTGTGAAGGTAGTAGCCTGTATGCCATATGTTTCCGATTGTGCCATTGCTTTAAAAGACTGAGGGCTATAGTAAGATCTATTCAGTAGTATGTGTGGGTGTGGCCCGCTCTTTGCTTTCGTGGTGCTAAGCTTTCATGCTTCTCGCGAGCAACACTCGCTTAAACAGAAGATAAAAATTATTCAGCGCAATGGCAGTACTTTCGCTACCTCCCAAGCAAGATTTCTTTGTCTCACACGAAAGCACAACGAAAACGAATCGGTGCGAAGAGGTAGGTGTAGATTAGAGTGTGACGTTAACGGTTTAATGGTTGGGAAGGGGTACTGACGTCACTCTGAAGTCAATCAGATGCGAGGGAAAGGAGGCAAGGAAACACGAGAGGGAGGAGGAGAAGATGTGTGTGTTTGGGAAGGGGGGGGGGGAGCTTTAGCCAACACAGTCTCACACTTTTTTTATTTATTTATTGATACTGCAATCCCACTTGGGGGATTTTGGCAAGAGGGTACAAATGTTGACAAGATCACAAAAAAAGGCAACCGACAAATACATAGATACATAAGAGTAAATAAACTAATATAAACTAAAATAGAAGGCATACGGTAAGTACTAAGTTAGACACGATGCAAACAAGGTAAGTGAAGGCTGTTGAACTTGGGTGTTAGTAAGCTGGTTCCATTCAGTTATTGTCCGTGGAAAGAAAGAGTATTTATAGGAGTTGTTATGTGTGCGAAACGGAGCAATTGTTAATTGGTGTTCGCATGGTTTTCGTAAGGGTTTTTCGTGCGAGACTCAACTAGCCATTTTTCTTCATGACATTCACGCCAACCTTGATATTAATCTACAAACTGACGCCATCTTCTTAGACTTCGCTAAGGCATTCGATAAAGTACCTCATCAACGCTTGCTTCTTAAACTTTCCCAGTTAAACCTGCATCCAAACATCATCGCGTGGATTAACGAATTCCTCACGCATCGCTCTCAGTCTGTCTTCATTAATAACCAATCCTCCGACCCTCTCCCAGTCACCTCTGGCGTCCCGCAAGGATCCGTCCTCGGTCCCTTGTTATTCCTCATTTACATAAACGACTTACCCCAGCGCGTATCTTGCCATATCCGCTTGTTCGCTGATGATTGCGTTATTTATCGTTCGGTAACTAACCCTTCTGACCAAGAATCCCTTCAGGCAAACCTAAACCTCGTGCTAAACTGGTGTTCGCAGTGGATGATGACACTCAACCCTAACAAATGTAAGTACATGTCTTTTCACCGCCGTCGCAACCCTTTCGTTTTTGATTATTCCGTTTCTAACTCCCCTGTTGACCTCGTCCAGTCTTACAAATACTTAGGTATCACAATTTCTCATGACTTATCTTGGCGACTGCACGTAACTAACCTAATATCATCAGCTAATAAAACATTAGGTTTCTTAAAACGCCACCTGAGGGAAGCCCCTCAACACGTCAGACTACAAGCATACATCTCACTTATCAGAACCAAACTGGAATACGCATCGCCCATCTGGAACCCTCATCAAGCATATTTAACAAATGCCATCGAAGCTGTACAAAACCGAGCTACCAGATTTATTCACTCTTCATACTCATACGACGTTAGCATATCATCGCTAAAATTACAATCAGGTTTGTGTGATCTTTCTGCTCGCCGTCGCATTGCCAGTCTTGTTTTATATCACAAGTTTTTTTATTCGCCCCTAAGACAAGAACCATACATCTGCGCACCCCCACCACGCCGATCCCATCGCATCGGTCACCCTCTTCAAGTTTTGCGTCCACGAGCCCGTACTGCTACCTTCATGAACTCATTTTTTTCACGAACAGCAACTGACTGAAACGGCCTTCCCCACCATGTCGCTGCCATAACCTGTCCATCCACATTTTCGACTTCTGTGAACGCCTGCATCTTGTAAACCCCACCCCTTATGTAACACCCCGAAAGGGGTCTTTAAGGAAAATAAAGTGATGTGATGTGATGGTGTCTTTGTCTAGTGGCATACCAGGATGAAAAGGTTATTACGTCTGAAGTGTCTAAGTTATAGCGCCCTTTTACAATCTGATACATAAATTTTAGCCTAGATGACCGGTTTCTTTGGGTTATTTGTGGCAACTGGGCTCTGGTTAAAAGGGCAGAAACAGAAGAACGTCCGAAGCTGTTATATATAAATCGCACACCCTTTTTCTGTACGCTTTCAATCTTGTTAATATTGGTCCTAGTGAAGGGGTTCCAGATTATGGCTGCATGACATAATTTGCTTCATGTCCGGCGAAGACGAGGACGAGTAGGAAGCTGCATAAATTGTATCTACACTAAACGTTCGTGAAGTGACCATAAATGTAAAATCAAAAGAATTAAGAAATATAAAGCAATATTGACCTGGGCTGATTACCTTTGAAATCGTTACCATACATGATTATCATACAGTGCGGTGTGCAATTTGTGCGGGTGCGATGAGAGTCTAGAACGCCTTATGTGTCACTGCCTATGCTTCGACATACACAACATACTCTACAACCTCAAGTCGACCTGTTAGATAATAGAACGCACTCGGAAGAAAAGTGTTTTTCTGATCGTGAAAGAAGCTTGCGAATGCACGCGAAATTGCCGCGCGACTGGCCGCTCGAAGCACTTTACGTGTGTTCGCGGACTGCTTTCACGCTCGGAGAAAGCCTTTTATGTAGCACCTATTGAGCAACAGAAAGCTAGCTAATTTTTCATGCTGCTCTACAATTTCTAACTGAGACGTTTAATCCAATTATAATATTTCAGAAGTTGATTAGTTGCTTAAGACTAACTATGTAATAAGGCGGAATGCAAAATATAATCTGAGCATCTCCAAACGATGACAAGCAATATTACTACTTCGGTTCTGCCCAGCTACGTGGCATTCGCATACCTTTAAATCTTGGTGCATGATAGCAGGACTCTGACTCTGACTCTGATGATAGTTAGGACACCCTGTATAAAAGCGATACAAGTATTTTTTGTAAGGGAACATAAGTCTATTCGTGAGCGGAAGCTTGGCAAAGTAGGAAAAATACTTTTCTTTTTTTGCGTAATGGTGGTGACCTCACCACGCTTGTCTTCACCATGAAGTTGTGGCCATGCTTTGGCGCCAACTACGCGTGACGTGCGAACTTTGACAGCGAGCCGAGTAAGTTGTTCACTGATGAAAAACGACCGCCATATTTGCGACTAACCAACGACGTAATTAGTTTAACAAACTCTGAGAATTTCTTTCTGAACAACCTCCATAAAGGATCCAGGCGCGCGAAGATACATTTAATTCGCGACCACATCAAATAAACACATGGTGAAGCAAAAGATATCACAGGGGAAGTGAATGGTTATGTTTAACAAATATGTGGAATTAATTACGAAAAGTTACATGAAATTGTACTAGATGACCCCACCTCCGGTAAAGCTTGCGTCACGCTGCCGAAGACCGGAGCTGTGATTGAAATGGGTATTCGAAATGGGAAGCTCGTCCTTCATTTTACCCTGTTGCAGTAACCATTATCACCATTATTTTGTCGAACAAATGGCACTAGTCTTTGGAAAGAGTATCTTACCGTGCCCAAAGCGACTTCGCTTTACCTTTTAGAATATCCTTAAGGCGGACTACAGATGGTCAGTAATATGCTGTATGTATGTATATGCTCCGCTGTGGACGTTTTCTAATTGCATGACAATGTTCCAAGCAAGGTGAGTTTTATTTCACGGAGTATCTTAACTATCTGAAGAAGGACAAGTCCACTTGTCTATACACTGGCTCTTGCTTTCACATTGTTCTCGTTTTGCTCATCGTCTTCAATTTCTACCTCTTGCCTTCCCCGTGTTTTCCCTTAACTATCGCTGTCACATTAACCAGACGGCTTATCCGTCCAGGGGAGCCCCGTACCATTTACGCTCAGTCCCTGCCCGTTGAAATGCCTCCCAACACTCCTCGGTAACATTATTTACGCTGTCACCTTAACGTAACGGCTTCAGATATATTCTGTGTCATTTATTCCTTCGATATCGTAACCGCCCCACCTCTCATATACGTCTCATATACGGCAATCGCTTGTGGCTTGTTCACAGGTCTTTCTAGGTATATTCGGTGTGTCGTGTCTCGGGTAATTCACGCATATTCAACTCTGTGACCGGTCAAACAATGTGCACTGCACGAAGTAGTGTCTCGTTATGTGACGCTGACTGTGTCTGCGACTAAACGACAACTCAGCAACGTACGCGACAGCACCCTCACATATAGCCTTGTTTATTAAAGCGAATATTTTTTTGCCTACTTCCCCAGGTTTCGCGTGGCTGCCTCACTGCTGTGTGCCACTGTGTCGGCCGCTACCTCGGCGGGTATATTTATGGATATATATACGAGTGCTATATGAAACTACCATCGAGGGGGCTTATGCAACCCTCGTAGGCTTACCAAGTATGCATAGCGCTGTTTTGCGCAACGAAAGTATTACTTCCAGCATAAAACCTGCACATATAATGGCGGGTCACAGACATCTCTAAAGCACACCAGCCTGTTAGTGAAATGGTAAATTATATTTAACGAATTCTTTGATATAGCATCTCACAGTTGCATAGCAAGGTGCACATGCGTCTTGCCGTTAGAGAAGCGAGCTTCTGCAGCGACGTCGACAAGTAAAATTCTGGGCAGATCAGGCAACATGTAGGAAGCGTGGAGTGTGACTGAGTGACGCGTACGAAAATGCAATCTTCTTCCGAGGTTTCAACAAATACGAAGTTGCTGTAAGCTCCAAAGATTTATTTAAATAAGTATAAGAACACCAGTCACTTAACTTCGCTTACAGAAAACTGGAATCCGCAATGCATGCAGATGTAGAATTACTGCAAATTGCGTGATGGATATCTTTTAAGTATATTATTTAGTGTTTATTCCTGGTTTCTTTACTTTGCAGATTCTTCATTACATGCTTTCACGCAAAAAAAAAAAGCAGTTTAAACTCTTGAACTAACGGATAATCGAGTTACATAAGACGCTCCTTTAGTGTGCATGCATTTGAGAGCCCGCTATTCAAAACAATATTTTTTTTTTTTAGTTGCAGAGGGCGTTCTTCTCACAGACGACTTATTTTTCGTTTCAGTCTCTCTGAACGCAAATGCCGTGCGGCACCGACAAGCCCCACAAACTCGCACGACGAGAGGCACACGACAGACGTGTAATAATTTCTGTGCAGTGCTAACAAGGGCCTCCCTGGCCACGACGTGACGTTGCACGCCCACCGCCGAGATGCGCGTTTCTTAAGGGCGGCCTTTAGGTCTTTCTCGACGACGGCCTACGTTCGGTGCGAAGCGTTTCATTAATGCGGCGCGTCTTTTACAAGAGCGCTTGCTCGGGCGCATCCTTTTACGCGACACGACCACCTTTCTCTGCTCGCGCGTGAGCAGGTGGCCTGCCAGCTGTTAGCCAGGTTTGGGGGCTAAGGAAAAAGAGGGAGGGGAAGGGGCAGTGGGTGAGGGGCGAGTGACCAGTCAAACTCGTTCTCCGCAGAACGCGCCGTACAACTGCGAAACGCCACCAAAAGGCCCGGCGATCCTACGACGACAGGCAATCTCTCCCGCGTCTCTTCACACCGCCCGGAGCCGAACGTGCTTGTTTGTCAATCAAGTAGCTTGCGGTATACGCCGCCTCGCATATACGCAGACACACTGTACTGCAGCGAACAAGAGGCAAGATGTGACGGACAAGCTGGCAGGGCAAAGGTGGCAATTTGCTTTCCAGCGCGCGTCTTGCCGCTGTGGCGATGGAAAGCGAACCGTGCCGGCACTCGGCGCAAGCCACTAAACGCACTCGTACGCTGGCGGGAGGAACGAGCGAGGAATGCGAGCTACGTCGTGTGGCTTCGTTCGTCGATTGCCGACTGCGAACGGGCGCGTGCTGCTGGGGGACGATGGCGACGGGCTAGTTCTGTGCAGTTGGGGGAACGGGAATCACCTCAGAGAATTTAGTTTTCATATTGCGCGAACCAATTAGTACTTTGTTTTGGTGCGGGCGGTACTCTGACCCCTGACGTTGGAGAGAGGTCTCTGTAGACTGCATATAAATTGAGTCGATTGTGCGGGACTCCGTACTGTGCAAGCGCCGTGCAAGCTGAAAATTCAGCAGAGACACTCAAGATCGCTTACGTTTGGGAATGAGAAAGCGTTATAGCCGCTTTGGCTATTCTTTTTTTATTATTAACCGCGCGTTCCTTGTTCACGCAAGCTGTCGCCAACGTTCTAACTGCGCCTCGACAAGGCCAAATGAAAACGCGCCAAGAGTGTAAACACGCTCGCTTGCCCGCGAGGAGTTCGTAACTCGAAGGACCGCTCAGCGGCATGCCATTGGACAGCTAGTAACGCTTTTTTACTTTATACACTCACTTTATATACTCATGCACGTGGCTCCACCTCCTACCCACTGGTTGCGACGCACGCTCTAGGCCACACGTTAAGATGGCTACGACGTGATGTGCGCAAAGACGCAAGCACTAGACACACGTTAGAGAGCTTTAGTTTAGGGAAGGCAAGCGGCTTGCGTACGCAAGAACTAGGGGCCACGGTACTGCGAATGCGTAGACACCTACGTCTGAGTATGCGCATGCGCAGTAGCCTCACCCCTAGTTCTTGCGTACGCAAGCCGCTTGCGCCCACTAAACTAAAGCTCTCTATTTAGTCAGCCAGAAATGTGGAGCCACCGTGGCGTCGGGGAAGCGTGCTTGTTTCGCACCCAGGACGCCCCGTTCGATTCCCGCCTATAGCGCAATTTGCCTAATATTCTTTGCAAAGGCGTTAATTTGCTTTGTTTACAGGAACGTCTCTGAGAAATGTGACGTCAATTCGAGTATTTTGTCCTGCGGTTTTACTCTTTGCCGGCGGCCATTATTGGTGCCATCGTTCGGTCGCGCCGCCGACAACAACGCTTTCGCATTAAAATGTTTCAGCATAGCTTTACCGTTCTACCGTTACCGCTAAGGGAAAAGCCTGGCACTGACTTCGCATAACTGCGCATGCTCAGTTCGGTGTGAGCCGTAGTTGTATCGGTAGAATCAATAGCGCTATGCCAAAATACTTTGCATGGCGCTCGCGCCAACCATAACCACCGGAAGCTGGAATGTGCGCGGTGTTGGGACCACACATTCTCTTTCTCTCTTTTGTTTCTTATTTGTCATCATCCCCGCCATCACGTCATTGTTGCGAAAGGGAGAAGGAGTGCCCCAGTACGTTGCATCAGAGTCTTTGTCGGTTACCCGACGTTGCTGTCTTACGAGCAAGGGAGCCGCGAAGTCAGCGTATCATCACGCAGTCGTACTCAGGCCTGCTGCCCACTGTTGGCAGGACTACCTGATGTCTTTCGAGAGTGTCCCTCTGCCAATAATTGTTAAGTATCATGTGTGCGTGCAAATACGCAATCGTTAATCTAATTTTCACCTCTATACATGCGTACCATCGATATTAAAGGCTACATACCTGCATTATGAAACATCATAATGCCGCTCAGAAGTCGTCTTTCGCTGCAAACGAAGAAATCGCGATCAAACCGAAATTCGGTTGCCTCCAAGAGAGAGAGAGAGAGAGAGAGAGAGAGAGACAGGCAAAAGGCAATTCTAGCCAGAAGAGCGTCTGACTTGCTACCCTGCGCTGATAGAGGGGAACAAGGGAATACAGTCGAGCTCATCTACAACGAACACCTTTACAATGAAAGGACTTTTATAACGATGGAATTATTTTATACGGTTCCATTTTTATAAATTCTGGACTGTGCGGTGCGTAACCTTTACAACGAAGTGAGCTGTATAACGAATGGTTTTGGAGGCCCCAAACACTTCTTTATACAGGCGTTCTATTTTAGAAAAGCTACAGAGAGAGAGAGAGAGAGAGAGAGAGAGAGAAAAGGGGAGACTCGGTGAATGAGTGCGCGCGCGTGGAGAGTGTTACGCTCTTGGCTCACTTTGCACGAGCAAATACTCCTAATAGTTCTGACGGCGAAATCCTCCTAAAGTAAATAAATCATTCCAGAGGGCCACTTATCTACAGTCAGGGAAAGCTCAAGTTATACTTTCTGTTCATGGAGACGTTCTAAGTCTATTGCTCCGAGGCCTGCTCTCTCAAAGCTGAATTTGCACTGGCAGTGCTTAAGACATCTCACATTTTAAAGCGAAGCTGTAAATGTGTTGAAGCGTCTACGTGAACGTCTAGCGTCTGCACTCATTACTGGACCACTAAATGTCGTAGCGAGTTGTTGTCGTCGTGGTCATTGTCATGCTCGTTGTTGTTGCTGCTAAAATGTTTGTTAATTATACGATGACAAAAAAGCGGTATCCGGCCACAGTAAGTACATTCACGAGGGTGTGGAAAGAGAACCAAAATGAGGCAAATTCGAAAATTGTCGATCATTCTAGCGTCGCGCAAAAAAAAAAAGAGGAACAACAACTGGATAATGAGGCGTCGTCTTTCGAGGATACCTTTGGGAGGGGACCATTGGGAGGGAACCATAGGGAAGGGACCTGGAGGCCTCATTGTAGAGGAAAGAGTGGCTAACGACCTTCCTTGGGATATTAAAAAGAGGGAGGAGGGGGCAAATTGTTGCGGTTGACGTGCAGAAAATGTTTCGAGTGGGAGGAATAATTGGTTCAGGTGGCAGGTTGTTAGGGAACTTCGTTAATATCTTGCTGGCGCCATTTATAACTCAAACAACCTTGAACTACTGTGTGGACTGAGTTCGAAGAATGAAGTAATTACCACAAGAACATGGGCCGGCGTTGCTTCAAAGTCATGGAGAACAAGATATTCCACAAAAGCTGACAAAACACCATATCAGCCACAAAACGCCTTCTCGTGGGAGAAAAAGCAAACAGAAGACGACAACTTTGAATTGTCTCTGTATAAACACGGTGATTGCTTCACATAGATACTCCAGACGTTCTAAATTCTTGTAGGTGCATTGAAAGTCTCTTTCATAGCTCGGAAGCATTATTTTGAACATATAACATGGAAGAAAGTGCACTCTCCGAAGACACCAGTGTCGGGGGAAAAAAAAAACGGCTGAACCGCACCGAAGAGTCATTTGACACCCACCCTCCGTTGGCGGCATGGAAACCGGCATGGTCATTGAAGGAGGAGCACTGCGAAAGTACGAAGCAGCAAAAGTGCCGCTAGAAGTAGTATTGTGATCCTGCAGAGCTGCAAAATGGTGTAAGGGCCTTCTTTATTATTATTAGTTTTTCCTTCTTCAAATAAATAAGTAGAGGCCTTTGCCTAGATGGTCGCAAATACCTTGCCACGGCTAATAAATTCTTACCTAGAAGCCGGCATTGACATCCATGCCTTGGCACCATCGGAGCTCATCTGTCTGGTGAAAACTACCATTTAAATCGCCATGATTCCGTAAAACCATAGGCATTCAATGAAAGAAATGTTTTTATTTTGATGTAACCCACTGTTCTTTATTTTTTTTCATTTCTGAAAGTGTTCTTTGCCACCGTTCTGCCAATAGGTAAGGGGGGCCAAGGACCACTCAAGCTGCCAATAAGCAGCTTTTACCTTGGCCCCCTCCATTTGCTTGTAAATGGGCACAAATAAAATGAAATGAAATGAAATGACGCTACTGAGGCAATACGTAACGCGGCGACTATTTCACACATATATTTCGTAATGGAAAAGCGCAGTAATTGGTCTCAACTGCGACAAGCTTATTTTCATACTCGTCGCTAAAAAACACGCCAAACGCATCATAACACCGTCACGAGGGTCAAGGCACTGTCATCTTTCGAGCTACACATCGTGGCACAGCTTACGCGTTATGCAGTACTGAATTTTCACCAACAGGAAGCAAAACGGTGCCTGTGGAGTGGTCACTGGGTAAAATAGGGGGCTCAAACTGTTAAAAAGCAGTGGACTGGTGTCTAAACGGTGGGCCTGAAGTCAATCAAATGAAGGACAGAAGACGGTAATCTCTGTGTTTTCTTGTGCTCACTCCTCGTCCGCGATCCTGTGCAACCCATTCCCTCCATTGACTCTAGTCAAAGAACGGACGCTAGAGGCGTGGTGCACCGAAGTTTTGTCGCCAACTCTAGCACGGCTGCATCGTGGAGAGAAAGTAGCTGCAGTATAGCGCTCCGACACCTCGGAATCTACGTCACGTGGCGAGAGATCCCCGACTGAGCTTTTTTCATTGTTTTTTCCCCCCACACTTGGCTCAACACGGCATGAACCACTTTCGTGCAACGTTGTGCACGAAAGGCCAGTACGAGAAAAAAAATGGCTGTGGCTTAGCTAAGGTTAAGCCCAGGATGCGAAGCATACTAGCCTTTATTTTAGTGGTTGAACCACTGTTTAGCTTGGTGAACTGCTGTTGCTTGGCTATATTTGGTTCGGCTAGACGAACAAACAACTCATGCAGGTGAGCGCACGAGCTGAGACCCGGCTATGTAGCTGCGCGGCCGCAAGCGAGCGCACGAGTTGAGCCTCCGCTTTTGCAGCTGTTATGACGTCATATGGTAGCTACGTGGCCGCGGGCGGCGCAGCAAGGGAGAGCGTGGTTGTGCGGCTAGTATGCTTCGCATAAAAAGAGAGGGGGAGGGCAGCGAGGGAGAACAGTACGACGCTGGAGAACTTACGTCACTGTCCCATTAAGCGGTTCTGGTAGGCGTGTTAAGTACGTTGCGAGGCGCTATAGAAGCCCTGCTCCCGCTTAATTTTACTCTTTCTTAGTGGAAGTAATCATGCCACGTGCCACATCTACGCAGCGGGTGTCCCAGTCTCTCGGGCGCATGATAGATTGACTTTATAAAGGACGCGATGCCACGCCATTTGGAAAACGCACGAAGCCAAGATCCTGCTGACTCATTCATCAGGGCAGAGCTAAACAGCGGGTCTTGCTAAATGGCCCCTTTGCGTGATCCCTACAGCGCAATTCCTCGAGCTATTATTTAACTGCTATTGTAGATGTATTCTCCCCCTCTCTCTCTCTCTAGCTCACGTCTGAGTGCCACGTTTTCTCACCAGTGGAAACGGGCCGGTGGCGACTTCATTTTCTCCGTGAAAGGAACAAAGCTTGCGCCCTCACGAACGCTGTGGACGAGATGACAGATTAAGAAGGAGTGCGGCGCGGGAGACGGGAAACAATGGAACGCAGCAGCTACTTCAAAGCGACGCTAATGATAAATAACAACTTAAACTAGATTTCCTGACTGCGCTTATGAATTACTGACCTTCGCTGAGAGCGTACACGCACGGTGTAGAAAAAAAAAGAAATGCCAGGACACCTAAGTACTTATGAGTTGTGAACGCGAACACACTAATGTCCAATTGAACGCCGCTGAGTGGTCCTTCGAGTTATGAACTCCTCGCGGGCAAGCGAGCACGTTGAGACGCTTTGCGCGTTTTGATTTGGCCTTACTACAGTGTACTCAGTGGCGTAGCTAGGTCGTCTGGCACCCGGGGCAGAAAATATGACACGGGATAAAAAAAATAAAAGCATTGCTAACAATGGTCTTCAACTTTAGAGAGCGCAACTTCAGTACTGAATGATATACCACGCAAGAATGACGCACTCGCTTGACCCCTGAGGACAACTTTTAGTTCCTTTACGACAATTTTTGAATAGCTTCGCGCTCTTGTATTTCGCCATTCTAAGTAATCTACTTAAAAGTCAAAGTAACACCAATGGTATCATGCTTGTTTATCGTAATATGTTTTCCGTTGTTCTGTTTCTATTTTTTCATATCATATTATATTGCTACAGGACAGTTTCCTTCCACGAAGGATGTTTTGTACACAAGGAAAATTGTGTTGCGTGCGAAGTTGTCTGAATGGTCGCTGCAAATTTGGTTGGGCATACGTGTACAAATTCACTATTTCTTTGATCGTGCGTAACCGGTTTGGGCATGTCCGCTCTCTTTTTCACTTACTTACTACTTCAAAAAGGCCTCAAGCCCTCATTTAAATGTTGCTCTCATAATATCTGCTATCCGAAATGTCTCTGTGGTTACGAAATAGAACAGATATGACATGTTACGTTATGCAGCCGTTATAGCATGAGCGTGGGAAATGCACCGGTAATGTGTTTTTCATGTGGCTGCCGATTCGATTGCCGATTTAGATTTTCATATGGCTACAGAAGCGACTATAAGACAGCCGTTCGAAACATTGCAAAAGAAAGGGTCCACAAACCCGCCAAACAAATCATAATACCACAAAATTTCAACGCCAGACCCATTAGAATCATATGGGTTCCGGCCCACGCGTCGCGTCCTCAGCCCGAGGTTTCGTCAACCGGACGATGGTCGAGCCGGCCCTGAGGTCGGCGAAGAGATACCTTGACCACCTACCACGAAATGGCATTATATTATTGAAACAACAGAAGGATGCTCCCACCAGCGGACAAAACCTTTAATAAACCTCCACAAGTGGCGTGGCGGAAGCTACAAACTAACACTTTCCCAAACCCATATGTATACTCCCAAGGCCTACCCAGATGTTTACACCCCTGAATGTAAGCTCTGCAGGGTCACAAAGGCAGATTTAAAGCAAATTTTATTCAAATACAACAACCTAAACCGAACAGAGTATGGAAACTCTCGAACGAGCAAGAGTGGGAGGATGCGGTGTCCAACTCGGACTCGGCGGTTCAACTGCAGGCCGTCAGCTGGGCTTTGGAAGTCGCCGAAAAACAGGGCCTCACGACCATAGCATGCGGCACCGGAGGACCTGAGTGGACGGCCACCTCACGTAGCCTGGAAGCCCACCAACATCAACGAAATCCTTTCTGTTGACGAAATAAGGTTGTTACTACCACCATATCAGACAGAAGCACGTGAGATAGAAAACAGATTTATCAACATATGGCGCAGGGCGACACTTGAAGCATTGTCAACGACCACTGGGGGGCTGTACTGTGTTCTCAGGAAGTATTGACTATGGCAAATCGACGCAGCCAGCGTGCCTAACAAAGTAAATAAGAAAACACGGTTAAGAGAGTGCAAAACGATGTCGGGAGAGCTATAGGGGGGAGAAGGAAAGTGCGTACTTCATTCGCGTTGTTTAATGGAGGAGGGCGGAGGAAGCTGGTCACGAAGCGAGGAGGATGAGGAGGAGGAGGCGAAGGAAGCAGAGAGAGAAGGCGCTAATGCCCACGTGCCAGCAGCCACGTCCAAAGGAAGGAAGAAAAACCGGACAGCCCGTGGAGTCCTATCGCGCGTTGAGTCAGGCGGCATGGCGACATCGATGATGACACCAATAAGAAGCCACGCTGGCGCCTTTCTTTATTGCGTCCCCCTGCGCCCCTCTTTCGTTGACACTTGTCGCAGTTTTATTTCTTATGCGCGCCGTCCCGGTGGCGGCTGTATCGGCCGCATGACCGTTTTCACTTCCGGTTTGATCCTTTCGAGGCCGGCGACATGAACTGCTCGGAGAAACAGTAGTTGAACTAAATGATATGGTTGGCCTCTGCGATGAGGTAAAACATCACGCATGGTTTGTCTTGAGCTGCCTTGGCGCTGTCCGAATTCGCGTATAACTGGTTACAATTAGACTTTGCACACACAGACATGCCTCTAAGCTTGACTTACTCACATTTTTGGTGTCGCAGATCTATAGTCTAACATGTTTTCGAGCATGTAGAGAAATGTTCACCTAAGTAGTGACGGTGACTCTGTTACTCGCGGTTGCCGCTTTATCCGCTTGCTAGCAACGTATGCCACCGTAACTCGCAGTGAGTCTAGTTGAATACTTATATTATTAGCCGATGCTGTCCGTTTCCCAATGAAGCAAAAACGAAAAAAAAACTGCCGTTTTGGATCAGTGCCTTCGGTTTTTTGCGGCTTTGAAGGAAATCGAGGTTCCGATTCACGTATGCGGTGGCCTCATTTTAATGGAACGAAAGTGCGAAAGAGCTCCCGCACTCAGGTTTAAGTACATGTGCAAAAAAGTACGATACTCAGAATCAGCCTGAAGCCCTCCACAACGACGTTCTTCTGCAGCTTTTAGACAACCTCACCAACTATTCGTACGAGTTCTTGCCCTACATTTTGCGGTGGCACGTTGAGTTATTGAAGAGAAAGCTGAGTTGCTTTCAAAGAAATGTTGCAAAAGGCGCTGCGCTGTATTTAAAATCAGTAAGACATCACAAATTCTTTCTGGAAAAGCACAGTCTAATTGTTTATTTGCGCATGAAATGTCGAATGGTTATAACAAGTTGACCTGAATTAAATAAATCGACGGTTATTTTGATGTAGTAATATACCATATTCACTTTCTCTATGCATCCGTCTTCATGTTTGGCTTTAATATGATGCGCAATGACATTGTGATGTGCAACGTCTCAAGCTGCAACGGACAGTTTTCGCTGATGGGGTGTTTTTCTAAAAAAAAAAAACTAAGTTTGCATCATTACAAAAAAAAAAGACAGAAAAACAGACATTACGCTTCAGTCAAACCTCCTGTAGTCTGCGTTATCTACTGTGCGCTTGTTACATTTGTTGATCCTTTATTTGAAGAATTTATACTTATCATAACTTATCATAAAGGGTATAATTACATATATTGTCCAGTGAGTACAGCAGGTGCAATATATATATATATCTTTATAGCATCTTTGGGGCCTACAAATATGGCCGCAGCTCCAACTTTGATTCAATGCGCCCTCCCCTTGCTAAAACTTCCAACGAACTTGTTGGAAACAAATGTTTGTTATTTGTAAGGAAGGCGAATTGCACTGGAAAGTCCCGTGGCCATGGATTGCGTGTCCCGGACCCAGAGGAAAATCGGCACACTAGAAAGCGCTGTCGCCATACCGTGTCGCATGGCCAGTTGGCCGGTCTAGCTGAGCAATCGCTGCCCCCGGTATGTTTCTGGCTGACGCTTGGCGAGTTCAATAAACCTCGTCACTGATCGGTTGATTGATTGATTGATTGATTGACTGCATGATTGATTGATTGATTGGTTGGTTGATTGATTCATTAACTGATTGATTCATTGATTGGATTGAACACTCATTTTTTTACTCGAAACGCATTTCATCGAAACGCAACGCAGTCATGCACATCCTAGCTTGTTCAGCAACTCCGCATTAAGTGCCGTTATCACATGCGTATTGCATAATTCCCGCTTCTCAATTCGGAGACGTGGACTGTCAACGTCACGCATGAGGATTTCGGCTTTAGAAGGAGCTATAACTTCACTGTTGAAACAGAAGGTCAAACATCTCGGCACCCTATTCTTGCATATGTAAGCGACATAAAAGGCCAAGACGAGTCATAACGGGGTCAGGGGTTCGGTGTTCACGAACCAAGAAATGTATTCCTTGCCACGTATGTCTTCACGCCGTTGCGCAATAGACGACTCCGTCAAGACCACGTGATCGAGTGCGAGCAACTGACCTAACTCTTCAAGGATTTGAGGACGCGCTGGCTCCCTTGGATACCCGCGCGATATGTCCTTGCGCACAAGCGAACGTGAGTTGATACCAAAGCACTACAGCTGGAATATATCAGGCTCCTGTATCGCCAGTGTGCGCGGCATAACAAGATGCCCTGATTGCGTTGCCATATTTCCATTCGCTGCGGTTCATACGCATTTAAAGCGGGCATCAGTCGTAAAGTTTCAAGCGCTTTATCTAGATATATAGAGGTAAAAGGCACTTAATATTCGTTTTTACCCCCCTCTCTCTCTCTAGGAATACAGGAATTCCCTTCAACCTAAATACGGTCAAATGCATCTGGTGTTTCAGTATCTGATGCTAAGCACGCCACCGTGGAGATCCTTTTCGTGGCTGGTACTGTCACAAGGCACTGTGCGAGCAACACAATTGCAAATATTCAATGAACATACTGCCAGCTTTTTAAGCTAAACCTTATAATTTCGATTTTTCAAACCTGCACAAGATGTGGAAAGTGTTGCAGTTGCTATAAAATTGCACATTTTCGCTTCTTTTTTCGTTTTTTTTTAATTTTCATGCCCCTTTTTTATGCTGTGACGCATTCGCGTTTGTAGATTGATTACAAAAAAAAAGAGTGCTTAAATGATCTTCACCTCTCTTGTTTTTGGTGTAGATTATGACCTGGGCCGTACCTCTTTTTCGTCATCAGACTCATTTGTCGCCTCAAGTTCTAGAACCAAACGGAAAGAACGAAGTTATCCACCGTTCCTTACGCACAGAAATGCGTTCCGCGCTGAAAAGTACACAAAAGATCGTTGTAACTGACGGCCCTTTCCATAAGAGGTCAAACAGCCTTCGGACTAGGTCGAGGCTAGAACAGACCGCGCTTGTTCTGTTTTGTTCTTCTTTCCTTCTTTCCTTCCTTCTTTCTTTCTTTCTTACTTACTTTCTCGCTTGCTCGCTTTCTTGTCACCTTCGCAGTCATAACAATGACGACATTCAAGACTCTATGGGCAACAATCCACAGTTACGCGCATCACTTAGTTACCAACTAGAACGGGAGCACGCGTCGCGTATGCCTGCAAGCAGGTCACCACTGGTTTCCCGGCCTCTTGCGTGGCTCTTGACACCGCGTAGCACAGCAGGTACAGCAATCGAGATAATCCCTCTCCCAGCGTAGTGAAACAAAGGCAATCAAAACGGGTAACCAATCCAGTTTTCCTCGTGAAATATTTAAGAAATCTCAAACTACGATATTGTTCAGGCAATCGAGGGCGAGCTAGAAACAATATACGGTAGGGGGAAATTTTGCAACAAAGCAGGTGCGGGAGTACTAGAACTATACTTGGAATATAAGATACAGCTCACGAAAGTAAATATTCCCCACTAAATTCAACTTCTTTTTGTCATGTTATTGCATCATCATCCCAGACGTCGATGTAATAACAAGAAATGAAGGAGTAGCGTTCAATGCGAGCAAAATTTTTTACTCACCCTATGATGTCCACCGGCGCGTCGCTCCACACTAACATGCCCGCGGCGACGCAATTTCCACGCTCAATCCCCCACTCGTCACTGCAGCAATGCGCACTCAGAAAACACGAAAAAAACACAACCGCGACCCAGCGCAGTTTCACGGAAACAACACCGGAAGCTTTCCGCACTTTAACACTGCCTCGCGGGACGACACGGCAGAGCACGACAATATCCTGGCGTTGTTCTCTGCTCCTTTTTTTCTTGCACGGGTCGCGACAGCGGCCGCAGACCACAGCGCGCGGAACCGGTAATCACGGGACGAATGGCGACGGGAGGCGCCGATGAGTGCAACACCGCCACGGGACGACTGACAACGTCGCCCGGGCCACGCCGTTCGACCCTGGCGATTTGATTCGCGAAGCGACGGGCGACGATCTCACGCAGCGCCGGCACAATGGGGCCCGCTTTTCGGGCTGTCAGTAAAGCGCAGCACTTCTTGCTCCCTCCCTTTGACGGAACAGAGGCCGATGCTGACAGACACGTAACCTGTCCACTGGTGCACTGCTATCCCTGTCGTCGACTGTGGTGGCGTGGGTGGGGTATGAAGCACTTTCAATGCACAGTAAAAAGGGAAGTACGACGCCGGGGTGGAACAAACTATTCACAGGTTTGCACTCTTTCTCGGCGACACAAGCGTTTCCTCGCCGGTCTTCCTTGCGCCAACGTCGTTGGTGGCGGGCCCCGAGGACGGGTAGATGTGCTCTGACCACAGCAGGCAGTACACAAACGTAAACAACGCACGTGGCTTCACTTCCTCTTTTTCTTCGCGGTGCTGACACGGCGTGCTTGGTCGGCAGGAAAGCTGCAGAGTCGATCTACAGCTCGCTGCACAGCCGGCTGCGTTGGCGAAAGAACACGTGCACGGGTCCGGAAATATTTTATCGCACCACACGGAGCAAAATACGCGACGCACGCTTCGCTCGCTGGCGCCAACACTGCTTCCTTCCGCGCGCGTTCGGCTTTCGATCGCGCTGTTCCGGGACCGGCCTATAACGGGACCGACGGCGCGCGCCGCTGTACTCCCTCGCACTCGAGTAGCGGAGGCCTCATCCTCCTTTCCTACACGACGACGATGCAGCGCACGGCGGCGGTGGCGGCCGGAAGGAAAGGGGGCCAAGACGGCGAAGAACCCGTCATGTGGGACGACCACGTTACGTCGCTGGCCGCCGGAAAAGCGATGCCTCTACGCCGCCGCCGCCAAGGGACCCCCCCTTCGGAAGCAAGCGAGCGGTCAGCTCCCCCCCCCCTCCCCTCCTCGCGCGGTGGCCGCGATGCCCTCGGAGGTCCGAGGCGCGGCGCCGAAGGGGGCCCCCGCTTCATTTCTGGAGCACGATGAGCGGCCGCTTTCTCTTCGCCCTCCCCGGCGCCCTCCTAGTGTCAGCAAGTGGTGGCGAAGTAAGGCGCATGCTTTCGCTTTAGGTCTTCTGCGTGGCTACTGCTCGAAGCTGGGGGGCCCGGGTCATCCTCACAAATGCCGCCGGTCAGCGCTGGCAGTCTTGCGCGATATCGACGGCTTACGCTCGTGCGTCCGAAAGCAGGCCGTAGCCTTGACAGGCCACGGTTGGCAGTGTATAGGAGCGCTTCTTCAACAAGCCAGTGGCGCAAGAACAACGGACGTAGAGTAGAGACAGGAAAGATTGCATCCTGAAGGTTCAGTATCGATGTCATCCGCACGTCTTCCTGAATGACATCTCTCGCGTGGACAAGAGAGGGGTTCACCAAGTGTCTATAGATGTAGTGCCTCGGAGGAACGCAAGTAGCTCATCTAGGAATCCTCGTCTGACAATTTGCGGTGCTTCTGGGAAAGCTTCGTGTCAAGACAATTTTCGCGGGGAAGACCTCCAGAGTGTAGGCGGCCAAGGAGCCTTTTTCCTGCCTTGTCAATCAGCATTTAGTAAAGCCCCATCAACTGCTCCACATCATTCACCTCTTCACGTGAGGTACAAGATGGGTAAACATGGGTACTAACTAAACACATCACTTATACGTTTAGCCTGTTGGATTAGGAAGTTGTCAATCATTCTCTGGATTCAGTCCCTTGATCACACAACGTCATAGTGAAGATGAGCAGATCTATTGACTGGAAATGCCAGCAGCTTGTGTTTTTAAAGCTGCTTATTCGTCAGCCCTCTTTCTTTTGGTGAACGTGATATCCACTGCGGTGCAAAAGCATCAAGCCTATCCTTTCATTCGACGTTGACAGGAGGCGATAGCTACTGGAACTCCACCTTGAACTGCCTGCCAAAGAATACATTAGAGTTTTATGCGAAGCATATTACGAGAGCTCAACCCAGCTCCTCAGGCGCGGCGGTGTCGCCTTGAATACCACGTGACACCGTGACGTCACGACAGAGGAGAAGTGGCTTTGGCTCAACTCTCGCAAGATGGGCTGGGTGGGAATCGAACCAGGGTTTCCGGAGTGTGAGACGGAGACGCTACCACTGAGCCACGAGTACGATGCTTCAAAGCGGTACAAAAGCGCCTCTAGTGAATGCGGTGTTGCCTTAGAAACGAGCTGTTTCTAAGGCTCAGGCGTGCGTCGCTTGCTCAGGCGCACATTTCGTTGCCGCGCCGAACGCTGCGTTGCTCGACGCTCACCGCGTCCAATGCGGGGCGTCCAAGGCGAAGCAGAGTAACGCATGAGTTGTTTCTTCGTCTAGCCGAACCAAATATATCCAAGCAACAGCAGTTCACCAAGCTAAACAGTGGTTCAACAACTAAAATAAAGGCTAGTATGCTTCGCATCCTGGGCTTAACCTTACCTAAGCCACAGCCATTTTTTTACAAGGCAGACTGTCCATTCGTCCCCATACGCCCCATGCTGCTTCTTATGGCGCGCCTCGATATAAGCTGTGTAGCAATGCGTCCGTGAGGTGCCAAGGACGGTGTGTCCACATGCTTATGGTATGGATGAAAACTGAAATGGCACGTACATGCACAAAACAGAGATACGCCGCGAAGAAAAGCACACATTCAAAGGTATCCACATATCTACATATACACTACATTGTCTTGAGGTGCACGGGCTGCGTTGCAAATGAAAGGCAGAGACGATGACGATGAAGGCACGAGTGTTACACGAGTGAGCTGCGTCATTGCGAGAAGATAAGCGAAGAAGGCAGCAGCTGTGGAAGAAGCTGCGGAAGGAGCCCGACGATGGGTCCGGGCTCCTGCCTATGCCTGGAGCTTACCGAGCTTACGACTCTACGCCTGAAGCTGATGTATGTCTGTGGGGCGTCCTGCGGAGCATCTACCAGAGCCTCCGTGCTCATGGTCTACCTTCCTGGCGTACGCTCATACCCACTCCTGCTACGTCTTCTGGCTGCCTATCATCCACGGACAGCCCTAGCTGCAACGGACACTGGCCACCTGCATCATTGCAGCACTTGGTGTGCTCCGACACTCCACCTCCGAACAAGGTGATGTGTGATTTTTCACGTTTGACTTGCGTAGCTTGGGGACTAATTTATGACTTTATATTTAGTGGGCTTCTAGTTCCCATTTTATTATTGTGCAATGTCCGGGAAGACTTACAAAGTGTGTTTATGTTTGTGCGACAGAGAGCGTACGCTTCGTAGTATTGTCCCAAGTTGGTTCTTACCTACAGGTTCCAGAACTTGCAGTGGTGAATATGCCTACACCGTGACAACATATCGTTGAAAGGCAAGCGCCCTATCTATTTGCACCCTATCTGTTGTTTGCAGAGGGGTCTCACGAACATATAAGCCAAAGGATTACGCGTTGGCTTCCGAGTATCTTGGCTTACACTGTCCCATACATTAACCAAAATGCACGGAAACACAATAGGAAAACAAAGCAATTCACACTCATCGCGCGCTCCCACGCACTACCCTACAGTTACCGCCCTCTGCCACGCGGATCCCAGAAAAAAACTAGCACCAAGTTTAGGAACGTTTTACAGCAAAGCTGTAATACCTCTGCCCTCCCCTTTCCCTTCTAACGCATCTGTTCTGCCCGTGGGCAAAAATGTGGGCTGATCCCGGAGGCAGTACAACACTGGGCCGACTCGCAGCGAAGCTGAAGCAGGCTTCAAGCGCTCCGCCCCTAAGAATAATCAAAAGAAATATTATTCAATGAAATAAATAAATCAATATGCATTGCTTCAAGTCGATGGGTGTACTGGAATCGTTTTTGAACAGCACATGGACTCACGAGCAGTATGCATTGCCATATACGCAAAGAACAAAATGTATGTACACCATACACCTTTGACTCGCAAAGTGCAATGACACCAACTGTGGGGATGTCTGCTGCGTACAAACGAATGACGGAATTGTGATAATCACTGTGTATATATCTCCAGGCTCACCAGAGTAAGATATCGAGACGTTCATGACCACGCACTCTGTAGGGCTTAGTCTTGATGGCACTGCCCCTGTTATCATCGTTGGAGACTTCAGTGTGGGCATCTCAAGATAAGGCAAAAAGGGGTTCACTCAATTTGTGCTAGAATAGTTTTGTTTGAAGTGCCACACCAATCCAGTTCACTCAACTAATCTGCAATGGCGGTGTTTATATTTAACTTTGGCATAGACTATTTCTAAAGTGGTAACTGAATCAATCAGTGTATATCACACTAATCACAAAGCTATCCTCACTCTCCTTAACAAATGATGAAAATAAATACATGGACACTTGTCTAACCCGTGAGATCGGCTACAGCTTCGCTGGTGATCTACCTTCACAGAGTGGAATGGCTCCTCAACTTGCTTAATCTAATCTGCCAACATTATCATCCCCAAGCTCGTATCTGGTTTTTCGCGCATTATACACTACAGTCATGATGTGTGCCAAATACGTCAGGTTTGTTCAGGGCTAGCGTATATGTGATAATGCGGATGGGGTGGCCGTGACGCAACGGGGAGAAAAAGCGTGGCCACGACACAGGGAGCTGCGTGTGGCTCGAGAGATCTCGAGCTACACGCAGGACGGCACCTCGCTGACCGGTTGTTCGACTGCCTTCTACGACCGGGTGTCCAGCTGCCATGCGAACCTGGTGAGGCCGATATCTCGCTCTGGTCTGCTGCTCACCCGGTGACCGGCGGCCTGCTATCTAAGTGGCCTGGTGCAGTATTCGACTTGAGGACCTGATGGCCAGTGGTGTACGCAGCTAAGGACGGTGTGTCCACATACCCACCATGCTACTGCTTATGGTACGAATGAAAACTGAAATGGCACGTACGTACACAAAACAAACGCTCAAAGGTATCCACATATCTACATATACACTACCTGTTTGGAGGCCAGGCGGTTCGATGTGCCAGAAGCTTGCGGCAATCGACAAGCTAGCGGCTGCCTGGCTATCCACTGGCCAATACAGCAGCGGCCTGGTGTTCTGTCAGCCTGCTTGACGCCTCTCCTGCTGCCGAGTGACACTCCGGTGGGGTGCGTTGCGGACGTCAGGGGCAGTGGACACCTACGTACAACACACCTCAAGAGGTGCTGGGCTTCAGGCTGCCCAGCAGAGCACCCACGAAGACAACCGTCACGGCTGACGACATACCAGCGAGTAGGACAGTTCATATGCGCTTAGGTGCGTCGTAATTCTCACAATTCTAGAGTTATTACAACTATCCTTTTGCTTCAATTATTTGTCGACTAAGTTATCCGTGCGCCAAGAAACGTGATGTTCACCAGTAAGTCCTCTGAGCAAACTACTGCGAGCAGGTTTCCGATGTAGTCAAGGTGTGCTAAATAAATCATTAGAACAGGCACACCACTTCTCCGCCTGATTAAAGGACAACTACAATGAAATTTCACTCTGGCTAAAATCATTATAACTGAGTAGCATATACACTGAAGCAACCTTTGCAAAGCCGCAGGGATGGTCAATTAATAGTTTCCTTTTTGGTAGCTTCTAAACAAAAACCAAGCAGACCACGCGTGCAGCCGGGGGTTGTCGTAATGACGTAAGTCCCAGCACGCTGCCGCCGAAATCTTTCAGCTTGCCGCTGGCAGCTGCGGGCGCCGCCTTGCATCGGAAGTCATGTTGAGGAGCAGCGCACTCCAAGACATGCGTCACTTCCGGTTAACGCTAATGGCGGCATTTTTTTTTTCAGTTTCGGCTTCAAAAGCGCACGTTTTTGCGAGTTTCTTCTAACGCGTTCACTCGCACTTCAAACTTCGAACGAGGCTTCTTACGCGGTCCAAAATTTCCTTGTATTTGGCTTTCATGTGCGTGTATAAAAAGAGATAGTTCGCAAAGGATTTTTGTAAGAATTGTGGAGCTGTTCGACGGAGGAACATGTGACTGACTTGCTCCATCACATTGGGCAACTGGTTCAAAACAGAGAGAGAAAGCAAGACAATTATTTGAAGCTAATGATGCATCATGATTGAATGTTATAGAAGCTTACGCGTGCTTTTGTTGTCCTGTAAACAAACGTTTGTTGCCGAAAACATAAACGTCTTCATGGTGGTTGTAACATGTTGTCACACGTTTCTCTTGGGCATTAAGAAGTGCGCTGAATGTCAACGAAAAGGCCTCCTGGCCCCTGCCCATTGTCATAAAAGCGTTGTCCGATAGCGTGCATAATTTTTGTCGGGACCGCTCGTGCCTAGCTTTCTCATCGAAAGGAAGACATCGTTACGCAGAGAGCCTTATCGGGCAAAGATTTTCTCCAAAAGAAATAATCGAATTACGGATATCCCGCTCGTTAAAGCGGCTGTCTAGACGAGTGCTCGACGGTGGCAGGCACTGAACAGACGTCCGATAAGCTTTGCCCACGTTCCTTCTTTTTTTTTTTTCGCCGCGTCTCGAAAACGGCGGCCAATGGAGAAACGGAACGCGCTGCGTGGAGCCTGGCACGCAACCAGCGCGTTCGGCAACACCTGTCATGTGGGAGGATGCCGAGGAAGGAATACCAACTACGGGTTTAGCTCGCTTGCTTGCCTCTCGGGAACCGAGCAAAAGAAAAAAAAAAAGAGAGCATCGACCATTTTTTTTTTCTTGGTTCACACTAAAAATCGAATTCTGGGGTTTTTCGTGTCAAAACCACAGTGTGTTTTTTTTTTCTGTGCGAAGCATTCCTTGCCTCATTCTTGGCAGTTTGCTGTAGGTAGGCGGGTGGTAGATAGGTAGGTGGGTGCCTGTGTGACTTCGCTTTAAGAACAAAAAATAATGTTGGACTGATTTGGGAGTACAGTGGTCTGATGCGAGAGAGCTTAGTCTAGCTAGCGCATTCTTATTTGCCGACCTTGACTCCACCTGACGACCTTGGAGAGTTTAACGGCGTGGTTCGCAGTCATTCTTGCGTCCCTCGCTCCGAGCATGACGGAAAAGACTGCATTGCGTTACAAGGTATGTCAACCACCTGTATAGTGTCATATTGTTTTGGCTGTGCACCAACAGGGCACGCACACCCACCTGGCTCCGTAAACTAAGGCATCTTCCGTCGTCAAACGGTACTCAATGCCACGTTAAAGCCGACCAGTCACATGTGCTGTGGTAGTGCACCGAATACGCCGACAAGAGAAAAACTAAGAACAAACGCCTTCGTCTTTAGGCCGGCCGCTTCAGGCTACACATGAGATTCTCTAGAGCTACTGTATGTGCTCACCGTTCACCTTGAACAAGATCTTGGGACCATGACCTCGCATATCGCAGCTACAAAAGGCCACGAAAGTGCTGCTGCGATATTTGAAAGCTACTGGATTGAGTCAGCGTCTGTGATCCGGACTGAGTGACCGAACGATATCCCCAGTGGACTTTCTCTTCTTCTTTTAATATTTCCGTCCCCTTCTCCCTTTCCCCAGTGTAGGGTAGCCAACCGGGCCCAGTCCTGGTTAACCTCCTTACCTTTCATTTATCGTATACTCTCTCCCCCCTCCACTTGGAGCATATAGATTAACTCCAAGATTCTCTTCCCGAGACACAACACTACTAGCCGCGCGGCAGTACAATGCATATTCTGGGATTTTCTTAGATGGTGACTGTGCCAGACAATAATTATTGATTCCTTGTTTCCACTACCACACATCGCCTCCCTTTATTTTATCGCACTTTTCTTTTCTTTGTAAGGTCTACCAACGCTACCCCTCTGCTGGTAAGCTAACCACACATAAATGTCTTTGTAGCAAATAAAATCAACAATAACAATAAATCACAATTATCGCTCAACTGCTTCTAAATCAGAGCGTGAGCTTAAAGAAGTGATCGCGACTGTGCGTGCCGATCTCAAGTTAACCAAGGACAAATAGAAAGATGCTGATAATAGCATTAAATTTAATTTAATAAACTTTCACTGGAGACCCAACCTGCGTTAACTCTCTCAGGTGATTCGAGTAGCGGATCCGACTCATTGCACAACTTTTCTGTGCAGATGGGAAAGATTGCATCTACATGCAATGATACCGAAAATCGAATGCGTCGTTCAGATCTACTATTCTGTGGCATAGACAATGATGCTAAGGAAGATTGGGCGGCAACGGAAAAGAAAATAATTGCTTTCTGCTCTGAGGAACTCGGCATCGCTGCAGCAAGTGCGCAGAACGACAGAGTACACAGACCGTGGAAGTTCTCAGATACAAAACGAAGGCCCATTATTGCCAAGCTGACTTATTTTAAGGATAAAGAGCAAATTTTGGCTCCTGCGCGAGAACTAAAAAGCTCGGGTTTCTACATTAGGGAGGACTTTCCTTTGGCTACGCGGCAAGCTCAAAAAATACTAATCGAGCATACAAATATACACAATAAACCCTTCAAAGAGTCAGTGGAGCGGCTGTGCATTGGTGACAAAACGGGCGCATATGTCACTGCTGGTTCAGTTGTGGAACAGAACAGATACATAGATGCCAGGACACCACAACCACATCGCAGTGCTCTATCCTTCTTTTTATCATTCACAAATATTCGTAATGTAACGTCGAAGCTTCATCATCCTTCGTCCTATCTTGACGACTGTGATTGTGATATTCTTGCCCTTATCGAAACGTGGCTGCACACTGATATTGCTGACAATGAAATAGCTTCCTTTGCGGACAGCTATAATGTATACTGTTGTGACCGCACTGATAAAAGAGAGACGGCGGTATCCTTCTGGTAATCAATGAAACAATTACTTCACACATGGTTAACATGTGTGAAGATTTCCATGTTAACATGTGGAAGATTTCTGATTTTCCCTTTACAAATTATGATATAGAGGTTGTGCGGGCCCATATGTCTCAGCAACTCGGCGAATGTCTTGATTGGTATTTGTTACCGTCCTCCTGACTCCATCCATTGCTCCACTAAGGAACTCCGATCTAGCACCGATAAAACCGCACAGTTTTGTTCGACTAACTAAACTTACCTTCTTGGCGACGTTAATCTTCCCCTAATTGATTGGCCACAATTGTCTCCATAATGTAGCAATCTGAACAGATTTCATCAAACTAACCATAGACTATAATTTATCCCAAATTGTTCTTCTATCGATTCGAGGCACTAACCTCTTAGACCTTATTATCATGAACGCCACTACAGGGGAAGTTACACATCTAGACGGTTTTAGTGATCACAATTTACTTCAAATAACCATCAGTGTTCCTTTACAATTTGCGGGAGTTACAGCAAAGGAAACAGGCGATTATAACAAGGGAAATTATGCCGAAATTAACCTAGAACTTGATTCCTTCTTTAACCGTACACTTTTTCCCTCGTTCTGCACAAGCATATTGAGAATAACTGGTTAATGCTCAAAGACAAGCTACGCGCGTTGGTTCAACAACACGTGCCTTTAATAGAGATACCAGCACACAAAAACAATCCATGGTTCGCCAAAAATCTTCGTACGCTCTGAAATAAACAGAAGCACTTATATAAAGCTGTAAAACGTTTGCGCAACCTCCTCTCAGCTTGGGAAATATATAACTGCGCAATAAACTATGACCAAGCTCTTTCTGCTGCTCAAGATAAATGTTTTTATCAAGATCTTCCCTCGCTGCTCAAATCTAACCCCAAGAAATTCCGGCAACTTTTGTCTCTTAATAGTCACGATAATCACATCACCTTGCATATTGCTAATGGTGCTCCTCTTCTAGAAAACGAGTGTCCCTCAGTTTCCTATAGCCGCTTTTTATCCATTTTCGCGTTGGAAGGTTTAGATGATCTGCCAGAGGTTACAGATCTAGACTACCAGTATATTGCACCAACAGACATGACAATTGACGGTGTCGCGTGCTTACTTGTAACCTCAAGCTGTCCACTTCAGCAGGTATCGATAACATTATTTCCAGAATACTAAAAAATACAGTTTCGGTTTCAAGCAAGATTCTATTTCACGTTTTCCAGCAGTCACTAAACAACTGGTCAGATTCCTGCTGATTGGAAGAGCGCCAAAGTAGTACCTATATTTAAAAACGGCGACAGAAACCTAGTTGGAAACTATCGACCCATTTCACTAACGCGCATTTGTCGTAAAATGATGTAACAGATTATCGCGTCCCATGTTTATCATTACCTGGAATCTAATAATTTTTTCTCACTCAGCAACATGGGTTCAGAAGAGCTATGTCATGTGGGACGCAAGTACTAGAATTAACGACGGATCTGCACTTTTACGTGGACTTAAACTTACAAACTGACTGCATCATTGCTGATTTTTCAAAAGCATTTGACCGTGTAGCCCATTATCGCCGCATTATAAAATTATCCTCATTAAAACTGCATTCACTGACTCTATCTTAGCTCAGAAATGTTTTTTCTAACAAGGAACAATTCACTGTCGTTAACAATTCCTTTTCGTCCCTTTCCAATGTTTCCTCAGGTGTACCACAGGGGAGCGTACTTGGTCCCCGGCTACCCTGCTACCTCTTATATATATTAACGACCTTCCCAATAACATATCATCCTGCATACCAGTTCTACAGACCACCAGACTCTTCAAAATGGCCTAAGCTTAATTATCGATTGCTGTGACAAATGGCTAATGAATTTAAACTCAGCTAAATGCAAAGTAATGCATTTCAGCAGAAAGCGTTCAAATTCCAACTTTTCCTACAGTATAACA
Source organism: Dermacentor albipictus (assembly GCF_038994185.2). Taxonomy (NCBI): domain Eukaryota; kingdom Metazoa; phylum Arthropoda; class Arachnida; order Ixodida; family Ixodidae; genus Dermacentor; species Dermacentor albipictus. The sequence continues at coordinate 109,278,528 of NC_091823.1, forward strand.
AATAGCTGATTATCTGAAGTCTCGTCATTTAAGTACCTCGGCAATACCCTCACTGTAAACCTCTCCTGGGCTCCTCATATTACAAACATGTGCGCCAAAGCAGCCAGGTCATTCTGGTATTTACGTCAAAACCTTCGAATCTCGCTTTCTCTCATTCGTAAGCTTGCTTACTAAACGTTGGTGCGCCCACAACTCGAATTTTTCTCTTCCATCTGGCACCCCTATCGAAGCTGTTCAACTACCATGTTAGAAGCTAGACAAAATAGAACCACTCAAAATCATAAGTAGAGTCTCAAAATTATGATCACCACTCAAGCGTATTGCAAATTGAGCTCTGTCTTTCTATACAACAGTTAAGTAATCTCCGTGACATAGCCCTCTTATACTTTATTGATACTGTCAGCCCTATAGGGCCAATACAGGAACGGAAAAAGAATAAAATAAAACAAGCAGTGCCAACACATCAGATTTAGGCAGAGCGTGCAATACATGCTACTTATTTCATAAATACGTGTATAAGCTTTACCACAATCTTTTAGGCCTTGAAACGCCACCGCTCACGTCACGTAGGCTGCACAATAACCTAAACTTCATGCGCATTTACGGTAATACTGGCGCATTTAACTCATCGGCCCTTCCACGGGCCATACGGTTATAGTATGGCCATGGCTACGGCTATGGCTATGATATGGTATGGTATAGCTATGGTATGGGAAGGTTTGGTGAGGTAAGGTGAGGTATGGTATGGTATGGTATGGCTAAGGTTATGCCTTCTCGATAGCATAGTCGCTAACACATAGATACAAGAGGCCGCGTTTCTGCCCGAAAGCTCACCATCGTGCATAGCGTTCACCGACTGTGTTTCCCGGTAAACATTACGGTTACATAGGCTGCACTCGCCCGGATGCGTTTGAAGAAGACAGGGATCGTTGAGTGCCATCGCGTTCCACTCTTAAAGGCGAAGCTTCAGCGTCCTCCAAATTTTTGTCTTCTTTCCGAATACGCGCTAACGAAGTCGCACAAAGGCCCTATTGCGTGCGATGTAATAATACTGATGTTCCAACGGAACAACCACCTTCAGGTGTCTCGGTCACCCGAACGCGGCAGGCTTGCAGATTTGCACACCACTTTTGGGGACACGACTCCTGATTTTTTTTAGAGCGCAGCTCGTCGGCGCCTGTTCCTGGGTTGAGCGTCGCCGACCTTCGGCGTAACTGCACGAACATGTACGCTCGCGCCACTGCTCGCGCGTTAGTCGTCGTCTTCTTCCACAGCTGAATCCGATGCCGCTCATAACGTTAGCTTTCCCATACTGCCCCTTCCTCTGCAAAGTCGCTCACTGCACTGCCAGTCGGTGTGGTGATTTCGGTCTCAAATCCTTTGCCTCAGTATATCGCTGCGCGAAAACACGTATACGACTGTGCTCAAATTTCACATTAGGGAGTATCGTAACCGCCGAGCATTATTTCCTATAATAGAGCTCTCTATCTTTCTCTCTAAAAGCGCGTTTAAGCGGCCTTCGTAGGCCATAATAGCTGCTGCGGAATTTTTCTTCCTTTAGTGCTAGCTACGACTTTGCTGAAGGAGAAGTTCTTGTCCGCTAAACAACGTACATTTTTCTATCAGTTTGATATAGCTATTGTTGTCGTTGTAACAGAGGAACGGTATCTCTAAGGGGGTTAGTATATATATATATATATATATATATATATATATATATATATATATATATATATATATATATATATATATATATATATATATATATATATATATATATATATATATACCTTTTTTTATTTACTAAAGCACACGTAATTTTCCCTATGTTGTCCTTGGTGTCAGTGTTTGTTGGCTTCTTCGGATATGACTGATAAAAATCGGGCCCCTCGGTTAAACCCCCTTTCTTCTCGTTGATTACATAACGAGGGTCTCGAATCTGGCAAAATTGATGCCTTCGGGTAGCATATGTGGGTTTATTGACCAGTTGCCTTCACCCAAAAAGATCACATTCTCGTGACGCCTGTGGCAAAAAGGACGTTCCGCGTCCGCCGCCAAGGTCTGTGAGTGGTGGCGCTGGCTAACACTCCCTGGGTTCTACTAGGACACATAAATACCCAAGAAAGTGGATGGGAAAACGACGCCGTGGTAGCTCAATTGGTAGAGCAGCGCACGCGAAATGCAAAGATGTGGGTTCGGTTCCCACCTGCGACAAGTTGTTTTTTCATCCACTTTAATTTAATATAATTTCTCGTCTCTTTATTTCATTTATTAAAGCACAAGCAATTTCCCCTATGTTGTCCTTGGTGTCAGTGTTTGTTGGCTTCGTCTGATATGACTATATATATATATATATATATACACATAAACAAAAGAAGAAGGAAAACCCAGAGGAACACTATTTCTAGGGCTTAATGTACGTTATTACATTACAGATTTGACCCCCACTCAAGTACCTTTGGCGCTGCTGTCCGTTACAGTTAGCCTGCCCAAATGGCAAACGAAGGAAGGGCGCCGGTAGGAGGTGAACCGGATGCTGGCCGACAAATTGTAACAGCGCTTCTCCCACTCGATATCGATGGCCACTTCAGAGCTTGATGCCAGGCAGTCAGCTATGGTCGATTTTCCCGTTTTTCACCGGCATCATCGGGATCGCTTTCCCCTGGCCTCCTGCAACGACGAAGCGCTGCGCTCCATAGCGGACCCAGGCTCGAGCAACGTTGCGTAATCTTCTGAACAAGCTGTTTACACGCTAACACACAGCCATTGGCTTCCGCGGTCACGTCGAGCGAGTTTTCAGTGTCGTTGCAGGTGTCTTCACAAACAAACGAGGGAAGGTTACTGAACTAAATTTTGAAAAGCAATTGTTAGTGAAGGTGAACAACGTGTGAAGGGCTCCAGAGGAGCAATGACAGAGCCAAGTCAGCTTGTTCTATTTACTGCATTCGCGCAATGTTAATAAAGGTAGGGAGTGAAAGTAACGTTAAAGGAATCGAGCACTTTTTAGTGACGCCTCAATTACTTTCGTGGGAAAGTAACCGGCAACTGGAATGATTTACATTTTTGAAAGAAGAGATTGTCATTGCATTTGCGTATACCTTTCTTTTTTTTAGTAATGTGTTTAGGTATTTTTACAACACATGCGAAAAATAGCAATTTGGCCAGGACATAATCAATCCTTCTTTAAAGAAGTCAGTTCACTGCAGAGGCGTTCGTTGTAGACGTGTTTGATTGTTTCGTTTGTTTGTCCTGCTCGTGGTAAAGATAAATTTGAAAACTTAAGGAAAAAGAATACGCACGCCGAGCGGTATCTCAAGGCACTAAAACATTCTTTTTTTTCAAATTAAAGAAAGTTTATTTTCTTTGCGTCGTTATGACTCGGCCTGTTTCCTTTTTATATATATCGCTTCTCCCAGTTATCTGTCTTCAACAATTAAAGAGAATAACGTAGTGCATTGCGCGAACGGGGATCAATATATGTTGATTGGCGTTGTTGATGCTAAAGTTAGGAGTATGTATTTTTAGTTTTTTAGAAGTAAACATTTATGGTGTTCTAATTATCGAGCTTTGTATTATCGTGCCTAATTCATAAGGCCTCAATGCAAGCGTTGTGGAGGGTGTCGATAAATGAGAACGTTTCATGGAGCTTAGGTCTTACGTGCTAATTTTTTTGCCGATGAAACAAGAGCCCGGCTAACTTAAAGATGGCATGCGACCATTTTACAGCCGTAAAGCTCTGCATCACAACGCGTTCTTTGTGTTGGTGAATGTGCAATTAAGCTACCCACTGCTGCTTGGAGTACACGCTTCCCTTTCGTGCTATTACCAATTATTTTGAAAGCGGGATCAGTCAATTTTCTACTCATCGATTTTTTGTCGTGTCAACGAGACATTTGCTGTGGAGGAAGAAGAGAAAGTCCACGTGCTGCTCTTGCGGGGCCAGTCATCATCATCATCATCAGTTCCAATCACGGGCGCTCGCCATCGGGTAGAGAATGCAGAGCGACCAGACGCTATCCCCGGCGCTTTCGGCCGCATCTGTTCCATGTAGTGGGCCATCGAGTCCTGGTGAGACCGGGGCCCCCGGTGTTATGACACGCGCACGCTCTGACAAGCTAAGGAAGGCCGGTAGCATTCTGGAGCGTTCGGCCTGCGTTCCAGAGCAAGCGGTACCGAGACGACGGCGCGGTGTTGCCACGACGGAGAAGGAGAACGTCGAGCGCCCACCACCGGCTTCACCAAGTGAGCCTCAACGCTCGCCTGACAGAAAACTTCCCCTCCTTGTGCCTCAAACTCCAACAACGTCCGGGCACCGCACGGTCGCCATTGTGGAGACCTGCGTATCCAGGGCGAAGGTCGACCCACTATTCTACAGGGACCGAGCCAGGGTGAAGCGCCGGTTGTTCTTGCCGGACTAAGTTAAACGGTACAGCACTGTCAACTGACTCAGGTCGAGGAGCACTGAGTGGATGTTGCGTCGGAGAAGGAAAAGTACTTCAAGAGCTTTCTGTGTTTTTTTTTTCATTGTTACTGTCACGTCTGTGTGTTTCCGTTTTGTGAGTGAAATAAAGTGGAAGATTACCAATGAAAAGCTTCATGATTTAGTTCCCAACTGACGCCCAGTGGTTTGAACTCGTGTTTCTGCGGTGAATGTGCAATCGCGAGCTGGACGCGTTAACCCCTGCTCCATCGTGCAACTTGGGGCGCGGCGGACGCGATGCATTGAGAACAAACAACAAAAGAGTGTCCGACGATTACGGTACGCCTTAATGCGAAAGTTGGACGCAGCTACGTGCATAGGTGTTTCTTTTTTATTATTACTTCCCGATATATTGAGGCAAGGAATATTGAGGCCGAAGTCGCCGCGCAGGCTAGCAGTGGACCAGGGCCGTCAGCGCCTTCGCAGAGGAAGGGGAAGGTTGGGAACGTTTACACGATGAGGAGCATCGCACCCGACTGTGGAAAACGACGACGACGAACGCGCGAGCAGTATTGCACGAGCGCGTTCGCCTGGTTACGCCGAGCGAAGTCGACGCTCAACCCAGGAACGGGCGCCTAAGAGCTGTCCTCTAAAGCAGTTCTAGTTCACTCACAACATGCGATGGCGCCGCCTTAACGGTGAATACCTCATTTATGAACGCGCCTTTCCCACAGTGCTATTGACCAACGGTTGCCTGCGCTATCTCGCCATCAAGAAGGCTAGCTCATCTGTGCTTCGGCAGCCGACGCACGCGTAAAAGGCACATGGCTTTGTAATATTGCTTCAACGCAGAGTTTCACTACAAAATCCCAGTTCTAACCCTGGTCGCCTTAGCGACATTCCCGAATGAGACGATACGAGGCATGTATGAAGAGTGTCTCATGATGATTACGTCACTATTTAATGACCTAGCTCAATGGATGATGCCAAATTACACTGTTGTGAACTTACAGAAATCATCACCACAGTTTTTCAGTGGGCATTAAATGTGGCCACGGAACCCAAACGACATTCCGCACTAAAGCCAGACTAGGTTCGGGTTCATAGACCAAGTAAAGCGTCCTGGACGCGGGCGAGCGTGTCAATGTGTTTTTTGCTACTCACCGAACATCGCAGTCCCGACGTTGTACCAGAAATCTTCCTCGCGTCTGTGCTTGTTGCATACCCGAGCTGTTGCCGATGGCTGTTTGCCGGTTCTAAGTTTCGCGAGCCAAGATTCACGCAGCTTCTTGTCCTGTAACTACATGTGAATAAGGCTGACACCAAGCTCCGTTGCGTACGTCCGACACTGCGGCACCCAGCAGTACCCTACCATGCTGCACCCCTCGAAAAGCAGTCACTACCTATTATAGTGCTTTCAAATGCTGTCAAGCAGATACCCAAGGCGGGAAAACCTCATCTCTTAATCAGAACCGCAGTGCAAGTTAACTTTAAGCTTTCGTTTTCAGCTCGCTTCGGAGCTTCCAAAGCAGCCGACGCGGCCACCGTGTCCGCATGATCCCTCATGCCACGTCAGGCCGACGGTGGTGCCAGCTTTTCCAGTGAAGTACTCGCCCCCAATATTGAGTAGTAGTGTTTGCGGGGCGCGAGGATACATGTGTGTGACGTCAGCCGCACGACGACGACCGCGTTGAAGACGATCGTATGGCGGCAACGGCACAATTTCTACTTCGGCCGTACGACGCTAGCTTATACTACATGGCGGTTGTTGGGTTCCAAATGGGGAGTCGACGAGAGCATAGGCGAGAGAAACGTGGATTATGACGTCATCAGCGACTACGTGTGATACAATCCTAGGTACCTATGGCTACGTTAAGAGGCGTATGTTGCAGCGACGATGACAATCGTATGCCTGCGAAGAAACGTTAAAACATGATTAATGTGGGCGATCACGAAGTCAATAAAACTTAGCACAGTTTCTACGTAGTGTTAGCTTGTACGAGGAAGGAACCGGGAAAAGTGGGCTGGTTGCAGAGATGGTGAATTCTAACACGGAGCCTCAAAGCGCGAGCTGTCACGACGAAAGAAGACGAGAAAGAGTCGCACTCGGCGCACGCGCAGAGTGTTTCGAAGAGTTAGTCATATGTACGAGGAAGAAGAAGAAGTTAGCCAGTCTAGTCACAGAGTGGAAGAGCTAGTCCTAGAGCTAGTCCAGGGTTTCCAGGAGGCTTCCTCCTGGTCGACTTCTGTTCCTAAGTCTGATTTGCCGGTGGAGCTTTTCTTACACAGTGGGACGAGCAGCGTACATGTGGCTTTGGTTCCGAGTGATGGCGGAGCGATTCGCATGAAGAATCCCAAAGCAATTCAAACCGAACTCCGAATGGTCTCGGCCAATTTTCAACAAATCACCGAGGTTCGACAGTTTGGCCGAGCGGGCATTCTTTGCTGCTCGTCAGACCAGGCTTGCGTTCAAGATTTTCTGAAGTGCGGTGTTTTCGCGACACATCCGGTGAGCAGACTCATTCTTCATCACCTTGCATGTACTACCAAAGGCCTAGTCCGCGGTGTCGATATAAGTCTATGTCCGGCAGAAATTTTGGAATTGTTTTCAGTGGCAGGCGTGATTTCTGTGTATCGTTGCAGCCGTGTCGTTGATAATATGCGCATACCCACAGAAACAGTCATTGATATTTTTGCTGGAATGAACCACCCATCGGAAATCAAGGCATGGCCACTTACATACCGAGTTGAGCGTTTATCACCTCGTGTGCTTCAGTGTCTAAAGTGCTGGCGGTTCGGGCACTTCATAAAAGGCTGCAGGTCCAACACACGATGCTGAATTTGTGGAGAAGGCCATCATTCAAATGTCTGTTCTTCCCGAAATGAGTCCTGCTGCCTTTGCAGTGGTCTCCACCCAGCAGATGAACTTAATTGCCCTGCAAGGGCAAAAGAAGTACAAATCCTTGAAATAATTGATAGACGTCGATGCTCTCGTCGTGAGGCCATTGAAGAAATTCAGAGCAAGACTCAGGGGTATACTCTGGTATAAGGGCCCGTCAAACGCTGTGTATGGAAAACTCAATCTCTAAGGCTGCGGCAGCTTCCGTAGAAAAGGCGCTGTAGAAAGCAATGGAGCGCATTATGACAAATCTCACCAACTCCATTGTTCAGGTGCTGTCCTCACAACTAGTTCCGTGGCTTCAACTAACTAATAAAGCAAATATTGAGGATCCGGGGTCGGACCTACCGCAGACGCCACCAATTGAAATATCGACCACGCAGGCATTATAACAAATAACGATTCATCGAACCCATCAATTTCTGAGAAAGTCGACAAGATCTATCTCGACACAGATGGGATGGAAAATCAAGATGTAGATATGGACCTCCGATCTCTTAAATGAACAAGGTCACCGAGAGAAAAAAAACTTAGCTCTCCCACCAACTCCAAGGCAAAAAAGTACGTTAGTGAAATTCCGACTAAGAAGGACTTATTGAAAGAGAGCGTTTTAGACCAAGCAGTCTCTGCTGCTCAGATTTATTCACCATAGGAACTTTAACAGTTCTTCAGTGGAATTTCGTTCCATACTTTCCACTGCAACATATTTATTATATCTTATTTCTAAATATTCTCCAGATATTATTATTTTACAGGAAGCTTGGCTTGCTGCTGGTCAGACTTTTAATCTAAAATATTTCCGATGTTTTCGATTGGATCGCGTATCCCGAGGCGGTGGTTCAGTTTTGTTTGTCTCATCAAAAATCTGCCATGGAGCTACTATAGCATACCAGATAATGTCCTCAGACTGTGAAATCTTAGCACCGGGTATAATACTTCCTGGTTGCACACCTTTTTCTATAATTAACACGTACTTCCCCGCTGGAGTGCAAGATACCCGCTAAGTGGATACCTCTATTGCTCGTAGTCAGAACATCACACTGGTGGGAGATTTTGATTCTCATCATGTATCATGGGGTTTCCGAACGTACACTTGTGGCAAACGCTTGTGGGATTGGGTCTTAACAAATCATTTCTCTTGCTTAAACTCGAGAGCACATACTTTCGTACGGGGTCAGTCGCGATCTGCTCCAGATCTTACGTTTGCTACCTCGAGCATGTCTGTCACCTCCTGGAAGTCTGTAGACTCCGGAACTAACATTGATCACGTCCCTATAATTTTTGACCTGCTTACCCCGTTTACTAGTTTAGATAGTAATGTGCGCACTTTTGTTAATTACGAAAAAACTTTAACATGCGTTAAAATCAGCTTTACACGCTCAGGCCTGAGGGCATGAGGGCAGGCCTGAGGGGAATATTAAAACAATGAGCATACGTTCTATTCTAAAACAGTCATCAAAAAAAGCTCAGTTTGTTGTGCAACCTACTAAGGGTGGATCATATTGTCCCTGGTGGAATTCTGACTGCGAGCGGGATTTTAGACGTAGAAAAGCTGCGTGGAAAAAACTTTTATACGCCCAAAGTCCTGTTAATTGGGCTGATTATACATATATAGCTATTACATTTAAGCCAACAGTCTCAAATATTAAAGAGGATTATGTTTCCAAGCACGACACATATCTTCCGAAGTCTAGCAATAAAAAAGCCCTGTTTAAGTTTCTTCGATCCCGTGAAGTTGTGTCTGCAGCCGTGAATATCGACTCTGTCGTTCTATCAACAAAAGAATTATGAGTCACTTGAGAAAATTGATCAAGGACTTGGCGAAGTTTCAAACATAAGTTGTCGTTAGGCCTAAAGAAACCTCCCTTGGGAGACGACTTTGAAACAGTAACAGCAACAGAGCTTGAAGGCATTATTAGTTCGTTACCGGCGTTACCGGCGTTACCCGGTCCAGATGGAATTACAACAGGAATGCTAAAAGTTTTATTTGATTATGCGCCTCAGGACCTCCTAAACATTGCAAATTTCCCTCTCAAGAATGCATAGGTTCCAAGAGAGTGGAGAATAGCTAAAATTATTCCACTATTAAAGAAAAAATCAGCTGGACTTGACTTAGACAACATAGGACCAATTTCTCTTACCTCCAATGTCGTCAAACTAATAGAAAGGGTTCTTCACGGCCGCATAGCAAATTTTAAGCGGGATGGTACCCTTCTCACTCCTTTCCAGATTGTATTTCGTCCCGGGCACACCACATGGTGCGCCCATGTTAATGGTGCGCCGTGGTGCGCCCAGTAACCGGTGACTTTTTGTGCAATCTCCGGCCACGCCACCGGATTTCTCGCTTCATGAGCCATATGACGCTTTTGCATTAATAAATACCACGAAAGCAAAAAAGAAGCAATCGTGGCCTAATGATTACGAAACCGGGCTACTATGCTCGACATCATAGGCTTAATTCCTGCGTCAGACATAAATTATTTGCTTTTTATTAGCGCGAGGCGAGACAGGAACCTACCTGCCTACTAACGCAACGTGCCCAGGCTGCGTGCGTTAGCAGCGTGCGTTAGCAGCGTGCCTTGGCAAACGTTAGCTGGGACGTCCTGCATAGGCTTGTGCCGGGTAGAACGCACTTTTCCATGGCAACAATTGGGGATGGGGCACGTAATGCATGCAACTAAGTAGGCAACCTACAGAATCGAACCTGAAGTGTTTCTTATTACGAAGAAAAGGAAGAAAGAAGGATTAGCGTGCAGTGGACGCCAGTGGTGGTCGCGAGCGGAGTAAAGAATCTACATATTCGTCTACTTCGGCTTCTTCGAATAGAAAGCCTTCGCCTTTCTTTGCGCCGACAAATAAAACCAGACACGACGCATCGCACCATTTAGAATGGCTCCTAGGAAGAGCCATCCTTCACCATAAGAGGTTCAAGATAGGAAGTGACGGTGTGCTCAAGCAGAACGACTTCGTTATGCCAGCAAAACCTGCAGCAGCCAGGGAACGGTGGCTCCACCAGCCAGCAGCACAAGGGCAACGACCAGCACCCGAAACATCTCGAGAACGTGACTGCAGGTTACAGCACACACGAGAAGCAAATCGCCAACGAGCCGCGCACGGCAAACTGCGGAAGAACGTGACTACAGGTTACAGTACAGAAACGAGAAGCATCACGCTAGCAAGTCGCTGCCCGAAACCAAGGTCGTCAGTGGGCTTCGTGTGCCGATAAGTACTTTCGCAAACATTTAATCGATGGTGAATTCGGAGCGTCTGCAGCGTTAGTAGAAGGGAAATTGATTAAATGCGCACGTGCGTCTGTGTGTACGTGCCGTGTGTGTGAGTGCGTGCGTGTAATCTTTATTAATTACAGCCTCGCCTGAAGGGTGGAACAACGACAGTGATAGCAATTACGTGAGTCCTGTCATGCTGCGTAGCGTAAACAATACCTCGGAGGCTACCAAGCTTTAAAGGTATATATAACGCGACGACAAGCGTGTATATGGTGAAACTACGCCATTAAAGGGCCCCTCACCAGGCCCTATAGCAAATTTTGGTTATACGCTGGTAGTTGTTACGTGTCCTCTAGGAAGCGTCCTGCCACAAAAAATTTTCAAATCGGCCCATTAATAGCCGAGAAAGAAATGTCTCAGTGCCGCGAACCCATGATTTCAGCAGGCTGGCTCCACTGCCAAGCAAGACGCTCTTTCCACTCGCCCCGTCTAAACTACGCAAGAGAAATTCCTTCCCTTTGTTCTCCCATACCGGACCTCGAGGATCGCGTGACGCATACGTCACAAGCCTCGCCTTCATTTTTTTTATCCTCGCCTTCTTTTTTCGGCGCTACGAACTTTCGCTGACGGCGTCGCGCGCGAGCTGTTGTCTCGTTTGCACAGAGCACGATGTTGCGCGCTGTGCACAAGGAAACATGACTAGCGCTATAATTCAGTGCTACACGAATACTGAGGCAGAACAAGCGGGTCGCAGAGCATGATCACGCGCTGGAACATGGTAGAAAATAGCACAGTTTCGGTACCTGCGCACGTGACCACACGACCGTGGGAACAAGCACACGAAGCGGATGTACACCTCTCTTGCTTCGGTGCAAAGTAAAACAAGAAATACGCAGGCATTCCGTTTGTGTGGTTTATCATTTCTCTAAACTTCAATTCGTCAATTCAAGCAACAAATCGCATAGATAACAGATGTTCTCTTGCATAATTCTCGAGGTCACGTGTCAACACGAGCGACTTCACACTGTGGACAGGACTACTTCACCGTCCGGCTTGGAGTGCGGTGGCCGCTAGGAGAAGGGAAAAACCGCCTTCGGTTTGAAATTTTAGATCTTTCCGCGGCGCGTAGCGATGTAATACTTTGCCGACACGATCGTTATCGCGCAATGTATGCTCTGCGCGTGTCAGTTCGAAATGGCCAGACCTGGTGAGGGGCCCTTTAAACCCAAACCACACTTACGTTTGCAGACGCACGCAAGCTCGCGCCCACGCATGCGCAGACAGCGCGACACGACTCGTACGCATCGAAACGCGGCGCGATCTCAGTAAGCAGCATGAAGGAGGGAAAACTTTTTTCCTTCCTCCATGGTTAACCGCTCCTATCTGTTATCGCGCGCTTGGGCGTCCTCGCCTGCCTCGCGTCGGCGCGCCTACGCAGTTATACGGCGCGGCACAATGAACTCTCAGTGAAGCATATTTATATCATGCAAGAAAGTGATTAATATTTCCTTTTTGTGCTGATCTAACAGATCTAAGAAGAAAACAATTACGTTTATAGATACCGAAGCACTTTGAAACATTTGTCAATAACAAAGTACGAAGTGGCTTCTGCCAAGGCGTCCATGAGTGAGCCCAGTGAGCGGGCTCTGTCGCGCGTCTTTGCGGATGCAAACCGCCATTCCTCGCGAGGCGCGGCATGCAGACGCAAGGCGCATATAATTTGCGCGTGTCCGCAAGCGTACGTGTGTGCCGTCTGGGCTTTAAACTTTCGGCAGCGTCGCGCGCGTGAGCGCATACACGTACTCAAAGGGGAGCAGACGTGGGGATGGCCGGTTGCAGACGTCGGGGATCAGCTTCGAAAAGGAAACGCGCTGCAGGAATGCCGCCGCCCGTACACGCCCACTGAGTTAGACCGCAAGACACTTTCCGAGCGCTAGCATCTCCACAAATGTCTACTACCCGCTGACGACCTCGGCCTTTATTACTCTATACCGCGTTTGGACTAAGACATTCCATTACATACCACATTCTCGCAGATGAAAAAAGATAACATCCATGAAAATAATTTCCGGCATCTGAGAGTAAAGACGTGGGTCATTTTTTAAAATGACCCTCTGAAAGGCCATGAGAAAGAGCAGAATTTTCAAGCTACACTAGGCCCCAATTGCCATGAGAAATTTCGAAAAATTGATAAGAAGTACGGATTTCTTAAATCCTTCATCTATTTTGCCACAAAATTTGCTAAAAGTTATGTTACCAGGAATACCTATACGCGTTTACTGCTCCGGCAAAAATTGCAAGAGACATTGTGCACGAATTATTTATGCGTCAAAATTACAAGGTAGTATAACCTTTATCATAAAGAGTTAACTCGCCATCAGCAGTTGAGAGGCTAAAAAGGGATTATTAACGTCAGTTCTATTAGTAAATCACGGTTCTGTATAGCGATCCATGCTAAGCCAGAAGAAACGGAACAAGAGGCGGGTAGCGGTGGCACCCTGAAGTTCCGGCACTGGGGCTCCGTGACATCACGGATTTTTACAGCGTCTGGTTAAAAAGGTACTTTATTAACCTCTAAAGGAATTAAAGGTACAACTTATGTATACTTGTGATAACTTTTCCTGCACAAAATGGGCACAAATGCTACACAAGAAGAAAATGCGCTAATATGACTGACGTCACGCTGCTGGATAGACTCTCAGATTTTGGCACGAAATTCAAGGGAGGCAAGCTTGTCCTACATTTGCTGCTGTGTTTGTCAATCGTTCACCGCCGCATGAATGAATATGGGGTCATGATGGAATCACTCGCCAGTTTGAGCTGTTTCAGCGTTAACCTTTAGTGTCCCTCATCTGAAGAAAGGAAGTCTTCTTGTCGAAACGTTGGCTCAACAGGGAGAAATCCAAACGACAGGTTCGCAGGACGACGGATACTTGAAGGAATTAACACAGGTACCGAACAAGGAATGTCACTGGAGCGAACGTTTTGACCATGGGATGTTGTATCCACTAGGTGCTTCATATAGCCCCTGGCGATAACAAGTCATTCTGTCCAAGCGTTGGCTCCTGGTCGATTCCTTAATGGGAGAAGGGTAGCGATATTGGCCTGAGTGACGAGTCACGGGCGTTGCTGCTCCACGTTGGGTAAGCGGTTTAGGAAAGAAACGACATGCACCAGGGAGGAAAACCAAATGCGATGACATGGTGAATGGGACAATGAAAAAGTTGCACAGCGTGCAGGCGCATGCTTCCGGCGTGCCCGCGTTGGCGTGGGAGCGGTCGATGTTTCGTGAAGTGCAGTAAAAGGACTGCCCATGGCGTGAATTATTTGCGCACGTGTTCCAGCCGCAGGCGTTGTTTCAGTGAGAAATCAGAATTGCGGTGGGGGGGTCACTTACTTCCCGCAACACGGTCTTGTTGACAACGTCTGCGGCTGGATGCATGCTCTCTCTCTCTCTCTCTCTCTCTCTCTCCCTCACTCGCTTTCTCGTTTCCGCTGATATTCGAAGTTGCCTGTATAGGCAGCCAGTAAGCGGTGCATATATTCGTGATATTCCGGTCCAGGTTGCCGCTGCTCACTAGATGGAATATCTGTGAATGTTCACCCTGCCTTGTTTTAAGGATCACTCGCTGGACCAGTTTGCGTGTCGCCGTGTTAAACGGTGTCTTTTGTGTGTGTTTTAGTGTACCGTGCACAGCGCGTATCATTTATTTTTTCACGATTCCAATGTGAAGTAGCATATGCTAGGCATACCACCGGGGAAACATCTCCAGGGGAGGTATCCTGTAAGAGTCCATCTATAGTGGACATGTCAATTTTGCCTACTCCTGAACTGCTGATTGGATGCGACGCCTGGCTGCTGTGCATGCGCAGCCCATCCCAGCCAATCAAATTTCAACAACAGACGAAATGAAAACGTCCACTAGGTGTACTCTTACAGAGTACCTCCCCATGACACTCTGAATGACATCTGTGAATGACGCTGCTGCGCCTTCATGCGACAGACCAATTTTTTTTTTACTGTTTTTCGTTTAATTTTGTGATCTCCTTTGTTTTGTTGGGACAATCCTTCTAGTTCGCTTCGTGCGGTCTGTCGCAATCCGGTTAAGTAACTTTCATTATTTGGCGTAAACATTGGTGCTGACAGCCCAGACTGTGGAAGCACCCTCTGTTACGCAGCGCTAACATGATCCACACTCTAAAAAATTAAATTAAGAAGAATACAGAAAAATTATATATATTTTTTTACTTCATAAGAGTTCTTAAACCAGAAGTTACAGAGATTATTTCAATAAATTAAAATGTTTTACTTCTGTTTATGCTGAGAGACAACTTTTCTCCGTTTTAATAGAATTGGTCCCTATAGGGTAAATTGGAAAATGTGTAATGATTTCTGTGATCGAAATCAGCTTCGTTCGTTTATTTACTATCCTCAATTACATCCTCACATGTAGACCATACATCTGATGTCCGAACTCTGCAACTCCGTAGAGCTTATTATTATATCTCGCATCGTGTTGTCTTAATCTCTTTTCTTTCGTTGAACAATGTTAGCTGGGACACACGGTATATATATATATATACCGTGTGTCCGTGTGATATATATATATATATATATATATATATATATATATATATATATATATATATATATATATATATATATATATATATATATATATATATATATATATATATAGATATATATAATGGTAGTGTTGATCCCTGTTGCATGCAGTGTAAGGATCTCGTTGCTTCTCATATATTTCATTTAGTGTGCTATCAGGGCCATTGTATGTTTCGTTACAGCCGCATCGCAGCACTTGACTATTTCGTGTTGCCGGAAAACTGTAGTCAGAATGAGGAGTAAGATTCTTTTTTACCGTAGTACGACAACAACACTGCCCACAGGAATTGTCAGCGAAACTAAACAAAAGGCAACACAAAACAGAAAAGTAATGCGTCGTTAAATTGAAACACTTTTCCTCGCCCTTCTTTATTTTTCTGAAAAAGAAAATTACAGTATAACTTTGAACCCTTGCAACATC
Organism: Dermacentor albipictus; assembly: GCF_038994185.2. Classification (NCBI taxonomy): domain Eukaryota; kingdom Metazoa; phylum Arthropoda; class Arachnida; order Ixodida; family Ixodidae; genus Dermacentor; species Dermacentor albipictus. The sequence continues at coordinate 109,294,122 of NC_091823.1, forward strand.
GTGGTAAAGGCACACAAGAGCGCACTGGGAGCGTCATATAAAGCTCATCTTGACGGGAGCAGATGTAGTGAGTCTTTCTCTCTCACTCTAAAGGAAGCTTGAACTTCGTCGAGTGACTGAAGCATAATCTTGACTATCGAAGGAAGAAAACCTTTCAACTTCGGAATGTTATCCAACTGAGCGAGTTGGTTCCTGGTTAACACGAGTTTGAACAGGTGAACACGGGACAAAGGGGCACACAAGGACGTCAGCGACGTGCTTGTCTGTCTCCTTTTGTGCCGTTTCCGGTTGAGTTGTTCCAACTCGACTTACCCTTTCAACTCTTGGTCGATGATGTCAAAGAAGGCGTCAGAAGCGACACCTGGCGTAGTATGAGTCCCATGTACATGAAATGTTCACACTTCTATATGCCCGAGGGTGCGCATGACCTTTAGTTTTTTTCGTCTTCTAAGTGATATGCTTGGCTACGCATACTGTAATAACAGTATTTCAGACGTGATGGGGTAAGGTGCAGTGAAGCTTGAAAATTTCACAATTTACTCTAGTAGGCCCCAGGTACAGGAAGAGCTACAGGAAGATTTAGCCGAAGTGAAAAATAACTAGTAATAACAGAAAAGCGGCATCGCTCGCTATCTTCTCCAGTACTCAGTTCAAGTTAGAGCCAAGACAGCTGCTTTACGTTCATTATATGAAAGCTGATTAATCAGAAAAATTTACAGAAGACCAAAGCAAAGAGCATAACAGCGTCTGACGTTTACAAGTCAAGATTAAGTAAAAATGAGTCGGCAGCTAGAAGTTATTTGTCCTTCAATTTGAGTGTATAAAAGAGAGAATTTCGCAAGCCACAATATAAATAGATTAGTATCTATTTAAGATATGATCTTTTCACTTGAAAATAGAGATGTATAAATACTGCAACTCGCCCTTTGTGGACTGCGGCTCTCTCTATCTGCTGCGTTCCGACCACAGCCTCGGCACATGACTCCATTCTTTTTTTCATCAAGCTAAATAAACTAGGTCATTCTGATCTATCGTCATGGGCTGGCGCCCCTGTTCAGAATCTACTGAGATCGTTGAGTTGTGTACAAGCGTGTCGCGGCAATATACAAACGCCAATATTAACCGATTTGAATAATATAATCTTCAAAGACCATATGCTTCTGTTCTTGAAAGGATCATTACAGACAGCTATAGGTTACTGCATCTGTAGAAGCCTGCGGTGGCCGCATTTTATAAGTAAAGTAATCTCGCAAGAGGACACGTCTATTGCTGGAAAGGAGTCGATACTGTGTACTGTAGAATGCAAGCAGTTCATTCTAGGGGACGAGAGCCGAATATTCGGTCTTTCAAGTCGTCACATTCAACCAATGCAAGGGACGCAGAAATCAAAACTTTCATTTACAATAGCGCTCGCGTTTGATGTCTGGATGTGCAAACTAATAACGAAACATAGCAGCAAGTGCAACTAAAACATAAGGTGTGCGAAAGCCTCTTTGTATGAATGTCCGCCAGCACTGGGTAGTTATTTCTACACCCACAATTATCACATCGTGTATAGGAATGTTCATGTTCGATTAGACTGACCTAATCTATACTTGCATGATCGACGTTCATGCTTTGCAGCTTACCGAGTTATAGCTTCCGGTGCAGTCGTATTCGAAACCTTTGATTGGACTGGTGCCAGAAGTCCTCATTTCCCTACACGTGGCCATGACAAAGATCCACGAGAAATGGCGAAAGAAATAATCTGCCTTGGCATTTACATGCTGAAGCCATCCGCAGCGACCATGCAGCCTTACTCCCTAATATCTTACTGGAATTGAAGCTCTCCTACAATTGATGGGGGAATGGTACGCCTGCCTCTATCCCGTCCTCATCACCTTGTTTCGTCCTTTTTCTTGGTCCCTTTTCTTGCACCCTCTGTCTAAGTTAGCAGTCAGATCATACTGGCTCAGGCCGGCTTTTCTTATAGTAATTTCTCCACTTACGAGAGGAGGGTGAAAAGTTTTCACTGCCTGTTCTGTCTGACTATCTTTGAGAGCACGCGCCGAATTTTCGGCCTGCCTTATATTAATCTGGGTCCAGCGCAATCGTATCCAGACAATACGCACACTGTTTACCGGAAAAGATTGATAGATTGTTTTACAAAACAGAAAACATATAATCCGGCAGTACCCATCTCGCAATGGATGTCGACGTTAATGTGATTAGCATTAAAGCAATGCGGCGACACACCGTAGTGCCACCGCCGAAGCGCGTCATGTACGATGCGTGTATGCAGCCTGGCACCTCCCTCACGCTTCTTCTCTTGGCACGCCGCGCCATCTGGTGGCACTGCTGCTAAGTTCACGTGTGGCGCTTGGGTGAATATAAATTAATAGAGGGTTGTCTAAATACATATGACCCGTCTTCGGTTTTGCCAAACACCGGATAAATGAAATTTTTTTTTTTTGTCTGTGAAGAGCGGCACGTACCCAGTGATCCAAGTCGACGCCGAAGAGATTCATTGAAGACCGGCACTTAACCTGTGTTACATGCCTACTGACCAAATATGGCGTCAACGTTCGTTCAAGTTCCCCACATACCAGTCACCCATCGCACTCAGCGCAGCAGGTGCTACCCATTGGCCCGTGGACTGCCCAGTGACCCAAGTAGGCGGGAAAACGGACGGACGGACGGACGGACGGACGGACGGACGGACGGACGGACGGACGGACGGACGGACGACAGACAGACAGACAGACAGACAGACAGACAGACAGACAGACAGACAGACAGACAGACAGACAGACAGACAGACAGACAGACAGACAGACAGACAGACAGACAGACAGACAGACAGACAGACAGACAGACAGACAGACAGACAGACAGACAGACAGACAGACAGACAGACAGACAGACAGACAGACAGACAGACAGACAGACAGACAGACAGACAGACAGACAGACAGACAGACAGACAGACAGACAGACAGACAGACAGACAGACAGACAGACAGACAGACAGACAGACAGACAGACAGACAGACAGACAGACAGACAGACAGACAGACAGACAGACAGACAGACAGACAGACAGACAGACAGACAGACAGACAGACAGACAGACAGACAGACAGACAGACAGACAGACAGACAGACAGACAGACAGACAGACAGACAGACAGACAGACAGACAGACAGACAGACAGACAGACAGACAGACAGACAGACAGACAGACAGACAGACAGACAGACAGACAGACAGACAGACAGACAGACAGACAGACAGACAGACAGACAGACAGACAGACAGACAGACAGACAGACAGACAGACAGACAGACAGACAGACAGACAGACAGACAGACAGACAGACAGACAGACAGACAGACAGGCAGGCAGGCAGACAGACAGACAGACAGACAGACAGACAGACAGACAGACAGACAGACAGACAGACAGACAGACAGACAGACAGACAGACAGACAGACAGACAGACAGACAGACAGACAGACAGACAGACAGACAGACAGACAGACAGACAGACAGACAGACAGACAGACAGACAGACAGACAGACAGACAGACAGACAGACAGACAGACAGACAGACAGACAGACAGACAGACAGACAGACAGACAGACAGACAGACAGACAGACAGACAGACAGACAGACAGACAGACGGACAGACGGACGGACGGACGGACGGACGGACGGACGGACGGACGGACGGACGGACGGACGGACGGACGGACGGACGGACGGACGGACGGACGGACAGACAGACAGACAGACAGACAGACAGACAGACAGAAAGAAAGTCCGTGAACTACCCTAAGAATGCTAATCACATTAAAAACAAAACCAGCTCAAATGTAATGACACTTACGTTTCGTAGCTATAGTATACCCGTACATCCGAGTCGTTGTTTCGGCAAGCTTATCATGTATTTGTTGCCGCCGCATAAAGGACCCAGCCGGGGCATTCGGGTAAGAATTACCTGATGACATCTCTCACTCTCAATCGCTTATCTTCGCACACGGCACATAACCATCTTCTACAAACAGGGAATAGAAGCTACCGTTGAATGCGATTCATCATGCCATAATAAACTGACGTTGAGCGCTCCTGCATCAATGCGTGCGTGTCGTTTAGACCCGCATGGCGAACCGTCACAACGGAATCAGGGTGCGCACGGCTTCACGGATCGGGCAGCTTGTAAGGTAGAAAACGGATCGCCGCGTTGTCAACGTCCAGAGATCCCAGAGAGACTATTTACTAATGACGCCCGCACCTTTTTTTTTTTTTCTTGCTTTCAGGTGAAAGCGCCTCCCCCCCTCCCCCGCCCCCTACTGCACAATAAATCAAGCAGCACGCTACCCGCTCCGACACACCTCCGCCACCGAGCGGACATGCGCTGGAGCAATACATGGCTCCGTATATATGCGAGAACGAAAGAAATGTCTTGCGAACGCCACCCATTCGTTTTGCTGCGCTCAGCTGCTCGGCGCATTGATTTGTTACGTGTCCCTCGCAAATGTGCTTCGCGTCGACTCCCCCGGCCTCACTGACTCGTTTCGCTCTTGTGGTCTTCAATTGCATCGCTCTTTTCTCTCTCTTTCTCTTTGGCCATTATTGAACTGAGAAATTCACAAGAAATAAGGGAAGGGGGTTGGCGGGGGAAGGACTCTATATTGCCGCTCTCATTTTTTCGTTTCGGCTCCTTCGCCTTGCAAGGGGACAGGCCAACGAAGACAAATGGTGGCTCCGACTGCGCCGCGTGTTTTAAGGCTCGCGATATTGAAAATGCGGTTGGTTTCCCTAACAGCGCGCCCGCGGACACCTTTCAGAGGTCGGTGAATAATATGCGCGCGTTTGAGAGTGAAGAGGAAAGATACATTGGCTCGCACGCATGGCCGGCTCGTTCGCTCGCGCTGATAGATCGCGCGCGAATGAGGCATTCCTATAGTCTTTTTTATTTTCATACTGTGCTCGACGATGGCGCGTGCTTGGTTAGTTTGCGAAATCAAAGTTCTCGTTACCACAAACACAATGAGGGGCTTGGGAATGCTATTAAGACAGCGCCACATTGGACGAATGAGAGAAAGAAGGAATGAACGAACACAAGCGCAGACTTCAAATTGACGGTTCATTAAAAAGGGCACATATACATATCTATAGGCGTGCTCGAACACTTCTTTCCAGACCTTCTTACGTTCTGTTTTCTACCCTTTTCCCATTACTCAAGTGCACAGTAGCCAACGTGATGGTTACTCTGGTTAACCTCCCTGCTTTTCATCATATATTCCGTGCGTGCTTGCCTGCGTGCGTGCGTGCGTGCGTGTGTGCGTGCGTGTGTGTGTGTGTGTGTGTGTTTGTGTGTGTGTGTGTGTGTGTGCGTGTGCGTGTGTGTGTATGTGTGTGTTTGTCTGTGTGTGTGTGTGTGTGTTTGTGTGTGTGTGTGTGCGTGCGCATGTGTGCGTGTGTGTCTGTGACTAAACTGGTCGCCCTTCAATGAGGTCACCCCCTCCAATGAAGGGAGGCAGACTGACCTGGCACCGGCCACATTATTCCAATGAACCCCATGCCCCAATACGCGCGCTATAGGAGCCCTCTGGTTGATTGCATACAATCAGCATTGCTAGTCACATCAAGCCCGCAATTAACATTCGCGCGTTGCAACCTCAGGTTCTCCAGCATGTTGTCCTACGTCCCTCTTTCCTTCCGAGGGTCTCAAAAAGAAAGAGACGCAGAGGGAGTCGTGGACGGGCGGCACCCGGACGCGAGAGGAACGCGGCCCGCTGCGCCATGACTGATGGCGCCGAAGCGGGCTTTCGACGAGCACTCGCTTAAGGTAATTAGCGATGGCGTCGTCTAAATGGAAATAACATCGATCTTTGCAAATCGCTGCGCACCGATTACGCTGCACGCGTCACGCCTCTGGGCGAGAGCCGAGCGTGAGAGGTATACGCTCGCACCGTGTACCAATAGTCTCTTGTTTCTTGGCTGGCCGTTGTTCGCGCTGCAAGGCATTCGGGACGCTCGACGCTGGACTTGCGCAATACCCTATACCTCATCTGCGAGTATAGATCACGAAGAAAGGAAACCAGTTACCTTAGGCTGTCTGTCAGCGACCGAACCTGTTTCAATGGCAGTGACTCCAGAAAAAAATTACAGAAATAAACGAAGAGTGGGGATCTCGTTGAAAGCTCGCATTGTGTGCCCCCATTGTGTCTGCTTTGTTGCTGGTGTTACATGTTAGTGCTAACGTATAGCGGCTCCGGTTGTACTGAATACAGGATGAATGGACCCTGCCAAACGTCCCTTTCCATCACTCCATCACTGCCTTGCGCTATATGGTCAATCTCTACGAGCAGTCTCCACGTCATTACCAACATACGCGATGGTATGCTCTAGTTAATAAGGAGGTATATCGTTACACATTTTTACAATTTGGTATTTAGTTTCCAGGTCATTTACTGTCTTCTATTGCCGCGTAAAAGAGTGCGGGAATGTTTCCCAGAGATATGAATACATAAATGCAAGGCTGTGTTAATTTACCTGCGTCTTTAAACAATATGGGCACTGAGGGCCTCTATCTGTAGTAACAAGCATAGGAGACCATCAGACAAGAAGTCAAGAAAAGCATAAGGCAAATTAACTAATTTACAGCTCCAACGATATAATGACACTATAAGCGCATGGAATACGTATTATGCGCGTTTTCACAGTGTTCTACGGGAACTAGCTGATTCTAAGAGTTCATACATATATAGAGGAATGTTGGGAATGTTAGCTACAGGTAATGTTCAGGCAAATATTCGAGTATGTAGGTTAATCAGGAACTAAATACAATGTTCAACTTACTCTTCCTTTTTTCATTCGGTGTACTTGCTGCGAGGCATATGTACAAAAATTTTCAAAAGGCGTCAAATGAATGCTTGCAGCTGACCTTGATGCAGGTACTGCAGCAATGAATTCGCGCACTTGTCCGGTATCTCATGGGTAAAGTGATATGGGACATTCGGCTTTATGTCGGCTTCCCTAAGCATCTTGTGCCTAATGAGCTTACTGCCAAGACACAGCCGCAAGAAGTGGCGGCTGTCTGCCGCAGACACAGGTGCGGGCACTTAGGACACATTGTAGCTTTCTAACTTGCAGATCCCCAATCGCAGGTGATCGCAGGTGTCAGGCCCAACCTAGCCCGAAACCTCCGAAGACAAACTTCGTGCACCCGGGAAAGGATAAGGGGAGAGGAGCAGGCATACGGGTATGTAAGTGCACAATTGCTCGTTCTCATCCAAGTTTCAGGCGTTTTATTAGACGCTAATAAAGTTGCGCAGCCGACCTGGGAGAAACAAATGTGGCAGTGACCTTAGATATCTGGACTGTATATATGAATAAGGGGCAAGTTATGGTGGATAGATATATGTATATACGACTGATAAATCTGGGAACCCATATTTCCTGAGACTCTTCTTCAAGTAGACCAGGACATCTATTCTGCTTCCGAACAACACAATTACACATAAGAGGCTCGTACCGCTGGTATGGAGCGCCTACACCAGCCTCAGCAAAGGCAGTGCAACGGCTACTTCGCAGGTAGGGTGACATTCTCTACAGCGATGCCTTTTCTGCCTTTTCCACCCACTTTTCGTGTGTTGTATTGCCGGGGAAGCACATTCCACTCTCTTCCGGAATAAGTTTGCAATAGAATTATCAACATAGGAAAAGTAAACAAAACCAACCGCTGCCTACAATGCAACCGAAATGTGCCTATAGTGTCGAAGAGACGAAGGCCCTAAATAAGCGTCGAGCGGGACAGGACCGTCTTCAACATAAGTGTCCGGCGATTACGATACTTCCTATTGAGAAATTTGAGCGCAGCTCGATACGTGTCTTCATTTCGCGATATATTGAGGCAAAGAACTTGAGACCGAAATCACCGCACCGATTGGCAGTGGGCCAGTGCCGTCAGCGCCTTCGCAAAGGGAAGGACAGTATGGTAACGCTGGCAGGATGGGCGGCATCGGAGCCAGCTGCGGAAGTAGACGACGACGAACACGCGAGCAGTGGCACGAGCGCGTTCGCGCGGTTACGCCGATGGAAGACGGCGCTCAACCCAGGAAACGGCGCCTAGGAGCTGCGCTCTATAATACAGGTATATATACTAGGAAGCCCTGCACAGAGCGCGAGCGTTAGCTGGTTGGCTACACGTGAATCGGACCAACAAAGCTTGGCGACCACGTGCATCGAGGAGTTAAGTGAACATCGGAACCAGGGAAACGTGATGCGGAGCATCGATACTTGGCGGCCATGTGCATCAAGGAGCGTGACGTAGAAGGGGCAGCGGGCGGCGATGTTTAGAAAGCAGTACGTCTCATTTGCACGTACTAAAGAGTATTTCGGCAAGCAGTGTGTCCGGGACGAGTTTGGTTCGGCGAGCTGCGTCTTTGATATACCACGGCTCAGATCGAATGTGTCGTCGGTGAGGGAGCGTCGCAAGCTTATAATGAGTGAGGTTCTCCACTGACGCGGACGAGTCGAGCAACGGGTTATGCAGCAGCCTCCACGAGTAGGAAATCGTTGAACAGGAACAGCGTGCGCCAACTCACGCGAATCGATTGCTTCTCGTACCCGGAGCGTCCCGTGAACCAACCTTTGCTGAGGGAAATTGAGTATAGCATTTGGTGTACCCTCAACATTCCGTTCACGCGTATCGTCTAATACGCCATTGACAGCTCGGCCAGTTCGACATAGTTGGGCAAATCCTCGGACAGTCGGTGTACGTTAACTTAATTGTAACGAGTCTTCAGTGGGGAAAGGGATGACGATGTACGTGATGCGGTGTCATCACATGTATAATATCGCCAGTGGAGAATAACATAAACGAGGTATCTATATAACGTAACATAGTATCTAAATTAATGTGACGTCAAATACCGTCAACGCTTTCAACCCCAAGTCAGCCATCTTCGTCAAAGAAGCTTCGCTTTTTAATCATACTCTTTCTTGCTTCTGATCAAGTGCTGTTCTCGCGCAAGGCAAGGTGAGACCGTGATAATCCCTATACGTTGTACCTGCTATTCTTGCAGAGAAAAAAATGGGAATGTCTGACTCTCTTACGCATATATTATTGTGAGGCAATGCAGTGACATTCTCCAACCACTCCCCTATAATGAGGGCGAATAAGAAAGTCTTCGCCCATATTTTCATTATCCAAAATAATGTACGTACAGGTAACTAGAAGTATAACGTGCCATTCTACGTACTTTACACTATTTTTCCACATAGACCTCACACTGGTTCAGACATTTATCCGATCGCAGCACCAAGTTTGAGATGCCCATGTGTTGCCGGTTAGCGACGAACGCGGCCTCCCCGTATGCTCATTGCCATGCAAGTTCTCATGGTTTTTTGCGAACTCACGACACCACAACCTCACATTTTCAAAGCGAGACACCCTTCCCCATACGTTGGCTGCATTTCGCTGTGAATATCGACGGGTGTTCGTCCCTTGGCCTTGGGAAATGTACAGAGCGAATGGCTAATCTTATATTGAAGCTGATTTCGGTATGTGGAATTCTATGCCGGAGTTGTTATAGAACGCATTTGGGCAGACTTGAAGAGGAATGGAGCATTGGACACGTGAATACGCTGAACTTACTGCAATATCCGTATGCGCAGTACATTTTTATACACGCACCCGATGTATCAATCGGTAAACTAACTGGTATGGCTGAGTGACGTACACCTAATAAAACCTAATACGTCTATAGTTGCCTCTTTGTAAGCATTTCCGGGAATGGTTGACGTATCTTTAGACACCTCGTTTTAATAGTTGCCGTTTACTGATCTTTCTAACGCCACCTCACTACCGTATACCTCTCAATGCGCAACAATCCCCTGGCTCGTAGGTCTGACCTCTAAACACTCCCCCCCCCCCCTTCACCCTTGTTGGACGTGACTAGAGCTTAGGAATGTAGCAGCACTTGTGCACGTGCCTCACGGCGAAGTCACGTCGACGTGCTTGTGAGATGTTTGATCCAAGCACTGCGATTGCAAACAGCCGGCTTCACGGCCGAGACAGGCAGTTAACCCCAAACGTGCCAGCTTCATTCAGTGAACTCGCGTGCGACTACCGCATGTTTCGTGAAACTCTGCTGTACATTCGTTCTTTTCTTCGCTTCTCTACTTGATTCCGTTCCTTAGTTGTTTGTTTGTTTGTTTGTTTGCTTGCTTGCTTGCTTGCTTGCCTGCCTGCTTGCCTGCATGCGTGTTTGTTTGTTTGTTTGTTTGTTTGTTTGTTTGTTTGTTTGTTTGTTTGTTTGTTTTGAACTTTCCCACTTTTGCCATGTGGGCTGTTGAAGTCTCACAACCTTTGTAAAGTTGCACCGCTTACCGCTCGCGTGATTATGTAGCTGTTGTTGCCCCGGGTTCTGAGGGTGGTTTGCTTTCATTCGGTTTCATTAGTGACTTGGATCACCAATTTTCACTCGCCAAATCTATAAAGTAAACGCATGTCCGTCGTCCACGTCCTCCAACGCGCTCAATAATTTGGGACCACTGCAAGCGCCCCTTACACACCCAGGAGCATCGAGTAGGTCACACGCGGTTTACGTTACACAACTCGCCGTTCTTGTAAAACGCGCTGCCTAGATCTTGCTGCGAACCGAAGCGTTGAAAAAGGATATAGGTTGAGCCGCGTTCATTTGCGCATGCGTTCGCAGGTTTTTTCCGGGCTCATCTCGCGCACCGTACCACAGCTATACCCGCCGTGCACAGCGTTGATAGATGCACTGTACTTGCGTTTTTGGCGCATGTTTATTTTGTGACCTAATTTGTCTCATATTTTTTTTTTGTCTCATAATTTGTCTCATAAGTTTGTCTCATTTTTTTACTCGTGCGCTTCGAGCGTTTATGCGTCGTTGTTTATTGTGCCTTAACGTTCTTATTACCAAGCACTCATAGTTTTCCGTACAGAGCAAGGCAATCAGTCCCTTGGCGTAATCATTGTAAACTATTGCATTTGAAACGCAATGTTTCGTTGAAAACGATAAATTTTGCAAAGTCACAAAGCCGCGCATGAAGCCAGAGGGACTAAGTTTAGGCGAATATGCGAACTGCCCATCGTTTCCGGTGTTGGACTCACCACTATACACTCGCAACTCCCGAAGACGTCAACGCCAGAGTTCTCTCCGGTAACTTTTGCGGAGAAAACTATGGTCCGCACCATCGGCGATCGCATCGCGCTGCACGCACGGTTACATTCACAGGTTCCTGTAACCGCTACGCATTTGATTCAGGGCCGCGAAGTGGCCACCGCGAGGATGCGCAAGAAGCATAAGCGCACTGATTAAAAGCTATCTCGCCGAAGGTGCGTAAAGCACGTGCGTGTATGGTATGTCCTGCTTGTAAGCAGATGGCGCTGCAGAAAGCACGTGTCTATATACTGCTACATGCAAATCGCATACTTTAGTCCGGGTTTTGGGGAGCGTCTTATTCTTGTCCAGAAGCTTCCAGGAGCTCTTCAGAAGGCGCTGGAATTCTCTCAATGTTTTTCAAGCGTACCGGAGTGGCCATTTTCAAAGTCGCGTTGGAGTTTTCAAGGAAAACTGCAGGTGTGCCATGTTCCAGAATCGCAGCACTCTGTTTCTTTCCAGTCTTCTGGCATCGAGGGATATGGCAGGGCTGCCTCATTTTTGTGACGTCATGCTTTGCTGCTTGCCTCTGCAAAGTATTTCTTAGTTAACACCATATATAGTTCAGGAGTTGTTGTGCATAGTGAAAATGTTCTTGCGCTTAAAGAATACTTCTTCTAAAGCAAACTGCGCATTCAAATTTAAGTTCATATCATTGCTGAAGAGAGTGTGCGAGCCCTCCATTAATGTGCGTACCACTTTGATGCGACAGAAATGCGTGCGCTCATTTCCAGTGATGTTCTCTTGCAATTAAATTAAATTGTGGGGTTTTACGTGCCAAAACCACTTTGTGATTATAAGGCACGCCGTAGTGGAGGACTCCGGAAATGTCGACCACCTAAGGTTCTTTTAACGTGCACCTAAATCTAAGTACACGGGTGTTTTCGCATTTCGCCCCCATCGAAATGCGGCCGCCGTGGCCGGGATTTGATCCCGCGACCTCGTGCTCAACAGCCCAACACCATAGCCACTGAGCAACCACGTCGGGTGTTCCTTTGCAATATAGGATTATACGAAATTTCAGAGCTCAAATTATGCAATAACGCAGTTCAATGCTACGTTTGGGGCTTTCACGTTCTTTAACAGCTGTCTTTGTTATATTTAATGAAAAAACTACATTTTCACAAAGTTCCACATTGTTCCACATGAAATGCTCGTAAAAATCGTACGTTAGCAACTGCAGAGCCTGCTTAGCTCAATTTGTGTACAAGAAAAGTTCCAATGCCTTAAAGAGAAGCTTTACATAGGGGCCAATCTCCGGCGCAAACAATTCAAGTGCATTCACAAAGCACAAATGCTTTTATAAGGTAATCCTAGACCGAGGCCGCTATATTGTAGCGATGCCTTATGCCTTATTCTATGCTATTCTTATCATCCACCACACACGGCCGCTTGATCCAGTTGATAATGTGGGCAGACCGTCGCTCTGACCACTGGCCAAGCGCGAAAAGTCTGAAAAAGAATAGAATCGGAAAAGACATCGCTACAAAATACCGGCCCAATTCAGGTGAAATCTGTTGCATTTTAAAGGACAAGCTCAATTCTAGTGACTGTAGGAAGGAGAAGTTTGATTTGTGGTTTGTAATTTTTTCACTGAAATTACCTAGAATGGGTAAGTTTTGAAAATTATAGAAGAAAAAAGTTTGCAAATCCCTTCCTCCACTCAAAGTATAGATGGCCACTTCTGTGAACTGCATTCGTTAGAGCATCTCAGGCGGAAAAATGTGATATATGAATTTCCAGCTTACGCGACATACTTTCAATTGTTACATGGGTTTTGCATAACTCCTGCTGACAAATTAGTTGTACATTTCGAAGTGTTGTCTAATATAATAATTCTGTTCTCTTTATATATATATTAGGTGGAGTGTTAAGAGTTGTGGTATCTTTTTCCACTGCTGAGTTATAGACTTGTAAACATGATAGTTTGGTTTTCAGAAATTAAACAATTTTCACTCATTTTTAATAAAAGTCGTCAAGTGAAATAAAACAGTCGCTTGCTACAGCCACTAGTCTTTAACATTTTCTTTCAAATGCCGCAATCTTCCCCACGTTATGTGCAGTGGTTGCCGAGAAACGATTACTCTGTTCCCATGTATTTAGATACAGGAGACCCCGCGCTGGAGCTTCCTCTTAACGACACCCACCTAACAACTGCCGCACCGTAATCTTTGTAAACGACGCAGGTTACACGTCCCGCCAGCAAAAGGCGAACGCCTGGCGGCCGCAAGCTACAATCACGACTGCGTCACTTCGAAACAAATATCGTGTGGCCAGTCAGCTCGAACTCACATGACTCCCACCACGTCATCCCTAAGAACATCACTCCATTAACAGCGTTTGCACGACGAAGAGTCTGCTCAGGAAGGCACAGAAAGAAAAAAAAAACCTCGTCAAATCTCTACTCGGAGAAAACCTTCGTGCCGCGTTGGTCCATCCAGCACCAACCCAGAGCCACCGCAGTCCTTGACTGACGGAGGACAAGGGTGCCTCGGACGTGACGGCTTGCACGATCAGCTCAAACCTCTTTTCGGTAGCTTCTCCGGCTTCACCTTCCTGGTGAGCCGCCTCTGTGTGTGCGCGGAGCATACAGACAAGGCCGTCGGCGCGGGGATAAGCCAGGCGTGCGGACGCCCCCAGCACTGCATACAGCGCCCAAAGGGGGCTTAGGTGGTGCAGTGAGGCGAGCAGTCAAGCCAAGACGAGGTCAAGTCAGGCGTCGCTTCGAGGCCGTTGCCGCCGACAAGCTAGTTTCCGTTAGGTTTGGCTTGGACTGAACAAAGGCGGATGTGAAGTCTAGCGGGACTCGGGGTGCACCGCGCGTGCAATACTTCTTGTTCTCAATGCAGAGTGAGACAAAGCGAGTCGTCCGGAAAGAACCGAGCGAGAAATTCGAAGCGAGGGAGTGCAGACAAACGACTCGGACGCGTGAGAACAAACCGACGGGCCCCGTACAGCGCGCACTGCGGTAGCCGGTGCGCGAAAAAGGCGAGGCCCGAGTTGCGGCGGCGGCCGCCGACTCGACACACCTGACTCAACATCTAGGACCCGATACCTCCAACTTTGCGGCCGTATAACGGAGATTGCGTTGCTTTCTCTTTATTTCTTCCCACCACGCTTCTCTGCGACTCGTTTCTCTTCCTCTCCTGCAGTGCACTTTTTACACTATTTTTTTTTTCACCGCCACTTTCAAATTGAGGACACCACTCATGCGCGCGCGCGCGCCCGCTCTATGTTACACAACGCCTTTTCCGACGAAGTGATTTTGAGTGCGAGCCCATCGACGCGTTTTCCTGTTTAGCTTTCCTCTCCTCCTTAGGCTACGCTCAGTGGTGAGGACTAACGTCTTACTGGCGAGCGAAGTCTGCGCAAGGTCGATGGGCGCCAACAAGCCGTTCTTATCAAAAGCCCGTCTCACATGCGTCAACACCTCATATTTCGAAAGCAGAGTCAACGTTAAGTCTTGATTACTACGTGCGGTTGCAGTGAGATTCAGGGAGCAAACAGGATCACCTGCCTTGCCCAGGATAAGCCCTGCGGCGCGTCTCAACAGCAATCCATCCTTTGCAGTTCATGAGATTGAATGAATGTTCTTCGTCTCGAAGTGGGGATGTAGCATTTGATTAGGGATCTCGGAGGCCCAGTCCGCGCAGTCACCCTGACCATCTCCAAGCTGGTGGACGCCTCTGGCATGAATCGAATGGCTTACGTAAATGTTGGAGTGACCTTCCCCGACACGACAAGCAAGCTGAAACGCACCTGTCATGGTCATGGTTACGCGTTTCAACCAGTCTTCGAAACATAAGATCGCAGCAACAAATGAGTAAATCAAAGGTTAGTTTTGTCCTATAACTTAATGACAATGCCGATAAGGTAAAGCTCTTCAAATTTTCGGGTGCGCGACAAGCTTGCCAAACAATAGAGGGTATTAGAATAGTGTTTGCAGCCAAACGTAAACACATTACGCACGTAAAGAAATAACGTTGTCCGCACTGCGCATGCTTCGTACGTTATTGGGTTTTCGCGGTTTACGAACACTGTGGGAACGTACGTTATGTTTGCGTACGCTAAGAAATAGCGTTGTCGAACATGGCGGCACTCATCGCTCCCGCTTCAGCGTGACTTCTCGGGATGGCTACGCCCTCGCTATCAATTGCTTGTTAGTGACTTTTGACATGAGCTTTCGCTTCCTCTAAAGTCACCCGATACCAGGACAACATCGCACCAATGCTATGAAACGACGCCATTCGTTTCAGCTGTTGCAGGCTTCCTATAACCTCATTTTGCGTATAGCGTCCCGCAGTGTTGCTTGCGCTTACCGTGCGTAAAGCTACAAACGCTACTCTGAAACTCCCTAATTATAGTCGTGTGGTACACGTTACGTCGTTGGTAGACGACTCTGCCAAGACCTACATTTCTCAGATACGTTATAAATTTAGCCCTTCGTCATCTACTAGCTCTAATACTTGCCTCCCACTGGCAACAACATGTCTTTGTCTGAAGCTTCTGAATGTTCTGTCAGCTGTAAGTTTGAATATTACGTGCCATTTACAACCCATTGCCCCGCACATGGTAGTGTAATTCCACAATCATTTAAACCGCTGTAACGTTTAGCAGACAAGTGTGCGAAAATATGAGCTGCAATAAGTGCCGAATTTCAAGTTATGTCTGTAATTATCATGCTTGCCTCCGGCAAGCCTTTCTGACAGTCAATGACTACAGCAGTCTTGCTAAGCACGCCACTTCAATGATTTAACACCCGAAGTTTCACTGGTCACCGTGCATTCAGGGCCAACTGCAACAAAATTTCACTTTGGCTAAGTTTGTTATAAATGATTAGTAGCCACCACTAAAGCAGACTCGTCAAAACCGCAGGGCAGGTAATTGCGTACTTGGGATAGTTCTGGAGACGCTATTCATTTCTTATCATCCATTGCATCGAGTGGCCAATCGCAGTGATAACGGTGACGCGAAATTGCGTGGGCCCAAGAGAAAGAACACGAAGAATTGATGATGAAAGAAGTCATTAGAAAAAGCGGCCTCTATTTTCGGCCGTGTATAACGCGATATTTTTGTACCGAAAGTTAAATATGTCCGTTCCCGTTCATCCAATGGTTATTTTCCTTGTAGATCCTTATATCATATTTTATAGCCTTTTTTGGTTAGTTTTATGCGTTTGTGGCAGCACCGCGGCTTTTTAACATGGCTTATTAATAAGTTTGTATCACTTATTAACCAACGACAAAGACAACAAAACAACACGCACAACAATGGCGACTGGATGGATGGATGGATGGATGGATGGATGGATGGATGGATGGATGGATGGATGGATGGATGGATGGATGGATGGATGGATGGATGGACGGACGGATGGACGGACGGACGGACGGACGGACGGACGGACGGACGGACGGACGGACGGACGGACGGATGGATGGATGGATGGATGGATGGATGGATGGACGGACGGACGGACGGACGGACGGACGGACGGACGGACGGACGGACGGATGGACGGATGGATGGATGGATGGATGGATGGACGGACGGACGGACGGACGGACGGACGGACGGACGGACGGATGGATGGATGGATGGATGGACGGATGGATGGATGGATGGATGGATGGATGGATGGACGGACGGACGGACGGACGGACGGACGGACGGACGGACGGACGGACGGACGGACGGACGGACGGACGGATGGATGGATGGATGGATGGATGGATGGATGCCACTTTATTGAACGTCACTGTTAATAGCACGTCACTGTTAATAGGGATTCAGGCAAAGGCCAAGCTTACACATTGCACAACACACACAAATTCATGAAATTCCATCTGTGCAAATAGGCTTGAGAAAAACTTAGTGCCCTTCCACACTGTAAAGAAGGATGACCAGCGAAGCTGTGAATGTGGGCCCTTCAATGGGGAACTGCACCTCCACCGCGATTCAACCCGGTATTGCACTATCTTCGGGAACGGGCCGCGGGTCGGCCCGGCATTGCACTATCTTCGGGATCCACCCGCTTATGAAAAAATTGTTGGTCTATGCCCATGGAAGCGAGATCTGCCAGAACTTATAGCCATAAACAGCTTCGCAGTAAAAAAAGCTCGGTCGCGGGATTGACAAGGTTCACTCGATTTGACTTCACTTCCTGAACCAGTTCAGGAGGTGCTGCACATCGCTTTTCCTTTGACCGGGGCCAACATGGAGTTTCACCAGGGCAACCTTGCATGCTGTGCATGCCGAACAAATGCGCCGTAATCGTTGCACTTGTGGGACAGGCATGCTGGCGGAGGGCTCGTGCAAGAGATGCCAGACCTGTCTTGCACGAGCATGGAGCTGGCACTGAACTGCAATAAACTACTGCTTCACGAAGTGCATGGTGAAACGAATGGACCCACAATCGAAAGCATTAGAACCTATTCATAGCGACACTAAACTTCTTTATGCCGCCGCAACATCAATAAACTGGAAAAACAGTTATTTTAATATGCTTCATAGAGTGTGCATTTATTATAAAGTAACAATATTGTATAATAAATGGTTACAGTCCTCCAGCAATATCTACTCACCACGTCGCGATGGAAATCGCAGACATGCACTGCCTTTTCCGGTGCCTTCATGGCTGTATACGCCAGTGTAACTAATCGTACGTGAACATGTTCAGAAAAAGTGTTTCTAATACCAATACGTAAAAATTTACTGCGCACTGCTTTTGTTTGGAAATGCGTATATGAACGAGAATATTTCAGAAAACAAGCAATGGAAGAAAGTTTATATTGTTTGCCGCTATCCTTTTCTGTTGAGGCGTTGCCTGTAGGCTTCAAATAGTTTGCCTACTTCATAAGAGAGCGGTTGAGAACATTAGTCATTCTTTTGATGTAAAATTCGCTCCCAGTCACGTTTCATTACTTGGTTCTGAGTACATGTACGCTTGGTGCTGTGCTTTGTGTTGCTGTCAGTATAGCACTCAAGTAAAGCAGCTGCCAGCACTGAGTGCCGTCCTAAATGTAGCAGTGGCCACTGCCACAACAACCTCATACATGAAGATCTTCTTTGAAACGCTCTATCCGTTTATAATACTTCGAAGTGAGAAAACAAATAGCGTGCAAGCAAAGATACTCTTTCTCTGGCAATAGGCAAACAATTCAAATGTTTTTTTTTTTTTTTTGCTTCGCAATAGTTCGCCCAGAGTTACTCGGCGCGGCATTTCCAGCATCAAGGCGCCACGTTCCATTCGATTCACATTGTCATTAGCATTGCGCTCGCGGCGTTCTTGCGTGCGCGCGCGCGTGGGCGCGTAAACAAGCGGCTCAACCACACGCAAGCGCGTTCACGCGTCGACACAGGCGTCGACACATGCGTATACGCTATACACTGTGATTCACGAGCTGCGTTCCTGTGCATCTACTGCGCAACGCCCGAGGCCCCGCAAACTTCGCAAAGCCGTAAATAATATAAATAAACAAAAGAAAGTCAGGTTTCAAGCCATGCATTACGCGTCTCCTTTCTCAGCAACGCTCTACAGAGGCGATAACGGCGTGTTTTTTCCGGTTGGCGTACGCGTTCTGCTCGCTGCTCCATTTTTTTGCGCGTGCGTTGCGTGGTGCCACCCGCGCCGCCTTGCAATACCCACTGCAGCGAAACGTTGTTGCTGAATTGCAAAGGAATGCCGAGTGATGTGTTCGTTGCTCGCCGTCATCAGGGCGCACGATACGTCGTCGCCTTCGGAATGGCCTAGTAAAATAGAGATACGAGAGAGAAACAAATAAAGCGCGTATACACGTGCCGGGGAGAGGATTAAGCAAAGACGTAAGGGGAGGTGAATGTTGCAGGGCGCCATAGTGGCAGCGCCGAGGAAGGTCGTTTTAAAATGCGCAGGCAGTATGTCGCGGGTGCTTAAGGTTGTCGAGAGGCGCATTCGTTGCATGCGTGCTCGGAGAAAGCTGTCAGGTGTGAAATTTCGTTGCGCGTGCCTTCGGCAACCTTGACTCCGAAACACGTGGATAACCTGGATCGGGGGACGGCAACCTGAATGTATCGCAGGATTTTACCGACATGTACAAGTATTTCTTTTTTTTTCTTCTTTTTCGAGTGATATACGCTGCGCCATAGCAGCGGCGACAGGAGCCGACAACAGTGCCGGTGTGACATCGCGGGATCTGCAGGATTAATGGTCTGCAAATTTAGTTATGATGCAATATAACCGCAAGGTCGCGCTAAAGCATGCAGCGTTATTGATAAGCAGTCGCGATGATACGGGCGCTATCCGATGGCTGGCCGCCTTGCCGTCGTCGATAAGAACACCATCGAAGCTTTTACCACATCATCGAAGCTCTTACGACATTCAAGCGAGGCCCATACTTGGGTCAACGTTCGGTCACCTCAGCTGGCGGCTAAGAGCATTTAACATGCTTCATACATATATTTGGGCGTCCGAGCAGTAACTGTTCAGAGGAGATGGTGGGCTTTAAAATTTGAAGTGAAGTTTTACGGCTGCCTGTAATAGAGTGGCCGCACACCTCCGGGCACCAACACCTTGGCGTCTGAAGTTTGTTCACTCACTTTACTTGCGGCACTGCAGTGATCGTTGCAGGAGAGGATGAAAATGTCCACCACCAGCTTGATGAAATGTCTGCACATGACGCCGCATGCATACTGTTAAACACTCGGTTGAACTTTGCTGGTGTTATCTCTTCAATGTGTGTGTGGGGTGGTGGGGGGAAGGGGGGGGGGGCTGGGAAATGGCTGTCGTTTTTGCTCCTGCAGTGTCTGAGGATCGTTTTCGTACATAAAGCCCTCTCTGTAGTGCACCCCACATACGTTATCAGACGTGCCACAGGTCGCTATCATACCACGCGTGAAACGGTGACGTCATTCACAATTATTCTCATATTTTTGTTTGTTTGTTCAATGCACAGTTACGTTTCGGACACCCATCATTTACACGTCATCATTTACACGTCAACATTTATACGCGCTTATTTGGGTGACTGTGTCTCTAGGCCATTCACATCCTTTGTCTGTCCACTTTCTTTTTTCTTTTCTTTTTTGCCAGACTTTGTCTTTCACAGCTCTTTGCGTTTCGTCATCCGCCTGATGTTGAGCCAGATCGCGCCACCTAAAAAGTCAATATTTCGCTGTAAACTGATATGGTGTACATTGTGTTGGGTACTTCATTTCATTACATTTCATTTATTTACTCTGGAGGTTAATCACATTACAGAGAGGAGTGGGTAATAAAGTGTATCTACATCAACTGGAATGGAAATGGCAGTCTTAAAATTGTTGCCATCGATGATGGAGGCGGTGTCGGCGGGAATGTGGTTCCAGCTTGTGCTTGTGGTTAGCGCAAAAGATGGAAAATACATATTATTACGACAATTAGGCGCACCAACTTTGAACCGGTGGTCGTTGCGTGAAGAAATATTAGAGGGTGCCATGGAGAATGAGTTACATACAGGCGGGGTTGGAGAGGCATATTTTATGGAAAGTACAGAATCGAACAGATTTACGTCGAAGCGGAATACCAGGCAATTTAAGAGATGATTTCACTGATGTGACACTTGCGGTGCGGCAATCGTTAGATAAAATGAAACAAGCGAAACGGTTTTGGATGGCTTCAATGCATAGGGATGACAACTGTACATGTGGGTCCCACATGAAAAAGGCATTGTCAAGTTTCGAACGGACTAGTGTTTTATACAAAAATAGCGTTAGGTTAATAGGGGTCAGGGAGAAGTGCTTTAGGTAACCAAGGGAACGATTACTGACTATCTCTTCAGTATGGGTTTTCCATGAAAAGTTCTGGGAGACGTCAATGAGAAGCTATTTCTAGTTGCTGACTTCAGAAGGGCGACATTTATTTGGGAAATACAGGATACAGGGTGATTCATATGGTCGATAATTCTCACTTCCTTAGATTAGTTAACATTAGGTCGCATTAACAAAGTATTACACCATATAGAAACAATTTCAAGGTCAGATTGAAGGGTAACATGGTAACTTAGGCTAAGTCGCATCTTCACCAGGAGAAGAAAGATTGAGGTTGTCAATTAACTTACCTATGCCAACGAAATTAACATCTATTGAATCCACAGGATGAAAAGAACAATCAGGAACATTCAGAAGCGTGGTTGCTACATCGCCAACAAAACAAGACGAAAGAACTGAATTAAGCGCAGAACAGCACTTTTCCCTCTGAATTACTACATTATCGCGCTTTAATTCAATTATGTCTTTAGTGTCGCTACTGGCGACCTGCTAAAATTTATGCGGATTGGTTGTTAACAGAGAAAAAAGATAGTTGGAGAAAAGAAAACGTAGGCTTGGCAACGGACAACCCATGCATATAATCGGTCGCAGCCGGACAATACGCTGCCCGATAGACTATCGGGCGCAATAGCGCACCCGGTAGTCATACTTTTTCGTCTAGATTTTCCTTTTTTTTCAGTAGCCATTAGAGGGCAGGTGAGAAGCACAGTTATTTGTTGTTCTGGATTTTGCGTACTGGTATGAATTGATTAGTAATTACGATTGCTTTCGAATTAAATAGCAACTAGTTCTCATACTCATGTCTGTTAAAAATCCCGAAATAAAGTATTAAGAGAATGGCCCCATATTGGTTGTATAGAGCAAACCAACGTAATAAGCACGGTTCGGTTTGAACAGCTTAAGCTTTGCTCATCCACTGGAGCATTCTGAAGAATGATACATATTCCCTTCAAGAATAACCTTTTGTTGCAGGTAGTACTACTAGTAAACCGAGCTAAAGAGTATTCAGGAAGAATTTCATGACTTTCAAGTTATGGTAAGTATTTCTCTTATGCCTACTGGAAGTCACGGGGTTCGACGAGTATTTCTTCTCGTGTCTAGTTTTATAACTCTACTTAACAAGTTCCCCAAGTTCAGCTTTATCTTACAGGATACCAGCCAAATCAGGCTTGAACCGCACACAGTGTTGTTCTCCCGGCTCATGGTGAGAAAGTAAATTTTCGGAAGATGCTTCGACTTAGCGCACGCACTACTGTAATAACGAAAATCAATTTTAGAAAGAAAACTAGGGTAGAGAGACCGTTCATTGTTTTTTCAGAGCCAGCTGGCTTACGTGTAGTGCAAGGTAAATACGATGTTATGGGGACGGGGTTCTGTAACCTTAAACAGCGCCTGCTTGGAGCTCGAACGAGGTTGACCACCGGAGAGGGTTCGGCGGGGAATACGAGGTGATGTAAAAACAAATAACAGAAATTTAATGCATCATTACGGGTGAGCGGTGCGCTCCAAGGAAAGTACAAAACCGTTCAGCGTGCGTGCACCTGTATGCAAGGGTAGAGAGGTGACCCCACAGGGAGGCTCGCTGGCTTTCTTATACCCTCCCCCATTCGGGCAGCCTCATTCTCTGCTGCTCCCTGATAGTGGACCTTGTCAGGGCACACCATGTCAACCTACACAGAGGGACATGGGAGGGAAACCACCTCTTGGCGTAGATGCGTTGAACGTAGCCCACGTCGGGTCAACCCACCCAGAAGGTCATGGGAGGGAAACCACTCCTTGGCGTAGAGGGGTTGAACGATGTCCACGTCGGGTCAACCCACACAGAGGGTCATGGAAGGGAAACCACTCCTTGGCGTAGAAGGGTTGAACGTAGGACAGGAGGGAATAGTATTTGCGCATTCCGTGCATAATCCCGCCGCAACAACCGATGGACAATTCTTTTCATGTTGACGAGCGTGACGATTAAGCACGCCGTGTCCCAGGCGTTTGGCATCTGTTCCGTTCACTGCCGCACAAAGCGAACCATAACAACGGGCACGTCCACAGCCCAATGAGTTTTGAAACGGGGTAAGAAGCCGTGTCCCTGACCTTAGCCTCAATTACAAATTGAGTCCGCAGGACGCGGCACAGCACGCCAGAGGGAAGCGGGCCATCGTTCTCTGTCGCGACCGCCCTATGGAAGCAAGGGCCGTCGCCACAGTGCTCCTTGAGGACTAAGACACGCTGCGGGCGACATGTCGACAAGGTGCGTACATACTATTGCGTCAATGCACACGAGGCGCGACGGAAAGGTGCCTCTCATAGAACAAATCAAACAAGGCGTTGCCAGCGTGCTCCTCACAGCTCCGAGGCGGCGAGCCGTGTCAGGCGTCGGGGCTAATTAACGGCACTGCCTACGCAAGGCATTAGATCAACAAGCGTACTCTCCGCCACCTGAGAGAGAGTGGCGCTTCCTAGAGAGTGGCAGGAACTATAGGCAGCCTGTTTTCAAAGTCGTTGGGTCAATGGCGATGACTTTCGCTTAATGACCTCTCTCGCCCATGCTTTTTTTTCTTTTCGTCGTCCTTTCCGGCTTCGTACTCCCTCCTTGTACGTTGACTTGTTGGCGCGTGTGTGTGCGTGCGTGTTTGTGTGTTTTGGTCTTCGTTCTTTCAAAGCACACAGTGCCTTCTATTCTATAGCCATTCTTAGGCCAACTTCCGCAAAAAAGAAAGAATTTCTAAGCATGGTACGTGATGTATAGTTTGTATTTGTGGCTGCTTGTTCTTCTTTCGACATTTTAATCCGTTTCTGAGCGTTTCTTATATCAGTGGTCTAGTTTATGTAAGAGCTCTTCGGATGTTTCAGCAACTGTAGCCTCTCTCCGCCAAAACTTTAGTAATGGCATCTTACTTCTTCTTACAATAATTATTTGCATCCCCAAATAAGTCATCTAATATCTCTGTGCAGGTTAAAGGCAATTTAACAACGTTTGTAGGTTGAAGGCGCTATACCATTTAGTAAGGTGAAGTCATGAGCGAGCAGTTTTGCACTAATTTGTCTATAAACATTGCCGAAAGAAGCCTCTTGTAATAATCTTGTGGGTAACTTTATCACCTTCGCCCTAAAACTTTCAATGCAGAAGCAACTCCGTCGTATATCTCAAAAGTTTCTGTTGATTTTCTTTCCCAAGGACTGTCGCATTGACTGGAAAGAGGAAACTAGATACCGATATAGCGAACTCTAGACTTCTGGACTTCTTTAATAATGTTTGGATCACAGAGGTGAGGGATACCAGAAGTGTAGAAAGTGGCATGGGTATGGCCAGCACTGAAGCCAGGAAAGGACTCAGTTGACTTGGTCGTCTGTTATTGCCCAGTGTCATCACTGAATACCAGATTTTAGGCGAGTGCCTATTTTGTTCCTTGCTTCAAAATTACCTATTTTAGATATATGATCATGAATTGAGTGTTAAGACGTTCAGTACTGTACTTAAAATGCCTATAGATGCCTATTCCTGGCGTTATGACCTATAAATGCTAATTTTTCCCATCGATGCCTACAAAAAAAGTACTTTGCCTTCAGTTTCACTCTTGAGCGCAGTTTCAGATGCTCATGTTGCCTGGTAATACAGACTGTTCTAAGCTATATCGGGTTCAACCACGCCACGCCGGCCCAGTCTACGTCATTGTTTTGTGGTCGTTTAGCGGTCTGTCAAACTGATCTGAGCTTCTCAGCCATGCCGGGAAGGAATACACCCAAGAAGGCATTGTTTCGGCAGCGGACACTTGGGTCACCATGCTACATTTCAGATGGAGAGACCGCGTTTTGCCACCCATGCGGTAAAGAATAAATGGCTGATCCCACGTACTATGGGAATCAATGTAAGCGAAGCTTTGTATGGTGTTTGCTTTGATTGGCGATAATTAGCGTAAATGACACTGGCGGCGAATGTGTAATTTATTCAGCGTTCAGTCCGGTGCGAGAGTGGTGAGCTGATGTTAAACGTTACCTTGCGTGCACCGCTGCTGCTTGTCTGCGTAGTCCACAGAACACACCGGGACACGTGTTTGCTTGAAGCGCTCCTGTGCGTCATTGTTCATAATCTCCGAGAGGGCTAAGCGTTAACCTTCACATGGCGCATCGCATAGTGGCAGAAGTGTTAAACTTTAATGGAATTATGGGGCTGTACGTAGTTCAATTAATATAACTGTATGCTTACATTGTATACACACATTCGCGGTCTGCACCACGTTTCGCTGCGTAGCGAAGACGCTCCTGTTCCGCGCGACGCTGAGTTCACGCTTTGGAGCCGTTTGCTGGACCGTGTCCAGGTGCTCCTTCTGCATACATGGCCAGCACGCTGTTGAAACGCCAGCTCCAAGCGTTCTCTTAAGGCTCTGGACGATTGTGATGTCTACACTATCACAGCCCATCACGCAACCTCCACAGCCAAGCACCTGCATTTCCGTCGCATAGCAAAGCAAGCGCAGCTCGTGCCGTACGCACAAACTGTGCAACGCTGCCGCGGCGGTCTGATGGTGTTGCAACAAACCCAGAGGCACGCGCGGCGAGACCATCACAGCAGCGCCCGGAAAGGCAAGAGGGGGGGGGCGTGAAAAAGCAAACAAAACTTCGGTTTCAAAGGCGGCCCGACGTACTTCACGTCGCGTGCGCGTGTCATTGCCGTCACCCGAAAGTCGTCTCCTGTGCCGCGTCGAATCGCGTCTGGCCGGCGTGGTCGCGAGCCGCTGTCATGGGATTCGCTGCTGTTGCTTTTCATTTATATTGCTCCATGCGGAAAGAAAGAGAAAGCAAGCAAAGTGCAGACTACGCTCCTGGGGTTGCCTGTTCACCGGGTAACCCCAGGACTACGCTCCTGGGGTTGCCAACGCTGCGCATTTTGTGTTCCAGCGCTGTTTATAGAGTTCTAATTTTTTTTAGTGCCCTAGCGGTTATTCGGAAGCAGTGTGTTAGCATCCTTGCAGTAGCGTGTCACAGTTCTACGGGCTGTCGTATGTGTTCTGCGTAAATTGAAAATGATTTGCTGATCGAATGCGCAAGTGGTCGGTTGATACGGAGAGATGATGGTTTAAAATAAATGAGACTAATGCATGAAGCATGTTTATATGTTGCGCACTAAACCTTCACTGAAACAAAGTCCGCTTGGTAGCTGCATGTTTAAATACGGTAAGCTTATTGCTTAATACAGCTTATTGCTTCAGCAATAAGCTGCAGCAGAAAACCGCAGGCCGACGCCTCGTATATTAAACACCTTAATCAAGCCATCAACTTTAAAAACATGCCGGATGGAGTGATTCATGGGGTTTAGCTGGAAAAAAACAAAAGTACAAAGCAGGCGTGTTAACCAGAAAGGCGTCTGGTTGGCTAGCCTATACAATGGGGTAGCAGAACTGGGAAATATATTTCACGTTTGAGAGTTTATTGCAATAGGGAAGTACATGTTGGAGCAAGTACAAAAAGAGCAGCGTGATAGGCTGTCCCAAAGTCAGAAACTGCTAGGGGAACACCCGAATATATATATATACACACATATATATATATATATATATATATATATATATATATATATATATATATATATATATATATATATATATATATATATATATATATATATATATATATATATATATATACAATGTTAAATGTGGACATGCAGCAGTCAGCTTCATGATACATAAATTCGCACAGAGGCCATTTTATACAATGACAAATACAAACAGACAGGTGACGAAGAAAGAGGTAGGAAAGATGCAGCGCATGCTAGCACGCCCGGGGACGGCGCCGCCCCTTCAAAGCCGTTCACACCGGTCATCCGCCCTCAACAAACACAAGAAGGAGAAGGAGAGGAAGAGAGGGAAAGACAGGGGGTTTAAACAGTGCATAAACCGTCGGGCTACACTGTGCACAGCAAGCGAGTAATGAGCTTACAGGTGAGAAAAAGATACACCAGTAAAAAAAGATAGTAAACACGAAGCAAATTAAAGGGACGAAAATTGTGCAGAGGTCACGCATGGTGGACATCAATGTTATGCGACGCATTTTGTAGATACCTCACTACCCAGCATCGTTTGGCGTTCCGCGAACCGTTACGCGGTGAACTAACGTCATTGCGTGAGTGAGTAGTTGTGTGTGTGAGTCATGGGCGTAAGCGTGTGTGACGGCAGCAGTACGACGACGACTACGTCAAAAAAAGATCGCATGGCAGCAAAGGCATGATTTCTAGGCCGGTCGTTCGACGCGAGCTTACAACGAAGGGATTGTTTATTTCTACATGGGTAGTGGACGAGCGTAAGCGAGAGTAACGATACTTTTGTAGCCAATAGTCGTGTTACGAGAAACACATATTGTGACGTCATCAGCAACTACGTGTTCTACAACTGTACGTACCTATCACTTGTTTTATGTTAAAACGTTGATGGTATTTATACTTCAGCGAAGAAATGTTACAGCATGATTAACTCAGGCGATCATGAAGTTGGTACAACGTCGCACAGTTTCTACGTAGCGCAAACTGCTACGAAGAAAGTACCGGGGAAAATGGGCCGGTGTCGGAGATAGGGCGGCTCACGTTTGTATTGGGGACACGGCGCGTGGACAGGAATGGAGACGGGTAGAGGAGAGGCGGAAAGAGCGTGGCGATGACGCTGCAGCAGTGGAGACGGGTAGGGGGGAGGGGGAACGAGTGGTGACAGCGCTGCAGCAATGGAGACGGGTAAGGAGAGAGGGAAAAGAGTGGCGACCGCGCTGCAGGAATAGAGACGGGTAAGGGGAGAGGGGAAAGAGTGGCGACAGCGCTGCAGCAATATAGACGGGTACGGGGAGAGGGAGAAACAGTGTGGCGACAGCGCCTGCGCACGTGATCTGCGCTTCTGTGCTTATGTCACGTGCGTCGGAGGTTCCGGCGCGGCTGGAGCAGCGGTTGCGGCAGATGCATGGGAGGTGCGGCGACCGCGGCAGCGTTTGTGTCGGCGTAGTGTGGTACCATATGCGAAAAAAAAAGATTTCATAAAGTATGCAGCCCATGTATGCAGCCTGAACAGCTTAGCAAGTAATCCGTCCTCACATGAATGTTACGGCCCCACGAATTTTTCTTGTTTTCCTTTAATTCGATTCTTAAATGTAGACAACGAATACGGTGTCCCCTACGACATGTCCCCTACAGTGTCCCTTCGCCCGTCACAGCCTCTGGAAAACATAGATGCAAACACGACATGCGGACGTTAACGCACCAATCTGCAACAAAAAAACTTTATTGAAAACGTTACGTACATGAGTGAGACCTAAGGAGCTCAACTATAGTAGCCACGCTGGTTCGACGTACTAGATGAAGTACTGACAGCTGGACGAGCTGTCGCTGATTTATGTTATGTGCGAAAAAACGAAAGAACAGATGCATGTTTCATTCAGCCCTCCATCACATTGTCAGATACGAAGTTGCCTTCTTGCGCACCACGTGTCACGATGCCCATTGAGATCCTTTAACAACTGTGTAACCTCGGTCTATTTCAGCATTGATAGCGAATCCTTTTCATTTAGTATTTCCGTGCGGTTATCGGTTCAAACATCAGAGTGGTCATGTCGCGGTGGAGTGCTGAAATTGGATTGGATTGGAAAAACTTTAATAAAAGTCCTGCAGGACGCACGTCAGCGCGCAGTGGGCGTCTCCCACGCAGGGACCGACAGGGAATACCTGGCGGCCGCTGCGCGAGCCTGCTGGACGGCCCATTGCTGGTCTTCTAGGAGCGGGCTTCTTAGGGTCTTCTCCCACTTGTCGGAGGTAGAGTCGGGCGGAGCGTTTCTGCACTCCCAGAGCACGTGTGCGAGTGTCGCCGTGACCCCGCACGAGGGGCACGCATCGTCTGGGTAGACGTCCGGGTAGATTATGTGTAAGGTGGCCGGGTTTGGATAGGTATCCGTCTGTAATAAGCGTAGCGTTAGCGCCTGCGGCCTGTTTAGTTTGGGGTGCGGGGGCGGAAAGAGGCGTCGTCCCAAGTAAAAGTGTTTGGTTATTTCATTGTAGGTTATTGGGGCATCCCTGTTCGCCTCCAACTCATCGAGACGTAGTTGCCCGGGGGTGACGGCGCGGTCGGTAAGCGCGCGCGCAGCGTCGTGGGCTGTCTCGTTGAGGTTGGGCGGGGCGCCCGGAATCCGACCCAGGTGGGCGGGAAACCAGATGACGGTGTGGTGTTTGAGGGTGCTTGGATCAGCGCCGCGGAGGATGCGTAATGCCTTGACGGAGACGACTCCTCTCTCGAACGCTTTGATGGCTGGTCTCGAGTCGCTAAATATTGTGGTTCGCTTATCGTCGAGCATTGCCAGGGCTATGGCCACTTGCTCCGCCACCTCGGGATCACGTGTGCGTACCGTGGCGGCGTTTAAAGTTCGTTGCGAAGACGAGACCGCTACCGCGGCGAAGGCTCGGTTGCATCGGTAGGCGGCGGCGTCCACGAAAGCGACGTCATCCGCTTTCCTGTTTACTCGTTTGAGGAACGCGGTGGCCCGGGCTTGGCGCCTGCCTCGATTGTGTTCCGGATGAACGTTTCGCGGAATGGGCGCGATCGTGATCAGGTCGCGGAGCTCGCGGGGAACCGGCGTAAGCTCCGGTGGATCCTGGGTGTTCAGTGGGAAGTACCCGAGCTCGCGCAAGATGTGACGGCCGGTCTTTGTCATCGTCAGTCGTATCATCTGCGCTCTCTCCTGAGCCTCAGCGATCTCTTCGAGGGTATTGTGCACCCCGAGCTCGAGGAGTCGATACGTCGGCGTCGTGATCGGGAGCCCAAGGGCCCGCTTCACTACCTTTCGGATTAGTGTATTGAGCTTGTCACGCTCCGATTGTTTCCACTTATGCATTGCTGCGACGTAGGTGAAGTGACATAGGACGAACGCATGTACGAGACGCAGCAGATTGTCTTCTTTGAGGCCGTGGTGACGGTTGGCCACCCTGCGTACAAGTCGTATTGCGTTCTCCGTCTTTGTCGTCAGCTTGTGGACCGTTTGGATGTTGGATCCGCCTGCCTCGATAATCATTCCCAGTACTCGGATAGAGTCAACCCTGGGGATTGGGCGACCGTCTCTGGTGCGGACAGTGATGTTGCGCTCGGTTGGTGGTTTCCATCCGTTAGGCCTTTTGCCTCGTCGTTTTGGGCTGTACAACAACAACTCCGATTTGGCGGAGGAGCACTTGAGGCCCGTGTGGTCGAGGTAGGATTCGGCAGTTTCGACTGCCTCCTGCAGAGCGGATTCGATAAAGCCATCCGACCCCGCGGAGCACCAAATGGTGATGTCGTCCGCGTATACCGTATGGTTGAGGCCTTGTATCTTCGACAGGCGTTCGGAGAGCCCAATCATCACCAGGTTGAACAGCGTCGGCGAGAGGACGGAGCCCTGGGGGGTGCCACGCTGTCCGAGCTCGACTTCTTCCGACGTGAGGTCTCCGACATGGAGCACGGCCTTGCGACGGGTTAGGAAGGAGCGGACGAACTCGTAGAACCGGCGCCCGAGCCCTAAGGCCGTGATCGCCTTTAGTATTGCCGAGTGCTGGATGTTATCGAAAGCCTTCTCCAGGTCAAGGCCAAGTATGGCGCGGGTGCCCCAAGTAGCCCCGGCGTCTATGATTTGGTGTTTCAGGAGAAGCATCGTATCCTGAGTCGAGAGCCCGGGTCTGAAGCCGATCATGTGGTGTGTGTAACAGTCCTGGTCTTCGAGATACCGGCCGACTCTGTTGAGTACGACATGCTCGGCCACCTTACCCACGCACGACGTTAGCGAGATGGGGCGAAGGTTATCGACGCCAGGCGCCTTGCCCGGTTTCGGAATGAGGATCGTCTGGGCTAGTTTCCAGGCATCAGGTAATTCGCCCCGCCCCCACACGTCATTGATGGCGTCCGTGAGGTACACGACCGAGGGGTCGTCTAAGTTCCGCAGGAGCTTGTTGGTTATGCCATCGGGGCCTGGGGCGGAACGGCCGTTTAGTTCATGGAGCGCCCGGCGTATCTCTTCGACGGAAAAATCGGCGTCTAGGAGACTGTTGTCGGTACCGGTGTAATCGGGATATAGGGTCGGCGGGCCTTTGGGTATCGGCAGGTACTTATGCACAAGCGTCTTGACGATGTCATCCGGCGAAGCGGTACCTTTGGCCTGGTGAAGGACTTTGGTGAGCGAGTGGCGCTGGTTTGTGCGGGTGTTGGTGTCGTCGAGCAGGTGTTTGAGGAGGTTCCACGTCTTGCCGTTGCGGACCTGTCCGTCGACGGAGTTACACACCTCGTCCCATTGCTGTTTGGATAGCGTGCTGCAGTGTTCCATTATGGTCTGGTTCAGTTGTGCAATGCGTTTTCGGAGCCTGCGGTTGAGACGCTGGCTCTTCCATCGTGTCATTAGAGACTGTTTGGCTTCGAGCAAGTGGGCGAGGCGGCTGTCCATTTTCTCGGTTGGCATATTCGTGCTAAATGTTTTCGTGGCCTTAACGACGTCGGCCTTGAGCTGAGCCGTCCACGTCGCGAGGTTCGGGGCAGTGTCTGGAGGGAGTCGTGAGGCGCGAGTCTTGCGAAAGAAGTCCCAGTCGACCCACGTGTATGACTTGGGCTTCCTGACGATGCTGGGTAAGTGCACGGCCAGTATGAGATGGTCGCTGCCAAGATCCTCCGCAAGATTGGACCAGCGGGCATCGGCTGTGTTCTTCACGAAGCAGAGATCTGGAGTGGTGTCTCTGTGCGTGGATGTGCCAATACGGGTAGGGAACGCCTTGTCTGTCACTAGGGTGAGATCGAGCTCGTTCGCATGCTGCCACAGCGCGTTGCCCTTGGGGGTGTCATATACGTAACCCCAGGTGCGATGCGCAGCGTTGAAGTCGCCAGCAATGACGAGCGGGTTTGAGCCAGCAAGACGTATGGCTCTCTGGAAGAGGCGTCGGAAACGGTGACTCGTTTGTCTGGGGCTGCTGTACACGTTGAGTATGAACACACTTTGTCGGGACGCGTCGCTTGGGAGAATCTCCGTCATGACGTTGTCAACCTCGGACGTGCCGAGGTCATGCGCGAGGCAGGTGAACTTTTTAGAGACCAACGTGGCAGTACCACGTCCTCCCGCGAGGCCTGGTAACCACTGGTAACCGGTAAACGTGGCGGTGTGTGTTAAAGTTTCTTGGAGAAGGATTACGTGGGGCTTGGCATCGTGGCTACGTAGGTATTGCTGCAGGGAGGCTTTCCGTGCAGTGAAACTCCTGCAGTTCCACTGCCAGATGCGGAACGCTTCATCTCGCCTGGCCATCTTGATGCTTGTGGGGATCGGCCCGGGCGCTTGACGGTTGGAAGGGGGCCGCGTGTGTGGGTGGATTGAGCGTGGGGTGTTGTGTCGAGACCGGCTTAGCAGCGTCAATTGCGGGGGCTACGACGTTTTCGAGATAGTGTTCGACTATCCCCAACCGATTACCGTGGGCCGTGAGAGTGCTGAAATGTCAAATTTCTTTAGTGACTCGCAGACAGCGGTGAGAGGCTATGCACAAGGCAGAATTTCGCCGAAGACTGAGGCTATACTCAAAGCCAATGCGAACTATGTCACCTCCGAGGAGACGGAGGAATGACACATTATATGGTTCCTGGCTAACACGTCCCCGACACCCGCGTACCCAACATCAACGAGGAGGTCCACCATGTAGCGCGAGCTCTCACATGCCGCGCCTGCGTAGAAGGATCCTCTCTGGGGGTTGGAAATCCAACGGATGCATTGACAGAGAGGGACAGAAGGACTAGATACTGTGACATTAGAATATTTTATCAAAACTCCAGGTGTGCTTATCCACCCCCTTACCCCAAACTCGACAGGGCCCAAGTGGTAAACTGGAGGCAGTTACAAACCAAGACCTTCCCCAACCCCGTCCATCTCAGGAGGATATATCTCGACATCTATTCAGACGATAAGTGCAAACTATGCGGCATGGCTCACGCATCTCTTAGACACATTCTCTGGGAATGTGAGGTTATATGCAGAGAAAATGCAGTCTCCCCAGATGCAGCTGCGGCGCGGTGGACGGCCGCGCTGCGCAGCTCAAACCTCGAAAATCAACTATGGGCCATCCAGCAAGCCCGTGAGGCGGCGAGGAGACAGGATCTCCGGACCTCCTCGGGGGCAGCCTTTGCCCAGGCCACGAATTTGCCGGATTTTCAATAAAGTTGTTACCACCTCCACTTTTCCTGAAGTAAACCAGTTCAGAGTTTGCGCTTTTGCTGTCCGTCTGTTCTTTTTTAGTAGCCGTGTTGTTGAGAAGTTAATATGAATGTATTAGACGAACTTGAGCGCTTGAGCAAGTTTTAACTTCGGCTATTCTTCCCCCTTATTGATGTGGGTGGGTATGTGTTAAAAGGAAGCCACTTGAACGGAGGTGTCACCTTCTGTGCGAATGTACTACACTGAAGTTGTACAGGCAAAAAATAAGAACAACAAAGCTATCGTGTCTTAGTGGTTAGTGCACCAGAGTGCTGTGCTCGTCGCCAGAGGTACAATTCGGCCAGCAGTCACACCTTATTTTCTTTTTTATTAAAGTGAAGCGAGACAG
Source organism: Dermacentor albipictus (assembly GCF_038994185.2). Classification (NCBI taxonomy): domain Eukaryota; kingdom Metazoa; phylum Arthropoda; class Arachnida; order Ixodida; family Ixodidae; genus Dermacentor; species Dermacentor albipictus. The sequence continues at coordinate 109,327,650 of NC_091823.1, forward strand.
TCGGGACCTACCTACCCACCGCAAAGTGCCGAGAACGAGGCATATAATGTTTCGCCTTAAAAACTGCAAAAACAATAGTGCCTTTACTGCCTATGGAACGACGAGCGATGAGGGCAGGTGTTCCAATAGTGCATGAACGGCTAACGGCCTGATCGTCCACAACCATAGGGTTTAACGTCCCAAAGCAACCCTGGGCCGATCGAGACGTCGTAATGGGCACGGGCTCTCCGTTGCTTTTGACCGCCGGCGTTTCTTTCACGCGCGTGTAGCCACACGATCGTCTTCGCAGTTCACTCACATCTAAATGAAGCCGTTGCAGAGAGGAAACGAACTCATGACGTCATGCTCAGCCGCAGAACGTCATAGCCACTACGCCACCGTGGCAAATAACACGCCATATCTATAAAAGGATAGACGTGCAAATAAATAAATAAATAAATAAATAAATAAATAAATAAATAAATAGAAGAATTCGCATTTATAGAACTGAGAAGTGCTTAAGTGCCGTAACGTGTCCATTGTGCCATAGAGTTTATTCCATTCTTACCTACAGGGAAATCTGGCGCAACCACCGATGCCATCCTATAGCGCGCACAGTGACACTGGGGAAATAGGAATGCTGTTCTAGTCATTGTCGAATTCCGTAAGGGCAGCATTTTGAGCCAATCAGAGAAGCCGTTGCAGCCGTCCGGGTCAATCAGAGGCTCAGAGATGGCAACGTATGCGATTTTAACCCTATCGCGGAACATGACAATCTCCATAAGAGCACTCCCGTATGTGGGCGTGCGAGGCCTGGCCCGAAACGTAGTCGTTAAAGCACAAATATACCTTTTTTGGTATGAAATGATCATATTAAGTCTTCGGATGCCCGTAATACACCTTTCGTTATTGTTTGCTCATATTTAATAAAGCAAATAAGTCAAGCAAATAGAAGCAGGCGATTGAAACTGACGTACAAAGAGCGATGACCTTGTAGGTTTTCTTACAACTTTAGCGGCCTCCAATACGGTAAATGTTTGATGCGATTGCACAATCCAGCACGCATTGCCATGGTATAATTTCTGTAATCGGCATTTTACACGCTGTTTTAGAAATAATGAATCATTGTGAGAGACGACACACGGCCAGCCTGAGGCCTCTTCACCGCATCTTGGCTCTAGCGAAGAAAGATACCAATCCGAAGCCGCCCTCATCCCAGCCTTGCTTGCTATGCATACAACAGCGCGGCATTGTCAGTTTTTCCTCTTTGTAATTATAAGAAACACTTTAGATTGTGCTGTTGAAAAACTATACCGCATTGTGCTGTCTGAATTGGGCTATCAGAAAAGGCAGTGATTTCTGCAAAAAGTACTAGAAGAAACACTGGCGCTGCAAGCGTGCCGCTGCCATGGGAATGACAGCTGGTACATCGATTTGTCTAATTTTCGTGCTTATGGCTCCAAACGTTCGTGTGAGGGTATTTATTACAGTTTACCTTTCTAAATTTTCGAGCACTCACTTTTTTCTTACGACGCCAAGATAATCAACTTTGTCCAAATGCGTAATCATAGCGAAGTTTTGCGCTTATAACGCAATATTTTGCTGAAAACGATCAGTCTGCAGGTTCATTTTCAAAGCAGTTTAAAACCATAAGGACTAAGTTCAGACAAATCCATGTACAGCCCATTACTCCCATACTGGCTAAATAAGCATACTTGCAGCTTTCGTAGACACTAGCGCCAAGTTCCCTAGAGTAATTTTTGTAAGAAACTGTATGGTTACTAATTCCATCGATCGCGATATTGTGAGCGAGTCCCCTGTCGAGCTCTGTTCATCGAGGAAACAAACTTACGTAAAATAAATATTGCTAATGCGGGCGCATAACTTCTAGTGGACTTAAACAAGGATGTAATAACAAGAAACTCGTGTAAGGAAAGTTCAAGTTCGAGGGATGACTCCAAATAAAGCGCCGTTCTCCTACGCAAGTTCCCTTTTTTTTTTTCCGGCGTTTGATCCAACCTTCACGACACGATCAAGCGTGGCATCGGCAGCTGCACGCCTGCTCGGTCGTGCGTGTTCCGGATCCAGAAGTCACGCCAAGTTCATTCCCTTGGCTTTCCGCGCGGAAGCAGATACACTCCTCTGCGGCAAGGGATACACACATCAAAAGAAGGCTGAGCGCTCAAGTTCAGTTCGAGCTCATGTTTTCCGGGCTGTGCGTTTCCAGGGGGCTCCCGTGCAGCCCATTTTGTGTTTGCTTGCTCTCTTTTTCTTTCCTTATTTATTTATTTATGCAGGAAAAGCGTACATGCAACTCAACATTCGTGACTGGGTGCTCGAACACTGGAGCAAAAACTTAGAAGTGGCTATGCACGTGCACCGATACTTCTGGCAGTAGTGTAAGCCGTAGTGTAAACGGCTACAATTCTGCGAATAATCTTACTGCTCCCGTACGTTGTTGTTAGTCCAGGCCGTGCATGAAAATTGTTTCTTCCGCTACATTTTCTCACCCGACCGTTGTAGAATGAATGTCAGCATGTTACCGGGAAGTGCGTGTTTCCTTCGTCTTCTGCAAAAAATTTGTAGTACTTGTGAGTTCAGCTTTCGTTTCGCAGGGCGAGCACGTGTCTGATAAGCGGTTGCATACGTATAGATTACGCTAACAAAATTTGTTGCAGCATGGGCAGTTGGTTCACGCTAATAAATGAATACTAGTAATCGCATATTTAAGACGGGACGACAGAAGACGCCAATGCATGGGACAAGCGCTACTCGCAGCTAAGTTTTATTGTGAACACGTTGCCTACTTATACACAGCAGATTAAGATCTCGCCATTGTATACACTGTCCATCAAGCCACAAGTGCGTCATATCATAGGTCGAACAGATGAGGGAATCCTTTCTAAACATTGCTTTTCTTTGCTACGCAATACAACCGATGTATCCTTAATACGGGCGCGCTCTTTCTTTCTAATGATATGCTTCCGTGATTTCCCTGGCCAAAGTATTCCCAGTTCTGCCTAGAATCCGAATACCGAAAAGAACTGACTTGCAGGGACACGACCTACAATGCGTAGCCAAATGAAATGAAGCTTCATTGGGTACAGATCGCTCATATATTCCCGTGCCCGATCACTGACGCATCGACTGGTTTGTCCGATATAAACATTCCTGAAACTAAGCGGAATCTCGTAACAACGCCAGTGGCGCATGTGACATAGGGACTGGCATGCTCCTTTCCACAGGCGGGCTTCCTCAAAGGTCCTTAAATGCGTGGGCACAATCCTGCATGTTTACGTTGAGCAGGAAAAAAAAACAATAGCACATTGTACCTTTTTGCCACATTCTTCAGGTTGTGCGAAACTCTGGGAACGTAGTGCACTCCATCAGGCCTTTTAGTTCGTAGAACCGGCTGAGGTTTTTTTTCCTGCCCTTAAGTATCTGAAGGAGGGCCTCAGACACAGCTGTCAAATCCGCGCAAGGGAAACCATCCGCCTGTAGGCGCTCAGTCTGGCAAATAATGCTATCCTGAGCCAAGTGAGCGCTACACTTCGCCAGCACCGACTTGAGGCATGGAGTTGCGATCGCCCGTTTTACCACCTCAGTGCGCGTTGAATCAAACGACAAGAGCTCGTTATGTAGTTATTACGAAGTGGTTAGTCTGAAGCCCAAACTGGTTTCTAAAAAAAAATGCTTTCTTTGCAGCTGCGTTCTACAATACGAGTGGATGTCAATTGTGGGCTTTCGCAGACTTGATTTGTCATATATGACTTAGGCGGCGTCAACTGCTCGAACCTGTAATCAAGCCTTCGTGCATTTGTATGTGGGCTCCTTGGATTCTTTGTGAAAGCGGTGAAAAGATGCGGCGTCTCACATAGGGATCAACACAAAACGATTCTATATGGAATAGAAGGGAAATTCAATCTGTAATTATGGCAGACCCAACCGCACAAAGCTTTGAGGACGGTAAGTCGGTTTAAAAGATGAAGTAGTCGCTATTCTTTTCTTTTTCTTCCTTCGTAATCTTTTTCTGCTTGCTTTGTTTAATGAACTTACGTAACGCTAGAGTCATCCTACCGCTCGTCGAACGGGCCTGCGCGCATGCGCATGCAGGCAACCGCGTTTTTGCAATAACTTTGGAGAAGAGAATGTAGGTAAGTGGCACACCACGTGACATAGCGCTAAGGGGCCATGGCTCCATCTTTTCGCCGGTCTATTACAAACCCGCTCACATACGGCGACGTGCACCATATACACCGCAGAACGAATCACTTGTTCCGATTCTTTCCGACCGCGCGCCATGATGGACGATTCTGCGGTGCCGACAAAGTCAAAAACGGATCGCTTTCTTAAGGGTAGGCGGTGTCTGATATACTAGCTCTGAGGCGGACGCTGACCCCCTTATTTGCCTTCTAATGCAGTTGTTCTTTCAACTATACAAAATGTATTTACCGTCGACAGACAAACAGCCGGCGCAAACAAGACTATGCAATCTGGTCTTTCGTTGGTCTCATATTTGCGAAGGAGTAAATATAGGGGTGTGCGAATATTCCAACTTCTCGAATGACTAATCGAGTAGTATCCTATTCGATTCGGTCTTGGAATCGACAATAAATTTGTAAACGCGCATATTCTTCGAATCCTTCTCGACTATTTCGAAATGCCATCTGCGCCCAATTAGACATAAAATTGCAGTCAATTAAAGTAGGGCACATTTTCACCCCTTCGGGGATAATAAAGACATGAAACATAAGGGATTGCGTAGTGGAGCAGGCTGCGTCACTTAGGTAGCCATGCTTTAAAATCTATGCTGCAATCATTCGCACGTTCTGAAGAGTCCCGTGCAAGCGAAGACTGTACTTTTTTGCTGCTAATGCTCCATTTGTGTTTTTATAAACAAGAGAGAGAGACAAGAGATGAGAAAGGCAGAGAGGTTAACCGGAAGATAGATATCCTGTTTGCTACCCTGCACTGGGGAAGGGGTAAACGGAGACAGGAAGATGTTTAAAAAATGCACACACATGAAAGGAGTGGGAGATCGCAAAGAAAAAATGCGATACACACAAGCGCACAAAGGAACGCAGGAGTGTCAGAGTCGTTCAAGCAGGTCGCTTGACCGGATAAACCTCAGTAGCGCCTTCACTGCCTTCTGGTGTGAAGGTCGCATCAGCCGGCACTCCAAGATTGTCTGCTCAGAAAACCGCCGGTCATCGAGGCGTGCCAACGCCGTCACGAGCAACTGTCTCTGAGAGCTGTAAGCGAGGACAGTGACCGAGGATATGTTCGATTGTTTCCATGCTGCCGCAACATTCACAGGTAGCACTGTCAGTCATTCCAATGCGGCAAGCAAATGCATTCGTTGAAAGACACTCATAGCCATAGTCTGACGAGAACGTTTTATAACGTACTATGTTATGACAGAAACTTGATAACATTAAGAATACTAGGATGTGAACATCGTTATATATTAATTCTGATAACGGCTATTTAGTATTCGTTCTATATTCCTTTCTTGTGGGTGAAATTAAACAGCGCTAGGGATGAGACACAGAGGCAGAAGAAGACAGAACGAACGAAGACTAACAAGTGGTTTATTGAAATCACACCATGCTGCCTCTTCGAACTATGCGCATGCCCAAGATAACCGCGTAACCATGGAACACTCCCTCGCCAAGCCCCTATCTACACCGAGAAATCAAGCTCTTTCTTGAAAAGATACACTGCCGGTTCGCAAACGCACCTACCTGGGCCACGGATTGCTATCAAAGAACCTTCCAAGATTTCGCGCGCCCCTTGGTCATGCGCGAAGAAATGCAAGCCTATAGGCTTGCATTTCTTCGCACATGACCTACAATCAATTGCTAGGTGCTTTCCGTTGCCATCTTTCAATGAGCTAGAGTGCTCAATTAAACGATTGTTAATACATCTTCCGGTTTGACCCACATAGATCATTCCACAGGTCAGCGGATAATCGCACACCACCTCTGTTCTACACGGTACACATGTGCGTCTGCGTTTTATGCCACATCCATCACTCTTGGGTTTATCAGCGTGATCAGGCAACCAAGCTGACCTCATTGTGTAACATTGTGCAACGTGTGGCCATATGTACAGTGACGTTTACTGTTCAGGGTAACACTGTAATGCGCTGCTCTAACTCCGCTGCTGCTGTAGATGCAAGTGTCTGTGCTCAAGCTATGCTCATGTTCTGCATAGGTGGGTATGTACATAAAGGTGTCAGCGGCACCACCCACAACTCATCTGCTGCAAGGCCAGGGAACCGTACACTTACCAGAGGCGAAAAATTCGCATGGGCTCGACAGCCGTGTGATCACTTTAACTGTATATGCGGCATTGTACAAGGATTTAGTAGTCCTATCATCAGTATACGTTCCTATTGTGTACATACGCGCCGTTGTAGTGCGCTGGCAATCTCGAACGTGGTTACGTCAGATTCAGCATCCAGGCACCATCGTCCTGAGCGACCTTGTCGTCCTCTCTCGCATGCACGTATCGTGACGGCGCATCGGGGCTTAGTGGAAACGGACCTCCCACGGCGAAACGCTGCAGTCGTCGCCCGGCTTATAGCGACAGCCTTACACACGGCGCGCGGATGAAGCGCGCGCAGGATTGCGCACCATCTGTGAGGTCGGCCACAGCCTTCGTCTACGGGCGTCGTGATGGCCGCGGCAGGCCGAGGGGAACAATGGGCGCCAGTCGGTACGGCACGCCGCTGGGTCATTGTTACTCCACTGCGTGAGAGACCTTGGAACATTGTCGTACGTGCGATGCGTCTTTTGCTTTCTTTGTGTCCATTGAAATCGACGGAGACGACCTGCATGCGGCAGGTGATGGTGCTGTGCCATTGACTCGAGCACGGATTCGCGCGTGTACGCCGGCCTCTGAAATGTGCCATTCCAGACTTCACGACTGAGCCGCCGTGCGCGCGGCTACCCGCGTCGAAGCAGGGATGGCACAATGAGAAGGTCTTGCGTTTGTATAAAAACGTGCTTCTCTTTCCGCGACGACAGCTACAGGCTCGAAACTTAGTTTGCTGTTTGGGCACTTCCCGTCCGTCTCGTCGATTTCGTCGTCGACGTCATCCAGCCACTGTGGTCGTGTCGTCGTCACATGGATTCCTCCATTCTCAGCTTCACTATCTTCATTTGGGGAGGGCGGCAAGTAAAACTCGATCCAATCACTACCTCTGTGTATCGAACTGCATTGTACAATGCAGGAATGAAATTCCTTTCCCGCCTGGTTTAATCGCTTCCTGCTCAGCGAATTCCATTTTTCTTTGTAACGGTGCGTCTGCGCAGCTTGTGGATATATATCTGTGGGTCTAGCGCCAATAAATCTAGTTGTTAGTTTGCGCCTGTGTTCGTCTTCCTTTCTGTTGTACCATCTAGTTGCTCGCTATTTCAAGACGTTTCTCATGTCAGAATACCAACTAGCCCAATATTAAACTCTTTTGTAGTACATTTCTTTTGATCGCAGTCCATTTGACGTGGACAGACTTTCACGACAAACACCGAACATTTCCGAAATACGTAATATTACTACAGCTGCAGAGCTCGCGGCTCTCCGCGACGCGCTTCATGTGATAAATGCTAAAAGTCCTCGAAAATGGGCAGTCTTCTGCGATTCAAGGCCGTCCTGCCAATGTGTGCAGTCGTTTCTCCGACATGGAACTGACGATCAGCTCACGTGCGAAATGGTAAAACTTGTCCATCACTTGAGACAAAAAAGGACATGCTATCTCCTTTCAATGGATACCAAGTCATTGCGGTATCGTTGGAAATGATGACGCAGATAAGGCAGCTCAAACGTCAAACAAAGAAGACCGCTGCGTCTCCATTACTCTCTCAAGAACCGGCGCTGCGAGACAACGTCGCATTCTAGCACGCACGCTCTCTTTAGCAGACTGCAATACCACACATACAAGGCGCACCAGACTGCATAGACTAAACCCTTCACAGTAACTCAGACCTCCGGCAGGACTGCAATGACGCGAAGTGTCTCTTATATGTCAGTTGTGGCTGGGAGTTGCCTTCACGAAAGCTTATTCAGCACTAATTGGAATGGCTGATAACCCTGCATGCGATGTTTGTGGATGCGTGGAGAACATTGACCACTTTCTGTGCCACTGTCCTCAATTTCAACCAACATATTGAGGAAACTAGATGATCGTCCTCTGCGTGAACAGACAGTACTAGATCATCATCAAAACCGATCATCGGCTCAGAAGGCAGTGAAGGCACTTTTGCGCCTTCTGAGAGCGTCTGGCTTGCACGAGGTGCTTTGACTCAAGTACTGTCCGGGCACGTCTCTCTCCCTTCACTCTTTCACCTTTCTACCTTCCCACTGCGTAGGGTAGCCAACCAGGCTCTTGACTGGTTAGCATCCCTGCCTGGGATGCTAACATGCTTGGGATGCAGCGTACGCTAACTGCAGAGGGCAGTTAGCGTACGCAATACTTTTTTGGTCGTCTATTTCTAAAGGTCCGTCTTAGGAATGGACGAAAGCTGCATCCAAAAGGAATGCAAGAATGGTTTCAACACGTATTCATCCCACTTTTTTTTTTTCGTGGATAGTTTGACTCTGTACTTGTCATCCTCCTTCAGAAGGTGGTGGAAAGTACGACATCAGTGCATGACATCAAGGTCGGCTGAAGACAAAAGCACCAGCACAAAAGCACAATATAAAGGCGACAAAAAAGCGCAACCGCCGTGTTGTCACTTTCAAGTTAATGGTGAGCCACCTGTACAAAAACCTATAAAAAAGGGCTATTCACCCTGAACACGAAATTCCTAATACAGCTGAATAGAACCGGTTTGGACATTGTGGGTTCTGGTAGGGGATGCGCACAGAGAGTGTTAGTTTAGGTGCGAATGTATTCAATCTTTGGGTGTTGGCGGTAGTAGGAAATAGGACCGGCCCTAGGAGCTGTCGCAAAGTCACCTCAGGGGACGTATTCTCGGACGATCACTTTCGGCGATACTATGGCCTTTGCGTGATGTGCTCAACCAGCCAATCAGCACATCCGGTTTTGCTCAACCAGCCTATCATAGCGCGCCTGATGGCCGAAGTGATGGTATCGCCGAAAGTCATCGTCGCAAAATACGTCCTCAGAGTTGCTTAAAAGTAAGTGATTTCGGCGTACGATGTTGTTAGATGATATGGCAAGAGTATAACGGTACACATGAAGACGTATCTTGGAGCAGCACTACTTGTAGTGACATATTGTCACGTTATACTGACGGTAAAAAAAAAACTGCCGTAATTTGCAGCGTTCAGTCTAACTGATTTATTGGAGTGTTTCTTGGCCCAGAAGGGCAAGGAACACTGAAATCACAAAGATAACCGTCTTATGTGGCCTCACGGGAACATGGGCCCAGTTCATCCGCTATATATACGTGTCTCACCATCCATTATTGCAGATGAATTGCTGGTACTCGCATGCTGTTGAGATCGTTCAGCACTATTCGCGACGTGCGCGCAATCTAATCACACAAAACCATCGCTATAGAATTGGCGACTACATTAAAGAAATGTCAAATACTCTTGGCGTGCATTGCACTGAGCTATTACTTTACAGCAACGATAATCCACTGAAAGACAACTTCCGCAAAAGGTTATACAATGTACGCCTGAACATGTAAGGGCGCTGTGATAAACTATAAGGCAGTATAGAAACATTCTGTTGCACGGCTTTTCTCTTGGGAAAACGAAGTTACAGCCATATCTTTTTGCTGACTGCGTCGTTCGCGCCAGCCGACAAGTTGTATGCAGTAGGCTATTGCTATAACAACTCATGGCGATTTGGTTCGAAGAAAACGTCACAGGACGCCGCTGGCATTCTTGCTCGCATCTAATAATAATAATATTTGGGGTTTTACGTGCCAAAACCACTTTCTGATTATGAGGCACGCCGTAGTGGAGGACTCCGGAAATTTTGACCACCTGGGGTTCTTTAACGTGCACCTAAATCTAAGCACACGGGTGTTTTCGCGTTTCGCCCCCATCGAAATGCGGCCGCCGTGGCCGGGATTCGATCCCGCGACCTCGTGCTCAGCAGCCCAACACCATAGCCACTGAGCAACCATGGCGGGTTTGCTCGCATCTATATACACCTTTGATTGTTCCGGTGTAAGTCTAGCTGGTACAAGTCCGCTTGCGAAATGTTTTCCTTCTCTGGCGATAATTCTCGAGCCCAATCTACTCACGCGCATGTAAAAAAATTAAAAAAAAAACATTCTGGGTTTCTCCGTTGCAAAACCATGATCAGATTTGGACCACCTGGGGTTCTTTAACGTGCACCCAATGCACGGTACACTGTCGTTTTTGCATTTCGCCCGCATCGAAATGCGGCCGCCGCAGCCCGGGTCAAGTGTATGTAACAACAGTTTCGGATACGTGCTGCGGTATGTGTGTAACCTGCCCGCAACTCGCACACAGATCGAGTGCTGCTCGAGAGTCTCGCGCAGCAAGGTTGGTCGCATTACAAAACAGAGCAAATGCCATACTTTTTGCATAAGGGGCAGCGATAGTCGCAAACGCGGGCTCCCGCAACTGATTGGGGAGCCAGCCTTCGAAAGAACGGGCGTCACGCTTCCTGCTATTGCTACCGATCGACCTCTATTGCTACGGCAAACGAGTTGCCGGCTACTGAAATGAAGCGCTGCTTAGCGTCCAAATTCGATTAGCGCTGCGCGCACTGCTTTAACCTGTTATCGGAGAGGGGATCGCCAGCTCTCAGTTACGCCTATCACTGCGCAAAACACACGTGCTCGTTTGTACGCCGAGCACGAACAGCCCTTGTAATACATGCGAACGAATATCTCAATCTTTCCACCACTATCGGCGCCACTCCATTATGCTCGCTTCTGTTTCCGCCTGCCATCGGTATACAGTACGGCGGCGGGAGACAAGTACCGGACTCCCTTTCCCCCTCCCCCTTCTCTCGGCGCTGAGCGATACTGCCTGCTGCAACTCGTTCCGGGTGTGCCATTGCGGTTTTATCGTGTGACCAGAGAGAGATCCCTGGCTGACCCTCTTCGCGTAACGCGAATGCAAATTACAACGTGCAGCGTCACCTCCGCCACGAAAAAGGAAGTCACACTGCAACGAAGCACCAACCGCGAACGTGCCAAGCCGGCTTTTGCTTTGTCGGTTGATGAAACTCTAACATAATCTCTGCTTAGTTTCCTATGCGAGCATGCGGAGTACAGTTCTTGGGTGAGTTTTGAAGGAGTGCAGACTGACGTTGTCGCTATTCAGAGACCGGTAGGGCAATCGTGCGCACGTCCGGTTTAGTACCCTACGCAGGGAAAGGGGAATTATGGTATGAAAAGAAGGAAACGAGAGAAAACACAGAGGGTGTGGCAGACGCACAACAAGAAAAGGCGCGTGTAAACACCACAGCAGCTGCGGGGTTGTAGGGACTCACTTGCAGCCGCTTAAAAGGAAGGCTAACATCGAGCAGCCGCATCTTAAGTCCATCTCCCGAAACTTTCCGCCACCTTGAGGTCGGGGGTTTCATCCGGGCAGCGGCAGTTCGTTTTTGACGGGGTCGAAACGTAGAAATGGTCGTGTGCATGTGCACGTTAAAGGACCCAAGGCGGTCAAAATCAATCCAAGTCCACCACTACGGCGTGCCTCATGATCATATCGTGGTTTTCGCACTTAAAACTACATAATTTATTTAACATTTCGCAACGAGACTCACAAACTTTGATTACACGCTGAAGCGACAGGAAGGTGACAATGCGCCGAGGTGTGCTGCAGGCGCACGCAAAACGTCTTGCAGTCGAAATAAGCCATGTGCTAACCGAAAACGAACATCTCGGCTGATCGCAACAACGGTGAAATAGACATGATCGGTGTTACGTGTACGATATCTTGTTCCTGTCGTATCTTCATGCTCTGTGGTACGAGTATGCACCTGTGAAAAGCAAAAATGCAAAAACAAATAACAAAAGCAAATTAGTTCAACGTTTTCAAACTGCACAGTGGGTCATTGGAAACGGTTATGAGAAGCCATGCGGATTATTTTGGCCTACATGGATCACGTGCACCTAAATCTAGCTGCGCTAACGTTCTTGCATTTCGCACCCATCGAATCCGGGACCCTGTGCTCACCAGCAGCGCGCTGTAGCCACCGCGACCGGTGGTATTGGATAAGAGAAGCTCACCCTTTAGGGAAGACTTGACTTCCTTTGGCAGCGTTCACTGGGTGCAGTTAGGTTCGGCTATGCGGGAAATTACTCGCAAAGAGCGAGCGGGGGAGAGAAAAATACATAGCTGTCATCGTATCGAGAGGAAATCGCAGTAGAGCATCAGTGGCCATGTCTTTCTCAGCACTCCCCTCCACGTTCAAGTCGAGGTATTCGGGGCATGAACAGCCAGAGCCCACAGCGAGCGCGAAGAAGCAAGAAAGCACGGCTTCTACAAGAGGGCGCGGCTTCTTGGAAATAAATAAACGCAAAGACAACGAATGAGAAGTGCCCAGAGGACAACCTACATTCAACGCGCCCAGCCGCAGATCACGTATAATGGTATACCTTACAGTCGCGAACGAAAACTGAACACGATATTGAAATACGGGAGCCCGCGAAAATTCTAGAAATTTTAAAGCTCTACGGTGAGGAGAAAAAAGAACAACGGTGCGGAAACAATTATTCTAAATATTTAAATTTTGCACTATAGTTTCGCGAAGTTGACGAACTCAGCATGCAGCACTGACAATAGCTCTCGAAGAGATCAAGTTGTTTGTTCGATTTCGGCTTGTTATTTGAAATCCCAGTTGAATTTCCGGGGATGGTTGCGGGCAATGTTCTGATTTATGCGCAGCATAGAAAGAGTAAACCTGAATATAAGGCGGTGATATCACGACGACGGCTTGGAGATAACGATGGTGACCATCGTCTCGGGCGTAAAGAAAAAGACAGACTGATGCTGCGAACCCATGACATGACATGACGAGAACTATATTGATGTCCTGAAGAGTTCGCGTCCGGGGGGACCTTGGATAAGCCGATGGCTTCACCCATGACGTGACTGGCAGGCCTAGACCCATCGCAACATCATGAGCCTTCTGGGCGGCCTGGAGTTGTTGAAGTTCTGGACACTTGAGGGCGGATTCTCAGGAGTTGTTGGTTTAAAGTGAAGATTCAAGCCTGTCAGCTGAGATCGCCAGTAACAAAAGCTCATTCTCAAAAACTGACTGCAATCGAGCATTTATACGGCAGAAGTCTCCCGGAGTTTGGAGCTTGAGTGAATGAATTTGTTAAGCGTCCGCTGCATTGCGACCACCACCGCCAACAAAAGTGCGAGACCAGTTCGGTTATGCGTTTCTCGCGTTTATGTTTGCTCGCGCGAGCATGCACGTGAGGCTACCATGACGGGCTGAAAATAAAACACACGAAAAAAAAAACGAAAAGCAAGTTTATCTAAAACCATGTGTTAGCAGAGGTACCCTACATGGTTTTATTGTTTCTAGGGGTTAAGTCTTACTTGATTCAAACTGAACCTATATAATGAACGTTGGCACAAAAATTAGTCAAGAAACACCGAACTATTCCCAAGCACGAACACAGCTACTACAAAAAGTATCTATAGCCTCCACAGCGTTACATCTAGTATGAAACGGAGTATAAGCTTGTCGGGGGATACTGTAGCGTCTGGCAACTTCGAAAACGAAAAGATGTAATGGTAGCCTCTTTATATACAGCTCGAAAACATATTTATTCGACAATCAGACTATCAGAGAAATTCGTGAAGAATATGAACTGGCATGCAAGTGGCATTACGCATTAGGAAACATCACGCCCTTGTAATATTCTCACATCATTTCGTCTTCTTTTCTATATTAGCATGTGAAGCGCTCAGACAAAGCCAGCTGAAGCCTCCTCTTCTTCCACAACATACTTATATTTTACAGCTTGCATATAACGGAATATGATCCTAGATGTCCCAGCACAAGTGCACCAAATTTGACCAACTTCTTGTTAATCGGAAAGCATAATAGTGAGACCGTTCTAATGTGACCAGAACCACGAAGATTTAGCTCAGGCATGCGTAATCCAACATAATCTCGAGCACAAGCATTGATTACGTAAGCTTATCAGTTGAGCGCGTAAAGGAAAGCATCATCCAACACCCGGCCGGCTTGTAGCAGACGAGAAAGACAACATCGCGTGGCTGCACGCACGAAGAGAAATAGTACACGCAATGAAGCAAATGAGAGGTGCCTTATATATAGGCATTGATATAGCGTGCCTTACTATCTTGCGATTCATTCGTCGCATTCGTTATTACCTTGCTATATAATAAGACATGCGTAAAATCTGCCCTGCTTCCTGAACCCTTTTGTCTGTATCCTCTTGTGTGTAATGTGCCCCTGCAAGATCTGTACGTGTGTTTTATTGCGCAAAAAAAGAGAAAGAAAAATAACGGCAGAACCTATACCATCGACGACGGCTGTCGACGGTATTGTGATTACCAGTCAAGCAATGTAACGACACACCACATTTCTTAAGTAAGGTTTATTTAAAATGGGTAGCGCTCATTTTGAGACTTCCGTTGATTCGACCACATGCGGTATGTTGTCTCCGGCACCGACCCACTTTGCTATAGCACTTCGCTTGCCAAGTCGCCCATGAGCATGACATGATGGCGCAGTGACTACTATAGAATAACAAATAAGCACGCCATCGGTGGAACGACAAAGGCGGTGTGATGACGACGACATGACGGGAATGAGCTGATAATTTTGAAATGATGGCGATGGTATAACGAAGACAGCGTGACGATGACGGCATGGGTACAATAGGATTACAAGTGTACGACCAAGATGACGTCACGACAACGGTTTGACGATCACCAGGTGGAGAAGGTGGAATGACGATGGTACGACCCCGACGGCACGACGACCACGGTACGGCTATGCGGACGCATAACAGCGACAGTCTCACAACTACGCAGTGAAGACGACGGCATGACACGGCGGCGTAATCACGATTCAATGACGACAGCATGATTACAATAGAATGGCGAAGGAATGACGTCGATGGAACGAAGGCGGCATGACGAAAATGGAATGACGTCACTCAAGTGAACACGATGGTGAACGATAGCGTGACGACGACGGCATGCCGACAACGGTATGACAATGACAGTTTGACGACGGTGGAGGGACGAGAACGGCATTACGAGAGTCGGATGACGAAGTTAGGATTACGACGATTGAACAATTGACGATGTCATCAGGGCCATGGTATGACATCGAATGCCTGACCAATGTATGACGACGGCGAACTCAATATGATGACATGACAACAGTATGAGGACAATATGGAGACGATTAGTCTATGACGATGAAGATGTTGCGGCGATTATATCACTAAACTTATGACCACGATGGCGTGACGATGGCGGCACGAAGTTGGTCGGATGACGAATCCGGAGTGACGATGATGTAATGACCGTGACGGCATCGTATGACAACGAATGAATGACGACTGCATGACTACATTACGACGACGGCATGACAAGAGTCAGTTGATAAATGTGGAATGACGACGATGGTAACGTACGACCACGACGGCCTCACAACCACCAGAACATGCCTAGTGGCCCAGGCTATTAGACAACTTGGGCCACTGGGTCAGCGTAGAAGGCGTGATGACGACGGCAATACGATAGACAGATAACGAAGCTTTAATGACTGACGACCATGAAGCGACCACGATGACATCTCGACTACCTAGTTACCCAAGGTGGTAGACAAGTCACTGGGTCGGCGTGAAATTGTGGACGGACGGTTTAGATAGATAGATAGATAGATAGATAGATAGATAGATAGATAGATAGATAGATAGATAGATAGATAGATAGATAGATAGATAGATAGATAGATAGATAGATAGATAGATAGATAGATAGATAGATAGATAGATAGATAGATAGATAGATAGATAGATAGATAGATAGATAGATAGATAGATAGATAGATAGATAGATAGATAGATAGATAGATAGATAGATAGATAGATAGATAGATAGATAGATAGATAGATAGATAGATAGATAGATAGATAGATAGATAGATAGATAGATAGATAGATAGATAGATAGATAGATAGATAGATAGATAGATAGATAGATAGATAGATAGATAGATAGATAGATAGATAGATAGATAGATAGATAGATAGATAGATAGATAGATAGATAGAAAATATTGCTTGCGAACGTCTCGTGCCTTTGTTGCGCCCAGTACTCACAGACCCTTGGTCTTCATTTCTCTCAAAGAGAAGACAAGCCGGTGCCGCCATGGCCCCCTAACCTTTGCAGTGTCCCATCCAACGATCCTTGGTATTACTACTACTCGCGCTACACCTGAAGAAGAAGTCAAGTTCTTGATGCTTGAGCGGTTAGAGAAGATGTCGCAGGCTTTGAAACTTCACCGATGGTTCTTTAGCCCTAAAAGGCGTCTTCGTGATAGTATTCGTGCATACATCAGGGTAGTGCTGCCAGCTTTAGAAGCCAGTATTTCCCTATCTTGACTTAATATTTCCTGATAGCCTTAGATTTAGTGAGAGGTTGTTCAGTTTGTCAATATGTTTTCTGTTAAGATAATATGTTATGCAAATAGAAAGAAGTTTCCCAACTGAAATTAATTTCTAATCTCCCTTTATAATATTTGAATAATTAAGTCCCTACACTCGACATGAACTGATGTCACATTATTATTATTATTTGCTTTGAACACATGTACACATGTACACAGTTAACAGGAAAGGGAAAGCGAGGAGCAGGCTGGCAACTGCCACCGGAAGGGGCCCAACGCCTGCCTACTCTTCTGAAGGAAGGTGACAGCAACACAGAAATGGAAGATATGAAGGAGGGGACGAAAGAGGAAAGGGAGAGCAACAGCACAAATCTAAAGAATAAAGTAGAACACAGTACACTACGCACGTTGTTCTGACGAATTTCGACTCTGCAGCCGGAATTAAAGTGACGCCGCGTCGAACAGCCTCCACAATTATCAATCATATCCATGGCTAGTTCGCTATGCGGCTAATTGTCGCTAAACGATGAGACGCCAAGTATAGCTGCACGCAATCACCATTTCACCGGTAGTCGGTTCACAATATACACTACAATGTGTTTGAACCCGCCACCTCCCATCTTCGAAGGAAGAAGCGTTAGGACACAGTACAGATCACACACAGTAGGGCCGGTCACTGAAGGTCACGCTACTAAAGAATGTTGAATGTTCAGGCTACAAACATGAACCTAAGTTAGTTAACTCTAGAAAGGTTAGTAGGGCGCGATGGGCCTGATCACGTTTAGATGCACAACCACTGGGGTATAAACATTCCTCGAGTGTTGCACACCGCAGGCCAAGGAGATGATAGTTTCTCACTAGCGACAAGCGCTGCGCACTGAAAGCGGGACACTCAAATATAAGGTGCTGAATTGTCTCGTAGCAGCCACAAGACGTACACAATGTACTTGCCACACGCCCTTGTCTGTATAAACGTTCGTGCACGTTCACGCAACCAACCCTCAGCTTGAGCAGTTGTGCTCTAGCGCGACGAGGCAATCCTCGACCACGAACTCGGGGCGGGAACGTTCCATTTGCGACGCGTTGATCTGGATGCTGCTTAAGTAGGTGGCGACGTATCACGAGACGAGCGTCATCAAACTTGCACGAAATTTCTGGGCAGTCACAGTTTTATGAGAGCAACTTGAAGCGAGCCGATCAGCCTCTTCATTTCCGGCGATTCCTACGTGTGAAGGTATCCAGTGAGCAACGAGAGATACCCCAGGTGATGTACTTTTGCTCGCAGAGTCAGTAATGCTGCGCACAAGTGGACAATCAAGCTCACTGCGTTGTAACCTGCTAAGGGCAGCACGGGAGTCCGTAAAGATGACAACTTTTGATGTAGTTAACTCCTCTTGCACGTATTTCAGTGCAACATTAATCGCTGCTAGTTCCGCAGTTGTTGACGAAGTTGGATGAGGTATTTGAAAGATACGTCATACTTGAGTTGAAGGGCAGAAAAAAGCTGCAGAGGCGCCTTGACCGTCGTTGTGTACAGATGCATCTGTGAAAACTTGAAGATAATCTGGAAATTTTTCGAACATGTGAGACTGAGCCAATTGGAATATTGCCGAAACAGCCATATAAGACTTTTTGTGAATGTCAGAGATAGTGAGGTAAATGGGCAATACGTGTTTCGTGATACCTTTTGGAGGCGGAGGCGTATCTGAAGCTGCATGTTCAGAAATGGTAGTGATATCCATAAATATTGCCGCCATTTTGCCAATGCGAGATAACGGGCGGTGAATGAGACGATCAAGGAGCGATTGACCATTCGATGCGCAGTGCGGACGCTCAATATGATACAGAGCTCTCTGATCTGCTTGCAGCCTCAGGGGTAACTGAGGCGCTTCAGTGAGTAATGCAATAGATTGCGCCTCACGAGGTAATCCAAGCATTAGTCGAAGGGCAACGCGATGATCTCGCTCCAGTTGAGCCATCAAACTAGGTGGTATGTTCAAAATTGGTAATGCGTACAGCATGCCTGAGAGTACAGATGACTGGCACACCTGAAGAGCTATCGTTTGGTCGCAGCCAGCACCTCGAACAATTAAGGCGGCCACATACTTAAGGCGGGAGTGCGATTTGCGTCGTACAGATTTAACGGCAGGACGCCAAGAGATGCGATCATCCACAATTAACCCCAAATAACGGTGTTGTCGCACCCAGTTTATAGGCGTTTCGTCAAGATACAGTCGGCTCATTGTTCGACAAGCGCGTTGTTTAGGGCGATATGCTATTGTAGCTGACTTAGCAGGTGATATGAGCAGGCCAACTTCACCCAAGTACTCCGAAGTAGCGTTGAGAGCTCTTTGCAAGCTTGCACGAAGCCGCGAACCAAGATGCGAAAGGCCGCTTATCCACAGAGCAATGTCATCTGCGTAGACAGCTATGCTCACAGGGAAGTCAGTGTCCCGAGGCAAACGACTTGTAAGTGCGGCGAGTACGGCGTTAAACAAAAGCGGCGATAATACGCTGCCCTGTGGAACACCGCACACAGTGCAAGTTAGGGTAACAACACAGCCTCTTACTTGGACCTATAGTCAAACAAGAATGCGTCAACAGCGTCTATACTGTGCTCTACGTACAACATTGGTTTAGACAACGACAAAGTGCCAAGACTGACACGGAACATTATTTGCTTTGCAAGGAGCATGGGCGCCAGACCTCTCTCACAAAATGTAACAGCGTTACAGCAGTGTGCCGCTTCGTGACAGCAATGCAAAGAAAAAGTGCAATAATCTTTTCTTACATGATGCATAGGCCAGAATCTGGAGTGTAAGTACAGCCGCTTAAAGCAAGAACGCTTAATCTCGACCCCATGCGCTCGCCAGCTATCTGCACAGCCCGCACTCGGCTGCCAATTTGATAACAGGGCCACTGACGAAAGAAAATCATGCGGATCCCACCCATTTGTTGGAATCTGTGTGAAGCGGGCCTTTGCTGAAGCGGTTAATTACTTGCTTTACAACTAACGGTGATACGTAAAACTTTGCTTACTTTCATGCTCCAAGCGTGTAACCTCATGGAATGTTCGTTTATCCACTACAAATATCACAACTTTGTTGTCATGCAATTTTTATGTTTACTCGCTACATCGCTCACGAGCTAT
This sequence comes from Dermacentor albipictus, assembly GCF_038994185.2. NCBI lineage: Eukaryota > Metazoa > Arthropoda > Arachnida > Ixodida > Ixodidae > Dermacentor > Dermacentor albipictus. Next base: position 109,347,353 of record NC_091823.1, read on the forward strand.
GCCAAAATACCAATTCCAAATCAAGCCAATGCACAGTGCCAGACGCGTACGTACGCATAGGGAGCGATGTCACAGTCACAAAAGCTATAGATGATGCTTGTCGAGCGAAGGATGGTGACACAATGTGTATGCCCAGAAAATTGCGACACGTATATATGCAGGGCGCGGGCGGTGACCCTTCGATTTTTACAAGCCCGTGCGTATCCTAACCTTGCGGTTCTTCATGCTATATACCCTAAAGGTAGCCCAGTGCGGACTGCCCTGCCTGTGGACTAACGACAACATTGGATCATGTGTTGTGGGAGTGTGAAGCCATCGGCTCCTCCTTCAGCGAGGATAGGTGGGCTGCGCTCTTGGGCAGCCCCGAATTCAGCGGCCAAACCTTGGCCATCGAGAGTGCCGGTGATTGAGCCGTCAAGCTCGGCTTGGTGGTCCCTACGTGGGACTAGCCGGGTGGCGCCGGTTCTCTCCGCTGTGTCTTCTCTACCAAAATAAAGTTATTTCACTCACTCACTGACACGTATCAGGTAACACTGAGAGACTCTGTACGTCTTGCGTCACCGTGGGACATCCGTATTCTAGAAGATTGATCAAGAACGGACGCGCCCTCCAGTGGCAGATACCGAGTGCCTAAATGAAAAGTAAAATAAATACAGGAATACGTTAAATATAATTTATCATTATATAAACAGATCGGTGTGCCTTAGATACATCCGTGAGCCAGCATTATATATCCAGGGGCTATGCAGGAATCATAGTGGGACAGCTACATTCTGGAGGATTGGCCAATAACGGGTACACAATCAGTGGCATATACTGTAGCTAAATAAAAGAAAACAAGTAAATCAAAGTATCTGTTAAACATTACTCACCATTCCATTAGCAGATTCGGGTGCTTTAGAGAGTGCCTGAGAGCCGATATTGCATGTTGAGGTTTTATGTCCGAAGTACTTTTTTTATGCTGAACAGAGGCTCACAATCTTGGTCAGCATACAAGGGTTATATCATCCCTCTCGCTGGTTCTTTCATCCGGCGCACATATATACTGTATATACGTATCCATCAATGTATCCACCGCGATAGCGATCGACCCAACACCAGCCAGGCAAAACCCGGGGAAGCAGACAAAGAAAGCTTCGTCTTAAAACCTACAGCGACCGAGCACTGGCGGCATGCATTTGGTAAGAACAGCCTAAACGTTACGCTGCAGTTCTTTCCGCCAGTTTCCGCAGTGCCAGGCACAAAGATGGCTGCCTCCTAGAAGCGCTGTGAATTCTGATGCATACTGACATAGCGCCACGACGCTTACGGATTTACACGTCATTTGCAGCGAAGCACGTAGATACGCGGCCAATAAACATGCCCAAAACTCGCCCAAACACGTGACCACATCTCAGCGCCACGACCGCCTTGTGGTGCTCGCCGCTACAGCTGTGTAGATGCGTCCGCTTACGCCGATATTAGCCTGTGGTTCTTTGTACGTTGTCGCAGCCTACCTTTGTTCGGCCCTGTTACTGATACTTTACTCAAAGTGCACATAAATTGACAGCATAGCTAGAACTACGAACCACGATAGCATAGTAGCAGTTCTTCGTGAAAGAGCCCAGGGCCTTTACACACTGTCATTTATTTGGCGAGATGCGTTCACTGCGCGCTGCTGTACGGTAATGTCTACTTGTCTTATGATCATGTCTGATGCGAGGGTAATTTGCCGTGATTAAAATCACTAAACCCTGTCACGTCAGCAGTTCCACGTATCGGTTATCATGGCGTCTCAACATTGGTTTCTCACGGCTCTGAGTTTTCCATGTTCTAGCACAACAAGTTCGCTAAATTTGGATAATTTTCTCGTTTCCTTCCGCCTGATAAGAACTGAAATTCCCAGATTTAGAAAACATTCCCTAGAGTTTGCAGCACTGCTCATGGGCTGCCTGATTCGAGCAAATTTTTCTACGACGATGAGCGAAATTTGAAGCTGCCCTAACAAAGCTTAAGTCATGTCAATTGCAACTGGTTGACCGGTGGCGATGTTATATGAATAAATTCAAGCCAGGACTTACGGTCCTAGAGCGGCGATTGCGACAGCACATCTTCTTACAGCGGTGATTGTGCAAGCATAAAGCAGCTAGGCTGTTTAGGATTACACTTCGAATTACAGCGGCTCCTCCATCCCCTTCCATGTTGGCAATTCTACAAACGGAGTGGCTCATGTCTTGTGCGCCAAGCACTGTTTGTGTATAGGCTAACAGTGAGAGTACCTAAAAAAATTCGACGGCTTCTTGGAACAGCTGTTATGAACTACTTTCGTTCTGTGTGTATACACATAACATACCATACCATGCCCTTGGGACCAAAAGACTCAGCCTCACTATTGCACGCTATTCGTAAGCGCTCAATGCTTACTCCTATATGTATACGTGGCGGCACAAGACAGGACTACCAACATCACCCGAGGGTTAACTTTGTCACTATCAATGGGACGCGAAACGTTACTTCTTAGACTTCCTAGATTTCTTCGAAGAGCGAAAGGCTTTCCTTTACGGGTTAAAACTAGGTTGCAAAGTATATCCGCTCCGTGCATGACCATGAATGAGTTATAGTTCTCCCGCAGCGATACATGATTTCCCGGAGGGAGGTGAAATTTCAAACTTAGGTTTCCTATAGAGACCTTCTACGCTGAAGTTTCTCAAAGAGAGTGATTGGCCCGTCGAGTCGTGACGTTTAGCGATACTTGCTAACAGCCACCAAACGCATGAAGTGGTAAGAGTGGACTTAATTTTAAGTAAGGGGTAAACTTGGTGGAGTGCAGGCATCCTACCTTTGCTCTGTTTCACAGCTTTATTTATGCCTCTTAACAGCGTTAGTGATAAGTTACCTGATTGTGCCACATATAAATCTACGGAATACTTACACCGCCCTCCACCAAGTTAAAATGAGTCGATCGAGCTGAGAAACTGCGGGCATGCATTTGCAAGGCTATGGAAACGCATGCAGCTGGAATCTTCCTCATTTATTTTCTTCCACACTACAGCAGGAAGGCTATGCTTTCTATCTCACGCTGTCAATAAAACAAAAAGAAAAGAAAAATAAGTACCTTTCACCGGTTTCCAATCGGCGTTGCGTTCGCAGTGCTATTCTTTAAACGTCCTCATTCCGTTAAACGTCGACTCCAGCGTTTTCACGCACCCTACTTTTCACGCGAACACTAATATATAAACCATAAGTAAATAGGGGTCAGGAAACGACATCAATTTAGATTTGCTCAGATAAGAAACACTGACCAATGCAAGCGCATTCCGGGACATTCAAGCACGGTGCTTTGGAACACTTTGGCCCGCTCACTCGCTCTGGCTGCCGCTGACGGGGCAATCTCATAAGTGGCGCATAATGAAAATGCATGACGCGCTGATAGATCAATCCTTTGAAAAGGATACGGCGCGCGCGTGAGCCCGCACAGGCCTGCGGAATGCGGTTGTCAATTACGCCCGTATCACTGCCTCGCGCTGCATGCATGCGCACACCCTATTGGTTGGCAACACTGCCCTCCTTTCTTCGCTCTGGCTAGGCTCCTCGTTTCTCTAACGACTCGATAAGCGCCCGAAACAATGCCGCGACACTCCCCGGGGACGCTTAACTACGTCGTGCGAGCGCAGAACGCATACAAGCTCGGACGCGAGCTCGTATTTCCGTCGGTTATATCGCGTGCGCTTCGCCGCGTGCGTATATACCCCGCTGCGTTAATCGCCGCCGCTAAGGAACTAGCCGCTCGGCAAACAATTAACGACAATGCCTCATTTGCGTAACTTCGCACGGGTTACCCGGGCTCCTCGGACCTCCCGGACAGGTGCACGGCTTCCGTTTTTTTCACGTCGCCGTTCGTTTAAGGCTGCGTCTATACCTGGCGCCCTAATTGCCTTCGTTTTTAGTCACGACGAGCTATATCGCTTCATCGCCAATAAATTTCTGCAACGTGATAGGGGAGCGATTTCGGGCTACGGCGCGGGCAAGACCGTCGTGCGCGCTTGATGGATTCGCCGGTTCGGCGTTCGGCTTGCCTTCACGAGAACGCCTTCCTACTGTGACGCTTCTCTCTCTCCCTTTTCCGCCTTGAAGAGCAACAAGAAAGCTTCTTGGATTTGTACTGTTGTTTTTGGCAATCTCACGCCTGAAAGGAAGCGATGAAATTGAGCTTAAGGTCTTTTCTTTATGTTAACCTTTATTATGGCAATTTCTTTGAAGAATTATTCGCATAGCAATAATCATACGTACGAAAACGTTCAAAGCCCGGGCGCGATAAACCAGACACGCCGTAAATCAATGTAAAGATGCGCGCTTGTGATTTAAATGCGATTAATGTACCTTTTCACGCTTCTGTATATCGCTGTAAGTGAGGAATGTGCAGAAATCCGGTGAGTAAAGAAATCTTCAATCACGGACACTTCACAGATAAAGTTCTGAACATAAATCGATTAAGAGCAATTGTCTCAAAAAAGAAACGAAGGCCCAATAATTACTGCCTATGCAGGGTGCGCCATAGATACTGTCATAAGGTTTATGCCTAGCATTTTGGCTGAGAATGAAAAGGTCTCAACAAATGTTTCGTATCGCATTTTCCCGATATATCATAAATGCAACGCGAAATACATTTTATTCAATATCTCCGCTTTTAACCTTGATCACGGCCATTAAACATTCCGCATATACTTCAATCAACAGCAACCTGCATTTTTCGAATCTTACCTTTGTGTGCATCTCCGTCTGTTCATATCTTCTCTGAAACTTGTAGGCGAGCATCTTGAGGTCACTTCGCGCGGCTTTTCGCATTGTTTTCGCCGACACATTCAGCGGCAAGGCCATTCTTCTGATGTTTCTGGCGTTGGATCCTCTTCTTCAAAACTTTCTGAAGGTGAGATGTGGCCACAGAGACAGGACGACAGCTGCAGGTTAAGGCCTTAAGTGCACCACGTTTGAGAGCCAAGTGGACAATGTTGCGGGGAACATTAACATATTGGCGACCTCGGATAGTGATGCGCCAGAAAAACCGGGGACTGAGAAAAGAGATGACAGGTGCTGTCGCGTGCATTTCTTTTCTTCGTTCCCATCTTCAGTATGCGTTCAGTATGCATCTTCAGTATGCGTTCAGTATGCGTTCCCATCTTCAGTTCAGTATGCCACTTTACCAGCCCGCCCAACTTGCCGTACTTGTCGAAAGGAGCGTGCCTGGCTTCGCTCAGTGACGAAACTATGGGTCAGTGTTATCCAGAGCCTGTATCCCCCGAAAAGTAAAGAAATAATAGTAACAGAGTGAAATAAGGTCGAACTAAAAAATGATGACTGGAGAAACGTTTGAAAAAAAAAACTATCTGAAGAAGTGCTTAGCAATCGGACAAACAATTATTGACCAAAGTACCTGACAGTCATGAATGAAAATATCGATGGTCAGAATGTGATGCGACGTGATGTAATGAAATTTCAGTAGGCTAGAAAGTGAATGGAAATGAGATCGAAATTCTTTAGGGAAATATGACCGCCCATTTGCCAATGTCATAGGTATATCCAGTTTTCTTTTCTAGTTTTTGAGTTTTAGGTTGTGGTCTACAGAAGGTTGTGGGTGCGTGCTTGCTTGGGAATAATGAAATGCCGTGTTGCCAGGACATTTCACAGGAACCGAGAAGATATTGTGTACATAGATAATGGAGCGAGTGAAACAGTTTGTGGGCTAATCGTGAAGGCCGTCGGTATGTACTATAATGGCTATATTTCCATAGCCGGGAACTCCTTACGACACAGAAGTATGGCAGATAAGTTCTGCAAAAGCACGCAAATGGGAGGGAGGGGGGGGGGGGGGTGTTCATCAAAAGGAAAAGTTGTCATCCACCAGACTGTAGGACGAAGCTACCAAGGGCCAGGTCAAATTTTTTCTTAAACTCGAAACTTTCTTTTTGTGAAACTCGTATGGATATTCGTTTTAGTTTTGCGATACAGTGGGGGGATGACATCTTTTGCTTTCACATGGAGACCTCTGAATACAATCGCCCCGAACAGAAAAAGATCTGCGGATCCCACGTGCTGTGGGAATCGGTTTAAGCAAAGCTTTCTTTGGTGTGTGTGAAGGTGTGAAGAACAACGTTCCTACTTAGCGACCATTTTCAAGAAGATACCACCCGACCAAGTTGGACACATCTTCAATGCGAATACCTCTCTCACCATAAACATCTGGCGCACCATCAAGCACATGCCATGCATGACGACGAAGGAATGACGACGGTGCAATGACCATGATGGCATGAAGACGACTGTATGATGACAACGACGCATTGAGGACGACGGAATGACCACAACGGCACGACGAAAATAATATGACGACACCGTAATCGTCACGACAAAATGATGACAACAGAACGACTACGCTGGCATAATGTCATGACAGCCACTGCATCACAACGACGCAATGACAACAGCGGCATGATGATGACGTAATTACGACGATGGCATGGAGATAATGGGATGACGACGACAGGATGGCAAGAAAAGGCATGACAACAGTGGTGTGACGACAGTGGGACCACTATACGACATAATGGCGACAATGGAACGACCACGATGGCATGACGCTGATTCGGCGAAGACAACACAATAAATACAACGGCATGACGTTGTTAGAGGGACGACGACGAACTGATGACGATGGAATGACGATGACGCTATGACAATGACCGCACGAAGATGGCGGAGGGGTTACGATGATAGGACAACGAAGTTGCGGCGACATAATCAAGATGGCGGAAGGGTGACGGTGGCACGTCAACGAAGGAGAGATCACAATGACATGAAGACGATGAAATTATTGCAACAGAATGACGACGCTGGCATAACACCGCCAGTGCTATAGAGTTGGAGCTCACGCCCCCGCTTACATTCTTGCCATCGCGGCCACTTCAATTCGCATTGCCTGTTCAGTTGCAGTACTGCAACTTTCACTTGAGAGCGTAGCAGGTTGGCAACGCAAATTGTTGAAAAGTGGTAATGGTGCTTTCAAAAATAAACATCTTTCGAGCCTGCGCAAGGTAAACACACACAAAAAAATTAAGCACATCCGACGGTCGGATCAAAACCAATTAAAAGGCAATAAATTGGCTCCTAAGCGGTTTTTCATATAAGGAACATCAACATGGTAAATAAATGCTTAACATTGTACAGTCATGCGCATTGGGCACACACCAGAAATAACAAGGAAAGTAATCTTTAAAAACTTCTAAGCAGAGCTTAGGCAGCAAAGATCACAATAAGAATTAACATTTCGAAAACATGTCTGCTGTGCACGCACGGAATGTGAAGCATAAGCGCCAGGACAGCATTACAACCAGTTATAACACAGTAAATGGCCTCCTAAGTCAACCAAAGAAAATCAACACAGTGCATAAAGTTTACCACGGTACAATGGTGCGCAATTTGCATACACCAGGCAACAATGAAAGAAAGAAAAGAAGGAGCGAACCACAACTACGCGCTCGATTGCAATCATGTCCGCTTGGTCGCGATAATTGATTTTAAGTACGAGGTCATGAAATACTTTGCTTAAATCAGCAACACTGCACGAACAGCTGCGAAATTTGTACTGATTAGGGGACAAGAAATTTTGTATCTCAAAAAAATGGTTCTGCGTTTAGGATTATATGTTCTAGCAACTTGCACGGAGTACTAGTTATAGTTACAGATATCAGCCGGTATTTTGACAATGGAGACTTATCTCCAGATTTGGGAATGAGTATTATTCGTGCGATTTTGGAGTCCTGTGGTAGCTGAGACAAAGTAAGTCATTTACGAAAAACTAGCCCAAGGTGCTTGTTACATCGTTCTGTATAATTTCGGAGGAACTAGTTCGAAATATCATCTGATCTACGCGCTTTTTAAGGAATGAAGTTAAGCAGACAACTGAATATTCCTGCATCTGTGACCTCAAGATGATCGATGCCAGATAGACACTTCGATAAAACGGAAGAAATGATGCCGTTACCTGGTGTGAATATCGAGCGAAAAGATTGTTGTACGCATTTGCTTTTCTACTCTTCCTTCGGGACCCCCGTGCGACGCCGTGGGATTGCTGGTGTGAAGGCGCCTCCAAAGCTTGTTAAGACTGCTTTTAATAAAACTAGGAATGGTGAAGATGAAATAGTATTGTCTGACTTTTTTTGTGAACTTTTCTTTCGCGCACTGTAGTTTGAGTCGAATGGAAAGTTCAAAGTTAATGTTTTTCACAACCCTACGCAACCTTCTTATTCTTCGATCTGCCTGAACTAGTTCACGTGTTATCCAAGGACTATTCACTGTCGGTTGCTTAAGCTTCGTTAGTATGAAATTAGTATTACAGTGGATAACAGGAGATTTGAATATAAGCCAGGGTAAATTAGTGGCACTGAATGAGTCGGGAATTAGCTCCGAAAATAATTTGAACTGATGTGCCAGATGATCTAGCACACGATTATCGTCAGTACATTTAAAATAGATTACATTTAATCCACGTTGTTGAAATGGAAAGCTAAAGCCGAGTGGGAAGAAGCAGATGGGTCTGCTACGGTCAGAGGGGCCCTCAACTACATCCGTTCAAACTTACTCTATCGGAAAGCGCTGACCAATAAATATCCGGTCCCATATGTTTTTAGTTGTGCGTTGCACACACGTTGGCGATGATAAGATTTGCTGAATGACGTACTTCGGTAACTGCCTCCAGCAAATGTAGGGGTGTTATTGCAATGAGTACGGAAAGAAATGTGCCTGGGACGTCTGCCGCAACGGGAAAGCATGATAGGCAGTTTTTTCATGAGTTAAGTGGCGCTATTGCCACGAGTAGGTCGGTCTTTCCGAATAATGGCATAATCAGGAGTCACAGCTTGAAATATTTCGGTAGAGAAACATGTTTCCGTAACACCCCTTATATTATAATAATGTTCGAGTAGACACGTTTGCAGAGACTCTATTTTGTTTAGAGCGCTCCTAGCGTTAACTATATTGATATGCTCACGGCTCAGATTTTACGTGTTGAGGAGTTTGGCGAGTTTGCGACCTCTTCCTTTCTTTCTTTTTTTTTTTTTTGAGGGGGAGAGGGAGATATCGTAGTTCTTCGTGCCAGATGAAGGCTCGATTACTAATGCACAATATACCGGATTCTAAGGATACCTTTTCATTCTTCTCGCAGTTTTCTTTTGTGATATTCCATAGCTTCCTTTTAATGTCTCGGGTTCAGGGTGAAAAATCCTCTCCGTTTGGAAAGTCGGCGTTTTCAGGTTTGTTCCCTTTTTCTAAGTATAGCTGATTTCTGCCTGAAATCTAGTAGTATGAAAATTACTGGCCTATTCTTGTTCCGTTCTGTTCTAACCAGACTGTGTATACGTTCGATAGTAAATAAATTTAAGCCGAAAGTGTCTTGAACAACAGTTTTGTTCACTCTTTGTTCAAGAATCTAAGTGTCTCCGTCAATTTCTGGCAGGCCATAAACATTAGGTACGACCGCTTACACTGATTGTCTAGGTCGTCGACTTCTTTTTTCCAACCTTTCATGTGCGCACTTCATGTTGACAATTTCTTCTTGACACAAGCTAACCTTTTCTTCGAGTCTTGATAAAGCACCAAGTTTATTCATTATATTAACAAGCCGCTTTTTCTTGGTGAGCTTGTTATCAGCGGCGATTTTCTTTAGTGAACGTGAGATTTAGTCCTGGTCAGGTCCTGAGCTAATGTTAACACCGAATGTTACTACTCCTAGGGAGCAGTAACATTGGCAAGCTCTCGACCGCGGCGGCCGCACTTCAAAGGGCGAAACGCCAAAAATTCACCAATGATTACGATACTTCCTAATGCGAAATTTGAGGCACCTCTATAAGCGTTTTCGTATCGCAATATATTGAAGCAAAGAATTTGAGAGAGACATGTAGCAGAGTCGGCAATCGTCGAAAATCTGATTTCGGGTCAAGCGCATCGGTTTTTATACATGACTCGTCGAAGGTTCCTGTGTGATCGCTGGTGGCGCGTGGCTTCCAGAAAGTACTACATGATTCGTGTCGCGCATACAATCAGCTTACAAAAGGATTGTAAACCATGAGAATCGAAACAAGCGCGAACGAGACCAAACCAAGCAAACCGAACAAGCGCGAGCGAGAGCTGACGCGAGCAGACGAATTGAGCGGTCCGGCTGAGACCGGATACAAGTACGCATCGAGCGGTCGGGCGGGTCCGCATGACACCAGTTTCCCGCGTGCACGTCACTGAAGGGACCACTCTCATTGGTCTCTGCCTTTCTCAGCCTGCGTCTTTCACCTCCCGCTCCTCGTTCGCTCTTTCATCTTTCGCTGTGCTCGTTCGCTCGGTTACGCCGCCGACGCCGACGCTCGCCACAGGAACGGGCGCCAGTTGCGCTCTAAAAAGCCCGAGTACTGTACATTGGGTGCACGTTAGAAAATCCTAGGTGGGCGAAATTAATCCGGAGTCCCCCCTCTAAGGCGTCCCTCATAATCAGATTGTTGTTTTGGCGCATAAAATAGCAGCCTTTGTTAACTTTCGCAAGAGCAGTGTAACACGACATAGGACACCTAGAACCGGGCGCATGGTAGCACAAGCAAGAAATTGTCGACCAAGCGCAAACATTTTCCGTGTCATACCCTTACCTGCACAAGAAAGACGAACCCATTGTTACCCGTCCGCATGCCTGAAGTGCTGCCGTGCCCAAGAAGCATCGACTGCGTTGAGCGTCCTTTTGTAGGTGATGCGTTGGGTGGTGCTGGATGCCGATCATGCACTGTCAGAACCTGACGGCATAAGAGCGAATGATAAGGCAACAGTTCCGATGACATCCAGGGTGGAATCGCTGGTACATGTTAGCACGTCAAGCCGGCAGCCGGCGCAGCGGTGCTCTCCCCAAACCGCAAGGTGCTACGATCGATGGCGGGAAGCACTCCGAGCACAATACTTACGGGGTTTCACGTGCCAAAACCACTTTTTGGTTATGAGGCACGCCGTAGTGGAGGACTCTGAAAATTTCGACCACCCGCGGTTCTTTAACGTGCAACAGTTACTCCCCGGGCACTTCGCTGTTTTCGTCCGTGTCATGGAGCGATGCGGCGCAAACCGTATTGTCTATAAATCGTGAATGGTTCGAAGTTCGTGCATTGTCTATTGAACTGCATGCAAAGCAGCGCCTTGTCTCTTCGCGAGAAAATTACGTGAAACTTAAAACTGGAATGTGAAGAGGCATGTCCTTCGTGCGCACCCCATAAGTGAGCGATACACATTAAACGCGCGCAAGTCATTGATAGACGGCTAGATTTTCTTGGTGAATAGTACCTAAGTTCCTTCCGTTCCAAGGAGGTTGGGAACTGAAGCGATGTGTATCTCGAACGGCACGCGCTAAGCGATAGAGAAATTGGCCTTCTGTGTTGTCTTCGGTGCGCCGTCTGAGCTCGCTACACGTATACATGGCGTAGTGTCTCAGTTTAAATAACCCTAAGAATACTCGGGCTGATTTCTTTTCGCAGTCGCTTATGGTTGCAAGTACACTCAACATTAGACTCTCACTGCATAGCTTGTACAAAATACGGAGTCGCTTTTATATTGCCGCACTTGCGTTCCCATGCTTAAGCTTCCAAAAATATACCGTTTTGGCAACCAAGCGGCGTGGTGGAGTGGTTAGAGTACCTGACTTGTGAGCGAGAGGGCGTAAGTTCGAATCCTACTCTCGGGCATGTTTTTTTTTTCAGCTCATAAATTTTTTTATTAGGGTATAATTGCCTAATTTCATTAATTCCACCTTTGCAGAGCATCGGAACGAATTACCGTTACTCCCTTGAGGAGCATCGGGCAAGGTCAACTGTTAGTCCCCGAAGGAGTAAATGCATGGGGAGTAACAGTTCATCCCATGTCAATTCGTCCCCAAAAGGACTAATGGTTGTGGCAAATCAGTTAGTCCCCAAAAGGACTAACCTCCCTACCCCTTTTAGTCCTTTTTTTCTTAGAGTGTATGGTCGGTACCAGCCAATCTTGCAAAACAGTAGCCATCAGCCAGCTGTGATAACAACAGTACGACGACAATGCAGCAAAGATCAGTGAGGGGTAGTCAAGATAGGATGGCAGCCCTATGTGTGACCTATTCCGCAAGGCAGCATCCAGCAGCAGCAGCAGCAGCAGCAGCAGCATCTGCAAAGTCGAGGGAATAGGCTCATAAAGCTTCGCTTTGAAGAATGAACACACACCGTTCAAACTGCACAAAGCTTGTTGATTCCCTGTACGTTTCAATCCGTGTCTTGAAAAATACCTTGCTGGATTAGATGGAATTCATTTATTGCGGGAATTACAGTAACAAGCGCGGCGCAGGATGTCCCGTGACATCCGCTGTTCCAAATATAGAAGGACGCCCTGTGTTGTTTACCCCGCAGCATGTTTCGGAAATAAAGGGGACCGCTCTCAGCCACACCTAACGCTGTCTTTAATACATGACCTCTTGGAGGTTGCACTGTTCCAGCTGAATGTTTACTTTTTTAACTGTCCAGAAGTGCCTTTTTGTGAGGTGTAATTCCTTCATGTTTGACTGGCCTGCTTGAACGTTCCACTTTATGCGAAGGCCCACAAATACATACTCAATGTTCTGCTTACCTTGTACAATTCTTGAAGGACTGTGAACGTTATAAAGTGCCGCTGCACACGTATATACACCGGATGCTTTTTCTGCGAAGCTGCTAGCCTCTATAGTTGGCCGGGATTTTTCCTGGCTTGTTCACCCAAAACACGGCGGCTGGAAAACGGGTTTGTTTTTGAGTTTCCGCGTAACAGAATTATTATTTGCCCTGTGTGATAATTGCAATCCGATGCTATGATGGCTGTAAATATAGGTTATCTGTAAGTCATACTGTACGGACTTTCTGACAGATCTTACTTTGAGAGATTTAATTGGTTCAATAACGCACTTGCACCAGGCGGAGGGCCCAAAAGCAAACGGCAGCTAGAAGGCCCGAGCTTCCGCGCAATGAACCTATGTTTCGTCGTATATTCGAATAACAATCCGAGGTGCATATATGCATTTTGTGTGTAAGTCGTACTTTACGCATTTTCTGGTGCAGTTTAATTTTTAACGTTAATTAAGTTCAATAAGAGACTTGCGCTTTTCGGACGGCCTAGAAAAATGAGGACGTACGCTGCACTTTCGCACGCGTGCGTGTGGGTGACGTACGTTGCTTGTGGTGGTGGTGCTTGTGTAACATCGACTAACGTCACTTAGGGTAGTGGTACCTGTCTAACGTCCGCACCAGCTTCGCTGTACATCCACTTATGGCGGGATGCAATATCATGTTGCTCCGATACCGGCGCGCATGCGCGCTCTGCGCGTGGATGGTGAAGTCTGCAGACGCGCGCAGTTTGTTTGACTGCAAGAGTGATGAAGCCAATTGGACAGCACCGTCATGCTGGCGCGAGCGCTTTGCGCACGCACGTTAGCGTTCTTGTTGAGCAGCTGCAGGCAAGCGAAACCGTGGCGAATGCACTGGTCTGAGGAAAAGGAATAGTAGGCGTCAGGGCAAATCTTTCCGGTCCTGTCCTTCGGGTCCTTACGAACGCCGATGCTTTTCCTTCGGTTTTTATTCTCGTGCACAATCAATATGTGATGGCACGACCACTACGGTATGACCGACTGTACGATGATGGCATGACGACGATAGAATGAGAGTGGCTTGCTGGGCTAGTTGGTACATGGTTATGCTAGGAGAATGCCAGCAAACTTGCAAAAGGGAAAAAAATCGAGAAACAGACATAGACATAAAGACAGGAAGGTGGCTCGCAGAACCACCTTCCATATGTCTACCTCTCGATATGTTCCCCATTTTCAAGTTCTTAGCATTCCCCTAGCATGACGATAGAATGACAACGACGGGCCGACACAATTGGAGGGGTATGTATATCTGGGAGTGCTTTTTTGTCTAAGAGATTGGGCAAGACAGCAGCCAGCAGGAGAGAGAAGGGAAAGCCGACGGTAAAAGAAAAGAACGAGTCGCTTTAAAAAAAAGAAGGTAATGAAACCACACACGCGCGCGTTATAGTATATGCATTCCTAAACAGCGACATAGTAGCTCTCTTACACGCTATCTCCCAGCGCGCTGTCTTCGTTAGCTCTCTCGCTCGCAGCGGTGTGCCCGGCGGAATACGGGACATACATCCACCACGTGCAAGAACAAAAGAGCCGCGCCCCACCACGCGGCTCCAACGAGGGCCGAATCACTCGATCGGTCTAGTTAAGCTGGTTGATCGCGCCGAGCGCGTGTCTTGCCTGCGCCCGCGTCGCGAGGGCGGGCGGGCGTTCGCGGGGTTTGCTTCTGCGACCTGCAGCGGCGTCGCACCTAGTGCCGCCGTTACTGCTGCCGCTATCACCGCGGTGGCTGCACGAGAGCCTGTATACATCTCTGTCGGCGGTGGCCTTTGTCCGGCGATCGGGGCTTCTCGGGGAGCCAGTGTCCATTGTGGCGCCCAGAAGCACGTCCCGCCCCCCCTCGGACGCCGAGAGAACCGGAACACTTCCGCCATCGTGGGTTAATGGACCCGTCAAGGCACAGTCTTCTGGGCCGAGCACCTCGCCGGCTTGTGATGTAGATTCGCTCAGCGCTGTTGGTACGGCAACTCGCAGTACGCGTGTACATTATTTCGCCTGCTCGAGGTCATCCGAGAGCCTCGCGTTTCAGCTGGCTTCACGTGTGTACCCAGGTCTATTGTTCGCGCTACGGAAAAGCTAGATATTCGTTCACACACGGTAGGTGTTGCCGCATTGTTAGACGGAGAATTATACTGCCCGTTATAGGGAACAATTTAACCTCCTGATAACCTGTGCACATTGGCTTTGTCTTTTACGTAATTGAATCATAAGCGATAACGAAAAAAAAAGAGAACAATTCCAGCAGAGCCAATCTCATGATGAATGTCGACGTTAACGTGATTAGCACTGAAGCAGTAAGAGATGCATCATCTTGCTGACGCCGACACATGTATGCATCCAGGCTCCTTTCTCCCGCTTCTATGATGATGATAATGATGATGATGATGATGCTTGATATCCCCTTTGAAACGGGCCGGAGACAAATGGTCACCTAGCTGGCTTCATTTATTCAGGTTTTACTACATTTATCACCACGTGGCATTTTGCCTATCTGAGCTCGATCTATTTGACCTATTTGACTATAATGTACAATTACCTGCGCTTGCAATGATTCCGTTTCTATCTCTTCACTGTTTTTTTTTTCTCCGATATCTTAATGGCCTCTTACGTCGACCGCTGACCGATTAATCCTTCCATCTTCTTTGAATCCCAACGCTTCCGGAAGGTGCACGCTCCATACGAGTCTCGCTGGGCGAATATCTTGGCATTCCATTATGATGCGCCGTGTCGTTCCCGGGCTATCTTTCTCTTTCTTTTTTTACAGCCCACAGATGTCTCATTTTGCCGTGCATATTTTCTTCGGTGTGCTTAGGGCTAAGAACGAACGACAACCCATGCGCATGTGTTGTCGATCTTTCTTAGTCCTCGCCTGACACGCTGTTTCCCCTTCCAAATGGAACCCAACGTCGATCCCTTGCGTTTTTTGTCCACAGGCAGCCAGCTGAGGCCTCGAATAGCAAGGTGCTGCTCTTTGCATTAATATACAGATTTTCTCGCCTAACTTCTTCTTTGTCGTTTTTTGTAAATCTCCATTCCGATTTCTGTTTTCATCCTTTGCGTTGCTGTCCCTGTTTATCCCGCTTTGTTCCTTGCGGCCCCAGGTTGTTTATATTTACCCTTTATACCCTGTACCTGGTTGCCAAATTTCTTGACCTCTTCCTACATTCCGTGTCCATGCTTTTTAGGTGCAGACATTTGTGTACTTGAGCCGGCCATTTCTTTTCATCAGCGTTTCGTAGCCGTTCTTGAAAACTAATTTGCTATGCGCTTCTCTGACTTCAACAAAAGCCCAACCAACATAGACCACATTTGTGGTTTCAGCGTGCGCCCCTAAGGCCCGTCGGCCTACTGACCGCTGGTTAATCTCCAACCTCGAGAAGAATCCTGATTTGAAGCACGGAATTGCATTTTCGAACTTTGCATTTTAGAATTTTTTGCACCACCTCGTATTTCTTGTAACCACAAAGCGCTACACGTTTCATTTTTAATGAATTCTGCTTCCCTTTCTCCTCATCTTCAACTTTATTATCTATCCCCTCTTTCTTAAAGTTTAGGCCGGCTTTGTGCCCCTCTCGGTGGCATTTGCCCCCAGGCTGTTCCTTCCATACTTCCCTCTCTGTGCATTGTATGTAGTTTTTCTTATCATATAATAGTAATAATAATTCCCTTTCATTTTCTATTACCTTGGTGGACGTTTGAGTAGGTTTTTCCTTAGTTTTTGTATAAGAATAGGTATTTATACTGATTGACTATGGGTATGACTTCCTTTTGAATTGATACCGCGTTATTACACGTCGCTTGATTAAAGATCATAATTCACAGTTTCTGCGTGATAAAGTTACCCCAGATTCGTCGCTTCCTTGCAAATGATATTTTCAAGTCTCTGTAAATCCCTTGCTTTGTCTGCTTGTAGCACCATGTCGTCCGAACACATTAGCCCGGGGACCTTCTGTTGCATCTTTTGCCTGCTACATGTAAGATAGATCAAAACCTAAGTCACAGCTTTCCAAGTCGTCTTTCTATGCCCTTAACATAAAGCGGGAACGACTATGAATACAGAGGATATTCTTGCTTCAGTCCTTGGTGAACTTCCACTATTTCATTGCATTAGCGGCCTTCCCATGCGATTCGTACTCGATCGTCCCTATGTATCACCCTCAACAGCTTCATAAAATCATCGTCTATGTCCTCGTGCTTGAGAATATCCCAAAGCGATTACTCATCTGCGTTGTCGTAAGCTCCCTTAATATGTCGAATTGATATATATATATATATATATATATATAAAGGTAGAAGTCTATTCTGAGCCATTGAAATCTCTATGCACTGCGTTAGTACAATGTTGTTATCCTCAAAGCGTCTGCCTGGTTTTGCCACTTCTGGCAGTGGGGGCAGGCACTTGCCCACCCCCACTGCCAGAAGTGGGGGGATAAGTATGGCATTAGTCCCCCCCCCCCCCAGCCATAGTTTTGAAAGCCGGCACTTTCGGCTGCATGTTGGAAAGTCCAAGAAAACTGCAGCTGAAGCTAAATTTTCCTTCTTAACAGAGTGGCCACGTAAGTAATGCTTTTCTTCACCACGTATCGCCTGCTTCGGCAGCGAGGATTGTCTTTTGTGCCTCCTCGGGACGCGTTCTAACGGAAGACGTGCGGGATTTGCCGTACACGCTCGTGTTGGAGAGAATTCCTGGCGCTGGGCAGTTCCCGCCCTAAAAATCTCCGCTTGCGCTATTTGCATTACAACCGGTTTTTTGGAAGCGCATAATCGTATCTTAAAACACAATCAACTTGCTATATTTAACCTGCGGGCGAGGGCAGGGGTTTGGATAAAGTATTATAATCAGCCGCGCACAAGAATTCGTGTGCCTTACGCCATGAAATTGATGGATAATGAAATGCTGCAACTATTGAATCTCTGTCCTGAGGTTGTCTACATAGCATTCGCATTCTCAGTCTTTGATCACCGTCAAAAATCTAACCAAACTTCTTACAGGTATAACTGTCGTATTTCCTAGTGTGATCACGACTTATCGTAAATATATTCGTGAAAATTTGCTTGGTCGAACGTGCAGAGCCATTTCAGTACCAGGTGTACGTGTTGCTTCTGACCTTGTCGATTTCATTTTCAGGCTCTTTCTGAATAACAGTTACACTAGTATTTATTTCCTAGCAGGGGCAATAACAGCAGATGTTTCGTATATTGAAGAGCTGGGTGCCAATTTTGATGACGCGTACCGAAAATTTGAACTGTGTGGGCTGCTTATGTGGTCTGAAAACAGTTATACTTAATGCACGCTTTATTGCAATTTTTATTCCTTATACATGGCATTTGGTTGTTTTCTCCGGTATCCTTAATAAACTATGCTGGGTACGGTGGTTACGTTTCTTCAAAGTACGAAGCAGTGTTTTGAAGGATGAGCGATAGATGTTTATTCTGTGTAGGCTCATTACAGCCATCGTAGAAATTTACGCATTCAAGCGTTCCAGGGTGTCACACTGTCGCTAATCGAAATGTTTCCCGGACTCCTAAAACATCAGCACGAGATACGGACTTGAAATTCCATGAAATTAGGGAGAATTTTAAGCCAAACGCGTTTCAATACTTCTGTTTGTCTGTTTTAAATGCACGTGTTGCAAATAATTACTAAACCCTAGTTTTCCATGTGGTTTCGTGCATGATACGAGCTTCGTAGTTTGTTTCGTTGGTGTCCTCGGTGAGCTAAACAAGGCATCTTGTTTACATATGGGGAAAATTATTGGCATGGTATTAGTAACACGTAAGCAATGTTTCAAATGGGTGGATTAAATGCGCTTTTCCCAGCAGAATATGTATGCAGGTGGGCCATGGCGTTATTAATGGACTTTAAGAGCGGTATAAAACGTCAACTGCTTTGCAGGCATAATTACAACAACTGAGGTCAAATTTTGTGAACATAGAGGCAACAATACAAGTCTTTGTGCTATGGGAAATACGTGTTGATGCAATACAATTAAAATAATTGTAAGCAGGTATTCGATGGCACCGTATGCTGCTGTTATTAGCAAGGTTTCACAATGTTCCAAGACAACTCTGCGTTTAAGAAAAGTTATACTTTGAAGGAATAGGCAACATTTTGTGCAATATGTGGCGAAGTTTTAACGTCTGTGGCTCATTTAGATGCGTTACAAATAATCATGGAATCCTTTTTTTTCGATTGCTTTTTTCAGGCGTGATATATCAGCTTCGTCTGGTCTCATTGAACGAAAAGAGGCAGCTTCTTTACGTTTGGTGACTCTACAAGGACTAAGTAATGTGTGATGTGTAGGTAAAGTTCGAAATAGATGAGTAATTAGAAATTTCGCAATAAATTACATGTGCAAGCGCTCTAGAGCGTTATGGGCGTGTCTAACGAGCAGGGCAGAATAAAGCCCACCGCCGCGGCAAAACTATAAATGCCACCAAGAACAAATTAAGCGAGCATTGGTGGTACATCATGGAAGCCTTCTTTGCGAAGTTAAATGCGGTTCGATCAAACACAGCCTTTGTAAAAACATAATTATTCAAGTGTTAGAGCGTGTGATATGACCGCTATCAGCTATGCTTCCCAGTGTCACGACATAGCTGCAGGTTGGTTACAACAGGTTTACGTTTCGTGGAAAGACGAGGGAGGTCGTGGTAACTGCGATCGACGATAAGATTTTTGCGTTTCTTGTCCAGTTAGAAGTGTGGCAAATAATTACTCAGCCGTCGTTCTCTTCCCTATTTTCATGCGCCATAAAACGTTCCTAGTTGGTTTCAGCGATGCTAACGGTGAACTACACAGCTCTTTGTTTATGTTTCGCGAAACTCAAGGGTGCTTACTGGTCAATCTATAAGTAATCTTAAAAGTCAGAGAACTAATTATGACATTTGCAGTAAATTGTCCGTGCAAGCGATCTGGGGCATTATGAATGTGTTTTAAGAACAAAGCAGAGTTTATCCCACTGCCCTGGGAATACTGTGAACTCAACCGATATCAAATCTAGAGGCAATTGGGTGGAAGGAGGTCGGGGCAGGGAAGGTAGGTGGGACATATGAAATTTTCTGATGGAGTAACATGTGTGTTGATGTATTACTGACTTTTTGAAAATTCCCAACAGGAAGTGCTCCAAGCGTTACATGCGAGCACGGGTCACACATCTGCTGTCTTGTTTTTTTTTTAATGAATATTGCAAGTCATTTATGTTTATTGTATATTGTTGTCTGTAACCACGCCAACATTATTGCCTTAACTATAGCGATACATTTGTGCTGTAGAATTAGGCACCACGTACATTTTTTTAATTACTAAAATTGTTTGTAGCAAATGCGCATATTATATGGGCGCTGTACTGCTGCTTGGGTGGGGGGTCAGATACCCCTGTCAGGCACTAATCACCTTTTGTCCCTGTATCATACTTGACATTTATATAGTTTCAAGAAAAAATGCGAATGTAAACACAATTTGTCGGGCTCCCATAAATCCCGATGTGTGATTGATAAATAGGTCTATGTCTGTTAAATATACATATAACAGACAGATGCATTACGAGGCTCGCTTACTTAATGTAATAATAATTCATGACATATATATATATATATATATATATATATATATATATATATATATATATAGTCGCAATCTTAAGAAGCCAAGAGACAATATGGCACCAAGGACAGCATGGGAAATATTATTGATCGTGTTTGATTCCGTTTGTTTTTATCCACTCTCATATCATCTGTTTATCCTTACTTTACTTCAATCAAATACTTTTGTGCTTGCTAGAATTTAACAATGTTTTGTTAAGGAAGTAACTGGAACGCCAATGCATTTCTTACGCAAAGTTTGGTAATTAATATCTCAAAACTGGTGTTATCCTGAGAATTCGTTACAAATGGATCGGCCCTGCCAGCTCCACGACTAGAATTTGTAAATTGCAATGGGGGCCATGAGGTAATTGGTTAAAAAGCTAATTAGTGAAGTTTGCTAATTAGGCGATTGTGCATTTCAATTTTTTGTGCAAGCAATGTCCGCCTTTTTGAGTAGACCAGCCCATGATAGAATGCGCTGGTTGAATGGGCGTGTCTTCATGTGTGCGTGTGTGTGCGTGTGTGTGTGTGAGAGAGAGAGAGAGAGAGGGACAGGGAGAGGGGCGACCAGATGGTTTGCAGTCTGCCCCCCACTCGATAAATAGTTGGTACGACACTGTGCGGCAGTGATCATAAAGATGTCCTTACGCTTAATTTCATTAAAGGAGAAGCAGCACTGAGAAAGTCCTCCAATGCGGCACAAGTGGCAAATGAAGTTTCGAGCTAGGCCAGCAAGTCCAGTAAGTCAACGAAGTTTTGTATGTCACAGACTCCGACACCAGGGCACTGCTCAGAGAGATGCCTAAATTTTAATTTCAGGATGGTTGACTTGTTATCTTAAATACACGCTTTGAGCGATCACTCAAACGCTTACTTTACCTAACCTAGAGCGTGTTTATACTAGCCGACACACACCGTTCACGCATCCCAATTCTACCGCCAAAACAACAACAACGCAGCTAGGCAGAAACCTTGGCCGCACTCCTCTTCACGCGCGAGCGCTATCGACACACTAGGGCGCCCAAGGCTGCTAGGCTGCTACCAGGCTGCAGTAGAGCTGCGCCATCTTTCGGCGCTGTATCAATACTAAAGCGCCGATGCGTCGCAAAAGCTATACTTCAACGTGGCCTCAGAGCAATAGGCGCTGGAGCCATCTCGGAGGCCACGACGGCTTGAATATCGCATTTTTCCGGCTCGAAAACTTGTGGGTATTACGTAGGCACGACGTGAGAAGAGGGGCTACAACTAGAGCACTACATAGGCTCTGGCATACCCCAAAGCCTGGGCCTGACCCACGGCCGGCCTTGGACGGGTAAGCAAGTTTTCACGCGGTCCCGTGCCGCGGAACTACGGGCTCAGGATGGTTCTGAGCTTCACCCAGGACCGTAGTAGACTGGTTACGGTATTAATGCGATTTTCACTCTTGGGATACTTCTTGTACTTTCCAGTGTTTAACTGTCTGTCTCTGTGACCGTTTTCCCGCCAGTTTGGGTCACTATGTGGTCCACGGTATAACGGGTAGAGCACTGCGTTACTGAGGTGGGGTAACCAGGCTCAAAAGCAACCATTGGACCAACTTGGGTCACGGCGTATGGACACTGGACAGTGGAGTGAGCAGCCAGGGGGTAGCACGCTAACCCTGTGCCCCTCCCACATCGCCCCAAGAATGTCCGCGTTAGTATGGGACCTGCCAATACCCTGTTTTCCACCTTGCTCACCCTCCCCGACCCTAGTAATGTGTATGCCCCTCCAGCAAACAAACACAAGTTTGCCTACACCTCTGCCATTGGGTATGTGCCGCGCTTCAATGAACCTATTTGATCCCAACTTAAGCCACTGGGCATGTAGCGATGGGTATTGGATTGGATAAACTTTATTAAAGGTACAGCCGGACTGTTAATGGGCCATCGTCCTAACTTCAACATCGTCAACCCATTTCGTCGTGCCACCTTCGTCGATCCACCGACGCCATTCTTCTTCGTCATTCTGTCATTATGGCTATCGTCATTAAATCTGGATTATGCCGCTGTTATGCCATCGTCGTAATCGTGTCGTCGTCACACAGACGCTATCATGCACTCGTTCTCATATCATCGTCGTCACGCTGTCTTAGTCGGGCCATCGGCGTCATTTCTGCTTATTCGTCAAGTTGTCGTCATGCCGTAATCGTCACGTCATGGTCGCCATACAATCCTCATCTCATTGCCCTCATGTTGTCATCGTCACGTTGTCGTCGTTATACCACCGATATAATTAAGAATCGACATTTCATTGTAGGAATGTCGTCATCGCTATACGCCTTTGTCGTTCGATCGAAATCATTCCTTCTTCGTCATTCTATCGTCAATACGTCGGCGTCATAGAGTCGTCATCATGCCTCCATGCTCGTGGGCGATCTTGACAAGCAAGTGCCATAGGAAAGTGCGACAAAATTGGAGTGCGCAACATGTAGCTGAAGCAACGAAAGTCTCAGAATTACCACGACACGTGGTAAATAAACGTGTCTTCAGGCGTATGGTCTGTCGCATTGCTCGATTGCTATTTGCATTGCCGTCGACAGTGATCGTTAGGTGAGTTCTACCATCATTGTTTGTCATTGCCGACTAGAACACTCTTTCTTTGTTTTGGCCCGTGCCCGCTTGCTGCCTTTGGGACGTTAAACCCCGAAATTCAAACTTGAATTTAGACTTTCATTCAGGTCAGCTGTGGCGGATAGCACAATTACGCCTCGAGCTTACTCGCAGGAATAGCCTATGGTGGGCGACAGTACGCTTTAGCTGTCGTTGCTCGCCGCGGTGCTTCGGGGAGAGTACAGGAACATGAAGCAGGCGTTCTACCCAGCCGAAGCGTTACTGCATTCTGCACAGGTGTTACTGTCTGCTCTGTCGCTATCGTGACGATAATTAATTAGCAGCACCTCTCTAACGTGCAGTTAGATAGTTGGCCGTGCGTTGAAAGTGCCCGGCCATAGCCTCCTCGATAAACTCTGTGCCTCTCAAAACGCCGAGACAACAAAGGAGGCGCCGTTGGCGGAGTTGCGAACTGCCGCCGCTCATTTCGCTGAGGCCGCCACCGACGTAGATTGCCGCCGCGACTCCTGTCTGTGTGTGTGTGTGGGGGGGGGGGGGTGAGGTCGGCTGTTTTTAATTGCTGCGATGGTAAAACAACGATCCACTGTGTGACCAGAGCCTTGTTTATAACGCTGTACGATATTATAGTAGCGTTTCGAAGGCAGTCTCTGAAGGGTCGAGAGCGCTTGCAGCAACTGTAGCGTTAAAGCGGATTGCCCTTCGCACGTACATAGCAGAGAAAAAAAACATGCAAGTTTATTTACTGCGGTCGTAGTGCTTGCGGTTGATACTCTATTGGTTACTGTAGCAAAGTGCAGAACATACGGAAGTGGAAGTCGGCAAGCGTTCTTACAGATAGGATATCTTGCCAAAAATGCTTGCCAGGATGCTGTTTAAAGCTGGAATTTCTTCCAGTGAGCCGGCCTTCGCGTTACGGCGCACGTTAATAGCATACTATATTTACGACTTGCAGATTAGTTTTCCCCCTTGCTGTGGCCTAAGTGAATATTCATGCCCAGAAAACTTCGCACGTTCTACCACGTCCGTTTGGCTTGGCGACCGAGAATCACAGAAACAAATATTTAAGGACCAAGGAAAAGCGCCGCATGCCTTGAATGAGCAAGATGCGAGCAAATATTTTATTTCAAGCGCTTTCTTGATACAGTTCAGAGATACAAAATCCGGAGGGCTCATCTACAATTCAACATATCTTCTATTCAATGGTTTTGAAGAAAAACCCTTGTACACGACATTCTTGTCGGTGGCTGCACTAGCATAGTTCACAAACAGTTGTCTGATAAATTTGAAACACACAAACTCAACTAAGTCATTGTGGTGCTGGCTGTCAGTGGTCCTGCATTGCAGAAGGCCTGATTTCATTATTTCCGGTACTGCCACATTCAGCAGAGTCTTCAAGGGCTTGTCCAGTGTTGGATGTTCCCACAAGGCAATATCCACGAACATTCTGAGCGTCTCGAGAACATATAACACCTTGTCAGACGGGCACAAATGCCCACCTCTGTCCTGATGTCTTGTGCATTGCTGGAGAGGCTGGCCAGTGAGGAGCTTTGGCATCAATGAGCAACAGCGCTTGCACTCCTCTTTATCTCTGACCACGCGGGCTATGTACACAACGTACGCAATTGCTGACACCTGTAGGCTTGGATAGGCTGGCGCTGCATTTCGCTTCAAGCGATCCAGCTCTTTTGCATCTACAGCTGATGACTCCAAACAGTGCACGGGTAGCGGGGCTACTGGATCTGGCAGTGCATCGACATGACCAAGCTCCTGCTTGTGCAAAACATTGCTGTTCTCTGAAACAGTGGCAATTACAGTCTTGATGAGCTTTTCGAGCCCTGAAATGGCTGAACCTACATCCAACTGGTCATGGCAACCAAGTGACCTTCTCAATGCCCTAAAAAATGACTCAGTAGGGTCACTGATGAAATTTCGTGTAGCACAAAACGGAAATCATCTGAGCAAGCAAGTAGCATATGCATGCTACATCGGAGTGTGTGTTGAGGAGCAATGCTTCACAAGTTTCATTTGTTAAGAGACCACAGGGTGAAGTAGAATTTTTCTTGAGCTCCTCGATGTATACAATGGCAAAGTTACCTCCAACTATTCGAGACAACTGCCATCAGCATCATCCTAGTGCGTAACATAAGGGCAGTTCTGGTGAATGTACTGCTGTCTGTTCCTGGTGTCATGTAGAAGAAACCGTCGGCAAATGTTCTTCGTGAACAAAATCGGTCGCCCTGCAGCAGCGAAGTAAGGGTGGCTGCTGTGACCTGCGTGCTTCTTCAGGAAATCAAGTGCCGATGAAACATCTGGAACCAGCACTTGAACAGCTCGCTTCACATTCATTTTTTTTTCGATATTTCTTGGAAACAGATGTTTCCTGCTCAAATTTCTCACAGGATTTACTATCCACGCTTTCTGCATCTCACAGAGCTACATTAAACAAAATGATGAAATTTCATCATTCTTACCGAAGTCTCTCGTCAAAAACTGGGATCTTATTAGTTTCAATATGTGACAATAATCAAAGCTTATAAACAGAAGCCTCTCACTGTCATTTGGGTGTTCAATCCGGTATGTTAAAAAAAACACCATACAAGTCTCTCATTGCACTCACATTAACCTTGTGGTTGTAACTGACCAAACGAACAACTTTGAAACCTGTCTTCAGCCTTCTTCATAACATAGTAAACCAGTTCTGACAGCTTGAGGGCAATCAACCCTTTGGTGAAAAAAAAATAGGGAACTAGTATTCTGTATGCTGTAAAACGTCCACTGATCAAAAAAACAACGCAAGGAATTTGCCAGCACGGGCTCACTTGAACTCACATGATTTGCTATTCTCGTTTATGATAGACGACATTCTTATCGATGGCTGCACTAGCATAGTTCGCAAGCAGTGGTTTGATAAATTTGTAACACACAAACTCAACTAAGTCATTGTGATGCTGGCTGTCAGTGGTCCTGCACTGCAGAAGGCTTGATTTCATTACTGCCGGTACTGCCACATTCAACAGAGTCTTCAAGGTCTTGTCCTGTGTTGGATGTTCCCGCAAGGCAATATCCACAAACATTTTGAGCGTCTCGAGAACTGCTTTACTAAATGCTATTCTCGTGTCTACTTGGCCAACAAAGCAGTCTCGCTGCTTATTATACTGTAGTTTTGGCTTAATCCTCATCTAGTCAACTATAAGAGAGCAAACCCTGGGCTGTGCTGCTTCAACCTTATGACTCTCTTCCTTCAATCGTGCTTTTATGAAGTCACTGACGCCGGCTTCTCAACAACTGCTCCCAATGATGTTCTGCAGTGTGTTTCTGCTGGGTAAATTACGTAGATTTTTCTGTCTCGTAAGCTCGTAAGTTTTGCTTGACAGATGTCGAAGTACTATGCAGTGTCTCACAACATCTTCTGTCCATGTTGGACTCTTGCCCTGAAACTTTGTAATTTGGTCTGATAAGAAGACAGCCGCCAGATCTTCTTGCTTTGCTTGCTGTTTGATGTAGGTGATGTCACAAAAATTGCAATCTTGCGTAACTTTCTTTAGTTCCTTTTTATAGGAGTCCACTGTCCTTCGCAGTCGTTCTATTTGCTTCTTCAGGTCTCTCTCTTTTCGTCGCTATTTTACCCTCTGTGTTGTAAAGAAGCGAACAAGAGCAACGTCAACTTGTGTAGCCTGGCCTGCAACTATTGCACGGTGACAAGATAATTCCTCGTTTGCAGTGTGACTGCTCTACAACGTGCATTCTTGTTCGACCTCAAGAGGTCGGCTGCCTTCATCTCCACTTCGTGGCATTTCTGCTGACGTAGGCCTCTCAGAATCATTAGTTGGAAAGTTGCCCTTTCTGCGCTCCTTGGGAGGTTCGTTTTGGCTGTCCTGACTCGGAACACTTGACCTTTTCCTTATGTTTACAGAGTTTCTTTCCTTGAGTATTCGCGGCTGCAGATAAGACGGGTACTCAGGAAATACTGTTGGTACAGTACCCTTCTTAAAGCAACACGGCTTGCCCTCTGTGAAGTATGCCTCTTAGAAATGCCGGCTGCATGCCCTTGAATAACTCGACGTAGTGTTCGGTATCCAGTCATCCTTCCGGATTGTCTTAATGCACTGGTCTCGGAGATCATCAACGGCAGGGATTTCATGGAAGGATATGCCAGGTTTCTTGTTCTTTAGTACAGACGGGCAGCACGGCACGCAGCAGCAGGCCATTGGGTCCTGCAGGTAGAATAAAGGTCGAGTTAGATCTCTTGCCAACACCCGCTGTCATAGCGTCCTAACACCTAAAGATAAATATTTGCACTCAGTATTCAATGAATTAAAGACAAGCTGATGCAAGCTACTACAGGCTATAATGAACTAAAATCAACCTTCAACAAATAGTATTTACCGAGCGCTTGCAAAGTAAACAAAAGTACTGAACTCAGGAGCACGTGTGACGCGGTTCTCGTTCAACAGCAAGAGCGATACAAGAAATAAAAGCCAGGTTAAACAAAGTGCGGTCACAAATGAGCGCGATCAAATTATGTAATACTGTGATTTGCTCAATGTTACTTGTATACACGTGAACAAGATCACAGTACTCACCCGCACACGATGTCTGGGAACCAGCGTAGCCTCTTCGATCTTTTTTATTAACTGCTTGCTGGAGGACGCACGTCAAAAGCATACTGCAATCACGGTCGCTCGACGTTAGGCTTAGGTGGACGATCCCAGCAATAAGAAGGTTTAAAATGCGTGGACCATGCTACACGGCAAAAAAAAATGATAAAACAATGCATACCACCACTACCGCTTGCACTGCGATCCCAGCGGAGGCAACGGAAACGCGCGCGCGCGTGACAGGAGCTAGCCTACGTCGGTGGCGCCATCTCTCGGTGGAAAGGACCAGTAGGGAGAGGAAAAAAGCGAAGACCGCCCAAGCGCCGTCTGACAAGCAAGAGTGTTTATCGAGGAGGCTATGGCCCGACTAAAGCAAAATAAAGTAACAGCGCATTAGGCCGGACGAAAGATGGAGAAGGAAGAACTTGGACATTCGAAGACGTTACAGAGACGTTTGTCGCGCAGCAGTTGATTATTCATCTGAAAGAAAATGATTAGCCTTCTATTTATTGTATATTTGTTCTAAATATCAGACCTGCAATCATTTCACCTAAATTGGTTTCTCCAATTTCTTTGCTAGTATTAATTATCTGCTTGATTGTAACCTCTTTTGATATTCACTATTCAGCTAGTCTGACTGATCACTCGCATACTAGCCTAGTTACTGCAACATCGCCTTTTGTTTTTGTTTTGTTTTGTTCTGTTTTGGGTTTCTCGTTTTCAAATAAGAATTCTTGGCCTATCCCCCTTTTTTACCGACTGGCAAAGAAACCTCACGAAGCATGAAAAATACCACTTGAGTGCGCTCTCATCCGCATCATAAAGCAAAGCCCTCAAATAAGCTGACAGAAAGCAACTGCATTGCCTGTCGTAAACCCGAAGATACAGCGCATCACCTTGGTAATGGTACGGAAGGAGCACCAACAGCAGGTTTCGCGACTTCGCAGCTATTTCTTCCTCTCATTTCTACGTCACACTTATTAACCGTCCCTCAAGGCCGGCTGATCACATTGCTAACAAAAGACCCTTGATAACGCGGCCGAAGGGCCGCTCTGACCACGCACTAAATGCGAGAAGCAATGTAATAGGCACATAATGTTTCAAAATCCCTGCTTTGCTCGCACCGCATCGAAAAAGTGTGCGCGAAGCTATATTTCGCTCCATAAACCTGCTTCGGACCAAAGCCAAATTAAAGTGACCGTTTCAGTTTTCATGTTTCGTGGTTCGCATCAAAAAATAAGAGCAAAATAAACAGACCGGCAAGCGACCAACGTGTAGAGAAAAGACAGAACCGATGCGTTCAAGAAAGAAAATATACCACTTCTAAGTGAGCCGAATTGGCAATCAGGATGTCTGCACAAAAAAGAAATACCATCATATTTCAGTGCGCCTTTATTATCCATGCATTCGTAAGCTCCGTTGAACACCAGCTGCTGCCTAGAGGACGTGTTCGAATAGGTCTTCTTTTGCAGCGACGCAGTACTGTGTCCGTTTTTCACATCTTCCGTAGCTTTCTTGATGACTGATGCCGGAATTCTACGGCAGACATACGTTATGTCTGCCTTGAACTAACCTGATGTCCGTCTCGATCATGTAAGCACGATCTTTCACATAACCCCAAAGAAAGAAATTGAGGGGAGAGAAATCCGCTGACCTAGCCGGCCAATGTACGGGCCCGTGCCTTCCAATCTGTTGGGCATTATCCAGCCAGTTGCATCCAGCCAGTTTCGTGCTCGACTGCTGCTCTCATGCTGCTGATACCACAGAAGTGAAGAGGTGACAGCGGGACTTCGCTGAGAAACTTATTCACCACTCCTTCAAGGATTTTATTCACGTACCGCTGTCCAGTCAGTGTGTGATCGAAGAAGACGAGAACGATTGCAGCACCGGCGTAAATTCCGAACCACACATTGAGTGACCACTGGTACTGGTGCTGATTGCGCTTTGCCCAGTGTGTTTTATTTAGGGTCCCTTCAATAGTGCGCGTTATGTAAATTTACCTAGGCGTTTCTGGGAAAATTGGCTTCATCTGTGCACAGGATGTTGCTCAAAAAGTCCAGTCACTCATCGGCTTTTGTAAGGACCAAATTAGAGAAATCTAGAGGATTCATCGGGCCCCTATGTTCCAAGCATTGATACTGGATAAAGGGGTACGGGTGAAATGCCGTCATTTAGAATCCTCCAAACAGATGACTTGGAAATTGGTACCTGGGCGGCCACGTCACGCACGCTAGCATGAAGGGTTCAGGTCATAAATGCCAGAACATCCGTGCGTAGGCTAGTGCTCAAAGATGGATTCCTCCGCAGCTGGTTCTTGGAGCTGTGGGTTTGTCTCAGGATTTCAGAATTCCTGATGATAGTCGATGCGCTTGGTCTACCGCCACACTTCCATGACTGATATAAACAGGGCGTCCCACATAATTTGAGCCAAGAACTTAAAAATGAAAAGCACGTCGGAAGCGAATTTAACCGAACGCATACTATTCGCAATAGCCTATAGTAACTCAGACAATTGTTTGTTTTCCCCATAACTCACTAATTAATTAGGTTTACCTACCCAACTTTTTAATTATTGGCTGAGGACCTCAAGTACGATACGCAGATTTGTAGAGCACCTTCAGAAACCACCGATCGCGTTGTTTCCTTTACCATACGCCTCACATAGTCCTTTTTTCCCGGTTGTGAAGAAAGCTCGCGAAATATGAAAAAAGACACGTGACGGAGCGCTTGCGCAGTGGTATCGTGCTGCTCTCAAGCGTGCGGTCGGTGAACAAGTTCTGCTCCCGTCAGATGACGGCGAAAATGCATGCTGCTGGTCGAGCGCTGCCGATGAGATAAAAAACGCCCTGCCGCTTCCTCGTCGCCAGTCACGATGCAGCCGACCTTGTTCACCGAACGCCCGCTTGAGAGCAGCACAATACCACTGAGCAAACGCTCTGTCACGTGGCTTCTTTTTTCATATTTCGCGGGCTTTCTTTGCAACCCAGAAAAAAGGACTACGTGAGATGTATCGTAAAGGAAACAACACGATCGGTGGTTTCTGAAGGTGTTATACAAATCTATGTATCATACTTGGGGTCCTGAGCCATTAACTAAAAAGTTGGTTAGTTAAAATTAATTAGTGAGTCATGGGGAAAACGAAAAATTGTCTGAGTTACTATAGGCTAATGCGAAAAATATGCACTCGGTTCAATTCGCTTCCAATGCGCCTCTCATTTTTAAATTCTTGGCTCAAGTTATGTGGGACACCCTGCATATTTCCGGCTTTCTTCTTGTTTTCATTTGCAGATCCCCAAGGCAAGGATCATGTTTACCTTTTGCTCATTAGAGAAAGACATGGGGACTGGGATAAAACAGAACACACCTTTAAACCTTTGCACTGATGTTGTCAATTCGCTTTAGTGAGGAGAGGTATTGTGGAAAAAAAAAAGAAAGATACCATTCGTACACTTTATCTACGCTATAAGATAACAGCTATCACAGCGTGTTTTCAACTGACACCAAACGCGACGTGTTACTTCGGCCGGGAGGAGGAGGAAAGAGAAAAGTAGAAGGCAGGGAGGTTAACCAGAATAACGTCCGGTTGGCTACCCTACACCGGGGGAATGGGAAAGGGGAAAGCAAAGATCACAGGGAGAGAGAGGAGGGAAGGAAAGAAGGAAATTGCGGCAAGTTCGCTGACGCGTGTGGTTTTACAGAAGTTGCATTAATAGTCACAGGTGGTTGCCCAAACCCATCGTCCTTACTTCGGCCGGGGCGCAGCAAATAAGGCACAGGCTCAATCACGATGTGTTTCTTTATTTCTTTATTTTGTTCTGGATGACTCAGAGGGAGCCTGTTCGAAGGCGCTTCATTATGATCCGGTTGGGAGCGCAGCCACGTAGTATACTCCATATTTCGCGGGGTTTACTTTTCAGTCGGAAAAAAAATTTTACGCAATTAGTAGGTGGTTGAAAATTCCGCCGTTAGATGTCCTTTCTCTGTGCCTTCAGATGTCTCATTGACGCTTTGATAATTAGGAAAGTACGTCTCGAGTTAGGTCATTACAATTGACTAATTAAATCTCAGTAACCAAAAAATTACTGCCAGTTACTCCACTTTACTGTAAACAATATGCACTAGGTTTTGTTAGACTGACGCATTGCTCTTCTTTTTTTAATCTTGGTGCATGATAGTTAATTGGGACACCCTGTATATATTGATGACCTTTGCATGCAAGTGACGATGTTTCCCTCCCTAATAAATGTTGTAAATTATTAGAAATGTTTTTTTTTTCTTTTCATGAGTCGTTAGCATTGCTTACTGGAAACAGAAGCAATGCTGGTCCCCCACAACATCACGTGCATTTCACGCGCTATTGATAAAAGACTCTGCCAATGGGGTCACAGAAATCTATAGCTTGTTTTTCATGGTCAAGAAAGCACGCAAAGCAATTTGAAGCGTGGTAAACATACAGCAACATAATAATTCTCTAGGCATAGGATATCCATACATTTAGAAATAATTCGCAATTGGCTACATCCATTACTTTCAAAAATATAATAAACTTTGTCCTGTGTGTATATTTAAATATACTGTATATGTGCATGGCATTTACAGGGAAATTTAAAACAATGTTGAAGCGAGAAAATACGGATGACGCAGCCGCGGCTAGTACTTCTAATGCACCTGTCCTATTATTGCCAGAATTTGCCGAAATAAGATGAAAGTATGAATTAAAAGCCGTGCACTTCCGCGTCGTCAATGATGCAGTAAACTATTGGCCACAATAAAATTTTGAGTGAAAAGGTCGAGGCAAGTCAAAAGAAACCTAAAATGACGTGGGTGACAAAGCTCTTGGAATGGCACTTTAGGTGTGTGTAGGGGGGAGAAGGAGGGGGCTTCGGCATCACCCGGGTGGGGGGGGGGGAGTCTCAGCCCCCACCTGAAAACTCCGGTAGGCGCATCGGGCCCCGGTGCCACTCCGCAGTCGGCGCCTATTCACGACATCACAAGAACCTGGAATATGACATGAATGATATGCACGACCACGAGCACATACATGGTGGCCCAAGCTAATGACTGACATGACATGAACTACATGACATCAATAACACGATAAAAAAGTTGGCAGTTACTTCAGCATACGTTAAAGAGGATGAAGGCTAAAGCTTGTGAGCTCACGAGACATTCATTAAATTATTTGATATAGATCTCATTAGAATGTGTTGTTACTTCCAATTAATTGTTTTCTCACACCAAAGGTAGTGAAATCGAGTGCCTTAATTAACTCTATCTTAACTGACTGTGCCTTAACACCAAAGGTCGGGGGTTCCATTACCCCAAATGGTCATGGATTCGACCATCAATGGTGGCACAATCAATTTTGTGTGTGTGACAATTTTATTGAATATCCTGCCGATTGAAGGCCTGGATCAAGGCCTGGGTCTAGGCTTGCTGGATAGTCCGAAGTTGGTCCTGGAGATCTGAGCTAATCAGCGCGACTCTTCACCGTGCCCTTAGTTCATCCGGGGGGACTGCAATGTTCTCCTCTGAACAATTTCGCAATCCCAGACTACATGCTCGAGGTGCCATTAAACTTTGGTCCCACCAAATGGTTTGATTGCAACCAAAGGCCGTGGGTTTGAGTGACTTAATTTGCATTAATTAGCCCCAACGGCCGAGGTTTCGAGTCCACCTAATGGTCATGGGGGCTACCATGAATTTTGGTGACATTGAATGTTGGTGCCAATACGCCGGACTGTCAATTTTTCGATAACTCCGCACAACGAATTTGTCGACCCTGAGGCACTGAAAGCTTTCACCTTAATAAAGGATCGAAACAGCGTCTATACGCTCCTGAGGTCGTGCTAAGTTTGGCTTCTGTGCGCATGAGTAGTGACCTTACCGCATAGCCTGCCACAAAATGGCGGACTTTGGCACAACTCTGCATATGCAGGGACGCTATGAAATATTGGCAGTATTAGTGTTCCTATGCACGCTCCCCTACCGTTGCATTATACTGGTGCTAACGTGTGGGGCAGAAACTTGGAGGTTAACAAAGAAGCTGGAAATCTGGTAGATCCTTGGAATTACATAATTGGTACCAAAGGAAAAGAAGCGCAGTCGAGGACGGCAGAAAATTAGGCGGAGCGATGAACTTTATGAAATTTTCAGGCGCAAGTTGGAACCACCTAGCGAAAGACAGGGGTAATTGGAGATCTCTGGGAGAACCCTTCGTCCTCCAGTGGACATGAAAATAGGCTGATGAAAAAGATGATAATGATAATGACCATATGCTCCCCTCGGTAGCACAGTCGCGCAGACTTCCGCCATTTTGTTTCATCGCTATGCAGTAAAGCCACTCATAGCTCGCTCAGGAGCCAAACTTGGAATAGCGTCTGTACGCTCAGCCCCTTAGTGTTTTTATTATGTTATTCCGTATTCTCATATTAGTTTGGGTTACTACAGATGTGCTCGTAGTCGTGGACGTCATTTCAGACCATGTCTTTCATGTTATGGCATGCATGCCATTCCTGTCATGTCCCGCATATCATGTCACGTTATTAAATTTCATGTTGTATCATTCATCATGTCATGCATGCATGTCATTCTTATCGTGTCATGACACGCTATGTCATGATGTTATCCATGCGTGTCATCCATGATGTCATGTCAAGCATGGCGTGTAAATTTCATGACGTCTCACACATGACATGTCATGTGTGCATGTCATACATGTCATGCATGCGTGTCATTCATCATGTCATGACACGACATGTCATTTATGCCAGTTATGTCATGACATGTGTGAATGTCATTCTTGTCAGGTCATTCATGTTCTTGTCATGCATATCATTCATGCCATAACTGATTCGTCGTATCATGGAAGCATGTGGCATTCCTGATGTCATAACATGTCATTCGTGTCATTTAATTTATGTCACGTGATGAAATGTCATTCATTTCATGTATGTCATGACATGTCAGTGATGTGATTCAATTCTCGTGTATTTTATTTCATGCATGCTGTGTTACCGTGACATTGCATGGAAAAGACGGGGATTGCGGGAGATGGAAATTCAAGACGATGAACAAAACGTGAACAAGGTGAATGCAGGAGCCAACGTTTCGACAAGTGGACTTGTCTGTTACATGGCATTCGTGTCATGTCAGTCACGTCATGTTATTCAGGCCATGCATGCATGCAATCCTTGTCATGCCATGATATGTTATGTCATTCATGTTGTCATGTCAATTATGTCATGACCTATCAGGCACGACGTGTCATGCGTGCTTGTCATAATGTCATGTCATTCCTGTTCATGGGATGTGATCCCATTACATTTAATGTCATGCCATTCATGTCACTTCACGCATATTATGGAAGGGTTGGATTGCGATATTGGTGGCGTTGAAGGTTACGAAAAGGTGGTGTCGTGTCCGTGAAGTTGGCTTCTCTGCAGCGTGGGAGATTTGACGTCATTTTAAACCACGTGATGGCGCTCAGCGAGTAGCGGCGCTTGGGTTACTGTATAACCCACCAAAGGAAGCAGAGTTGTGCAAAGTAGCGCCATCTTCAGATCAGCACTTCTGCGGTGAAGCTACCTCTTGTTCGTGCAGGGGCAGTCGTCATTCAAGGCAGTCGTCCCGACTACCTTATTTATCGCTGACATTGCTGCGTTCACCCATCGCAATATTTTCGGAAATCTACGCTTATGCACGCAAAAAGCAATGTACAGTTGTGACTGCTCTGTGTTAAATACCGTGCCGCGCAATGCTGCTCGTCTATTATCTTTGTTTTGTTTTTTGTTTTTTTTTGGGGGGGGGGGGATTTCGCGCGCAAAAACATCGAACCAATTATGAGGCACATTTGGCTGCTTGCTGGAGTAATCAGTGAATCTGGTGTTGCATCCAGCGTGATGTCTCCGCTATTGTATTGATAAGGCATTTTCTTCAATTTAGCCTTCAAGAAGGCGCTAAAAACACGTGCCCTCGATATTTCAAGAGATTCCAGAAAACAGCGTATTCTACGCCGAAATGCACAGTTTGCAGGTCAGTTGGAATACTACAGCTAATTAATTGCAAGCGCTTCCTTTCACGTTTACTAACCACGTGATGACAACTTGTAGCACAATTTGGCCTGCAGCGCAGTACACCGTACCTACACACATTGCTCAGAAAAGCAGTTCTGAAGTGCAAGCACCGAAGTTATGTGGCTAGTTGCGTCTGTTTTGCATCAAAGCAAAATTGTGGTGTTGAACATCATGTAAAGCTGAGCATTATTTTGAAGGTCTGAGATTCTTCAAGAAATCTCAAAACTCTGCGTCAGAATCACGGGTACACGAAAGTTTTTGCACTCCGCCTCGATGGGAATGCCGGTTTATCAGGCGTGATATAATTTCAAACTCTTCTGTTCCCCTTTTATTCCACACAGTGCACAGGTAATGCATAACAACCTTTTTTATTCCACCTCAACAGAAGACTGTCACCGCAGTGCACAATTAACGGTGGCCTTGAGAGCGTAGTTTCGGAAACGGTTCTAAATCTACAGAGCAGGCCAAACTTAAATCAATAAAACATGCGAGTACCAGCAGAAGTTTTTTTTTTTTTTAATGCGAGAATAAATGCCTCAGGGCATACAAGGGTATGGGTAGAAGTTAACATATGCTTTGTGGTTTGCCACGACGTCAAACATTTGAGCTTGTCTTTTATTTCTCACAGCAGGCAGGTGCCACTAAATAACCTTTATTGCAGCACGACAAAGAGGTAAGCGCGAAATAAACGCAGTCACTGGTAGATTCGTGTGCTGTGCGTTTTTTGCCTGAATCTTTAAAAAATACAGCCAAATGATATTTCCCGGCGTGCAGAAATAAACTCCCCCTTATTTAGGAGTTGGCTTACCTGGCATATTCTTTCATTTGTAGGAGCTATCTTGCAGCGGCCCATCCGCAAAAGCCGTTGCAGCCGGCGTTGGATGGCTATTTCTAGTAGGGGTGTGCGAATATTCTACACATGTGAATACCGAATATAATAGTGCCTTATTCAATTCGTTCTTGGAATCGCGTAGTCACGATTGGTAAATGCTAATATTTTTCGAATACTTTTCGAATACAGTGAAAGCTCGTTAATTCGAACTTCAATAATTCGAATTTATGGATAATTCGAACTGTACGATTTGGTCCGGCCAAGCTCCACAGAAGTCTATGTATAAAAAAGTCCGTTAATTCGAACGCGAGAAGGTTCCCTCACGGATAATTCGAACTAAGCTCGCCTGGCACACGGCCAGAGAAACGCACCTACTGCCTACACACAAGGCTGTATTGCCTCCGAAACGGAGAGAACGGCGAGAGAAGGCAAAATCAGAAAAAAATCTAACCGACTCGGGGTCAGCCAGAAGGCAGCGGCGGCTGCCGCCTCCCCGTTCTACGTAACCTCCGAGACTTCTTGCCCGTTGCGAATCTCGGAGGCTTTGCAAATCTTGTACAGCTGCTAATGTTGTGCGGAGATGGCACGGCAAGCTCCAAAACACAGCGAATCAAGTACGTTGCAGCTGCGCTTGCAATCAAGAACCAACGAATCAGGGCTTTCGCCACCTTCACATGTTCAGCGTCTTTGTCTCGGCAGTCTTTATCGGTTGTTCACCTCTGTTTTCCGCTTAGGAGGTATCGGCCGTCGCGATTCATTGTGATGGTGTTAAGCCTCGGCTAACGTTCGTTTCGGTGGACATCGGTGGTGTGGCACAGTAGGACCCAAAGCTTCGACTTGAAGATGGCGTGTGCCCGCGGCACACGCCATCACTTTCTGACACGCCAAATTTCTGACATGCCCTACTGCTTCCAAACCGCAGTGTACTGTTGCCCTCCTTCACTTTCGTTAGTTCGAACTTTCGTTAATTCGAACTGAAGCGGCTTCCCCTTGCGGTTCGAATTAACGAGCTTTTACTGTATTTCAAAACGCTAGCTTGCGCCCACATGAACATAAAATTTGAGCAAAATTACGTTAACGGTTTACCCCCGCGGGCATTGTGTAAGCATAAAACATGAGAACTTGCGCGGCGCAGCAGGCTAGGCGTTAAGCACTCCCCATACGTGGGCCAATCCCGAAGACATTGCTATGCTGGGCCGACTCGCGGCGGAGGTGCAGTTCGCCATTAAGGGGCACACATACACAGCTTCGCTGGTCATCCTTCTTCACAGAGTGGAAGGGAACTGCGATTTCTTCTTTTTGTATTGATTTGGCTTTTAGAAAGAGATACTGATATAAATGCAATGGTATTCGTTCTTGTCTCGTAGATTTAAATATGGGTTTAAATAAACTCTATGTCCCATTCATCCGCAAGAGAAGGCGTAAGCGGGGAAATGCTCGCTAGCTCGCTTACACACACACAATACGTGCTCGGGCGCACGCACGTTCGTGTGCACTCACACAAACACGCACACGCAGAGATACGACACATGCTCGCCCACATTCACATTAACACGCTTTTACCCATGCACACACGCGCAAAAAAGTACGCACGCACATTTGCACACTCACACAAACGCACACACACATAGGTACGACACATGCTCGCCCACATTCACATTTACCCGCTTTTACCCATGCACACACGCGCAAAAAAGTACGCACGTACGTTTGCACACTCACACAAACGCAAACACACATAGGCACGACACATGCTCGCCCACATTCACATTTACACGCTTTTGCCCATGCACACACGTGCAAAAAAGTACGCACGCACGTTTGCACACTCACACAAACGCACACACACCTAGGTACGACACATGCTCGCCCACATTCACATTTACACGCTTTTACCCATGCACACATGTGCAAAAAAGTACGCACGGACGTTTGCACACTCACACAAACGCACACACACGTAGGTACGACACATGCTCGCCCACATTCACATTTACACGCTTTTACCCATGCGAAAAAGTACACACGCACGTTTGCACACTCACACAAACGCACACACACATAGGTACGACACATACTCGGCCACATTCACATTTACACGCTTTTACCCATGCAAAAAAGTACGCACGCACGTTTGCACACTCACACAAACGCACACACACATAGGTACGACACCTGCTCGCCCACATTCACATTTACACGCTTTTACCCATGCAAAAAAGTACGCACGCACGTTTGCACACTCACACAAATGCACACACACATAGGTACGACATATGCTCGCCCACATTCACATTTACACGCTTTTACCCATGCACACACGCGCAAAAAAGTACACACGCACGTTTGCACACTCACACAAATGCACACACACATAGGTACGACACATGCTCGGCCACATTCACATTTACACGCTTTTACCCATGCAAAAAAGTACGCACGCACGTTTGCACACTCACACAAACGCACACACACATAGGTACGACACATGCTCGCCCACATTCACATTTACACGCGCCAACGCATGCACACACGCACAAGAAAGTACGCACGCACGTTCACACACACTCACACAAACGCACACACACATAGGTACGACACATGCTCGCCCACATTCACATTTACACGCACCCACTCATGCACACACGCATAAAAATACACGCACGCACGCATACACGTTCGCACACAAACGCACACACACATAGGTATGACACATGCTCGCCCACATTCACATTTACACTTGCACACGCTTCACACGCGCACAAAAATGCACGCACGCACACATGCATGCCCGTTCGCACACACTCACACAAACGCACACGCATGGAGGTACGACACATGCTCGCCCGCATTCACATTTACATGCGCCCACGCATGCACACATGCACAAAAATGTACGCACGCAAGCACACGGAATTGCACGCACACAAACACGGGTATATAAAAATAATGAAAAAAATCAGGGGTGTACATAAGGAGGTAGAATGCTCTTTTAGCATGCGAGAGGTACAGAGATTGATACCAAGCACCTTCACTGGAGCACTTTCCTTTCTTCTTTTTTTTGCACCGTGGGAAAAAAAAGATCATTGTGGAGTTTAATGCCCCCAAATTCGATAGTGGGTTCTGAGAGACTGTGGACAGTTCCGGAATAGTTTTTACCTGCTAGGGGGTTCTTGCACTCGCCTTCGATTCCCACCAAATTGCGTGGGTTAGAGTGCCCTAATTAACTCTACCTTGATTAAATGTGCCTTAATTAACTTCGACTTATCGAACACCGGAGGTCATGGGTTCGACTCCCACCAAAGATCGTGGTGGGTGCGAGTGCTTCAATCAACTCGACCTTAAAGAACTGTGCTTTAATTAGGTTCGAATTTCACCTAAAGGTCAATGGTTCGTAGCCTTTGTGGAGCATGGCGTAGTCATGCCAACGCCAGATTATCCGCCTCAAGAGCAACGTAATGATCTCGCCTTAAAGAATGCGCTGCAACCCATCCTGCGATGACGGTCGATGGTAATGCATTTATATCGAATTACTTTGGGATAAAACGCATTTCCATCGTCGGAACGAGTTACGTATGAGGCGCGTACAACTCTATCACGTTTCCCTATGACAGTTGTTGCCATCTCGCACAAAGGCTGCCGCCGCCAAACTGGCGCGTAGCCTCCGAAGTGCACAAAACAAATAAAATAACAAGCGTGGACACATGCATACACA
Organism: Dermacentor albipictus; assembly: GCF_038994185.2. Lineage (NCBI taxonomy): Eukaryota > Metazoa > Arthropoda > Arachnida > Ixodida > Ixodidae > Dermacentor > Dermacentor albipictus. The sequence continues at coordinate 109,387,436 of NC_091823.1, forward strand.
CCTGTAAAGTACATGAAACACCCTAAGAATTCTAACGGGCATTAAAACAAAATGGCGCAGTTGCTAATTTGCCGAACCACCACAACAGGCCGCGTTTGGAACGTTTGCGTACAAACTTGGCTTCTGTGTCGCTGGCGGGGCTTGGGAGAACCAGCGGGCCAAATTGTTTTGCTGTTGCGTGTTTTTTTTTTTTTCTCAACAGGGAACGTTTGTCGTTTGCGCGGCACCAAACCCTTAACACCTTTTCCCACCCCAAGTCTCTCCTGCCCATATTAATGCCACGCACGTTGTTCTGCCGAGATTCGACTCCGCAGCCGGAATCAAAGTGACACCGTGTCCAACAGCCCCCACTATTATAAACTGTCGCCAGGGCTAGTTCGCCGTGCGGCTATTTACGCGCTCCGCGTGGAGACGCCAAGTACAGCTGCACGTAATCACGGTTTCACCGGTAGTGGGTTCACAATATACACCGCAAGGCGTTTGAACCCACCACCTCCCATATTCGAAGGAAGAAGCGTTCAGCGCATCTTGTCACGAAGCTGGTTATCACTTCATAGTCCGTGTTGGCATATGTGCATGACGTATAGACGTCGTTGCGTCATAGACTGCGACAACGCGAATGCGGTAACAGAAATGATCAGTGAGCTTTGCAGGACAACCCGTACAGTTGCACCTGTACAGTGATTGGAGACGTGGGAAGGCCGGACAAAACGTGTGCCTGCTTCGATGCGATTATAATTTTATTGTGATTAGCATTTTTAGGGCACTTCAAGCACTTTCCACGTGTTGTCTGTATGTATGGCTGCCTGTTTTTCTGTCTGTGTCTATAACGTTTTCACGCCAACTTGGATCACGGGACTCTGACATTGCATATGTGCCGTATTTCCGCCAGCTTGTGTTACTGAGCGTGTGCTACAACTTACGTGCCGCCGTTCAATGAACCTCGTTCATACCAACTTGGATTACTGGGCACGTGAAACTAGGCAAGTGCCACACTTCCATGACCCTCTTGGATTTAACTTTGGGTCGGTGGGTATATGCAAATGTGTGTGTACCACGCTGTTAATTTGGGCATTGAATGCTAGCGCACATTCCCTATCCGCAGAGCCTACGTATATGTTTTATTCCCTTTGTTTTCAGCAGAAACTTTCGTGCTCCCCCGTCGCGTCACAATGTTTAGGAGCTCAACGCACTTGGAATTCAGCGCTCGTGTTTGCTGCCTGGAATCCGCGCCGAGCTGTCGTCCGCTTCCACGATATTAAAATTGGGCAGCGAGAGTGCGTCTCTCTGGGGGCAACTTCTTGTTTCAGCCATTCGAGCTCATTTAAGCGTTGAACCGCTGTATGCGCTTTGTGCCAAACTTTGTTAAGAAACCAAAAGTAAGAATGCGTGCATTTCCAGAGTGACACTGAAACTGAATTGAAACCGGAAAAGTCTGGAGAACTATTTCGCCTAAATCCTTGTACTGGACCTTCGAAATTAAAGCGGAACAGGTCACTAATTTTGAATTAATATCCAACTCTTTTAACGACCACTTCAAATCTATTTTTACTAAACATAATGGTGCCGCATTTTGTTTTTTTATGTCTCCTTGCCACCTATGCCAGACCTCATAATCTCAGAACAAGGTATGTTCAACATGCCGTTAAAACTGAATGTAAAGAAGTCACCGGGGCCAGACAACAACCCAAATTCGTTTCTTCAGAAATATGCCGAGTGGGTGTTCAAGTATTTGCACGTTTTATTTAATAAATAATTACGCGACGGTAAACTATCGAATGACTGAGTGACAGCCAGAATCAAACCGTTACATAAAAGTGGAAGGACAAACATTAACAACTATCGCCCGATTTCGTTGACATCTACAACTTGCAAATTACTCGAACACATTACAAATAATCAAATGCTAAATTTTCTTGATAACCATATTTTTTTAACCAAACATCAACACGGTTTTAGAAAAGGATTCTCGACGTGTACTTAGCTAATAGAAACAATCAACCATATTGCAACGTCAATTAACAAGGCTACACAAATTGATGCTTTGTTCAAGGATTTTTCAATTGCACCTGAGGAAGTTCCTCACAAAAAACTACTGTATAAATTACATAATGTTTTGAAAAATAATAAGCTAACTGAATGGACCACTGCATGTCTAATCCACAGGAAAAAGTTTGTTTCCATCCGTAACACTGTATCTCCGTCAGTAACGATTGATTCTGGAGCACTGCACTGCTCGGTGATAGGGCCACTTTTGGTCCTCCTATATATCAGTAATATTGTACGAGATATTGCAGTTGATATTAAACGTTTCGCCAACAATTGCTTTTCGAACTCCAAAATTAAAGCCAAATCGAATCAAGTATCGCTGGACAGTGCCCTTCAGAAAATTGATTCTTGGTGTCGAGAATCGATGATGGTGATAAACGTTGAAAGAACGGTTTTCATTAGAATAAACCATAAAAAGAAACATTTGCACTTTCATTACAGTATTAACAACACTTTCCTCTCTGAAGTTACTAACTGTAAATATTTAGACCTTTGGATTTCAAATGATCACAATTGAAATACTCATTAAATCTGTCACTGCAAATGCGAACCTAAACTCTTGTTCCTCGGGCGAGCACTTAAGCTTTCCTCCCCTTCTCTTCACCCCATGGCTTACAAATCCGCTGTGCTGCCCATTTTCGATTACACTGCAATGATATGGGACCCTTTTACAAAAACTGACACCGCCAAACTAGAGCAGCTACAAAGAAGAGCCGTGCATTTTTGTTTATAACACATTTCCGAGAACTTCAGTTGCTGAGCTTTTAAAGAGGGCCAATTTTTATTCTCTGGCACAAATCAAAATTGTTGTTCGCGACTGAAATTCTTATATCTACTAATAAAATTGCCATTGCAAGATTGGCATGACGGAAATTGTATCCATCTCATCCGGATACGCTACTCGGCAAAGACAGAATTTCACTACACCGCCCTTCTCACGTAAATCCAACATCAAGAAAGGGACTGACAGATGGAACAGCACACTGCGGTATAAAGGGTATAAACAGGTATAAGGTGCCTCAAAAAGGCTGGCCAGCGTTTTGATAGGAGGACCTATCTTCGTCAAAGGCGGCCACGTCATCCTCGGCATGTTAGATTTAAAGGGTTAGTAGAGTGACGTCACGTGCGGTTGTTGTCGGTGGCGACTGGTTGTAAAGGGAGAGACTTCAAAGAGAACGAGCGCTGTCGCCTGACGTGTGTAAGCGTGGCTCCTAAGACGAGGGTACAACAGCAGGAGAGTGGGAAGGTGGGGAGGAAAGAAAGAGAAGGAGAAAAAAGAGACCAAGGGGAAAAAAAATAACAGAAAAGGAAGGGCATGTGAAGGTGTTGGGGAAGCGAGAGGGTAGGGAGCATTCAGAGGTCTCGTTGGCGGCATGTTTTTGTGGCTTTAGAAGAGCCGGTCAGGCGGTCAGTGCGCGAGTAACAAAAAGGACCCAAAAAGACATCAGTTGAAACAACTACTTTAGTAGCGTAGCAGCAATGCGTTGGGTAATTTTGAAGGAGTTAAGATGGCGACAACGAGTCTGCAGGGGGTGCAATGCATGTAGTAACTGGAAGGCAGCGACATGGTCTTTCAAGGTACGTTAGCCCCAGTAGCTCAAGGTACTACTTAGGTAGCCATACTTCTATTCTTCGCACACCCTGGAGGGTCCTGTGCATGCGAGGAAACTACTTAGCTCCTAATGCTCCATTTGTGTTTTAATAAATAACGCTTCATAACTTACTACGTAATGACAGAATACTTCCTAAATTTGGGAATACTGGCATGTGAACATCGTTTCATATTAACGGGGATAACCCCTGTTCATTATCAGAAAGCTATTCGAAAAGTTTGTTATTAGATTCATTTTCAGTTTCAGTTTTAGTTTATTATTTATTCAAATACATAGTTATGACACTATTCTATTCGTATTCGATTATTACGTCTCAAAAATAACTATTCGCATGCACACCCCTACTACGAATATATAGTAAAACGACATGGCCCACTCAGCATGATTGCTGTAGCAGGGTGCTGCAGTAACCCGATGCATTAGCATGTTCCACCACAAATGCAATGGGTGTGTGCCGCTTTTCAGTGAACGCCTTTCACACCAACGCTTTAGCGAGCTGCGCCATGAGTGCATTGGGTTTGTGCGGCTCTTCGATGAACCTCTCTCCAACTTGGGTTATTAGAGAGCTTTAGTTTAGGGGACGCAAGCGGCTTGCGTACGCAAGAGCTAGGGGCCACGCTACTGCGCATGCGCAGACCCCTACGTCTGGCTCTGCGCATGCGCAGTACCATCACCCCTAGTTCCTGCGTACGCAGGCCGCTTGCGTCCCCTAAACTAAAACTCTCTAGTGAGTGTGTGCCGCTTAGTGCTTGGCAAGCGAGGGAACAATTCTGAGCGTTCACAGCCACCTGCGCGCCACGCGTACCGGCTCGGAGGCCACGCATGGACTTTCATGCACATTGTAGTGTTTGTTCTTTCGTGTAGTGTTTAATAACTGTTCCTCAAGTCCAGTGACAATGCGAAGAAATTTGTCGGTGTCCTACATGTAAGATGGAATGGTCGAAACTATGCCTCTAATACTGAAATCCAAGGCACTTGCAATTTTTTCCTGTTGCGGTGCCGTTGCTTGAGAAAATGGGGCGACCGGGGTGGTTAGTTTTGTGAATTTAAGGAAGCAAATACAAACTACCAAGAGCTGGGTGAATCGGCGGGATTTCTTCAAGCTGCCACATATTCGTATTTCTTCTTCCTGATGTGGTGAACTTCATTCGCGGCCTATTTCTGAGCCAAACAACTTGGTGAGGTCCTTTCCCAGTTCCTTAGAGAATTCCTTATTTTCTAACTTCCGTGCTTCTTTCAGGTATAGTCGACCTTATCCAAGATTACTATTGCGCCACCCTTATCCGCAGGTTTAATTGCCATATCTCATCGGCAGCTGAGCGACTCCAATGACTTGCACTCTTCATGTAACAAGTTGTGTCGAAATGGTTTTAATTTTGAGCATGCCGTAATGATATGTTTTATGACGGCGGATAAATACATCTCCAAATATATGTCCTTCTCATAACGTGGTGACGAACTTTTTACGATGCTAAGGTTGTTCCACTGGGGTTATGGTCGTGAAATAATTCCCGCAAGCCAAGATTTCTGGCAGAATTATCCAAATCCTGATATAACTGAAATTTAATAAGTTTATCACTTGCCGGACAGAATATATAACGCCTTCAGAAAGAAGTCTGATTTGCGAAGCAGACAACGAGGCAGATGAAAGGTTAACCACCGTTGTTTCTATATACGCCATTGTTTTTGTTTCTAATAGCCTTGGGTACATTCGGGACGATGGACATTGTCTGAGGAATGCCATCCCAGTATAGTTCCCGATGCTTACGCTCTTCTGTATATATAATGGTTTATTTATTTTTATACTCCCCTCACTCCTTACCCACCTGTTCACTAAGACTGGATTGACATTTTATTGAGTGTTTGGCTTGTTCTAGTTCGTGACATTTGCGTTCACTGTGCTCAGTAATGATTTTCATTAAATTCGGCGACGCGTCATGAAGTGTTCTGTCCCACTGTACCTGTCCATCAAGATCTAGGGTTGTCATTGTCGGATTTAGCTTGAGGCAAAAGCTCTTCATTACCAAATTAGAGGTTGCATATGACTTAAACATCCTGCTGTGTAAATCATACCTTACGTGTTTCTAAGCCGTTCTTTTCCGATTTGCTGAAATGCACTTGACTCTGTACTCGCTGTTAAGAATGGTGAGCTGAAATGAAGGTTTGCCACCCAATTACGACTGGGGGACAAGACACGCATCCCCCACTCTCCGTCGCTTCAGCTAGGATGCGTTCGGTGAAGCGGGCTTTGTGCTGAAAACCACCGCCATCCCCTAGCCCCATCGCCGTTGTGATGAAATGAGTTCGGCGAACGAGCTATTGTGCCCGAGCTCCCCATCGCGGACCTGATCAGCTACGCGTGAGCAAGCCGCCGCGGGAAAGCCGTTTTTTGTTGCTTCCCATGCGCGGACCGAGACGCAGGACAACGAGTTACCTAGAATGGCTCCGAGCTTCCCGGAACGGCGCCCCTCTGACGTCGGCGCCGGACATCGGAATGTGTGTGCCTATGTGTGCGTAAACTGTTCTGCGGAACGGCGCCCCTCTGACGTCGGCGCCGGGCATCGGAATGTGTGTGCCTATGTGTGCGTATACTGTTCTGCGGGGCGGCGGCGAGTTGACAATGAGTAAACGAACGTTCGCGTCACCTGGTATCGCAAGATGACCGAGTGTTTAAAAACTGCTGTGGTGCGAATGCTGGACACACTTCTCTTGAGCACTCATGTTGGACTGACACACTTCTCTTGAGCAGTCATGTTGAACTGACACTCTTTTTCTCAAGCAGTCATGTTAGACTGATTTAAATACTGTAAATAAACTCATATTCCTCGTTCTCGATGAGAAGCAGTTCTTCCCTTCATCAACGCCCTCAGCGTGGATAAGTTGGACGACGGCATGGGCCAGCTACCTTCGAATTCATGCCGGACTCCAATCTTGACAACGGACCATGAGCGATGGGATTGAGCCCCCAATCCTGACATCGCGGAGCGGACCGTGCCTGAACCCCTCGATTGTCAGCTCTCACATGGCCGCGCCGGTCGCCGAGAGCCGTCGGCATAGCTACGCAGGTTGCAGGCCATATGCCATAGTGTTGGAGGGGTGATCAACTCCTGCATGGATCTGCAGCTCCTGCAGCTCCTGCATGTGGAGGTGGCGTTTGCGGTGAGCCGGTATTCCCGCGCCGGCCGTGTTCCGGGAATGCTGTGGAGTACCGGAACCAGCAGCGGACGCTATCGCGCTGGTTCCGGGATAAGTAGGTTCCGGAATATATATGTATAGCTTTCAGCGATGCTATCTTTTTTTAACACATGCATTGAGAAGTTTAATTGGCTTTAATTAAATCACATGCTTTGTATGTTTGCCCTTAAATGACTGATGACATAGCACCAATAAACCCATGTCCTGTAAGTTTAAACTTGGTGCCGCACATGTCGTTCTTTCAGGGCACCAGGCAAACGTGCGTGTAATGCTTGTATAACGTCGTAATTACCTCACACGCAATAAACTTTGCACGAATATCGCAGTTATTTCTGCCAAATATGAAGTCATCGCCGCTCTTGGTTCCTTTAGAAAAATTGGCACAATACAGGCTTCAGTAACGCTTGACTACAGAAAGAAAAAGAAAGTTCCGTGTTCATTTTTCCATCACTTATTTAAGCCAGAGACTGTCGCCACAAATTATCTCATACTCACCCCCTGTATTCAGCCAAAGTAAGCTCCTTGGCAGGTGCAGCTCTTTCCCGACACAGCAAATGACAGCGGATAACCCCTGCATAATGCTTTCGAACGCTTGCCTAGCAAACTTTTGCATTATGCAAGGGCAGCAATCTATACAGGCACATTGGGTAAACACTTCGCAAAAACATGAACCATTAGAATATGTAATTATAATCTCCGGTTCTACGTGCTAAAATCACGATAAGAGTGTGAGGCGCACGCCATAGTGAGGGACTCCGGAACAATTTTGAGCACATGCAGTTACTTAACGTATGCCCAATGCACGATACGCGAGCGTTTTTGCATTCCGCCCATTTTGATATCATCTCTTTTGCGCCGCAGTTTTCGCGCATGCGCAGTTGTAATCTGGCCGGCGCGTCATTGTGATAACAGATCCCGCAACGTCATATGCTAAAACCCCCTAACACCAACAATGGCGATTCGTACTAAAACAAAGTGTACAATCACATCATGCATAACAGCTTTCAAATTCCATAACACAATGATATAGATAATAACGGCACAGATAGGGCGATCAAAGGCTTTGCAGTTGCACATCAACGCAGCCGTTTTGTTGCGCTTGGCGGAAGCTGCAATCAAATAAACCGGCTCAAGGTGGCGCAGCTGGTAGGTCTCTCCGCCACTGCTGAGCCACACGCATTGTTGTATACGGACAATGCAAGCGTGCAAGACTATCTTCCTGAAGAACAAGAAGCACGCAGCTGGTTTACGTTCATCCGGCGCAGGAGCACAGCCGGTCCACAGGCAGGTCAGGTCGTCACGTAATTTTTTCTTCACACGTGCGGCATGCGTCTTTTCCTTGCTCTGCGTACAAAGCGGCACTGCGAATTTTCATTCTGCGTCGTCATCACAGCTTTAGACGCGCACTACACATTTCACAATGGCGATGAAAGACTGTTTTGTTGTTGTTTGTTTGTTTGTTCTACTTTTTTTTCCTTTACCGGCCACGACTCCTTCATGCTGTTTTCGCAATACCAACAGAGAGCACTCGGAGGTATACCAGCTGGTGTCCCGATTATATATTGTGTCATAACTTAAAAATATGCAAGTGCAACATAGCTAGACAGAACCAATGTAAATTTATTTGCCGTCGCTTGGAGCAAGCCAGTCAATATTGTTGTATTTAGCCAAATTACATGATAAATTATTTAGTTATTAACAACTGATGAACGTCTCAAATATTATATTCAGAGAAAAGTGTTAATGAGAAAATTTTAAACAATCCTAAGAAATTCCCGATCCAGCTTTCTGCTGCTCGTAAAATATTTCTGCGGAAAATATTTTTCCGAGCCTGAAAGAAATCCCGCAAAACACGCAAAGGTGCCACGCGACTAGTCGTCCGGCGCTTCGTACGATTGGTTCTCGCGGATGGCTTATCTTGGTTATAACGGCAGTTAACGGGACGCCAAAGGTTACTAAGAAGTCAAGTTAAAGTGATAAAGCAATGCTCTAGAATGTCTAAGGCGTCAATATAATCGCGAACAGAGCTTTAGTAACCGAGAAATTGAGGTAAATGCATCACACGATTTGAGACCCCCGAGCGACATTCCGGTACTAGCCCGATGACGAAGGCACTCCTCATCATAAGTTATGTCACTAGTACTTAACTACTCGTATTAAAAAAATTATTTCGTTAGGTTATAAGAAGGAAGAAAATGCTACTTGTCCACTTCTGTTCGATTCTAAGAAAACATAACATTTTGACGTTACCCTTCAGTAGTATGGGTGGCCGAAAGGTTTCCCTTTCGCTCGACTCTGCGCCGCGCGCGCTTTGGAGTTTCAGTTGTTTCGTTAACGCGTCGTGCTGCGCTGGTTCTGCTGGCTCACGAAACTTGCATTTCGAACAAGCAGCGAGAATGCCACGTCCATGTGATGTCGTGGAATGCGCGAACGGTCCGTGGAACTTGGCCAAGGGCAGTTGCCGCGGCGAATACAACGTTACTTATCACTGTGTGCCAACAAGTGATTAAGTGTCGTACCTCTGCCACAGCGCGTTGGCAAAGAGCCGAAAAATAGCATAGTGTGCTCGCTGCACTTTCGTCCAGAGGATTACGAGTTCAACGCCGACTTACTGAAGTCGCGTGGAGTGCCTTTCAAAGCAATGCTTTCCCGTATACTATAGCGCTGTTCCGTCGCTCTTGCCTGCATTCTCCGAAGCGCAAGAACAACTGCAGGTCGAATACGGGGCGGTGAGTGCGGCATTTGGTTTTCACGAAGGAAAAGCTACAAATGTGCGAATATGTACAGCCATGACATACAGTTGCCGTCGTAGTAGTACGCAACGACACCGGCAGCGCGAGCCCTCAACAGCGGGTCACGTTCATCAGTGCTTAAATCGCTGAAGTCGAGCCCAGCATCGCGAGCCAATGTGTAATTGTCAGGGTCGTCCATTGCAACGAGCGTCAAAGTTGGTGTCATAAAATAAAGAACCAGCTTATCGTCGCGCGCTTTCCCTTCCGCTAGCCACCATAGTTCCGATTTGGCGCTGCTGTCGGCTCTGTCTTGGCTCTGTTTCTGGCCGCGCGTTTGCATTTTGCACGGAAAAGCCGTAGCGTCGTCTGCGGGTGCCGTTTTACTAACCGACGGCGCAACGTCCCTATGAGACCATGACGTCACCACTCCTCGATCGGAGGGCATGTGATTTGAACTGCGCTAGAGGTACGCGGACGCTTCAGAACGCATTTTCTCCTAAAATAAGCCTCTTCTTCCCATGAAACAGGCGTTTCGAGGTTTCTGGCATGGTATTTCAACAGTCCACGTTGAGTTAATATTAACCTTTAGTGTCCCTTTAACAGCGGCACATGAGGACAATGAGTCACCATGGTTAACATTCTGCATTCACACAACGCTTACATTTCTGGTCCGATTCGCCAACAGAGCGTGGCTCGCCTCAGTGGCACGGTGAATCACTCTGCAAGCAGCTCTTCTGTGCAGGCCTAATGAGTGGCTTCACTCGATTACTGCATGTGAACCTCATGCTGCGTTTCAACACCACACAGGCGTTAATAAGACGTCTGCCGCTAGGCAAACACCCATCCATCCGTCAGCACCTATGTAGACGTCAACGAAGCGTGGACACCGAATGTTGACGGGCCCACAAAAGGCCACTAAAACCATCACTACCTGACAGCCTGAACTAATGATGAGCTTTTCGTGCCCACCATCAACTACTACCGAACAACTACGGCGACCTTGGATTCGCAGGTTGCTATTCTGCCGCATATTCCTTATGCCATAGGGCTTCGGAGGCGGGGTTACTGTGGAACGTTGCGATAGCATGGGCGTGATTAACCCATGGGCGAGTTACTAGCGCTAAGAAGACTAACGAAAAAATAGGCTGGTACAGGACAGAGCGCTGTCCGGTCCTACGTTTTTTTTTTTCGTTAGTCTTGTTACGCTAGTAACTAGGAAGGAAGGAAGGAAAAAGTGGAGAAGGAAAGGTAGGGAGGTTAACCAGTATGGCTTAACCGGTTTGCTACCCTACACATGGGAGAGGGATGGGGGAGATTAAAGATGGGGAAGGGGGAGCGGGAGAGAGAGCACATATCACAGCACACACACATCGTCCGTTGGAGTCCCTCATTCTGGCATGGTACGCGACGTCACTCTCACAGCCGCTTGTCCAATCCCGTCTCTTTCAAAAACCGAAGTAGTCCCTTTGTCGCCTTCACCTGCGATATCTTCTGTCGGCGGCATGTGAAAATCGTGTCGAGCGACAATGGTCTACTGTCAAGGCGCGCTAGAACAGATGCCAGGGACTGTCCCTGAACGTTATAGTCAGGACAGTCGCACAGAACATGTTCCAGCGTCTCCTTGCAAAGACAGGCATTACAGAGATCGTTGTCGGCCATTCCAATGCGGAACGAGTAAGATTTGGTGAAAGCCACACCCAGCCATAAGCGATAAAGCAGAGTCGCCTCTCTTCGACTCAGTCCAGAGATGCATCAAAGAGGGCAGGTGGTATTGACGGTTGCTCTGGGTGGTCTGGCTGTTTGGTGTGCACCATAGAGATAGCGTGATCTCATGTGCAAGCACTCGAAGTCTGCTAGCTGCGTCGGATCGTGAAAGCGGTATGGCCTCTTCTTGTGCGTCTTCAAGAGCTGCCCGAGCGGCATTATCGGCGTCTTCATTTCCAGTGACGCCGCAGTGACTTGGCAGCCACTGAAACGTCACATGGTGTCCTTTCTCCTGTGATGTATGGAGTAGGCATCTAATATCGAATACGAGCTGTTCGAATGGCCCGCGATGCAGAGCTGATAGTACAGATTGTAGGGCTGCCTTTGAATCGCTGAAGATTGACCATTGCCGAGGTGGCTCCCGATTGACGACACGAAGTGCAGCGCGAAGAGCAGCTAGTTCAGCAGATGTCGATGTTGTTGGGTGGTCAGTCCTAAAGCTGATGGTAATAGCTTTTGCTGGGACAACCACAGCACCAGACGAACACTGGATGTTTGTGGAACCATCGGTATAAATGTCCCGAAATGTCCCTGTCCGCGTACCTCTCGCGCAGAAGAAGCAGATACAGTTGTTTGAGCACAGGCGACGACAGTTCAGACTTTTTTCCGATTCCTGGTACACTGAGATGGACTGTAGGGCTGATAAGACACCAAGGGGGTATCGATGGTTTAGATGCAGCGGTGAAGCCCGATGGCAGTTTGTCGTTGTATTTGACGATAGTTTTACCGAATGATGATTGGTGCCTGTCCGAAGGCAGTGCTGCAAGGTGGTGATAGGTGGCACGTGGAAAATGTCTGATGTGCGTTCTCAGGGCTTCCACCGTAATGTGAGTTCGCATTGGATGGTCCCGAGCAATCGCAATAGTTGCCTCTGTTGAGGTGCATCTGGGCAAACCAAGGCAGACTCTGAGTGCTTGAGCTTGTGCTGCCTGCAGAACACGAATATTTGTCTTGCAGGTGTTGGTCAGTACAGGTAGACTATATCTTAGAAAACCGAGAAAGAGAGCTCTGTAGAGTTTAAGCATTGCGTCTACTGACATCCCCCACGTCTTTCCTGCCAAGTATTGAAACAACTGGGAAGTTGCTGTCAGGCGCCGTTTCATGTAGGCCACGTGCGGGCTCCAACAGAGGTCTCGGTCAATTATTACGCCAAGGAATCTGTGGGTTCGGACATAAGGAATGGTCCGCCCATTGATTGAGATGATATAAGGCGTCATCGGTTTGCGAGTAAATGCTACTAGTGCGCATTTTTCTAGTGATATGCTGAGACCCTGTTTACACAAGTAGTTCGCTGTCAAAGTGGCCTCTCTTTGAAGTCGCGCACGTATCTGAGGACGTGTGACTGCCGAAGTCCAGACACAGATGTCGTCAGCGTATATTGAAATTTTGATGGTAGTTGGCAAGTACTCAGCAAGTCCAACAAGAGCGAGGTTGAATAGCGTCGGGCTGAGAGCACCGCCTTGAGGAACGCCCCTGCTGGTATAGCGTCGCGTAGTTGGGCCATCGTCAGTTAACACAAAGAATGATCTTGCAGGTAGGTAGCTTGCAATCCACAGAAAAACTCGACCACCTAGGCCAACCGTCGCAAGGGCGTCGAGAATGGCCTCATGTAATACGTTATCGTATGCCCCTTTCACATCTAGGAATAAAGCTGCAGATAAACGCTTACGGGACTTTTCGTGCTGGACATAGGAAACGAGATCAACTACATTGTCGATAGAAGAGCGGTCACGTCGGAAACCAGCCATGGAAATCGGATAAATCTTGTAGTATTCAAGGTACCATTCCAGGCGGCCAAGGATCATCCGTTCCATTATCTTTCCTACACAGCTGGCCAGCGCTATTGGGCGGTAAGAGGTGAGTTCTAATGGGGATTTGCCCTGCTTTAAGAGTGGCACCAGGCGGCTTACTTTCCATTCGTCAGGAACATTTCCCTCCTGCCATGAGGAGTTGTAAAGGCTCAACAACTCTATCCGTGCAGACTCTCCGAGATAGCACAAGGCCCGGTATGATATACCATCCGGACCCGGAGATGATGAGCGCCTGCAGAGAGCTAGAGCCGCTTCGAGCTCCTCCATTGTAAAAGGAAGGTCCATGCGGCCATCACGTGAATTGGGGACGTCAGCTCGGGCTGGAGGATCTGGACGAGTAGCTTGGTCTGCGATCCGCGCACAAAAGTCTTCTGCGACATCGATGTCTTGCCGCCCTTGGAAAAGCGCTAGCGCCTTGAATGGGAAACGCCGTTCCGGAAGGCAACGCAGACCTTGCACCGTTTTCCATATGTGAGACAGTGGCTTGCGGGGGTCGAGTTTCTGGCAAAACGTTGCCCAACGTTCCGACGCTAATCTATCCATACGACGCTGAATCTTCTTTTGCATCCTCGTGGCTGCCCTAAGGTCATGAATTGATTTTGTACGCCGATATCGACGTTCCGCCCGGCGACGAAGCGCTCGAAGGCGCTCTAATTCTATTTCGAAGTCATTCCGCGTGGAAGAAGTCCGCTAGTAACTATGTCACAGCAAAAGCATGGGCATGGTATCGCAACGGATTCGACGATTGTGATTTTCTGCTACACAGACTTCAGGTTCCCTAGTCGACTCACCTAGGGAAGACGACGGTATTAAAAGCGGAGGCTTTTCATGCACTAGCACAGAGGGCCCTGAAGTGAACTCGGACGTTTAACTTTCTCCCTTTCTCCTGCATGGAGTGGGCTTCCATAACTGGAGCCGTATAACCAAACCAATAAACCCTTTTTTCCTTCATTCCTACTACCTTACGTATTCAAGTGTTATTCACTATGGCTGGCATCGTCATATAGCTAAAAGAAAATATTGTAGTGTCAGAACAACACTTCGACGTTTTATCGATAACGGTGAAGAACAGCGAAAAACAGCTCAGGAGCAGGCGGCGATTAAAACACCACCAGAAGTCAACAAGATGAAAACACCCTTAGAAATTAGTCTCTCTGCGCCACTGATGGCTTAGGTCCAACCAACAGGACGAAAAATTAGCAGCTTACGCCCACGCGCAATACATCTCTGCTGTTGCTTCATTCCAATCATGTCGATAATCGTTAAATATAGGAAGCACGCGCAAACATAGGCACCGCTTATGAAGAGCAATGGAAAGGTTGTTTTTTGGCGATAATAAGCCATGTTTAGAGGTGAGTCGAGTGCCGCGAGCCAGTACAGCACAATTCAAGGTCGTCGAGCAAGATGCGACCTATCGTACACACATTCTGCCCTTTGCCAATAACATTGACTGCAACAGCGAAAGCGGAACATGTTTTCGTAAGAGTGCTGGCTAGCCTGACTGAGTTACGTTGTTATGGCCCCGGCCTGCCCCCCCCTCCCCCTTTAGTGTCACCGATAAATCAGAATTCCTTCAGGGTTAACAAAGGCGTTAAGGGTTAACGGAAGGGCAAAGACAAAACTTTTTATGACACGAACACATTTTCATCGTCCCTTGGATGTCGTCTCCATGGAGGTTGGTATATGACAAAGGTCATCACGACTTTCGTCCCGACTCTTCCGCCTCCAATTTTATTTTTTCAGTTTGCCTCGACAAAGTTCGGAACTGTGTCCGTCCGTCTATCCATACTGTCCTTAAGCCATCAACTTCAACCGCTGGTAGTCCTAAAATACGACCTGTGGTTGCAAAGGAATAGGGTCTGATAAAATTTCAATATCATCACTGTTATTTAGCACAGACCATTGCCTTGAATTTCATGTCGCACGCACATTCGATACCACCAGCATCTTTTGAAAAATAGCTTACCGCTTAAGACTTATTCTTACCCCGCTCACAAAGCACTTTCCGCATAAACTCTGTCGCGCTAATAGTCCGCAATGCGGTTGTGGCCACGACAATTAAGACAAACACTATCTGTTAATGGAAGCACCATGGCATTACACAGAAAACTGCCATTTCATACGCACTCTTGTGGCGTTAGGCAAACGGCCTTTAAGCCTCAGCGAGATCCCATAGGCCTATGTCCAACAGATGTATTATAAAAACAAGCACTGGTGACCCAACACAGATTTCTGGAAGGCAGTATAATATTGTTGGTAATAGTGGATTTCAGTTTGGGTGTTCCTTACTGTGCCTGAATCACGCGTTTGTCTGTGACGTGACTTTGTGTTCTCTGTGTTTAGTATATCCGTCAGAATTAAATTTGATTTGAACTCTGTGGTTTTACGTACCAAAACCTCGATTTGATTATGAGGCACATCGTGGTGGGGACTCTGGATTACTTTTGACTACCAGGGGATCTTTAACGCACCCCCCATTGCACGGGACACGGGCGTTTTTTTTTTTTTTTGCATTTCACCCCCATCGTAATGCAGTCGCCGCGGCAGAGATTTGATCCTGCTGCTTTGTGCTTAGCAGGGCTACACCATAGCCGCTAAGCCACATGGCGGGTTTACGGTATCTATCCAAGCTGGCTCTATGTTCCATGCAAACATATCTAGTACTCATTAAAAAATGGCTGTGGCTTAGCTAAGGTTAAGCCCAGGATGCGAAGCATACTAGCCTTTATTTTAACGCGACAGCGTTAAGGAGCTCGTGTCGCAGAAAAGCCGGTGTCGTCGGCGTCGGCTCAGGCGTGCGGCGCTTGCTCAGGCGCACGTTTCGTTGTCGCGCCGAACGCTGCGTTGCTCGACGCTCACCGCGTCCGATGCGGGGCGCGTAGTCGCTGCGCCGTAGCAAAGCCACCTAGAAACAGTCTCTGTAGCACGCCGCAACCTTCGCTTCTCATTCTAACGAGCAGCTCTGTCTCCAGGAGGCACCTTACACCTCGTGAGTGTCTAGCAGAGGCAAGCGCAGCTGCTTATATGCCGCGACGCCGCGAGCGACGGCGCGAGTTGGAGCCTCGTTTCTCCTCTGTCGTGACGTCATGGTGTCACGTGGTATTGAAGGCGACACCGCCGCGCCTGAGGAGCTGGGTTGGGCTCTAGTAATATGCTTCGCATAAAATCTCTCTCTCTCTCTCTCTTTCTTTCTTTCTCTACTTTCCCGTGAGTACTTAAAACTTTGTTTGAACGGATTGTTTTCTGGCTGTAGGTACTTCGTTCCAGTGAGTTTTATGTAACCGCCATTGCTAACTCTCTTTAATGTATCTATGTGAACTAACTTTACATTCTTGTGTGTTTTATGCGACCTTTCTTGTGAGCTCTTTTAGCTCGTTTATGTCACCTGCCATCAAGCCTGACTTTTCGTTCTTGTTGCCTTTCCTTTACTAATTGTAGGAAGCAAATTGTCCGGTTTACGTTGCCTCCACTACTAAATGAGCTCATGTGAAACAATGATGTAGACCTTGCCTTTATTTCCTCGAATGAATTAAGTGATGTATTCGTGCAAAAATCTGTTAAGGATTACGAGTGACTATTTTCTCTCTACCTATTTCTGTACGTAAATCAATTGTGTGTTATAAATAATTTATCATCCCACATGCAATTTCGTAATTTTTATGCTTACATCAGTGCATGTTGTTCATTATTCCTATTTATTAGAAACCATTACAAATACTACAGTGAAGCAGTGCTTTTATGTATTTTGATTCATGTTTCAGTGAGTTGACAGTGCTCTGCCGCACTGTCAGCTATGGGGGTGGCCGCCGCGTCAAGCTGCTTAGTTTAGCAGCTTTTATGCGATGTTCTTTCCCTTCTATTGACGGAAAATAAGTTTGGTTTTATTTGTTTTTTTAGTACTGATTTCTTATTTCCGTTTCAGTATACTATATTCGGTCTGTTTTAAAAGGATTTGCCGATACCGCTTAAAAGCACCATCTCCTAAATATCGCGTAACAATTAAAAAAAAAAAGACAGTGGTGGTTGTCAATAGGAAGTTTTCGATTTTGGGTGCGCAGAATTAGGGGACGCAAACTACCGGGCTTACAAAAGAACGCGGAAAGGTACGCAAAAGGACCCCAAAGGAGTGCAAAGCAACGCAAACCAGGTGTGCCACTTCTCGTACGCAAGTTCCGTTTGGGTACCCAAGTTCCCTTTGGGTACCCAAACTCGTTTTCGTACGCAAAATTTGAGCTCCACACAACACATGCGTTGACACCATCATGTCACCGTTGTCACACTTCCTATTCGTTCTCAGGTAAAACCTTAGCGTGCGGTGAACAAAAAGAGTTGTTTCATCGCCACTGGGTATCGAAACTTTGGCCTGCGGGAACCGGACGCGTTAACCACTGATACGACCCCGACCGAATGAGGCGGGGCGAGCTCCACCGCAGTATTGGCCTCGAGCTCCACCACTGGAAAAGCTGGCGCCACCGTCGGCGTGACGTGCTAGGAGGGATCACGTGGACATAGCGGCCGCGTCGGCTGCTTCGGGCGCGCCGAAGCGAGCTGAAAACGAGTTTAAATTCCCTCGTACGCTGCGGTTTTCATTTAGTGGCGAAATTTTTCCGCTTCGAGTGTCTCCTTTACAACGCTTGAAAGCACTTCAATAGGTAGTGGGTGCCTTTGAAGGCGCGCGACATGGTAGGCTACTGCTCGGTGCCGCAGGGCCGGACGCACGTAACGGAGGCCGGTGTCAGCCTTATTCACACGTAGCCGCAGGACAAGAAGCTGCGTGAAGCTTGGCTCGCGAAACATAAAACCGGCAAACAGTCATCGGCTACAACTCGGCTTTGCAGAAAGCACAGACGCGGGGAAGATTTCTGCTACGGCGCCCGGTCTGCGATGTTCTGAAAACGCGCACTGAGACGCACGCCCGAGTCCGCTGCCCGACTAATGTCATGACGGTTTGGTCTATCAAATTGTCGATACTATAGATACTGGCAAGTTCAGTGGAGTGGAAAGGCAGCGGTAAGAAGCACATTTGAAGAAAGCATGGCATATGGTCATGTTCGTGTTATGAATTAATGCACTGGATTACAAAAAAGGAGCAGCGGGAAATTGCCCGCTGAGAACGCCGATAAAAATACAGTGCGACGCAACTCGAGAAATAGTATCGAATGGTGAAAGAATTTTGAAGAAAAAAAAGATTGAATCGTCGCGACGGCACATCACAGTCCCCGTAGGCGTCGAAGTCTCTACAATGAAATTATTTTTGAACAGCTCTGATAGCGCCCAGGCAACAATGGATGCTTGTATACTGTCAAATGCTCATATTCTGCGGCCTAAAGCACATGGCACGGTGCGAAAACGCGCGCGCGGAGAAAGCGAAACAGTGCGCGGACAAGCATGCAGACGCGCAGTCGGTCGCTGCGAATCTGCGCGATCGTTGCATTGAGGCTTCATTCTATTACGCTCCATTTAGTTATACAAACACTATAAGAACATATTTCACATAGTTTGTTGTCAGCGTTCACCTACCTTTCACGCAAGAAGCCGGTTCGGCAGACTCTATCGCGGCGACCGCGCGCAGTGGCGTTCACTGTACGTATTCAGTAAAGAGATAGCGACTGTAAACGATTGTGTGCTTTCAGTTTGCCCAAGATTATTATTTAGACAGTAGGAAACTTCTCTCGTTTCGAAAGTGCTTACAGAAATGTCCGGGAAAGCTCGCGCGTGGTGTTTTCACTGAGCGCTGACAGCAAAAGCTATGAGGAGCGCGCCACGTGATCCCTCATACTACGCCAGCCAGGCGCTTCCGATAGAGGGCGACTCCGTAACTCCTCGCCGCCAATTCAGGAGACGACGACGAAGGCAGGTGTCATGATGACGTGAATCGAGAAAAATTACTTGTTGTTTACATGTTGAGAGTCTCTCAGAGTCGAGTCATTCTGCTCGAACAGTGCAACCTTCGAGTGTGTTCAGAAAGGACAAAGTAAGGGGGGTCCAGACTTATTCTTAATTTTCGGCGAGATTTTTGTATGAGGTGAGAAAACGCCTCTGTGAAAAGGAATCAACCTTCATTTTGCGAAACTTACCGCGTATGTCACGAAAAAAAAAAATCTTGTTTCACTAGAGGTGGAAAAGATCGTTTTACCGACTTGCGGAGTTTACAAATTCTAAGGCTTATCACTCTAAAATTACCCCTTCTACACTGCCCAAAATTTTTTTATTTAATCTACACCATAAGTACTATTGGCCCACGGGAAGTTCATTTTATGTCGCTCATAGTATGTTCTCGAAAAATTGCGATATTTTGGTTTTTGAAAAACTACCTCTGACTGACCCCGAAATCAGGGGTTTTGGGGGGCCATTTTACCTTAACCGATAAAGCTGAAAAATATTACTGACAAATATTCAAAAGTTTTCTCGTAAACGTAAAAAAGAAGTATGCAACTACAACACGTATTTATTTTATTATAATATCACAAAATGCAAAAATTGCAAAATGTAGCGATAATTGGAACCTTTGAGAGACGTCTTAAATAAAGTAATCATCGGCAATTTTTACCAAAATTTAACATAACACCCAACCAGGACTGGCAAATCTAGTACTGCAAACATATGTTGCATTATATTACTTTAAGTGAGAAAATTGAGCCTATTTATCAGACCTATGTAAGGTCAGCCCAAAGATATATCTCGTTCCAATACTAAAATAAAATCACACTCCTATTAAACTTGGAACTCATTAATTTTGTTGTAGTAAAGGAGAGTGACTCACACTGTGTCTTTTGTGCCTTTTTTTAGCCATGAGTTGAGCTTGACCTTTCACGCTTCCTGCATCGCTATCCTGCTACGGTGCGTTGAGGTAGCAAGCATACGAGAGCACGTACAGTAAGGCTTTTAAGACTAGTCGCGGGAAGCTACTTCTGGCATTGACCTCTAATTGAATCTGCTATCTGAAATGCTCCCCATGTACATGAATGACGCGCCAGCCTAGTGGGAAAGCGCGATGACGTCACTGCAGTGTGTGAGCCCTGCTGGGTATGTTCAGATGAGGACAGTCGCAAAACGTGTCCCAAACATTTTTCATTTTCATTTAACTCTTTATATTAGGCATAAAAATCCATCCGCATCACGGAAGTGCGGCTACTTTTCCAACACACATCCTTTTTTGACATACAAGAAATTTTAACTGAGACAAGCTGCAAAAATCTCGTTATCGAGTCGCATAATGTTGCAAGATTTAAAAGCGGGTGGTGCCGAGAACACAGTTTTCCACAAGTTAACCATTTTCCTCTACATATATACCAGATTATATGCGGTAACTACTTCGCCAAACTTCAGCTCCCGCTGTCAAAGTCGAGGACGTCCCGGCCACCTGGAGCGGGACATTCAATGCGACGTTGCCACTTGCCTTTAGCTTACGTGCCCCTCCTTCTGGAGATTCCAAAGCAGCCCTACAAACCCAGCCGTTTGCTCTACGTTATGGTTCTTACGAGCAGCTGGCGCTTGAAGTTATACACGCTCACCACGAAGCGCCCGAGAACGGACACATTCCATTTCTGTGGCTGCCGAACCAACGACGGCACGCAGGAAACGGCGCGCTGGGCTTATCTAAAACCCCTCCGTACACGTGGGGCGTGGATGGGGAGGCTTTAGGCTTGTGAACATGATTGCTCTCCACATAATACTTGGGCAGTGGTATTCCGAGGGGTTCGCTGACTCCCGCTTGTGTTCGCTTAAGCCTCGCTTTCGACTTCGCCCGCCAACCGAACTCTCCCCCCTCGAAACCACATGATTTGGAAGTACGCGGTCAGGCGTCACATTTATGAATGCCTACTTCGGAATGGCCAACAGTACTGCATGCAATCTTTGCGGGTGTGACCTGACAACAGAGCGTCCTCTGCATCACTGCTCATCCTTCGAGGTTCAACAAAGTGGTTTTTCCCAGCCGCTTGGATGACTGAGATCGCTTCCAGGCACAATACCAGGAAAGTCCTATTGTGCTTGTTTTGAAGGCGACTGTAATGTACGACCATCAACGGACATTCGAGTGTGTTTACACTCACCGCCTCTTCGGTATTCTTATCTTTAATTTTCTTATCTTTCTTTCGGAATAGCCAAACGAGCACGGGCAATTGTTTAACCCCACAGCGTTTCCTCCCTATTCGTCTCTATCTTTCTCATCTGGCTTACCAAACCTTCTTTCACGAGGAATACAACCACGAAAACATTTTGACGGGTGAAATATTCTTTCAAAAGTCTATTTTCATTCCTTCGGAAGGCTGCCCGCAATCACCGTGCGTAACATTTCGTGGCGACAGAGAGCGGGGTCACTGCTATTGCGTGTCGAGAGCGTGTGGACACAAGGGCGCACGCAACGGCTCGCTCTCGCAGCTATACTGACATCTGCAGAAAATGCGGTGCTGGGGAGGCCCTTGAACATTTGTTGTCGTACTACCGCTGAGACGTGTTATAGCGCTAAAATGCTAGATTAAGAGAGATCGATTGATTAAGAAAGATTAAGAGAGATCGCATGGGGAAGTTTACAACCAACTTATTTCAGAATTTCGGAACATTAGAGGAACTGCGTTCTTTATGCCATCGAAAACGATTCCCGTACATTCTAAATGATCGCAAATAAATTATCCTTACAACTTACTTTCCAGTGGATGAAACAGTGTTTCGGGTTGCGGGATAAACTTCCGCATCAAACACCGATTTGCTTAATCGGTGTAACTTCCTGAAGGGGTAGTACAAAATTTATGAATAACAGTCAACAAATTGTGAACGAAGAAATAAGCTTATAGGAAAACCTCCCTGAATATATCTTGATAAGAGCAATCGTCGTGTGGCATATTTTTATCACGAGGCTGTTTACACATCAACCTGAAGGATAATAATTAGCCAATTATATCTCTTATACTTAGAGTTTATGGAAAAGGTACGTTTCAAGCTTGTTTTGGCTTCACTGATGTGGCAAATACGTTCGTAACAACTGAAATCACGAAAAAGTGCTCTTAAAATTATTGGAGGCCTTGCTGCGAGCATTTATAAATATATATAGCGAAGTGAGTTCGTCGAACAAACTCGGCTGACACGTGCCCTCCACACCAATTGTCAGTGCGCCTTTCTGCCTGACAGCCTGCAAGTACAAAAGGCAAAGCATGCGCTTGCTCGAAGTGTCACTAAATTTACCCGACTGGCTGGGGTTTGACAGGGCTTAAAAATCATATTTAATGTCCGTTTAAGACGTACCTTTATCGTCGGTGTCGCCAGGCACGCAAAGTTAAGCGCCCACAAAACATCCCCATCCATTTTCATCTTCACGGAGAACTTCCTTGATTTCAAGAGAGCCTGCCCCCTGCTGACTAGTTGGTACACGGTCATTTAGAGGGAAACAGCACAATTTTGCTCGGTTCCCGTTTCTCTTTTTTTCTTTCTTACGTTTTTCTTTTCTTTTTTTTTTTTTTTTTTTTTTGACGCTCGCCTCTCGGCTAACCTGCCAATTCTCCACGTATGCCGTCTTTAACTCCCAACACACGTTCCTGCGCAAGCTACCCATGCAAGCTGAAACGATATATATTTTTTATTTTGGCCCAAGCTATGGGCATCTTACTTATTTATTTATTTTCTTCACTTATTAAGCTCATATTCTACAATATGTAAATAGTTTTGTTCGGGCTACTTATACTCTCTCCATGATTTTCAGCTGCTCTAAAAAGCTTACATATATGAGGACTTCCCGTCTTACGACGAGTAGAAGTTTGTGGGTTCGATGCGCAGAATCTTTTCTTTCGCGGTAACTGAATGCCATCGAACCAGCTTCTTCGCTGTCAGTTTTGATTTCGCCGCCACCGCCACGGAAGGAGCCCTGCAGAATTCGGCCACTGAAAACGAACACACCAACTTTTTTCGAGTAGACAGTTTTGAATAAGACATACTTCGTCACACGACCTCACCGGCGCTTCCGTAACTGTAGCAGGTAGCTTCCCGGTTGTGGATGAGCGCGTTTCTGGCCGACCAATTAGTCGGCCAATCAATTAGCGTCCTGCCGGCGACCGCGCGCGCGCGTTCAAGCCCCGCAACGCCCGATTTCTCTTTCCGGATCGCTCCGGTAGAGAAGTCAGGTCCTCGGGAAGGGGGTCAACCGCAGCGGCACTGCGAAACACCCCCGAGAGGTGCGCGAGGGTCCCTTCCCTCTCTCCACCGCCAGGCCAGCAGGCTGGGCCGCGGAGGAAAACCGGTCTTTCTTCTTCCACCACTTGCCGCGCGCTCCGCACTGTGCCCTTCCAGGCCGCCGACGACGACGTGGAGGAACGAATGCCTTGGGCCTAACTGGAATCCGCGCCTCGCTTCCCAAGAAAAAAAAAAGAACACCTGGTCTCCCCGCCACGCCACCCCGCTTTCGTCTCAACTCGACCACAGACACATCGACCGACCGGCAACAAGTGACACGTGAGCAGCGGGTCGGGAGAATCGCGGTGTGACGACCATGTTGACGTGAGAAGAGGCCCGTGCAGCAAAGCGAAGCTTCGCCCCGTAGTCCTGCAAGGAGCGAGGCAGCGGAACAAGGCGGTGTCAACGGACTGGCGCCGCACGGCTCCGAGAGAAACGGCGAGGTCGTCGAACACGGCCATGTTCTCCACCGGAGCCTCGAAGCGCCGACTAGGCCTCGCTCCGCTGTCACTGGCCGCAATGCTGGCCGTGGTTCTGCTTCCATCGCTGGTCGAAGGCCGTGAGTACAACCGTGAATCGCACTTTTGCGGATCGCAATACGCTTCGTGTAGGCGCGATGCTCGAGTGACCCCTTCCAAGGTGACCTTTCCCGATCGTAGTGTTTTAAACGTTCCAAATCGACGCGTATGTTACTGAATCGTAGCTGCGTTGCAGCCGAAGTACGATCTCTTTAAAGGCCCCTATTCGGCGTACGTGTAATGTTGACGCAAACAGAAACTACAGTATGCGCGCGTCCGTCAGACGTGGAGAGGGTGTCGTGGTTTTCGGGATTCTCGCCACAGCGCCGCTTCGTCAGCGAGGTTTCGTTTTGGCACATCGCTCCCAGGTTTCGTTCAGTGGTTCACTTCGTGCAAGCGCAATGCTCGCTAATCCACGTTGTGCTATGTCGCGGCATACACACTCCATTGATACGCGTACGTGTCGTTTTACTGAGGCTTTAAATACGTGATTTGCCCATTCATTCACCTTTCCTAGCCCATTCATTTGTCTGTTGGAGTATTACGCTATAACTGCACACCTGGACATATCCAGAACATAAGAAAAAGGAAAGTGTATACAGCAAGCTCGTATTCCCCATGAAATGCGTGGAGAAATTAGTACTGCTAAAGTAACATCAAAACAAACTATGCTGAAATAACGCTACTGATTAATAATGTGCGGAGGCTAAAAGGGAGAAAGAACGAATGCATATTTACGCCCCCCGCTCCCCTACCCTAGTGATAAGTTGGAAAACTCAAGATAATGCTTTAATTACGTCAGATTTGCGTAAATTGAGGGCCCAGTGCCTAGAACGCGGTGGTAAATGAACGCGTCCATTGGTTGGTAATCTACCGTTCCGGTGCGGTATAGTT
Organism: Dermacentor albipictus; assembly: GCF_038994185.2. Classification (NCBI taxonomy): domain Eukaryota; kingdom Metazoa; phylum Arthropoda; class Arachnida; order Ixodida; family Ixodidae; genus Dermacentor; species Dermacentor albipictus. The sequence continues at coordinate 109,412,176 of NC_091823.1, forward strand.
TGCCACATAGCAAAAAATACTGATAATTAAAAAAAAAAAGAAGACGAAGGAATCTGGCGGTTTTCTGTCTGAGTGACCTTCGCAGTGCAGCAAGAAAGTTGCCGAAAGTACAAGCCTCGGCAATCGATAATTTGGTTGACTTCATACAAGGTCTAAGAGACTACTTTGGGTGCAAAATATGCAGTGTTCAGGAGACACCACAATGCGGTTAACAGACTAGGACTTAGGATATTGATCGGTTGAGCTTACAATTAATCAATCAATGCTTTAATTGTGTATAAATATTTTCATCGCGACTAATCGAGATTAAACAGGACAAGACTACAGGGTACAATATTCAGCAGTAATTACGACCTGGCAAAAAGAAGAATGCACAGTCCTCATTCGAAAATATGTTATTAATGCCTCGTTTGATTAAAAGCGAGGAACTGCAGTAAGGTCTTCTACTTAAAACAAAGAGATCACGGCACATAGCTGGGAATACTTAAATTAAAAGAGGTTTCGTGTGTGGGGCTTGACAATGCCACTGTTAGCAATAAGCGAAAGCGGTGTTCTCTTCCGGACTCTCGCCAGAGGTTGACCGTCAGATCACATCAAGTTAAAGGAATGAACAAGATGCACAAAGAAAACAGACACGGAAAGTGATTGTATAGAAAAGCGAGTGCAAGGAGCCACACAACGAGAAAAGGTGAGAGCCAACCGGTCAGCTGCCGACCAGGAAATGATACGACACATGCGACCGCGTACAGCTATTTCTAGTGCTGAGCGCACCACCATCGGCATCTATCGATGCCTCGGCCTCCACAGCACTTTTTTACAGTTATGCGAATAAAAGCGCCGCTATAATTTCTGGCGCGAAGCGTAGCTGGAGCAGTTCCAAGTGACCGTAAGCCGTCTTCGCGAACTTCCGTCTCTATATGAGCCGTTATCCTTGCCCGGCGGTTACTCAACCGGACTGACGCACAGCTCTCGCTCTAGCCTTGAGGCTCAAGAACGTGTGCCCTCTCTGTCGGCAATTCAATACACGCAGTGTGAATGGCTTGGCTATTAACAAAGACAAACGCTCGCTGTATGCCCTAAGCAGGGAAAGTAGGTCGTGGGCTGCCTTTTGTCAGGCCGTCCGGTGGCTATTGAAGTCCAGAACAAGCCAGGAGGCCCTGAAAGGTGTTTAAAAAGAGCCACTTTGGATGCCTATAGATGAGTGCAATGAACACACTGGGACGTGTGCCGGCTGTCTATAGCAACGAGTCGTAATTATGACGTAGCAACGCGGGAACTTTAACTTCCAACTTTTGTGAGCACAATGTTGGAACCTATTTTAAATCCTTTGTCAGAAGTTTGCTGTAAGACATGCCCCTTTATGAGCCCCGCTCTATATTGTTCCCAAAGCAAAAGTGTGTAGAGGGGACCTTTCGTTCTCGTCCGGCCAAGCTTGAAAAAGACGGAGTGTGACATAAGCTCCTATGCGCGACCCCGTCGCAGGTTTCGTGTCATGTGTATTGTGCCTAGTGTGCCTGTTATTGTGAGTGCACCCTTGTTCTGCTTGCTCGGCGAGGTATGCGAGTACAATGAATAATCGGTAGAGGGTGCAAAGCGAATAAGCTGTTTTCATTACTGTCCGATATCGGGATTATGTTGGAGGACAGCACGATCGAAAGAAAGGTGCGCGACGAACATATGTTGCGATTATTTTCTGTGTTTAGCGTGTTACAAGAAACAATTCGCGCGAAAGCTATGCTGAGAAAGCTGCGCTCTGCTAATTTTGTCGTTTACGCGGCTCTGTCAATACTTCCTTTGCGCAGGTAGAAAAGATCGCATGCGACATGCAAACTAGAAAGGGCACTGTTCAAACTAGCGACAAGCTAATGTTTCACCCACAGGTAATTTTGTAGCTCCAGTTTCTTATTAAATCCAGCATCTCCTCGCGTATGTACGATCAACTTTCTACTTTCCTCCGCTTATTACATGCCAGACTTCTGAACAGGCTAACACCTCCTATTTTCATTAAAACCAGGAACTCTCATGGTTGTGCACCTCCAAGACCAAACTTGAAGCGCTCGAAAACCAACCAAGAGCACAGTTTCTCTTATAACAAACACTCGATCAAAAGCGATCGCATCACTTCTGTCATTTGGGTCATCTTGTGTCATTTCTTTTGTATGTACTAAAATCTGTATCCACTCCTGCTATGTCTCAAAATAGAGACAGCAGTATTTCTAAATGGATAAGAAATAAAGCTAGTTACTTCAAGCATGATGGCCCTCGCTTGCTGATGGCACCGCCGTGGGCTTCAAGCACTGAACCTTCTGCAACAACTGACTTTTACAGGTCGTACGTCGCACTGCTACGTGTGCCGCTCTAGGGGCCAGCTGGGCGACTGTCGGGACCCGTTCCCCTACAACGAGACCACGGTCGAAGGCGTTCGTGGGGTCGAGGCCTCGCCGTGCGCCTCCAAGTGGTGCGGAAAGCTCGTCGAAGGACGGGACGAAGGTGAGTAGTATACTCGCCCTGGACTGTCTCAAATCTTGTCTCGCATTCGCAGCTGTGGCGCGACCGTATACTGACGAAGAATACTATAACACAAGGGCGAAGTTGAACACGATTGCGCTGCGCATGCAATAAAGGTGTTTCATTTAGACCCTAGCGCACAGTTCGATGGTCCCTCCGATTTCCTCGCATGCATGAAAACCGGTACGTTCAACATCGTCCTGCAAACAGTTAGCCAGCCAAGATGCATGTGGCATCTGCCAGCGAGAGGCCCTCATTATGAATATTACATATTCCATGAAAGAGCGAAAAGAAGCTGTCGTTTACAAACAGTAGTATGGTAGGCTCGGGGCCGCGGATGCTTGGTGGGAAAAGACTGCCTAATCAGCGACTCCAGTTGCTCGGGCACCTTATCTTCACGGGCAGACTTCGAACACACTGACTCGTAAAAGCAAGCCTAATATGTACAGCGTAACCTGCAAAATTGAACACTAGAGCGTAGCGCCACTCTTAGAGGACACGACACGCGAAGACGCGTACTTTGTGTGTGTCCTTCCTTTCGTATGTCCCATTTAAAGCAGAACAACGTGTAGTAATTGCCACATTGCAATTACGGGATCCGAACTAGCCACTCCTCACGCCTCTGTGGAATACATTGGAAAAGAGCCCCCTTGCAAATGAGAAATATTCTGTAATCCCGCAAAGCATGGGAAGTTGATGCCATGGATATTACGACCAATTAGTGTCCGAAATCAGAGAAATGTGTAATTGCGTTGCTGCTGAGAACACGACCTATTCTTTCAGAGGCGTTGGTAACCACTTCGCCGACGACACCGCACCAAGTGCCCCAGGCTGAAGCGCAGACCCTCCTTAGGTCATTATATATAGAGTGGATGCTGCAAAAGAGCTTCGCCCTCTTGAATCCTTTGAATAATTCGCAGAACTCCAACCGGTACTTACACAGCCGCGATCCATAAGTACAATAGCATGTTACCACCAAAGCTCATGCGATGTGATGCAACACAGCTGTGTATAGGCTGTAGGTCGAAGTAGCCTCGACTAATTGATAAACCTATTACATTAGAATGGCTAGCTCGTCGAGGTGCGCTCCGTGCAGTTGTAGACCGTCGACGATCACCTCCTCTGCCACTGTTCCCATTACGACAAACAACGCGAAACTCTACAGCGTGCCTTGAACAGTTTGGACAATCGGCATTTTAGTGGTTCAAAGGTCGTGGGAGCCTGGCATTACAGGTCATTAGCCCAGAAAGCCACGCGCGCAGTTCTATACTGCACTTCAAGGCGAGAGACTTGATGGCCCGGCTGCACACACGCTATGCCTTGTCTGGTAGGCGTGATTGTTCTGAACTTATTTGTTCTTTCACTTCCTCTCCACGCATGCAGGGTAGAAAAGAGGTCCAAGCCTAGTTACCCTCCCTGCTTTTCCTTTCTTACCTCTGCATAAAAACATCTCGCCTGCTCTGGCATATGTAATCGAGATGTAGAGTTTAGCTTGGCCATTAACTGTCCACTTGTCACCTCTCTTTAGACGCATAGCTCTGGCATCAGATGTTTCACCGGCGCTTATATAGTAGCAGCGCTAGAGCATTACCCGAGTACGAAGCCCCAGCCCGAAAGAAACACCGATATTCCCTAAAATTTTTCCGTGGCTGTGCTTGATATTGGTGTGCAGGCCTCTTTATTAGCGCAGTGAATAACCATGTTGAACTTCCTGCCGGCGCGAAGATTTCGGCATGGACAAGAGCTTCACAGATATATTGTTTCCCGCCAAGGACAATGGTGCCATGTAAGAAAATTCTTGAAACATTCCGATCCGATACAGCGTCAGGTCATCTACCCACCAGCACTAACCTCTCCATATTACAGCGAGGGTTATAGCTTCTCGTAAGGGTAATGATCTCCAATGACACACACAGTATACACCATAGGAACGCCAGTTGTCAGGAAGTGAGCAGGAGTAGCAGCATTAAATAAAAGGGGAACACCAGTGGAGTTCTTTCACACACACAAAAAAAAAACTGCTCTCGTTACGAAAGAAAGGAGGAATCTGAATCTAATTTACTTCGCGTTTATATCACTGGAATCATAATAAACAGATAAGTGCCACGTCCAATTCTGCCTAAACATTAAATACACTAAACAAAACAATACCTGTCAGCTTAAATTAATATGCACACATAATTATAGCCGTTTATTGATACACAACACATGCACTACTGCCTACGAAATTTTCATTTGTGACAGACCTGCGTGTGGGTTGGAGGGGGTCTAAACGGTCTAGTTCATTTACGTTCGCTTAATATAAGCGCACGCAAAGGTCTCTGCGTTCAAGTATGGTGGAAACGCGGTCGCACCAACCTGGTATCAATGTTGGGATTTTGTGCTGAACGAAAGATGAGAGCGCCAAAAAAAAGGGGGGGGGGCAGGGGGGAAGCAGATTGGACGTACCAAAGTCTTCAGTTCATGTAGCAAACACCGGAACCCCCATATATCGTATCTATAATCAGGCACGTGAGGCTACAACCGAAGTCTCTCGCAAAGCAAACTATAGCTGCTTTAGTTTTTAAGAGTACGCTATAGCGCGAGAACTGACGTTGCGTCTTTCGCAGTTAAGAGCACTCAGTCGTGGTCCACGCGCGGCCCGGCGCGAATCAGGCCCGACACATTTAAAAATTATGGGGTTTTACGCGCCAAAACCACTTTCTGATTATGAGGCACGCCGCAGTGGAGGACTCCGGAAATTTAGACTACCTGGGGTTCTTTAACGTGCGCCTAAATCTAAGTACACGGGTGCTTTCGCATTTCGCCCCCATCGAAATGCGGCCGCAGTGGCCGGGATTCGATCCCGCGACCTAGTGCTCAGAAGCCCAACACCATAGCCACTGAGCAGGCCCGACACATATAGAGTGTCATACTAAGAATCTTAGCAGAAAATCTGGCATTTGCGTCTTTGTGCGCCTTAAGTAACTCGGTATGGCTGCTCACAGCAGAAGTAATTGCTCACGTTTCGTCCTTCTGGTTCCAAACGACTTCGTGGAATATTATCCTTACTCTCCTCACAATTTTCCATGGCACCGATATGTCTCATTTTGCCTCCAATTCTACAGTTCAATGTTTTCAGAACGTTACAAATATAACCGTTTGGCATAGAAGCACTAATTGAACGTGGCGATTATACTTATCCTTCATTTATGTAACCTAATTATGCATGGAAAACCGCGCAATGTAACGAATAATTGACAAATTTAAAATCTACATCTTCAATTTAGAGATTTCGAGGCTAGCACGTTAGACAAGTGAACCACAAGGAACAATGAGCGAAGCTTCCAAGTCTTTTAAATTACGAACAAATCCGTGCCAAATTGTACAAAAAGCCATGCGTTACTCACGATTTCCATGATGGCTGAACAATTGCCACGCCAGAGTTCCCTCTGGCAGTTTTCGTATTAATCTCAACGGCTTCGCGTAACTTGTTGGTGGACTGCTTTTGACTCATCTTCTACCTCGTTTACTCGTCTACACTGTTTCGTGCTTAGGTGCTTCGCATGCAACACTGTGGCGGATACACAAGAAGTTCGGTCGCTAAAACGTATCATTCCGCGCGTTTCATCTATCTTCTGTGCGCCAACGCCGTTTGCTCGCATGAATATGTACATGTGAGGCTGCCACGACGGGTGGCAAGTACAACCCGGAAAATAAAAACAACGAGAAGCAAATTTATCTAAAACAACATATTAGCAGTCTTACAAATACAGTTTGTTCCTTTTTAAAGATTACCTTCGTTTTTTTTTTCACTTAATACTGAATCTTAATAGAGGACACTTTCACCTATATAATTGCTGCAAAAACGCCGAACTATTCGTCGGTGCGAACGCAGCAACTGCAGAAATGTTCTCTGTACTCGCGGTCAACCTTTTGTGCCAGAGAAGGAAAAGCTACGAAGGCAAAGTGCGCACGAGTGAGAGCTCTTCTAAAAAAAAAAGAAAAAAAAGAAGCACCGATATTTTCAGCCGTGTTAGATCAATATTGGAAAAGAAAAAGCAAGTACTTTATTTACAGTAGCAACTTAAGACAAAGCACAGCACTGAGTGTCAAATGTGACATTATATTTCTTTTTTTCTATTTCGCGTCTCGATAAATGCAAAACTGTCTCACGTGCAAACTGCGCCGAATCAGTATCTGCTCCATGAAATCAAAATCCCTGTCATACACTACCGGACTACTTGGCGCGGTAACACAACGACAGAAGCACCATCCCCGTATCTTTTCCTTCAGTGCCACAGAAAGTTGCCCGCAAGTACAGGCTCTACAGCATTGCACGTAATGTATACAAACGGAGTATATATACTCTCAATAAATAAATAAATAAGTAACGCCGTATTGAAAAGTTCCATTTCAATCACCTAATGTTCTTAACTTGCGCAGAAATTAACGCTTCATAGCCACCTGCAGAACGCAGCCGTCAAGACTGAAAATTAAAACCCGCTACCTTTTCCTCGGAACAGCAAAACGTCATGACCCAAGAGCGGCCGCGAACTGCGCTTACACAGCTGTAACCATCGCGGTCACACGTTGGCCAACGTAGTGCAGTACCGTGCCACCGCAATGACGTAACCGTATGGTGTAGCCCTGTGACGTAACCTTGTATGCGATATATCCTACAGTGGCGTCGCATCAACTCGCGCTTTCACAAGTTTAAACCGACGAGAGCCGCGCTTCCAGAAGGCCGTGATCGGCGGGGATGAACTTCGCCGTGACGCAAGACTCTGGCAAGACTCTGGCAGAACCTGCGCGCGTGAGAGCAGGTCACGATGCACTTCAGCCGTGTCAAATAAGTAAAAAACTGCATTGTCCCCTCTCTCTCCCGCTCCCCCCCCCCCGTTGTTTTTTTCTTGTTCTTTGCAGACTTCGACCTTGCCACCGAGCGGATGTGCTTGCAGCGACCCCCGGATGACCTGGAGGAGAGGTGCGCCGAGACTCTGTACCAAAACAGACGAGTCTACATGTGCTTCTGCCGGGGAGATCTGTGCAACGGGGCCCACAGGACTGCGGCCTCGGGCACTGCAGCCGTCGTCTTTGCTCTCGCATCGGCTTGGGCAATTCGCTGCGCGCTGCAGTTGTGACGAGAGCAGCCGTTAGATGAGTGCAAGCACTTCAGACTTATAAACATAACCGGGACGAAGTATTTATACTGTTAAGCATCACAAAAACGTTTAAAGCATGCGGACGTCGTGTACAAGCATCGTTCACTTTCCCGTTAACGCGGTGTGTTAACATCGCGCGTGTAAAAGCATGTTTAAATCGTCGCACATTTCGAGCCTCGTGATGAGGCCTTGCATGGCTGGCGCAGTGCAAACTTGTGTCAATGCACCTAATAGACAAAAAGACAGCGCATCTTTATTTTTCGTACATTTGCAATAATTTGCCGCACAAACATTTCAGTGTACCCTTCCGTGCAGAGCAACACTACAATTACATACAATCAAGACATAACAAATCAAGCAATATGACAAACTTACCTTACTTTTCCGTGACAGGCGTAGAACACAGCGTTGCAATGTTTGAAGATAACACGTCCTCTTCCACGTCGCGATTGCAAAGAATATGTAACTTATTTTATGCGTGTATCTCTACTTGCGAACTACTCAGTGTCACTATATATAATATCTGTTGCGTCAGAGCTCCAGAAAGCTCAGTGATGCTCAGGACTTACCAGCGCGACTGCTCCACTGCAGTCAATCACTGCCATCAATTCTTTAGGTTGAGAAACCTTCGTTAATACGTTTGTTGTTTTATATTATGACCGACTCTTGTTGTGAACTGTGAAAGATTAAAAATGTTTGTTGTAAAAGTCTGGGTGTCATTAATAACGTATAGAAATTGGCACCAAGATCTTGGTTTCAAACACAAAGTCTGATTGTGCCCTGGCCAGGCCAGTTTTATTTATTTAGCTGCTGTAGGTGAGTTTTATTACACAATCCAGAGATCATGAAATGAAAGACGTCTCATTTGTGAAGATTCGATAAAGCATTATCATACAGCAGGACTCATAACAAGCCTGCAATGTCTGCTAGTGCGTCCTGCAATAGTGTCCACAGCCCAAAGCGTGGTAGTTTGGGCGAGTTTGTATGTCCCGACTTCTTTAGGATTGTAGTGCAGCCCAGAAAGAGCAACAATGAAGGTGGAAGGGATAATGAAAAGGAACAGACAACAGAGTGAGCGAAGTTAGCGCTCACTCTGTTCTCCGTTCCTTTTCGTTACCCCTTCCACCTTCCTTTTTGCTCTTTCCGAGCTGCGCCACAAGCCTAAAAAAGTCGTGTCCACAGTCCATTGAAGCAGTCACTATCAAAATTGAAATTGCACATATTTAATGCAACAAATACATAAAAATAAACAGAATTGCGATCTCGTCTTCTAATTTACAAAAGATAAAGGCTCTGAAGAAACAAACAGTCGTCACGCGTGCAAATGTGTATTTCGAAAAACACGTTCACAAGTGGTTTCATAAGAGTAATCACTTGTTTAGTTACTGCAAGTCTATCTACACTTGAAAAAAAAAAGACTTCACATGCGAGCTTAAGTGAAAAGAGAGCCCAGCCAACAAAATCCAATGTCATCATCGACGGTATCAGTATGATGTTTTATAGCATTTACTACACAAAAATCATAACTCGCCTGTTCTCTCAACAAAGTCATAAAATTTGCGATGTTCAGACTTATGAATGCACTTAGTTTCAATCAATTTTTTCATAATCCTATTGTGAGAGAATAATTTTGAGAAGTGCATTGTAAGCCATTCGAGCCATACGCTGGTTCAGCTTATCTTGTAGTTTGTAAGCAAACTACTCGCCTTTAACGGCACGATTTTGTTGTCGGGTTTTTCAGAACTCGTCACTACAGTTTTTCGCTCACGTTAAACAATAACGCAACCCACCCACCGAACACGCATTTTTACTAAAGAGAAGGGAGTTGGTATCACCCGGCAGAACACAGCCCCCAAGCTCCAGATCCAAAAACAAACTTCTTTATAAGCCCCTTGTCCAAAATAGCTACGAACGCTTGCTGGTACGTCAACGCTTTCGATTAAATTAGGTGTATGAGAGGAAAGTTAATGCCCGAGTTTTACTAACCCAGATTGTCTCAGGGATGCGTTCGACTTAGAGCACGAATGAGCGTATGGAGAATGTAAAAAAAAAAAACTCAACTGAAACATTCATCTAAACACCGGTGCGAACTTGCACAGTATAATATTGGTGTGGCCCCGACAGACCCACATAGGCGCGATGACACGCCAACCCGCGGATGTTTTTATCACGCATGCATTCGTTAGCGTTTATGGAGCCCCCATCTCGGTGCGTCTTTAATTTATCGCATACCTACAATATTCCCAGTGCACCGTTTTCATTGTCACAGTTTTTGCTCGGTAGCATCGTGCGGTTCTTCTTAGCCATCTGAAAACTGCGCACTGGAAGAGACGTAGGTCTACCCATTAGATTCCTAGGCGTGTTCGAGATGCCAAGGAGGCCCAACCGACAGCCATATTTAAACGTATTTCCAGCGTATTTTCGGGGTCCGTGACGCACTTCATTTGGACACATGCTGATGAGAATAAATGGTGGTACACGTGCAATTCAGCGACGACCGCAGCTAGCGCAAGCTTAGGCCGCCGGTTTTGGCTGACACAGCAATGACAATAGGCCAACAATACCTTCAGTAGAGATAGCACTCATTAACTTATTGCTGCTTCCTTTGGTCAGCCGTCCTTGTGTGGAAAGGAAGCTGTTACGAATCCAGCCAAGGAAAGCAATTGCTGTTCTGGCGATGAGAAGTTGCCTTCTCAAAACTTTGTCACCGGGCCGAAGCTTTCCTAATTTGCCCACAGTTGGTCCTCCGTAAATGTGCTACACGGAGCGTCAAACACATGAAACGTATTTCCGGCGTATTTTTGGCGCACATTCGCCACGGCTGTATTCCACGACGCGCAGTCCTGACGATGCATGCATTCGCGGCAGAAATGCGCCCCGTGGAAATTTCATGCCGCCTTTAAGTTATCTCACGCAACGCCTTTCAAGCTCTCAATACAGCGAATGCATCCCGTGAGCGAAATAAGCGCGGCCACACGGCGTCGAAAACACGCCGGAAATACGCACCATGTGGTTGCTACTGCATGGCGCTACTACTGCTGTTCCCAGCCCACCGGACGGTCAGTGGCCTGGGAGATAGTATATGGGAAATTATGGCACATCCATGTGTTTCATCGGTCTTCAGAAAGATGGTCAGCGAACCGTTCGAGAGCGCCACCCTCTAAACCGCGTTTGCTACAGCGGACAAGCGTCACGTCTCGTGGGCCCGGAGGTACGTCGTCTCGGACATGTAGGGCGACTTGCGGAATATCGGCTCGTCGTCCAGATGGTCGACCAGCAGGTCGGCCTTGATCTCGAGCGTCACCTTGTGGAACTCCCGGACGAAGGTGAAAAAGAAGAGGACCAAGCACAGACCGAGGATCCACTCGAAGGCGGCCGCGCCGACGAGCAGACCGAAGCCCTGTCGGAAGAAAAGCAACCGCATGTGGAAAAAAAAAAAATGACGCGGATGGAAAATGACCTTTGGGGCTATGTAGTGAGAAGGCCGCTGTGGTCAAAGAAAGTTTGGTAATAATCAGGCACAGTGGCGCGTAACTTGTTGGCCTTTCTGAAAGAAACCCCATGTATCCGTCCAGTCAAGTTTAACGCCTCTGAAGAATGATAGAGGGTCGGAATGAAACACACACTGGACTGAACTAGCTAATTACCCTAGTCAGCGCGAAAGCTAGCTGCTGAGTGTGCATATACGTAAGACCTTTTCTTGATATGCAGGCTGTTTTTTTAAAGCGTAACATTTTGACAAACCCGAGTGAGCAAGCAAAAAATGCAATGACGCATACCAACGTCAGGCAGAGGCTACAAGTGCTCTGCAAATTCAAGCGAACGGGGCACACATTCATTGAAATCACACATACAACACACAGAATCTGTCGTTTCATCACACATACAACACACGCGCTCAATCTGTCGTTTCATACTCTTCCTTCTCAAGTCTTTATTTTCCTTTTTTGGCGCAACAATGTGTTCTTTAACAACATACGTTTCATAAACACGCCCAAAGCAAGCATCCGAACCATCAATAAAGCATTACATACCTCCCCCAGCAAATGTAGTGGTTGTTTTGCAACAGCGTCGACAAATTAATAACACCAAAGGTCGTAGGTTCGACTCCCCCAAAGGTACAGTGTTCGAGCGCTTTAATTAACTCTATGGTAATTATCGTGGATAATTTTTTTTAATTTTTATATTATTGGTGTTAATTTTTATTAATTAACACCAATAGTCGTGGGTTAGGGTGCCGCAGTGAACTCTATCTTAATTAAACCTGCCTTATCATGTTCGCTATCGAACATGAGAAGCGAACGACCGGTGAGGGTTGATAAGGGTTTATACTGCTATGATCAAGTCCCATAACACTCATAATGGTACGGGGCTGCGTGGAGGTGAGCGAGTTGCACAATGCTTACGCATATTTGGACATCTACTAAAGAAGTTGCGGCATGCATTTTTTTTTAGTTTTAATACATACTGTTCATAAAAATTAAGAAGCGCAGCGAACACGGCCTTTTTTGCAGACGAGTTCTTAGGCGAGGCGGACGTACTTTGCCGCTGAAAACGTGAGGTTCAGAAGACTAATTAACAGATTCATTACATCAACGTTTTATTAGTGCCTTGGGGAGGGTTGTCTAAATGCCAAATTCTGAGCCATTGATATTTTCATGCACACCCATCTTTCAAAGACCTACGAAATCACAACTAATACGAAATGTTCGCCATCAAGTTCCAAAGCTGATTCGAGGCAATATGGAGACCGAGCGCGTCCCGCTGCGCGTCAGACGGCAACGCGCCCCGTAAAGGAAATGTGAGGCGAAGTTTGAATGACGGCATGCCGCGGCAAATCGTGAACCGACACACACAGCCGCACATGCTTGCCAGGCAGAGCGTGACGTTTACACGTATACCTGCCGCGACTGGCCGAGCCGTTCGGTTTCCAGCTTCGTCGCGCTTCTCTCGGGGCGTTTCGGTCTGATATGATAGCACCGCTGCCTTTTCTGCGCTGCCGCGACGCTAGATTTCGATATTGCCTGGATTTACCACTGAAATACGATAATAATGCCTCAAACAAGGTGTCACATTCAAGCTTTTTCTAAAAAAAATGAGGGTTCATTAACATATGAATGCCTTCAAGTTTGTCATCTAGGCAACTGCCCTTAGGGCACTAATAATACACTCAATACAATACGCCAGTCAGTCACAGGAGCCAACGCAAAAATGAGAGTCTATACAACGCTGCATGTTAGTACTTTAACTTGAATAACATTTCTAGCGTATGCGGATAAGGACAGAAGGATGACGTCAGCTCACTGATGACAACACAGTGAGCTAACTTCAACAATTTATTCCCAGGACAAAAACACCCTTATACACTATGTACAGTAGCGTCAAACCTGGAGCCCTATAACGTAAAACTATTCGAATTTGCTCTTTTATTACAGTCTCCCGACGTCAAATTTACGTAACCACCTATGCAAGCATCGGGCGGTAACCAACAGCGTTGTTTAAAAAGCACGATGAAACGCGCTCTTCGATTACAGGAGGTCACTTTAGTTTCGCCTACAGCATCGCCTACATTGAGTGCTCTTTCTTGTCTAATTGACCGACAAGAGGCGAGGAGCAAGCTCACGCGGAGAAGGTTTCGATGGGGTCGAGCCAGCACAGTGAAAAAGGTAACCGGATAATGAGGGTGGAGCCGGGAGAGAGAGAGAATCAACTTTTGTGCTGAGCCCTTAGTGACGGTTGGTGCGCGCTGGCACCAGATGGGGTGGAACCTTCTTCTCAGGTCCCATATGTGTCCAGCAGTTTCTGGCCCCTAGCCGCCAGCGCGAGCTGGGTCGGTAGGTCGGGGCTGGACAACAAGGTCTCCCATCGCTCGGGGGGGTTGGGGCTGGGGAGGGTGGGGGGTAGGGATGGTGGGGGGTTCTTGAGCTTAGTGCACTCTGCAAGGATGTGTGCTAGAGTGCCTTTTGACCGTCTGCAAAAAGGGCATGAAGTGTCATGCTCTGTTGGGAACATCTTATGCAAGAGCACTGGATGCGCTAGCGACCCCGCTTGCGTGCGTCGCACTATCGTTTGCTGAATTCGGTTGAGTTGCGGATGCGGACGGGGAAGCCTACATCTGCCGCTTCTGTACATTTGCGTGATTTCTTTGTAGCTTGTCACGGGGTGCGGTAGCCCTGGCTCGTCCTCGGCCCGGATCGATAGTTCTCGGGCATAGTGGTCGGCGAGTGCGTTGCCTTCCACTTGCGAGTGAGCCGGGACCCACACGAGCTCAACGGCCCGCCCCGGTGATTTGCATTTGTTGAGGATCGCTAGTGCCACGGAAGAGATGTTCCCCTTGCGGTAGCTTGCGTAGGCGGTCTGGGAGTCTGTGACAACGGTCCTCACTCCCGGTTGTGCGAGTGCGAGGGCCACGGCCACTTCTTCTGCTTCGGCTGTATTCGTCGTCCGTATCGACGCGCCTGTGACAAGTTTATCGATGGTGGTGACGACCGCCGTTGCTCTGGTTCCGTGCTTGGGAAGTGGGGCGTCCGCGTAGAGGACCTCGGGGTCCTCTTCCAGCTGTCGAGCCAGTGCCTTGGCCCGCGCAGAGCGTCTCTCGTTGTTCCTCCCCGGCTGCATGTTCCGGGGGAGGGGCTTGGTCTTAATAACGTCTCTCCACGTTGTGGGGAGCGGCTCCGTTGTCGGTAGCTGTTCAATTTGCCATCCTATCTTGCGTAGGACGGCCCGACCGTGCTCTGTCCGGCTCAGCCTTATCCTCTGGTGGGATAGGTGTGCTTCCACCAGCTCTTCCACCGTGTTGTGGGCACCCATTTCCAGCAGCTTCTGCGTTGACGAGTAGACTGGGATGCCCATGGCGAGTTTTACTGCTTTCCTTATCGTCGTGTTCAGCGTTTCGCGGTTCACCTTCGCAAGCTGGAGGTACGGGGCGGAGTACGTTACGCGTGACACGACGAATGCCTGCACCAGGCGCAGTGCGTCTTCTTTGATTCCTCTGTTCCGGTTGGTGACTCTACGGATCATGCTGAGGACTTGCTCGGATGTGGTCTTGATTTTGTTGACGGCTGCGTGCGCCTTGCCGTCGCTGCGCAACAGCAGGCCCAGTATCCGGATCTGCTGCGTTGGTTTGATCTCTGTGCCGTCGATGGTGATGATTATGTTTGGCGGCGGCTCTTTCTGTGGTCTTCCGGGCTGTACCATGAGCAGCTCCGATTTCTGTGGAGCGCAGCTCAGGCCACAGGTCCTGGCATACTCGTGGACGGTCGTTGCCGCTCTCTGCAGGGCTTCCTCCGCCCAGGCATCGGAACCCGCGTGGTTCGTCCACACCGTTATATCGTCGGCATAGAACGCGTGGTTCACGCCCTCGATCTGATTGAGTAGTTCGGGCAGGGGCAGGAATGCTAGGTTGAAAAGCAGAGGCGACAGGACAGACCCCTGTGGGGTACCCCTGTCTCCGAGCTCCACAGGCTCTGACCGTTCATTTCCTATCCGGATAGTTGCTGTTCTATTGGTTAGGAAATCTTTGATATAGCCGTAGGTCTTGCGGCCACACCCCGTCTTGCGCAGGCTCTCGAGCACGCTGGCGTGGGACACGTTGTCGAAGGCCCCTTTGAGGTCCAAAGCCAGTATACCCCGGGGCGCGTGCCTCGTTGCTCTTTTAATCACCAATTCGTGTAATTGGATCAAGACGTCTTGGGTGCTCAGGTGCTGGCGGAATCCATACATGGTCGCCGGCATCTGATTTGTCTCGTCCAGGTGTGCTTGAAGTCTTCTGAGAACCATGCGTTCCATGACCTTGCCCACACAGGACGTGAGCGAGATGGGGCGCATGTTCTCGATGGTCAGAGGTTTGCCGGGTTTAGGAGCCGGGGTCCGCGATTGGTCCACTTCCCCTTACTTCGCTGGCCAAAAATCGCAGCGGCGTGCACCGGACGGTTAGAAATGCCGCTAAATCGGATCCTCACCAAAGAAGAGTTGGTAGATCGACGTCGTGTACGTGCCTAACGGGCTTGACGATGTTATACTGCCACCCAAAAAGTTCTGTTATGCGCAAATCAATCCATGCTCCTCGGCAGCCCCGAGTAGCCAGTGCAAGAGCGATCACCGGGCAAGCTATCTTCTGTTCCTTTCGGAACGGGGTAGTCTCCGGCTATTCAGAAAACGTTGTTTTGTTCGGCATATTACTGCATCTTTAACACGTACGCCTGACTTTGACGCGGTGAGTTTTCGTGGTTTCGTGGCGTCCTGCGACAAACAGGCGAAGTTAGCGCAGCCCGAAACCTTTTCACCAATAGCAGAGGGCTAATGGCGAAAAAGCGGCGCCGAATCAGTCGCCATGGCCAGAACCACACAATCACCAGTGGCGAAGCCAGAGGGGGGCTGACTATAGGCTTCAGCACCCTCCCCCCCCAACCACCTCCCGAAATTTCTCTGGCTCCCTGCTCCCTGTTATGCGCTTGGTCTAATCATGCGTAATCAGTGTACACATATCATATCAGATGGGGCGTTTTCGTGGTTTTCGTGACGTCCAGTGACAGGCAGGTGAAGGGGGGGTGGCCCGAAATTTTTTTTGACCAACCGTGGAGGGCTGATCACAGAATTGGAATAGAAAAGTTTGGAATATCGTTACGTTATAGCGCCCCTGCTCATTATGTCACAGTGAGCTTTCCAAGAAGGCAGTTTCTTTATCTAGTAGGTCGACAGACTGAGTGCTTAGATAGCTTTAATTGATCACTCGATCCGATTGATAGCTTGCGCCTCAATAATTTCGCGCGCAATTTTATCTCTGTGCCATGGCCAGAACCACACAATCACCAGTGGCGAAGCCAGAGGGGGGCTGACTATAGGCTTCAGACGCCCCCCCCACTCCCCCCCCCCTTCCCACCACCACCTCCAGAAATTTCTCTGGCCGGTGCCCTGCTCCCTGTTATGCCTATCACGTCGCCTATGAACAAAGGCGCATATCCTTCGAACGCCCGGCCAGGACGGTGCACGCCTTCAGGCAGACCAAGGGCCTACGCAAGGTAATGGTTGTGTTATTATGCACCAAGTATGGGAAACGGAGAATGATAAAACCGTATCCACCCTCGTTCCTAGCCCCCCCCCCCCTCCCCTGAAAAGAAATCCTGGCTACGCGCCTGACAATCACTAAAGAAAGGCGCGCACCCGCATTCATGACAGTGAAGATACAGGTGACCATCACGGTTATTCTTCCCATTTAAAGTATTCTCTCTTAAGCGATCATTAACGCATCGTCCTGTCAGTCCTAAGTACTCCTTACCACAGGAGAGCGGTAACTCGCACACCACTGCCTCTTCACAATCCACGAACGGATTGCGATGTCTCTTGGAATACTCAACCGCAGATTTTCTGCATGCATGGATTTATCAACCGACACAACCTACTATATAAGTAAAAAGCTTCGAATCGGCCCTTTTGCGAATCTTGGCGGTATCTTGCATCGAGGTGCACGTTGACACGCTGTGCACTATGTCCACGACGCTGAAAACAGTTACATGGTGGTGGCACCTGGTGCACAGCGAGACATTTTCTCTTGCTAAGTAAAATGACGATGACACAACAGAAAAAATTACAGCACGTTGTACCTCGTCCGACGGAACTTTCTGCCGGATCGGGTGGTCGTAGTTCTGTTCCCTCCACGTTGACCTGCCCACAGATCCAAGCACGCCCACTGAAAAAATAAAAATGAGCACTTTGAGAACTACACGTCTGCGACAAATGTTCAGTCCTGTGGGGTGCCACGTGTCTTAAATGTCACATATTTTCGAGTCGGGAAACGTTTAGACTTTCCACACCGTGGCGCCAATTATGATTCCACGCAAGAAATCAGCGTCATTGCTGCTCGACTTCGAGACTTTAACGCCGTTTCAAACTAGACAGACAAGCAATTCTGCTGAAGCTGCCCCCGCAGGAGAAATAAAAGGTGGCTTAAGCCGTGTTAAAGTTATGTATGATGGTGATGGCACATTAAAAAGTGAGAGCCCGGTATAATGCAGAAGAGCTTCGGAATAAAAAAAAAAACTTGTGCATGCCATTCTTGTCGCGAAAGCTGCTTGCGCCGTCAGTAGTAACAATTGCAGAAAAGAACGCTGGACAACTATTTTTGCCTTCACGCTTAAGCCGACTTAATTACGCTCGCCATCTACAGCTACACGAGGGGTTGCGAAGGATTAAGGTTCTTCGACGATTTGATCATGCATGGGCTTCAGTCAGAAGTTTGCTTCTGCCTATTGTGAGGCATTGCTGAAGGAGGAAGGCTTACCGCTTATAGCCTCCTTCACATGAAGTCGAAGTTAGATTTGCGAATTTTTAATGGCGAAGTAAAGGAGGGACAAAAGTTAGGACCTTCGCTGGAATGACAAGGTGCAGGCAGAGTTTGCGTCGCTGTATTGATTATCCAAACATTACTGACATAAGCACGCTTTCTTTTTAAACCTACAAGAATGGCCAATTACAATCTTTAAGATAGAAGGTCGGGCTACTGAGTGCCCTTGCGCGGAATGTTAACTTATTTAAGAAGGTTAAAAACAAATGCTACACACAATATTTACGTACTTATGACAACAGAGAGTCCGGAGAAGCAGCTGATTATTATCCGCACGATGACGATGACCTGCCCATTGAAATTTGGGTACATCCAGTACGTGATGACTGTTTGCATTACCTAGGAAGAAAATGACATGCTGTGAAATGTGATAGTCACATCGTGGATTAACAAACATCAAAATTCGTTACGTCAATGATGAGACAATGCAAACATTCTACTTCGATGTTTCTCCTTTTTCTTGGCGTTCCTTGGCCGAAACTGGCCATTGTACAATTAAAACACGTCATCCAATCAACCAACCAACCAATCAATCAATCAATCATCGAATAATCTTTTCGCACGCAGTTTTTTTGTGGTCCAAGTGGTTTTTTTCCCTATATTATCACCGGGATTAGGCCGCTGTGAGTGGTGGATGATAAGAAAGCCGGAATGTAGTGTATTGACAATTTTTAAAACGTCTTTTGTAATTAGTAGCCGTACTAGCCTTTGGCTATAGGACCACACCAATAGTGCGTACCTTGTCAATAAGAATGATTAAGAATAATAAAGAAAGAATAAGAATGAGAAAAAAAGAATAAGAATAAGAAAGAAAGAAGGAAAAGCTAGATCCACCTGGCATGTCGCCGTCGCAGTTATAGAGAGATACACATACACACATGCCGCGCGCGTACACACAGACCACCAATGTCGGGAGTTTTCTCTTACAGCTGCAGAGCAAGCCCAGGAAGCAAATAACAAGCTCTTACTTGGTAAGCGAACATCCCGAAGAAAAGGACGTTTGCGGCGACTGAATGAACCGTCGGAATGTCTGCCACCTGCAAACGGTTGTATATGCACAAGATGATAATTTTGCGCCCGGAAGCACTCTACATAAATATGAACAGTGAACGTCAAAGTGAACAGTATTCAATGGTCAAGCTGGCCTGGCAAGTCGCACTTGTGCAATTACATATATATTCATGTGTTAGCGTGAGGAATATTTCGTATGTCAGATAGTACAAAAATACGAAAGACAGGTAGCGAAGCACCTTAAAATTGCATCTGCCAGATATCCGCGATTTCAAAAGTTTTCAAAACGTTGGTTCTCTATTGCTGAAAAATATTACGTTACTGTCAGAAAATGAATAACGGCTCAACCTGGCACCTTTTGTGATATTCTCCCTTGCGGAAATACTCAAATCTGCGAAAGTATTATACAGGGTCGTGACGCCACAATGACTTCACACTTACATACTTACTTTCCTACTTCATTCCGACATCACAAGATGTTTTACTTCATTACTTCGCCTCAAACATCGCTTGATTGTTATAGCATAAAACTTAAAATTTGTAGTTCAGCCCTCAATACGCAATGTTGCAGCTATTCGACTGTGCTTGTTGCACGTTACAGTGAGATTTGGTAAAGTATTCGACGAATAAAAAACAGCTTCTGTTAAAGGCAGCTTAGGTGGGGGAGGGGCCATTTCCCTGCTGTAGGCACCGGAACATCCCCACTTAAGGCCGGTACCTGAACTATTCCCTGGCAGAAATGGCGTCCTCAGAATTCGTTGCTCCCATGGGATCAACCCCCAAAATATGGAGCAGGTAAAAACGCTGCTTAACTTCTGTTATCATATTAGAATTGGCGTACTGATCTTGGCATGGCCGGGGACCGAAAGCATTCCACCATATGAAGCAAACAGTCATTCCCTTACGTACTCCTTCAAAGATCCCAACGTCCTTTTGTCTTATTTTTTTCTTGTGCGCGATTGGCTAAGCTTCTTGTTATGAGCGTCACTGCATCTGCCAGACATTTTCTGCTTCTTCGACACTGACTCTTCCATTGCAACGTCTCAATAATGCGACACCACCTCTGCCTTTCTTTCGCTAACCAATCGTACTGCTTTCGCTGCAGCACAAAACAGCATAACTGACGTTCAGTGTGGCACTCTCGTAATCACAAGGCTAAAGCCTGCCAGGGATAAAGCTTGCCGCACTATCTCTGTAGAAGTTTTGCGCACTACTTATTTTCCATTAGCCTGCAGTAAACTCGCAAGCAGTAAAATGATGCAACAAAGACTCAGCTAGAAAACTTGTATTATACACGCGACCCTGAACTCGATGCGTCCTGAAGCTTGTCTTAAACTGCGGCACACGAGTGTTGCAACGTTAGACACGTAGTACTTACCGGAAATGACGCCACAGTGGCCATTCCCAAGAAAGCAACGAGCGCAACGATGGCGGCGGCGCCGTTCATGGCATCCAGCTTCTTACTGACACTGGCGTTGAAGGAACGGACGGTTTGGTAGCGAACCAGGACGCACTGCAGCCCTGAGGTATACACAGATGAAGATAAGCGTTGCACTGGAGCATTCGGGTACTTTTAGATCGCTTTTATGAGTAGATAGCAGTAAAAAACGAAAAGAACTTTAACAGTACTCGAATTTTGAGGTGCCTTGGTAAGTACTTGCTTCATGCAAAAGTGACACTTGTCTGCTCACCAAATGTGGCCGAAACGAAGAGGCAAAGCGAGAAGAAACCACTCTGCGGAGGGTCCGTCCCGGCTTCACTGCAATAAATTAAGAACACGTTCATTTTACTAAACGCCGCTTGGCGTTCGCATTCGATAAGACGCACGCAAGCGCATGCATGGCCTCTGAGACCGCGTGGCATGACAGTAAGATCACGTTAAGGACGGTCGTAGGCGACAGTGGCATGAATTCCACGCCAGCCGTTCAACGCGAGCATACGACATGGGAATAGCTGGGTTCTAAATAGCTAGCGGACGAGCGTAAGCGAGAGAAACACGGGACCGTGACGTTCGTGAACGACTACGTGTTATACAGTGTAGGCGATTGTGGCTGTGTCACGCGGTGTATGTGAAAACGACGGTGGCATTTCTACTCCGACGAAGAAATGTTAAAACATGATTAAATTGGACGATGCCGAAGTCGGTACAGCGTCGCAGTTTCTAAGTAGCCTATAGGCTGCGGCGAGAAAATCACTGAGAAAAGTAGGCCGGTCCGGGATATATTGCAGTGTAACACGGCACGTCAAAGCGCGAGGTGTCACAACGAAAGAAGAGGAAGTGACACGAGGCGCACGGGCCGACTGTTACACAAAAAAGCTGGCTTTGGAACGAGAGAAAGATGCGTGCTATCGTAGCCTAAGTTTCAAGTAAGGTCCGCCTCGCACACCTTGCATCTGTGCGGGCATCACTAAGATGCATACGCATTTTCCACACGCTGCTCTTGAAAGCCTTACGCATACACTCGCGTTGCCCTAAAACACACGATCGGACCGTCAGAGTCGTTTCAGGAGAAATGCATTGGCTTTCGTTCCAGTTACTTGTGTGCTTCAGTGCATGAAACGTCGTTTCGTTAACAAATTAACTGGAACGCCGATACATTTCTCCAGAAAGTTCGGGAATTTATATCTCGAAACTGGTGTCATCTTGAATATTCGTTCCAAGTGGATCCGCCTTGCGAACTCCACGGCTAGATTTTGTAAACTGCAATATGGGCAATAATGTAATTAGTTAAAATTTATTACTGAATTTTCAATTAATTAGTCGATTGTGGATCTCAATTCTTTGTGCAAGTATTGTCCGCCGCTTCGAGTAGACCAGCTCACGCACTAGAATTGTGATATATGTCACAGGCAACACCTAAAGATTTTTGAAAGTGTTCGCCAAAACACCCTGTATGTATCCCGTATAAGACATGCACCATCCCGCTTGCGATTTTCACTGTCACTTGTATCCTTCTCTTTCGTATCTTATTTTGTTATAGCGCAAGCTTGACACGGACAACAGAAGGCACATCTGACACACACAGCGCTTGTGTGTCAGATGTGCCTTCTGTTGTCCGTGTCAAGCTTGCGCTATAACAAAATAAGATATGCCGTACCAACAAGCCCCTATTGCTATCCTAATCGACTTCTCTTTCGTGTTCTCCGCTGGTATGCCGACCAAGAATCGGTAAGTGGTTGCTTATCTGAAAAATAACCAAGGGTTATGACGCAGGCATGACTCAGATCGCTTGTTGTTTAGCCCTATCACTCCGAGCTGGAAACCGCGTGCTGACGGCGTAGTTGATCCAGGTTCGTCGCACCTAGCAGTGTCCTCGTATCGCAGAGAACAATCGACACCTGCCTCCTTGGACGGGAAACACGTTGCATGCGTCACGTGCAGAGCTGACTGGTCTCGTGAACAACATTCTGTAATCAGTTCCTGGCAGTCGCACAATCTTTTCGGGCTGGGACATGTGAGATGCAACAAACCACAAACTTTAACGTTAATGTGACCAAGTTACGGTCAGGTTTATTGTTTGAAGCTCCGTCCCCCTCCGCCTCTACGGCCTATCCCAGCGTCGAAAAAAAAAACGTTAAATACATATAGTACTGCTATCTCCGATGACCATCGATTTGCAAAGACCAATGCAGCGCAAGATAGCGTGCTGTGCGGCTGAAATGTTTCCATCAAAGGGATCCACTGAGTTTTTATTTTCTGGCAACGCGCACTCGGAGGCGTGTACAAGTCCTCGCACTAAAAAAATTTGTCACCATCGTGAAGTATTTCATATCTGTAGAATTTTGTGGCAAGGTGGCGCAGTCGTCATAGAAAAAAAATGTTAGCCATCGGCGTAAATACTTCAGCCATTTCCGGCATCTTACCACAACTATTGTTCTCATAAATGATTCGCTCTATCAGGAAAAGCAAACTGAATATTTGTTAGAGGTAGCTATGCTAGATACTTGTGAGTTGAACTTGTTCACATAAAGAACAACACTTGTTAGCAACACCGATAAGGGCGCAGGGTGACTGTTCATTGTTAGAAAATTACCGGCCAATATCATTGACATCCTCATGTTGTAACTAACTGAACATATTGTTGCCAATCAGATTAACGAATTTCCAGATAAACATTCAATACTGTCTAATTTTCAACACGGATTTAGAAAAGGCTATTCAACAGTTACACAGCTTGTCACCGTAATTCATTCACTCGCCTAATGCCTCGATAAAAATGGTCAAATTGATGCTCTATTTCTTGATTTTAGCAAAGCCTTTGATACAGTTCCACATGACAAATTAATACTAAAACTTAGACATCTTGAGCTCCCTGAAATATTAATCGCATGGATAATAAACTACCTAACAAATCGCCGCCAGTTCGTGGAAATTAATAAGCAACAGTATGGCTGTCTTCCGGTCACCTCAGGAGTTCCTCAAGGAAGTGTCCTAGGGCCACTGCTCTTTTTACTCTATATAAATGATATTACTACTTCAATACATCCCAGCGTTCAAATGAGGTTGTTTGCGGACGACTGTGTTCTTTTTAGAGAAATCACTTCGATCAATGATCAAACTGATTTAAATGCTTCTCTAGCTGGCATGATTGACTGGTGCAAAACGTGGGGAATGCGGCTTAACGCTGAAAAGACGGTCTTTCTTCGCTTCACCCGTCAGAAAGCTCCACTAACCTTTAGTTACACGTTAGGTTCGTTACCTTTGCAGGAACAAACAAAATATAAGTATTCGGGCGTCACAATTACTAACAACTTATCATGGAATTTACACATTGATAGTATCTGTTCTTCAGCCTTGCGCAAATGATATTTTTTGTGACATAAACTTAGAAATTTCCCACCTAACGTAAAACTGCTTGCTTATTATTCATTATAATTAGACCAAAACTTGAATATGCACGTGTTGTTTGGGACCCGTTTACTAAACAAAATATTAAATGTCTCGAAAGGGTACAGAAAAAAGCCATGCGATTCATATATTCGAAATTCTCTCGCTATGATTCCCCATCACAAATAATGCGTGATAATGACATCGAAGTCCTTGAGCAGCGAAGGCAACACTTAAGAATTTGATTTGTTTCCATGCTTTTTAATGGAGACTCATCAATTCATCCTGCATCGTATCTGTCCTGTACAACGTTTAGGCTTATCGACACCATCATCCGAATTCACTAACACCTTATTTTGCACGGACGGATGTATTCGAGTATTCTTTTTTTCCCCGAACTATAACAGACTGGAATAACTCATTGTTGCCTGTTTCAGTTGATTGATTCATTGTACTACTGTTGTGTCTTACCACTCTGATTGAATCATGCATTGTATTATTGTTGTATTTAACCACCCTGCTTGGACGTGATCTAGGTCCGCAGTATGAAAAAAGAAAAGAAAGAAAGAGAAACACTTTGAGCATCCCATTAAACATAGTAATATCTCCTATAAAACAAAAGTGTTTGATACTATTTCCCGCAGTCAAACTATTCTCCATTAGCAAAAAATGCCATGCGTGCAGAGCCTACCGTCCCACTCTGCCTTGCGGCCGTTATTTTGAACAAGACTACTAATGAGCATCTCCATATGTAGACATCGCGCCAGAAGGGTATATAAAAACCTCACCAGAGACATATGTCTTATTTCTATTGAATCTAGTCCAGGTTTATTATTCCCCCTCAACATATCATTTATATAGGGACAGAGAGAATGATATAACTAAGCTTAGAACTACAGAAAGTTGAGATAGTTGGTATGGATTCATCGTGAAAGAATTCATCGGTGATTATGCTATCTGTTTCTCTTCTCTTTTGTCTGTGTTTGCACGCCTTACCTTCCCTCATTGTATAATTAAATGACGACTCGAGGCCTGTTTGGGGAAGTGCAATAAGGATAAATATAACTCACTCGTTGAAATGTCAACGTCACCCCTTATGAATATGACGTCATGCAGCTTCGTGCCTATGCTTCAATATGGTGAATGCTTGGGACGCATGGAAGAAGGAAATAAACCAGGAGGCAGCGTTACGTCAGCGCAGCCAGCCTTGGCGAGCTAACTCTCCGTAAATCCATTCTCTCGGCCTTTGCTCTCGAAAGGTCGACCCACCACGTGACTTCAGAGTCCCAGCATATTGGCCGAAAGTGCTTGGTTCCCGGTAGCTTTTAATCTACACGCACTTCTCCGGCCTGCACAGCGCGGACCACACCGCGGCAGGGACGAACCGGGAGCACTAATGCCATCTTCGACTGGTCGTTTCTGAGCACTCTGGAGCGCTCTCGCGAGCGGCGTTGTCTTCGACTGGTTGAAAGAGGGTGCGCGCCCTGCGTTCGGCTGGTTCTTCTCGATTACTCTCCTCTATCTTGGAGCGCTCTGAGGCGCTCCGAGCCCCGTCGTCGGAGCAGTCATCGAGACTGAAACGTCATCGCAGGGCCGCGTCGCTGCTGTTGGCGACGGCCCACCGTAACCTTGGCAACCTAGGCCACTGCATGCTGGCGTCTCGACGAACGTTCGTCCCACCGGCACGTCCGCCGGTTTTTCGGGCAGCGCCGGGAGCTTTGGATAGGCGGAACATCGGACGTTGGCAGTAGTCACGTGGTTTCGCATCAGCAATTTCCTCCTCCGAGATCGAGTCGCACGTTCGGCTTGCGCGCTTATCCCCTACCTTTGAGCTCGGGAAACGACCGATCTACCCGACTCTGCTTCGGGGCATACAGGCGACCAGTCGAAGATACCATAACTAAAGCGTACCGCGCGCTCTGACGTAACGATCACGTGTTGGGCTGGCTCGTTTGTTTTCAATCTCGTCACGCAATGCACCCTCCTATAGTATTATTTTCCTTCCTCCATGTTGGAACGGCGTACGCGCAGCAACTTGAAAACAGCAGCGTTGAAACAGAACGAAGGCAAGAACGACAGGATGAGGCACCGTGTACCGCGTGTTTCTGCGACAACTCTCAAGTTAATATATATATATATATATATATATATATATATATATATATATATATATATATATATATATATTCTTACCGACAGAATTTTGTAGCCGTGGTCGACATCAGAATTTGCGCGGTAATCGCCGGTACAATTATATACAAAAGTTTATAAACTTTCACAAGAATTACTTTAGAAGACTATTGCAGAATAGACGACATCCAGTAATCATCAAAGCAAATCCTTTTTGCTAGAAAACTCTGCGCCTTGCACTAGATTAGAGAGATACGCACTGGAAATGTGCGGCGTAGTGCATTTCTAGTGAGCTGCCAGTATCTCACCCGTAAGAACGAAACTTACAACCCATCCTCTCCATATAGGTACAGAGACGTCTGACTTTTTCAAGGAGGAAAGGCGGTTTTGCTGGAATTCATCCAACGTTTTCTTTAACAACCATAACCACATTCTGGGCTGCTTGCTTCCCACGAGGTCACAAAAGCATTTAGGTCAAATATATTACGCTGTAAAACTGCCTATGAAGGAAGTCAATAAAATATAAACATAAACGTACGTTCCAAGAGTCGTTTCGGGATTTTCAGTGTTACTGCTGTAACAATGAATGTTAAGAGTCCTTACTTGTGGTCATAATGATGTTACAGATTTTGCAGACGAGAAATGCGGAGAGCATATATACTGTAAACACGCTGTCAAGGCGAACTGTGCGCCATGTAGAGGACGCGGCAATCTGTCGTCGCTATGCACACTGCAGCGTAAGAACTTCGTCATCACCAGGCAAGAATGAAACCGTGATAACGCGCACATGTGAAACGTGACTACGACACCGTATGGATCGCTTTACACTCTGCGAAAATAGCAAAATGCCTAAAATGATTTTATGCGTTTCAGTTCTTGTAAAAGCACAGTGATCTTCGAGAAGAAACAACAAAACAAGCTAAGACAAATACCGTGAAAACTAACAAGTGAAGTTGCGAAGTACTCATGGTTAACATTTTGAGGCACGTCACGTTGGCTGCAACAGTACCAGCTGGTAGAACGATACCAACAGCTGAAAGACAATGTATTGGCTTGAAGTTATCCTAACCGCGAGGCTATTAACTCGCTATAGTGCTCTTTGAGAACGACTGGGTCTGTACTGGCACTTTTTACTGCGTGAGGATGTTCATGCGCGCGCTCGTGTTCGTGTTGAACGCCGTTGTTTCCTTCTCTCCCATATTGACTGTTCCTTCACCCAGCGTAGCGTAGCTAACCTGGCGCTCTTCTCGTCACCGTATACTTTGACTTACCACTTTATTTTCCATGGAATCTGCTTCTTTGTTTAGCCATCACGACGTTACAGCCGTCCGTTCTGACTGGTAAACTTGTCGCAAGGGCTGCCAATTTCGCTATACTGAAGCGTGACCACTTGCACGAGTCTGCGTATATCCACTATAAGTAAACATTGCTACGTGCAAAGCAGTTCAAAAGTTGGCCGTGGTGCCAGTCTTTGATGACAGCCGTAATAACGTAGCTTTTTATACAAGTTCCACCACAAGGCACCCACTCACTGCACAGATTAGCCATGCGTTGCGATGACTCTGAACACGCAATTCTGCAATCAAGATAAACTGTACACTGGACAAATGCAACTATGTCAAGTGCAAATATATAGAAAAGACATCGCACATTTGTATTCGATTCGTTATTCAAAAGTATTGAATGTTCACACACCCCTGCTGTTTTGTAACATGTTTACCTCACGCAACATTAAGATGCCAAGTAAACAGTACAATTTTAGCAGCAACTTGCGAGCAAATGTTTTTTACTGGACGCACGACAAGCTTGCGCCATTTTCTTACGCGCCTCACTGACCATTGACAACAATCGCACTAACCTCCCGGGCGAGCGTTAGCATCACGCTCGTGTCAGAACGCTCGACCAGCGTTAGGGTGACTTGCTATCAAACTTCCCTCGAACGCGCCTATTCTTTCACCCCGCACAAATTTCTGGTTCGACAACTCACCTGACAAAGGGAAGATAAGGCGTGACATCGCCGCGCGCAATGGCCCACACGAACGTCAGCAGAGCTCCGCCAGCGAGCGTAACGCCGAACACCAGCGGTATCCACCCGACTCCGACGTGCCTCATGCTCGCGTTTCTAGCCACAGGCTGGCCGACAGCCACACACACACACTCGAGTCGATCCTCTGCGAGCACTCTTCCGGGTGGGAATACACTGAGTCCTCTTGGCTGGATTATCCGCCGTCAGCGTAAACGCCCACCGTCTCCATGTGCTCGGAACCAAGCAAACTTGAAACGCAATCACTGCGCGACAGTGACTGCTAGCGCCGCAGCTCTCAGAGCCGATCAAACGACGCCTGAATAAACAACGAATGTGAAACTCCGCGTTGGAAGCGCGACACGCCGCACGCAGCTATGGTACGCCTTCGCTTCAGTTGTGCTGCAGTTGGTGGTCGTCTTCGTCGTCTCGTTCCCGCGCTGCCGACGGTGATTTCTAGAAGCCTGTCGAAGCGCCGCGTATAGCCGGGGCCGTGACGCCGTAGGATGCAGAATGGATCATACGAATCCGCGGCTCTCCAACGCGTGTGCTGCCGGTCGCTTGCGACAAGCGATAGCAGCGATAAGCGGCGGCGGCGACGACTGCATCGCTTTTGCGCGCGCCTCGCCGCAGCAAACCGAAGGCCGCGAACCGATGATAACGGCATACGGTTCCCAACATCGCGGGACAAGCCGCGCTAAAGCTTTGGTGCAGACGCGTTAAGCTGGGGGCCAATTATTATTTCGTGCCTGGCGCCGTATTAAAGCAAATGACAACTTCATACAGACAACGGCAAAGGTTTCTGAGCGTCCAAGCACCTAAAAAGCTGTCTATCGCGACTATACGATTCACATGCAGCCTGCGGAATCCAGGCCAGCGATGGTGGTGTGCCGGGTGTGTGCATACTGCTTGTTTCGATCTATGCGAGGGCAGACTCAATGGCTACTGCCAAAATGCCGCTTCCTCCTTCCTTCTAGAGTGCAACAGCGCACCATCCAGCAGCGAGCGTCGGCGTTTAACCAAGTGAACGAGCACAGAGAAGGTTGAAAGAGCGAACGCCGAGTGCAGCGGGGGATGAAAGACGCGAGGAGGAGGATATGGCGAAAATGTGAGAATCGGAAGTGCGGCGACGATGGCTACGAGATGGCGCCTGAGTAGCGCGCCTCGTCTGGGAGTTCCGTCTGCAGCGGCTGCTTTGAATCGCGTCCACACATCACTTACACGCTGCCTGTCGTCATCTCCAGATTAGCGAGGCAGTGGCGCAACACTTCGCTCCGTTTGCAACGTGCCACACGAGCCAGATTGTCCACGCAAGCCAAATATCACGAAATGAAAACGCGCATATAGTTCCACTCAAATTTCGCATTAGGGAGTATCGTAATCATCAGTGAATTTCTTTTCTTTCGTAAAGAAAGGTGGTTGATTCCGTGCTGCGAAATCTTTTGTGGTTTCACAGCACAATATCTGTTTCTTATCGGCCTCACAAGAAGATAAGCTTCAGTTCAGCTGCCTCACAGAGTGACAACCTTAAAATAACTGTCCGTCTTACCCCTCCCAGTTATCCACAGAATTACAGTGCGCGATCCTATCTTGAGGCCTTTTATACTTACGCAGTTGATAAGTACCGCAAAATCGATGTACCACCCCATTTTCCTGCCCCCTTGTTGCTCCCGATATCAAAAAAAAAAAAGAGATGAGCCTCTCAACGCACGCTGCTGTTCGAGCAGTAATCGTGTAGCGCTTCTCGTGAAGTGGCTCAGCGTAGTCGACAGAACACTTGAGTTTGTGTCAATGCATTGCAAGACTATCGCATTAGGTTGCAAGGGTTTCGACTTCGGCAGGTTTGATGCATTCAGGTCGCATTGGATGGTTTTTTGGTCAGCTGCCTGCTCCTGAAAGTTCGCCTACTACGCGTCGCTATCACTCGAAAGGATGTTACACATCATCCGCCATGCCCTTGAATGGCGCTAGCTAATGCTTCTTGAATAATTGCGGTATAATTCTTGAATATAATGCGTTAGCATTGAACCAATCTATAGGACACAACATATTGCCAACGTCAAAACGAGTTATGTATGAGGAGTGTACAATTAAGCGGGACTCCTTTTTCGCGCTTCTCTAAAAATACTTGGCGCCATCAGGCGACACTGCCGCGAAGCCTGCACGTGGCCTCCGAAATTAATGGCGCGCTGGTGCGTGCAAACACTTAGAAACGCATCGTGCAGTAAACAGCAGACGTTTCTCTCACGCTGCCTTCTGGACACGCAGCGCCATCTAGTGCTGCGGCCGGGAAGACCGCGCGTGGCCTCCAAAACGAGAAGCGCAGTGCGCCGGTGCCGGCGAACGCTGAGAATTGTTCCCTCCCTTGCCGCACACTCAGTGGCACACACTTAAGGCCGATTTACGCTCGAGCCGCCCATCGCCGCAAGCCGCACCGCACGCGCGCGATTGCGCGAAATATTGCACGTATCAAACACTTGTGCACAAATTTCCGTTTACAATGTATAAGGTATACACTGTGCACACACTGTAAATGGTAATTCGTGCACAAGTGATGGATACGCGCAATTTTTCGTGCGACCGCAAGCGTGCGGTGCGGCTTGCGGCGATGGGCGGCTCCAGCGTAAATCGGCCCTTAGTGACCCAAGTTGGCGAGAGGTTCATTAAAAGCGGCACAGTGCATCCAGTGCATTTGTGGCGCAGCCCGCTAATGCGTGGGTTGCTGTCCATGAGGGATTCTTGTGATGTAGGCTCGATTCCGCTCAACATCGGATAAATTTACGGGGTATTTTTCGTCATTGTAGAGCGACACATTTCTAGTGGCACACTGAATCACCAATCGGACACTTAATCAGGTTAACCTTTCTGCCTTCCACCTTTCGTTCTCCCTCCTACTCCTCCTTCAGTGGCACACACCTAGTTACCCAAGTTGGCGTCAAATACATTTGTTTACGAGCGGCACGCACCTACTGGCACATACCCAGTGACCAAAGCAAGCGTCAAAGAGGTTCATTGAAGACCAGCACGGGCTGAGTGGCACATTCCCACTGCTCCAAGTCGGCGTCAGAGCTTCTTCGAACAGCGGTGCCTACCCAGTCCTGCTTCTACAGTAGCCCATGTCGCTGACAAAGAGGTTCGTTGAAGAGCGGCACGTATCTACACATTGTCACGCACATACACATATACCCAAGTTGGTCCGATGGTTTGTTTCGAAACCTGTTGCCTAAGCACAGCAGCCTTATGCACTAGTCATTCGACCACAGATTACCCAATGACCAAGGTAAGTGGGAAAACGGTTACATACATATGTGGAACGCGAAAGAAAGAACGACCGATACGTAAGCTGAAGAACTAATCGCTGGACCTTATGCCCCACTACCATCTTTATTTCCTTTGTTTTTCTACCTGCCGGGCCAACCCTTCCTACTCTCGAGACGCCCGGCCTGCGTCAGCGGAGGCAGAGACCATACCCATCACGTACTCAGGGATCCTTCAACATCACAGGCTGATACACAGGGTGTACGTACCCACCACCTAACCCAAAGCTCAATAAATAAGAAAGCACTACACTCAGAAAACTGCAAAGTAATACTTACATTCACGGAATCATCATGCATAGACTGTACCCAACGCTACAACGATACCACTGCCCAATGTGCGGCGTACCAGACACCTTAGCGCACCTGATCATCGAATGTCCATGGCATCTAGACAAAGACGCATTGCCTTCACCGAGAGACTGTTACAACGTCAGACAAAGCGAAGACCTCATAGAAACGTGGGAGGCCAAGGTCGTCTCCGAGGACCTGGAACAACAACGACGCGTCGTCGCCAGGGCCAAGGAGGCAGCGAAGGCCAGAAGGTTCCTGGAATGAGGAGACCTCCCACCGAGAGTAGAACCGGGGCTTACTCCGGAATACTGTTTCCAAAATAAAAGTTTATTCCTCCTCCTCCTTTCTAGCTGTGGGCAGCATGTGGCATCGTAGCAGATGCGGGTGCTACAGTGACCCGCGGCTAGACCACAAGCGGGAAATGGAAGCGAATTGACGTTGTGGAGGTTGTAAGGGAAGGTAATGGTTTGGGGAATCCGTGCTCTGGAGATGCAGGTGGGTAATTGCTGTGTCCGCGTACACCGGCTTGAAGCGGTCTGCCCAGGTCCGTGCTGCGCAATGACAAAACTATTGATGGAATGGCACAGGACCGGAAATGACCCGTCGTAGGCCAGCGTAATAGGCGTCCGGATACGGTCTCGCCTAAGAAAAACATGTGTGGCAGTCGCGAGGTCAGGGTATATTCGAATATCTGTTACGTGGCTCACCTAGGTTGGACGGGCTGGAGGTCGCGGAAGCAGTCGTGAAGGCGTTGAAGATAGAATTGAGGTTGACGAGCTGTCTTTTCTGTGGCGAGAAGGTCGCCGGGAAGACGTGCAGAGGCGCCATAAACCTGTCCGGCTGTAGAACACCGAAGGTCGCGGCGGAGGACAGCCCGGCCAAGCATCAAATGCAAGTGGTGGATCCAGTGCTCGCGATCACGGCATGCTGCAAGGGCCGTCGTGAGCTGCCGATGAAGACGCTCGGCCATGCCGTTAAGGCGGATGGATGTTAAGCAGTAGTGTGGCAGTGCTTCGCACCCACAATGCTGCGGGCTGGTGCAGCAAATAATGCATATTCAAACTGCCGTCCACGGTCAGTCGTTACAATGGAGGGACAGCCGAAGCGCGAAACCCAAGAAGCAACGAAAGCGCGTGCCACTATTTCTGCGGTGATGTCGACGATAGGGGCCGCCTTGGGCCACCGCGTGTGAAAAGGTCCACTATAGTCAAAATGTGACGGTAGCTGCGCGAAAGAGAAAACGAACCAGCGATGTTGATATTGACATGGTCGAAGCGCTAGTCGGGAGGCAGGAACCGCTGGTGTGCCGCAATAGTGTGACGGATCACCTTGGTTGCTTGACACGCATTACAGGAACGGGACCATGCGCGAACATCTGCATTGACAGGAAGCCAGACGTAGCGCTGCGTGACGAGGTGTGGAGTGTCCCGATCACCCTGTAATACTGCGCCGTCTGCGAAGTGATCCGGTGCAGGTGGAATTGCGCTTCGGCCTGTAGAAACCACACCTGGAGATTCTGCGTCCAATGGGATAGCAGCTGAAATCGCACCTCGGCGATATCGGGGAGGTGAGGGCTTGACTCGGTTGAATGGCTTGACGCAGCGAGGGTTTGATGTGCAGCATTGTTGCTAGATTCGGTCATGTTTCAGCCTTAGGTCAACACTGTGGAGCGTGAAAGAAAGAAAGAACGACCGACGCGTAAACCAAAGAGCTGATCACCGGAGCCACGTCCCCACTATCATCTTTACTTCCTTCGTTGTTTTAGCTGTGGGCGCCACCTGGCATCGTAGCAGATGCGGACGCTATACATACATACATACATACATACATACATACATACATACATACATACATACATACATACATACATACATACATACATACATACATACATACATACATACATACATACATACATACATACATACATACATACATACATACATACATACATACATACATACATACATACATACATACATACATACATACATACATACATACATACATACATACATACATACATACATAGCGTCCGGAAAGAGCCTGAAGTACCCTAAGAATGCTGACGTATTAAAAACTACAAACAATTTCGCCTATGCTTTGCGTGGCTTCATTATGTTTACTTCATATGCTTGTGGTTAACAAAAATCATACTTCTCAGTTCCCCTTCTTCTCGTTCTTTGTATGGGCACATTGGACCATAGCGTGGAGATCTTCAACTTACATACCCCGTGGATCTGTCGTGAAGCACCTATGCTCACCCTCTGTGGCATAACACCGATCGATACTCAGTGTAAGTTGTGAATATCTGGTGGAGCCGTGATAATCCCTTTATATAGTAGCTCTGTGGCGGCAAAGTGATAACGTGGATCTTTAGCAGATCAGGCTATGAATAAATGTTAAAACAATGGCACTCGCAGCGTGATACAAGAACAATATCCCTGTTTGCATTTCTCAAGCGTCCTGTACGTTTTTTTTTCTTCATTTTATTACACAAGTAAATTATGAATCGTGACACTGGCGACCAGTTAGCCTATAGCTATCTCGCTTATTTATGCTGCACTTAGCTTGTCGAAAACATATGAAGTCCATCGTGCACCGAGAAAAGGCTGAACGTTGCCATAGTTCCAAAACTAAAACGCATTTCTAAGCCACGTGCGCTATCATACAAGAACGACAACTCAACAACGATGTGCTAATATCGTGGCTCAGGATGGCACGATACATAGCTAGAGTGTAGGAATACTTTAACGTGAAAGCGTCAGCTAATAAGTTTGCAGGTTGGTCGACTCTGAGTATCCGCCGACACGCCACTTACTTAAGTCGCGCAGTGGACGGTGAGGGAAAACGGACGCAGAAAATCTACTGAGCCCGGAAAGGAGAAAGCGATCAGTGAAAAAATATCAGTAGGATTATGCAAAATTCCAGTGCAGATACGTACCTTACTTTCACATGTTTTCACATAATCTGAGGAGAATAGGCCAGCGTCTAAATGTTTCGTGAACGTGGCCATTCCTTTGACATGTGGAAAAGTGTATGGTCGGTCAAGCAGGCTGATGTTTAAACGAGAGTCATCGCGAACACCATTACAAGGGGATCAAAGCAGTGAGTGGCCAAGTGGGTGCGTATCTTGTGAGCAGTGTGGTTGGCAGCCTGAATTTTACAAGTGGCAAGTGTCTACAAAAAAAGCAGAAAAAGAACAGCGACTGTGTATACATGCGACCGACCCCCGTCTCTCGGGCTCCAAGTTTTTAAATGTCTATATCATTTTTACGATGCGTTCCACCATGTTCAAATGTTGTTCTGTCGCAATAACAAATCAGTTGCCTATGAGCGCGACATGTCGCTTTCTACGTGCCTTAACCTTTGTCCGTGCACATAGCCCTATTCCGAAGGCTGTGTAGGAATCTTGCCAACGATCGGCCGGTATCTTCTCCGAAGCAGCCACTGCTGTGCCGTAAGAGACAGAGCTGCTCCGCACGCCTGATCGATAACGTCGGCTGCAGGCACAACATGATAGAACAATGAGATAGGCATAGGGGTTACTATAGTATAACTGTGAGTCACGCAACAAAGACGTTGCGCGGCAAAAGTGGCATCTTCGTGTTCGTGTTCGTCGCGGTATACAGTTTTGCGTGGCGTACGTGGACCGAAAGCACAGCTCTCTGGAAAGTTATTGTCGCCGAGACTGGTATTTTTTATCAAAGAATGCTCAAGGCTTTCTAGTAAAATTATCTACTACGCATCACAAAATGAAAGAGCAAGAAACAACTAAAAAAGAACCTCTTGTGGTAGGCATCCTGTATACCCTCACTAAGCCTGTTTTTTTGTTGTTTTTTTAACCGGGAGATTTAGAAGAACAAGGGAAGATGAGCCCACAGGTGATGACACGATGCTATAATCATCATATATCTTCATTCTTTAGAAAAGCGACGATGTAATAAAGGCTGTCTTTTTATGAAAACGTGTACCGGCCCCACACCCCCCAGTTTCTTAGCGTCCCCGCGTCATTCTGCTGTGTCTCCGATGGCTCCAACATCGCCGTCTTATTGTTCTTTTCTACCTTTTACGCAACCGTTTGCAACCAATTCTGAGTACAGGAATAATAACCTGTAATCTGCAGACAATACCGTTTCCTGTCGCCCAGTGCTGATTATACGCTGCGAGCGCTATCGTAACTAAACGAAAAGCCTCGAAAGCTCCCCGATATCACGCGAGTGGTTCGAGCAGTCGCACTCAACCCACCCGTTGTATACCGTCACCAGCCGCGCCCCCAACGCTTCGAACCTGGAGAGCGTGTACTTATGTCAAACTAACCAAAAAACTTTAGTTTCTCCTTCGTCAGTGACAAATTCTTGCCAGATCGCAACTCTATCTACAGCATCAGAAGACTGGCGCTTGCAACTGGTCGATTGCCGTGCGGTCACTATGCAGTAAACCAGCTGCTTAGAGGATAAGTAACAAGCGAGTGTTCAAGGAAAGAAAAAGCTGTAGTGGTCCTTTATAATCCGGCACAAAATGAAGTCCCTCAAGCTTGAACTGTCGTGTCTCATTGGTACGACCTGGTCAGTGCTACGAAAATAAATATAGTTTGCGAAAGTGTGTTAAGTTTCGGGGGAAGCTCACGTATCTGTTGCAATGCTGTATTTTAATTAACTTAGCGAGAGAGAGAGAGAGAGAGAGAGATAAAGACGAAAGGCAGGGAGGTTAACCAGATATCAGTGTCCGGTTTGCTACCCTACACTGGGGATGGGAGATAGGGGTTAGAAAGACGACAGGGAAGAAAACGTTAAAAAGAAAACACGCACACACGGACGCACACACACACAACAGGCGTTCCAGTTAAAGACGTTCACAAAGGCCGGTAGACCGCAAAAAGCGCAATAGTGCTTGCACGCCCTTATAAAAATGAACGTTAACATTCTTTAGAACTCCTACCAACTTTCTATTTACTTTATTGACAGTCTATTTACATTTACATTCTAGTAACATTTGTTCATACACAGTCAAAAGACATCCTTCTTACTTTTGTATAAAGAATATTTTCAATACACTGTTAACAGACTTCCTTCTTACTTTTGTATAAAGAATATTTTCAATACACCGTTAACAGACTTTCTTCTTACTTTTGTATAAAGAATATTTTCAATACACTGTACACAGACTTTCTTCTTACTTTTGTATAAAGAATGTTTTAAATACACCATTAAAAGGCTTCCTTCTTACTTTTGTATAAATAATATTTTCAATAGACTGTTAACAGATTTCTTCTTACATTTGTATAAAGAATGTTTTAAATACACCGTTAAAAGACTTCCTTCTTACTTTTGTATAAAGAATATTTTCAATACACTGTTAACAGACTTTCTTCTTACTTTTGTATAGAGAAGGTTTTAAATACACCGTTAATAGACTTCCTTCTTATTTTTCTATAAAGAATATTTCTAATACACCGTAAAAGACTTCCTTCTTACTTTTGCACATAGAATATTTTAAGGTCCCCATCAACATGTATTTTTCTAGCTTTTGTCTCTATAACCACTTTAGTAGTGCGTCACAAGGCTCGTTACTTTTGTGTAATGAATGTTTTACTATACGTCATCGAACTATATTTTTTGTTTGAAGGACATGTATCCTCAGTAGGTCCACAGCTCGTACTGTTTGCCGAAAAATATTTAGAATGCGAAGTAACTTGAGAGTTTTTGATAAATTTTTCTAACACACATTAATGCCTACATATGACATACTCAGGAGTCAAGCTCTTTGTTTTAAATCATAGTCCCAATCCAAGTCGGTAGCGAATTGTTGACGGAGTGCTACTAAAATGTTTAAAGAAATATCTTCGTAAACTGTTAGAACTAATCTTTCTATACGTTCTACTGGACTACGTGAGCGTGCGGTGACGTCAGCAGACTCCGAGAAAATTTGCTTGCGCTACACCACCTGACCGGTGTGATAGCGGACTACTGTGCAGGCCGCGCACCAGTTGCAGAGCTTTATCCCGACCTTCGGGCTGGTTAAATAAAGGCCGATTTACGCTTGAGCCGTGACACGTGCGGTCGTGCAGAAAAGTGTACATTTCGCCCACTGGTTCACAAATTTTGGCATACACTGGGCTCGCACATGCAGTGTAAACCGAAATGTCTGTACCAGTCTACGAAATGTGAAAATTTTCACCCGACCACACGCGTGCGGGCAGGCGGGTGGTGTGGCGTGGGGCTGGAGCGCAAATTTGCCCTTACCACACACTGCTATTGCAACGCCACCAATTAGCTTTGCAACGAGATAATCTGGTCAGTGCATTCTGCGATATAAATAGTACGCCCTAAGCTCGAACGTGTAAGCATAGTAGTGTCAAGATATTAGTTAAAAAGAATAAAAAGAGCCGAAACTCAGGGTAACACGGCGCTGGAACGTTGCCGCTCAAATGTCCAAAAGGCTGCAAAATACAGCTGCTGCTGAGTGAGAGCGAGTATTGACCTGAGAAGCGCACAGTTCGAATAGAAAGAAAAGCTGAACTCTGTGCAAGTAACACCTTTCTGTGAAAAAGTAATTAAATTACCCTTACTGTATAAAAAATGTAGCTTTCTACGCGTTGCTATTCGCACGCTTTCGTCCCTGCCTCCTACTGACGGCTGCTGCACATTAAAGGAAATGGACATTGCATCAAAGTGAAGGCAAAGTAACTATGTCAACTGATGTGCTTTATGGCGATGGTAGCTTGCTGTGTATGAAAACAGATAGAAAAGAAATAATTATGCTCCACAACACGGCGACAAAATTTTGAGTTCCGACAACGGGTCATCATAACATCCGTAATAATGGCATTCCTTATACCAAGAGCCAGAATATCAAAGGCCATGCTTTTGCCGTGCTTCGGGCGTCTGAAAACTGCTAACGTCATAGCCGCCACGCTTTGGACATGTATTTGACTACAAAAATAGTACTACAATGTGCTTCACCACTGGGCGCTAGGGAGCAAAGCTTTCTCTTTGAAAGCAGCAAGTGCTAAAGGATGCTCTTGCGCAAAATAGAATAACCACATAATTTACCGAATATGATATTTTTTATGTTTATTACATTTCGAGAAAAAAGTCGGTTTTCAGAACAATAATTGTCTAGAAAGATAAAACTATACAGCCTCTAAATGCCCAACAAATTGAGCCGGCAGTTTTTTTTTTCTTTGTCAACGCCGCGTTGGCCATGAGGTACATTCCTCCCTCTAAGTGCAGTTCCGAGAAAGGGGTGCGTACAAAAGGCCGGCCACAACTTTCACTGAGAGGCGACGAATGTCTAGGTGTGAGTCAACCATCGCAAAGTAGTGGGGAAGGGGTGGGGGGGGCATGTTTCGGCTTAAAGAGGGGCTTTAGTTCCGCGGCGGTCAAGGCGAAGCAGGTGGGTGGAAAGAATGTAGCATGCCTCTCCCGCGCATGCGCAAAAATTTGACAGTTGGCCGAGTCGAGGCAAAGAGGGTGACTATCGCAATCGCCATCAGTTCTTTTGCGACGCCGGCATGGTACGGTCGAGCGACGTAGGTGTTTCGTGGCGTATTGTAGCAGCAATCTAGCTGTTTTTGCTGCTTTTTATTCTTATGATGTGTTGTGGCTAATTCATCAATGCAAGCCAACCAGCAAGGTGTTTGCGAAGCCCACGGTGCTTTCTTCGTTCCGTGATGTGAGCGTTTCTGGAACTTCTCTGCCAGCTGCGATGCAGTGTCGTGTGAAGTGATTCAATATTGGCACTGTCCATGTTTTAAACTGCACAAGTAGCGAATAGCTGTTCCTCAAGACTGCTATGCGCCGAAGTTTTCTCTATCTCCAAACTATAATAAAAGGTACGTTCTTTTCCATCATTTTTCATAAACATTTTATTTTGATGTTATTTTATTTCTTCCTACGCCGCATTCTGGCAGGTTATTATAGCGCGAACTGTAACGACGTGAAATGTTTTAAGAATGATTGTCTTACATTTGTGAGCTGCCCCGCGTCATGCGGTTCGCTTGAAGTTGCTATAAACAAGAAGCGCACAAATACTTCGTTTTCACAGTGTTCGCATTGACTTAATGTGTGTTAAATATTGTCTGATCATGAAATCATTCTTTGCTCTTTCGTACTCTGGCTGCACAGGATGAGAGATAGCAAAATATTGAGCGTATAGTTTCATGGTTCACAATTACATATGTTTCAGCGAAACGGTTCACAATGACGTAGGTTGCACTGGTTAGACAAGTGCGAATGTGAAAGAAAATCATTCGCGCTTGTTAACCATTGCAACCAATGTCATTGTGAACCGGTATATTTTGACACTGATATTTTGTTTTCGAGTAAAAATAAACCATTACGTCAAATTACAGAAGCGTTCCATATAATAAGACGTGCTTAAAAATGCGTCAGTCAGCCATTGGTTGCTATCACTGACAAAGCATTTGTATTCTTGAATACTGCTTGAAGCTCTGTAATCTGTTTATATAAAAATGGATGACACGTTTTGCACATGCTCGGTGCAGCTAGCTGGCGCTGTTACGTTCAGTCCTTCCAAAAATAACCAGCTGTGAGTAAGCGCTCGCGTGTCCAC
This sequence comes from Dermacentor albipictus, assembly GCF_038994185.2. Classification (NCBI taxonomy): domain Eukaryota; kingdom Metazoa; phylum Arthropoda; class Arachnida; order Ixodida; family Ixodidae; genus Dermacentor; species Dermacentor albipictus. Next base: position 109,452,350 of record NC_091823.1, read on the forward strand.
CGTCTCTGCGTCCGTGTCTATTGTGCGCGCTACAAGTTTCACCATGAATAAACCATTTAATTACCTTTTTGAGTGAGTAACTCATTTATACAGATAATTGGTAGAGAAAGCATTCTGGACACTTTCCTAATTTTAATAACATGTAGTAAATACAACGCAGCAAATGATATGCATTGCAAAATGTTCCCAATCCTTGCCAACTCCTCTGCAAGTAAACAGAGATGACGGTTACAATTTTAGGATTCATCTGAACCTTGTTAAAAAGCTGTTCTGTGTATGTGATATGCTAACCTGAACATGATGTTAACACTGACCATCTTGTTTCTGTGCAGGGTTGGTTCATTCTGCAAACATTCTGGACATCAGCTCTGAATGTAAAGAATACATTATAATCGATGCTTCCTAGAGATTATGCGACAGCTGCCATGCCGTAATCAACTAAGTCATCATTAATTTAATATTTTTATTGATTTCTCTACTACTTCTTTCACAATTCTGTGTGAATATTTTTTGTGTGAATAAACTTCTTTCAGTGCAAACTTGCATTTGTTTTCCATGTACATGCACCTTCTGGGTTTCATACTGCCTTTTACCAACATGTTCACGCATACTGACACATTTTTACACTATGCTACTAGGTCGTATGTGGGACAAATGTTACTAGGGGGATAGTAAGACGTCAGTAGCAAGTACATAAGCACATGGAAGTAAAATACTGCCAGAGTGTTACTAAAGAGCCAAAAGACTTGTGTTGGTTGGCGGTTAGTAGAATGTTTACAGACCATCTATGAACATGCTTCAATTGAAGTACGGTAGCCAATTCTTGATAGGGTCCAATTCTTGATAGAATCCAATTCTTGATAAGATGTTACTAGGGTGTATAAAGACATGTTAATAGGTGATTGGTAGGAAGTTGGCAGAACGTTTACAAACATTGTTCAATTGGAAGAATGTTAATACGGCGTATAAAGAAAGCTTGCTAATAGGGGATCGGTAGGAAGTCAACAGAAAATATATGAACATTTTTCTTTTGAAAGAATGTTAATATGGTGTATAAAGAAAGTTTCTTAATAGGGGTTTGGTAGGAAGTTAACAGAAAATGTATTAACATTTTTCTTTTGAAAGAATGTTAATATGGTGTATAAAGAAAGTTTGTTAATAGGGGATTGGTAGGAATTTAACAGAAAATATATGAACATTTCTCTTTTGAAAGAATGTTACTAGGGTGTATAAAGACAAATGTTCATAGGAAATTGGTAGGAAGTTTAAAGACATCCTATGAACATGTTTCTATTGGGAGTTGGTGGCCAATTGTTTCTAGGATGTTACTAGAGGGTTGGTAGGATTGTATAAAGACATTTAGTAGAATTTCAATTGACTGTTGGTAGGTTCTAGTAACAAAAGTCTATTGACTGTCTAAAAAATGTTGCTAGAAATTTTTATAAGGGCGCGGCGGTTGCATGTGACGGTACGTCCTTTAGATGGTGTAAAATTCTTTTTTCCGATAGCGGTTGGTCGTCCAGTTGGTCAAGTGCGTGGCGAAGGCATTCCCTCTGTGAACTGTTCTGCGGGCAGGCGCACAAAATATGTTTAATCGATTCTTCATGGCCGCAGTGGTCACAGGTTGCGGTGTCGGTCATCCCTATGCGGAATGCATAGGCTTTGGTAAAGGCAACGCCCAACCACAGTCGATATAAAAGCATGGCGTCTCTACGGCGAAGCTGTGATGGCACTCGAAGACAGTGTGGGATCAAGTCAGTACAGTCACGTATTTCTTAAATGTGGCTCATTCCACTGCGACGCGGTGCACTGCCGAGCAAGTAGGCGGAGCTTCCGTGCTGCGTCAGTTCTAGAAAGTAGAATTTGGACGTGGTGCTCTTCAGTATATGGGCTGAGCGGGCAGCTTGATCCGCCCGTTTATCGCCGATAATCCCGCAGTGACTTGGAAGCCACTGGAAGGTTATTTCATGGCCTGCATCACTTATATGGTGTAACGTCTCTGTAATATGAAATATTAGTTGTTCGTGCGGTCCGCGTCGTAAAGGTGACAGTAGAGACTGCAGTGGCCGCCTTCGAATCGCAGAACACCGTCCACTTGTGTGGCGGTTCATCACCAATGTGATGAAGGGCAGTAAAGAGCGCTGCGAGCTCTGCTGCCGTCGATGTTGTCACGTGGGTCGTCTTAAAGTTGATTTTTGTAGCTTTCGCTTGTATGACGATTGCCGCCGCGGAGCTATTTGGAAGGACAGATCCATCAGTGCAAATATGCGTTGAGTCACGGTAGTTCTCGTACAAATATAGTAGCGTGAGCTGTTTAAGGGCTGGTGATGATAGATCAGCTTTTTTTCGAGATGCCAGGTATTGTGAGGTTGATTTTTGGATGAGCGAGGCACCGTGGAGGAATCGAAGGTCTCGCAGCCGGAGTAAAACATAACTTAGAATTTTTACAACCCATTCCCCTCGGCCGTTAAACCAGAACAGAGGCGCAAATAACAATCAATCAATTGTATGTTTATTATAATTTCCAGGAACACCTACGGAGCCTTCGTACTGGTGCACTTCTGAAGTAATACGCGAAACAAAACGTACAGAGAAGACAAATGTGGTATAGACAAAACAATGTGATACAGAGAAACAAATAGGGGAAACAGAAAACGAGGAGGCGGGCGTAAAGGCTAGTTAATCTTGCTGGGTTTGTCAGCCCCGGACGCTCCTAAAACGTACGTAGTACGGAGCCTCATAATTCTACCGCTGTGTGGTTACAGTACAGACCACCAGTGAGTGCCCCGTACTGCGGTTATAAAGGCAACGGGAGAAAAAAAAAAGGTATCGAATCCACGCTGTGAAGGCGGTTGGAGAGCAAAGCTGTAAACGACAACTAGAACGATTACCCATTGCAACGTAGCTTGAAATTATTCACATGACGACGTTCACATCCACTTTACCTAATCATTGGCCTAAGACGCTTCAACGGCCTGCGACTTGGCTTGCGGCGCTACTTCGTGCATCTACAAAGAGTGGACCAGAGACAAAGTGAAATGCACTTAACCACACTTTCGCCGAGCCTCACACGCACGCTGCTCTTCATTAGTCCTCACTATGCGTGGCCTTCACATAGCACTGTCACAACACAGACCAGCTGCTAGGCGGGTTCTATGTTCTATGTTCTATGTTCTACCGCTCTGTAGTGTACGCGCTTTGTTCGTGCTTGTCTCTCTTTCCTTCTATCTCCCCCTTCCACTCTGTTTCTCTTTTTATCCCCCTTAACCCTTCCCCCTGCGCATGGTAGCCAACCGGCACTACCTCTGGTTAATCTCCCTGCCTTTCTCTGCATTATCTTATATATATATATATATATATATATATATATATATATATATATATATATATATATATATATATATATATATATATATATATATATATATATATATATATATAAGCCCCAAAGGGTGGGAACATTTTTGAAGCGTGTTACAACAGTTGCACCCTTCGGGGTGTATATTTGTCCCACAACAACAATCGTCGTCTGCCTTGCTTGAGTTTCCTTTCTTGAAAACGGTGCGCTCGCTACTTTCCTGCCGAGAATGCTATGTCACGCTGACAACGCGCATGCCGTTCGTGACTTGGAAGTACCGCGGATTCGCAGCGTTAAGTAAAGGAAACGCAGGCAATACAGATGACGATTATCATTGTGGGACAAGATACTGCCCAAAGAATGCAAACTTTTTAAAGAGTGTAGGTGACGCGGCATTTACTCACATCTGGGATTATTTCTGTTTAGCGTGTACGTGCATTTTATAACGCATGAATATGGGGTCCAAATTCAGTAATTATTTCCAGGGTCGCTAACTAACCTACACATTTTTCCTACGTAACCCCTAAAATAGTCCCCTTTGCTCCAAATTTAATAACGCTACCACTTTTGGTACTCCCATGGTAGCAGGGAAGCTTTGTAAGCGTTTTATGTAACGCCTCATAACAGGCAGAGAGAGAAAGAGAAAGAGAGAAATAGCGTGCACAGGCACACAGCTGAGCTAGCGATCCCATAGAGGCCATAGTTATACGAACGACTTCAGTGTAAAAAATTGCGGTGGACATCGTATGAGCGTCAGAACCGGCGTCACAGTCCTAGCAACGCTTGGCGTTGCGCTGCTAAGTCCGATGGCGCGGGATCGAATCCCGGCCACGGCGCTCACCTTTCGATGTGGGCGAGGTTCAAAAACGTCCGTGTATACCACGTGCATTGCGTGCCCGTTGAAGAAGCCCAGGTGGTCAAAATTAATCCAGAGTCTCTCAACACGCCGTGCCTCATAATCATATGTATGGTGGTTCTGACACGTAAAATCCCAGAATAAAAATGTTTAAAGGCATGCACGCTGAGTGGACGTCAGGTGGGCAACGTCATCGTGTCCGTGTCAGGGGGCCCGGGACGCTATCTTCAAACGTGTGGTGCATCTTTTTATTTCCTCTAAGCCTGCTTATAAATGCGAAGAGAACACATCCGCAAGAAAAGTGATAAAAATGGTTTATTATTATCTCAGCGCATGTGTAGACGTCGCCGATGCCATTGTCAACCGCTACCGTGAACGAAGTAATGGTATGCGTATGTCAAAGGGTAGTCAGGGTGGGGCAACCTTCGTCTCGGTGAAGAGATAAGCGCCTCTTCTTCTAAGAGCCACTTGCCGCTGTTGAGGCGAACTACCGCGCCGTTCGTATGCCGTAAATTTCGAGCGCACGCCGACGTATAGCATATACAACGAGAGTTTGAAGGTGCTATAAGTTACAGGCGACGAGATTCACGGCTTCAAGTCGGCGCCGCCAGATTCGTCAACATCTTTCTTTGCTCGAGCCCTAGAAAAGAAGAGACGAGAAAGACTTATGGATCGAAAGCATATTTAGCGCCAGCAAGCAAGGACGGAAGGGAGACGACAACACAATGCGCGAGATGACAGATGTCGTCTCCCTTCCGTCCTTGTTTGCTGGCGCTAAATATGCTTTCAGTTTACCAACGCGCCCAACAAATGGCAATGCTACAACTTATGGATCACCGCATATATCACGACTCCGAAGGCGTTACCGCGCTGTTCCATAAGAATCAGCGCTGGCCCCGTCACTCTCTTTGTACATAGTCCTTGAGTGCGCGCACGTGGAAAAGTCACAGGGAGGCCGAAGAAAACAACGAGTAGGAGTCGTGCGGACGAAGCCGGGTCACCTCGATGTGTTCGTCCATGTGGCACACCAGGGGAAACAGATCCACGGTGACAATCACGCGCCGGAACTCGTAGGCAAACGTCAGGAAGAATGCGAGGAACACGGTCACCAAGAACCACTCCCCCATAGCGCTGATCAGCAACTCCCGGAAGCCCTGCAGCGAGAAGAAGAGCGAAACAAAAAAGAAGTGGATTGTGAGACTTTTTATTGAAGTTCACTACAGTTCTTATAGATAGCGCAGGAGGAGGACAGTCAGATCCGTCAGAAGAATGAGGATATGGTACATGGCAGTAAACAATCCTCAGGATTGTAAGTAGTTGCGAATCTATTGGTCATCCTGGTTCCGCAATATCGTTCCCCTATCTGAGCCCTGAAGCAAGGAGTTCTGTAGAAGCTGCAGTTTCTCCGCCTCCTCTACTCTACGACGTCCAAAAAAATAAAGGTACGATTTACGTATTCGCTCTCGAAAAAGTTGTTTGACTATCACGTAGCTTAGGGCGCTCTTAACTAAGCACGATAACTAAGGGCAATTTAATCTATAACGAAACTCCTAAATTGAGAGTAAGCGCAACGTACCAGGCGTTGATATCATGTCGTTTCCTCTGCTTCGTTATTTTCATAGATAGGATCATTTCGCCTTAGCATACCGTTATTGCACACATTGTCACTCACGATCCGCGAGGCTGGGTGCGAAAAGTCAGGGCACAAGTTCAGAGTTTATGTCCGCGACTGTCAGCCTATGTAATAGCGCACGAAAGAAATTCTGTTCGCGTCATGAAGACTTTTGCCAGACCGCATGCGCGGTGCATTTCGCAATACCAGAGACATGGACACGTGTACAGCAGCAGCACAGCTGCAGCGCTAGTAGCGACATGTTGTGGCGGCTTGCTCAACCACAAAGCGTCCAAACCTACTTTCTTTCTCTTTTCCATGTTCTTGTTGAGGAAGGAAAATAAAAGCTACGACATTCATGATTATGATGTTACCGACGATTTCACATCATCAAGCAAGCAGAGTCACTTGATGATGTAATAGCCATTCATTTAAACAATATTTTCCACAGTCTGGTCGAACTAAGCCTCACGAGATGTCAATACCAGCCCTGCTGCTCAAGTCTACGTCTTCGATGCTCCTATTACTGTACTCTAGTGTGTTCCGTAAATGGCAGAACGTACACACACAAGCTGGAAACTCTCCGTGATGACACGAATGCTAAATTTTTACAGAGGGAAGAAGTATCGTCCATTTCGAGAAAAGTGCAGGCCACACAACCCTGGAAAGCCAAGTGCAAGGCCTCGTCGCCAAGGCTGTAGGTGCAGGTGCTCACCTATGCTTAGAAAAGTTAGGTAATTTTATGTAGTGTCAAAGCTTGTCCTCCAAGACCCGGTTGCATAGTCAAAGCCACAGTTTCGGATTCCAGCGCTAATTTCAATGAACACCAGTAAGGGGTGGGAGGACCGCGATGGGAGAAAGCGGCTGCGACCCCACTCTCACAAAACGTTTTCGATTGCGTCATGTCGCGGTCGCTATGCGAACAAAGGGGCGCAAGAAGTTCGACGCTTTTGGAGAAAATTAGGTGCACAAGTGCATATGGGCGATCGAAATATTTGCGGCGTGAGCTCGGCGATAGTTTTGGCGGACATATACCATTCATGATGCCGGTGGTGGACGACGACTGGCGTGGAGATTTACGGCCATCAAAGGTTCCTGCGTCACTTGTGTTGGTCGCTACGGACAGTTTCCTGCTCTATTAGTAACGCTATGCTAAGCTCTTCCATCACCCAGCCAAACTGATGAATGGTGACAACTTCTTTTCTACAAGTTAGCGTCTGAGAGTACTTTCGTGGGAAAATAGTTTTCTCGTGCAAGCACAAAATATTTTTGGAAGTGGTCCACTGAGTTGCATGAATACTGGGAAGGCAAAAAAAAAATAGTAAACGCTGCTGCGGCAGTGCACCCCCAACCGAGTGGCGGTTAGCCGCTGCGGCAGTCTATTGTAGACATGAAAGTATCGCTTCGCCTTGATTGAGTGCACTACTCCCGAAGCCCAATTAGCCAGATGAACACGAGTGCAAAACGAGCAGCCCCGGGAGTCCGGATAACACCGGCTGCCTCGTGAGCACGTGGCTGAAGCTGCCGCTCTCATTGGTCTTTTCTGTCTGCGGCGCGGCATGCGGCGAAAAATAAGCTCCGCGACCCATCCCTCGTGTGGAATGAATCTGCCGCGCGGCAGCTTCCACGGCGTGCGTTTTTCCTCAAGTACGGCCAAGCCTTTACAAGACACGTCCAGTATACTGAGCGGCAGAAGTTCGGAAGCAGCTTTCAGGAGACAGAAAACTTTCATATCTCTCGGAGCTGCGAGCGCTTATGCACCTGCGAACTACGGAGGCGAGCACGATAACGCCGTCGGATGACGTAGTTTTCGCAGAGGCGTCTTTTAGCATAGAAAGTAACCCTTCTTGGGTTCGCCGGCGCCATCGGTTCTCGAGTATGATCGGTTAACAATAGGTGTCACTTGGTGTCTACAGAGAGTACTGACCGACCACAAAGCCGTGATTTAGAGTTCCATTCAATCACCTCTTGAGTGAATAAAGATGCCAAGTCGATCAGCGGCTCATCGAAGGGTAGTGAAATTTGCCATTTATTATACTATCGAAGTTATGGTGCAAAGTTTCACTACAGTATATTAAATTGAAAAGTAACATATAGCGTGTGCTCGACGCTCAGGAAGCGCGACTGACTAATTATGCGAGGGATACGAATGATCGGAGCTACAATGGCTTAAGTTGTTCACAATGGGTTCGTAAAGCCGCGGCTTATTTGAATGCGTCAAGTTGTAAATAATGTTCTGTCATCTTTCTTTCTTTCTTTCTTTTTGCTGAAGAAAGAATTTTCGCTTTCTCTGCCCCCACACAGTCACCCCCTCCCATCAAAAAAATTTAAAAAGCTGCCTGGGATCGCCAGCGCGTCCT